>NC_059169.1:85283632-85963715 GCF_019923935.1 Bubalus bubalis | reverse complement strand
GCTGTGTCCATTGTGTTCCTTTGGCAAAACTCTGTTAGCCTTTTACCTCCTTCATTCTGTACTCCAAGTCTAAATTTGCCTGTTACTCCAGGTATCTTTTGACTTCCTACTTTTGCATTCCAGTTCCCTATAATGAAAAGGATATCTTTTGGGGGTATTAGTTCTAGAAGGTATGGTAGGTTTTCATAGAACCATTCAACTTCAGCTTCTTCAGCATTACTGGTCAGGGAATAGATTTGGATTACTGTGATATTGAATTTTTCCCCTTGGAAACAAACAGAAATCATTCTGTCATTTTTGAGATTGCATCCAAGTACTGCATGTTGGACTCTCTTGTTGACCATGATGGCTACTCCATTTCTTCTAAGGGACTCATGTACATAGTAGTATAAAGGTTATCTGAGTTAAATTCCCCCATTCCAGTCCTTTTTTCTTTGGGATTCCTATAACGTCTATGTTCACTCTTGCCATCTCTTGTTTGACCACTTCCAATTTGCCTAGGTTCATGAACCAAACATTCCAAGTTCCTATGCTGTATTGATCTTTACAGCATTGGAGTTACTTCCATCACCAGTCACATCCACAGGTGGGTGTTGTTTTTGCTTTGGCTCCATCCCTTCATTTTTTCTGGAGCTATTTCTCCACTGATGTCCAATAGCATATTGGGCACCTACCAACCTGGGGAGTTAATCTTTTAGTGTCCTATCTTTTTTCCTTTTCATACTGTTCATGGGGTTCTCAAGGCAGGAATACTGAAGTGGTTTGCCATTCCTTTCTCCAGTGGACCATATTTTGTCAGAACTCTCCACCATGACCCGTCCATCTTGGGTGGCCCTACACAGCATGGCTCATAGTTTTGCTGAGTTAGACAAGGTTGTGGTCCATGTGATCAGATTGGTTAGTTTCCTGTGATTTTGGTTTTCATTCTGTCTACCCTCTAATGAATAAGGAAAGAGGCTTATGGAGACTTCCTGATGCAGGAGACTGCCTGAGGGGGAAACTGGTTTTTGTTCTGATGGATGGGGCTATGTTCAGTAAATCTTTAATCTAATTTTCTGTTGATGGGCAGGGCTGCGTTCAAAAATATTATCTTGCAGTTCTGTAGAAGTCAGAAAGCGTGGCTTCCCTGGTGGCTCAGACAGTAAAGCGTCTGCCTGCAATGCTTGAGACCTAGGTTCGATTCCTGGGTCAGGAAGATCTCCTGGAGAAGGAAATGGCAATCCACTCCAGCACTCTTGCCTGGAAAATCCCATGGATGGAGGAGCTTGATAAGCTACAGTCCATGGGGTCGCAAAGAGTCGGACACGACTGAGTGACTTCACTTCACTTCACTTCATGCTCTCCTTGAAGCCTAGAGAGGAGAATCCTTCCTTGTCTCTTCTCAGGTTCTGGTGATGGCCAGCAATCCTTGCTGTTCCTTGGCTGGCAGCTGCTTCAGTGTTTGCCTCTGTCGCCACATGATGCTCTGTCATGTGTTTGTGTCCTCTTCTTATAAAGACACCAGTCATATTGTATTAGGGCCACTCTCACGCAACATCACCTCATATTAACTTTCATCACATCTGTAAAGACCACATTGACAAATACTGGAGATTAGGATGTCAACATGTTTTGCAGGGGATGCAATTCAATCCCCAACAGACAAGGGGCAACGTATGTCTAGAGGGGCAAGTAGAACACCCGGAGGAAAGTTATGTTCTGGATTTTTTTTTATGATGTTGTTATTGTTGTCGTAAATAAACATATGCTATGCTAAGTCACTTCAGTCGTGTCTGGCTCTGTGCGACCCCATAGATGGCAGCCCACCAGGCTCCCCTGTCCCCGGGATTCTCCAGGCAAGAACACTGGAGTGGGTTGCCATTTCCTTCTCCAATGCATGAAAGTGAAAAGTGAAAGTGAAGTCGTCCAGTCGTGTCTGACTCCTAGCGACCCCATGGATTGCAGCCTAATAGGCTCCTCCATCCATGGGATTTTCCAAGCAAGAGTACTGGAGTGGGGTGCCATTGCCTTAATGTAAGCTTGTCACTAATGAAATGTACTGAATGAACATTTTCTTCTCATTCTTGAGAACAGCTTTTTTTTTTTAGATAATCTATGCTCCGTACAGAAAAGCTATCACAGGAAAATGACTGTGCAGCTGTCCGAACACAACAGGCACAGAAGACAGGCTTGTGGCTTTCACTGAAAGTACCACCCTGGGCTTTGAAATTGTCATGTCTTTTATAAATCTTCCAAAATCACTAGAAAAGACCCATGCAATTTTGAAAGTTATTGGAAGAGAGAAGTATATCACCTATAGTAACTACATCTTACATGGCAGAATATCTAGACTTGTGAAATGAATTTTATAAAGGATAACACTTTATTCAAGGTTTTCATTTGTTTTCATGTATTAATTTTGCATATTTACATTGGAAATAATAGTTCCTAGTGGGAAAATTTTGTTATGGATTCTGTTGCTATATTTTTATTTTACATAAACTTTTCATGGCCTTCATACAAAAGTATCTGCTCTTTAGTTATTGTTTTCTTTTTTTTTCCAGAGACACTAAAAATGACTTTCTTCTAGTAAAAATAATTTGGTAAATTTCAGTGACATAAGACAGTAGGAAGTTCCCCATTCTCCAATATTAGGACTTTCCATGTTTAAATTTTAATTGTTTAATCTGGAAGACAAGTATAGTGATTTAAAGTTGTGGTGAAAGGCACTGCAAGCCTTCAAATCTACAATCAATTTACAAAAATATGCCAGTTCTGAATTTATTGACCATCTGTCAGTCTTCACTCACTACTAGCTAGCTGTCAGCGTTTATTATTCGATGCGCTCTATAATGACTCACTGTAAGGAACAACGCGTATCTCCATCACAGTGATTAATGAGGTCATTGTCTATCCACAGCCACCTCAGCCATCAGTCTTTCTTTCCAGGCAGGAGTAAATGGCAATCCCCAAATCAAAAGGCAATTCCCAGAGCCATCCCAAAAAACAAAGTTGCTTGTGTACTGTGCTAATTCGACTGGCATGTAATAAGTGCAGCTACAGTCCGTCAAACCTCCTCTATGACAATGCTTTTCAAAAATAAGAACTAAAAGGGACATCTTAAAAATTCAAGGCATGGGGAGCGAGGAGGGTTCAGGATGGGGAACACATGTATACCTGTGGCGGATTCATTTCGATATTTGGCAAAACCCATACAATATTGTAAAGTTTAAAAATAAAATAAAATTAAAAAAAAATCAAGGCATGGTTTTTACACACACACACACTATATAGTTATTATTTGCATAAAATATGCATCAGGTTTAAAGATGATTAAATCTTAAACTGACTACTGAAATCTTGGGATACTGCTGGCGCTGACGTTTGTGAAGCACCTCAGGTAGACCTAAAGCATGCAGACACCCTTCTCATTGTGAGTCTGTTACAGTGGAAGGGCATGGACGTTTAAGTCAGACAGATCAGAATCTGCCATCGATTAGCTGTGATACATTGGACAGCTACAGTTCTTTCATCTTCACTGCCTCTGCATGTAAAATATGGATGATTTTCACTGCCTGCTATGCTTGATAGAAATACTAACTGAGATGAGATTGCAAAGCGCCTGGCAAACAAAGGCACTCAGCAAATGTCTGTCCTGGGTCTTGGTACTAGTGACAAGAAAGTAGAGTACAGGGAACCAGGGGGAAACGATTTGGGAAAAAAATCTCAAGTCCAAGTTTCAACCCGGTTAACCTCCAAGTAAGAAAGTTGTAGAACTTTGTATCTTTTAAAAGAGCAAGCTGTTATGGTTTAGGACAAGGAAATCTAGGATTTAGGAAGATACAGTGCTAAGCATTTGATAGTTGCCTTAATCTGTTTTAAGGGGACAAAAGCACTTAGGAGAAAGGGCAAAGCATAGGACAAAATGAATATGAATGATATATGTCTATTTATCTATCTCTCATCTATCTATCTATTAATGTATATAAGTATATACTTGGCATGTGAGCATACACTTGTGCTCTCCTTAAAATAGCAATAGATCTATCATACTGGAGATGGGCAGCATCCAGAGAAATAGGTAAAAAAAAAAAAAAAAAAAGAATGAACAAATATGTTTGCAATTAGATGAGAGCATACCACATCAACAAGATGACTACAGAGGACACATTTAACATGAATTAAACGATCAACAGGGCTTCCCTGGGGGCTCAGTAGTAAATAATATGCCTGCAATGCAGGAGGTGTGAATTTGATCTCTGGGACAGGGAGATCCCCTGGAGAAGGGAATGGCAACCCACTCCAGTATTCTTGCCTGGAAAATCCATTGGAAGAGAAGCCTGGAAGGCTACAGTCCATGGATTCTCAATACTTAGTGACCACAAAACTACTAACACGTCCCTGTTCTTTTTGGTAATATATGACAAAGACCCTGCTTCCAGATAAGTGATTGTTATTACTTGCACTCATCTCACATGCTAGCAAAGTAATGCTCAAAATTCTCCAAGCCAGGCTTCAACGGTACGTGAACCATGAACTCCCAGATGTTCAAATTGGGTTTAGAAAAGGCAGAGGAACCAGAGATCAAATTGCCAACATTCACTGGGTCATTGAAAAAGTGAGAGACTTCCAGAAAAACATCTACTTCTGGTTTATTGATTATACCAAAACCTTTGACTGTGTGGATCACAACAAACTGAAAAATTCTGAAAGAGATGGGAATACCAGACCACCTGACTTGCCTCCTGAGAAACCTGTATGCAGGTCAAGAAGCAACAGTTAGGACTGGATATGGAACAATAGACTGGTTCCAAATCAGGAAGGGAGTATGTCAAGGCTGTATATTGTCACCCTGCTTATTTAACTTATATGTAGTGTACATCATGAGAAATGCTGAGCTGGATGAAGCACAAGCTAAAATCAAGATTGCCAGGAGAAATATCAATAAACTCAGATATGCAGATGGCACCACCCTTATGGCAGAAAGTGAAGAAGAACTAAAGAGCCTCTTGATGAAAGTGAAAGAGGAGAGTGAAAGATTTGGCTTAAAGCTCAACATTCAGAAAACTAAGAATATGGCATCTGGTCCCATCACTTCATGGCAAATACATGGGGAAACAGTGAGAGGCTTTATTTTTTTTAGGCTCCAAAATCACTGCAGCTGGTGACTGCAGCCATGAAATTAAAAGACGCTTGCTCCTTGAAAGAAAAGCTATGACTAACCTGCTGCGTCACTTCAGTCGTGTCCGACTCTGTGCGACCCCATAGATGGCAGCCCACCAGGCTTCCCGTCCCTGGGATTCTCCAGGCAAGAACAATGGAGTGGGTTGCCATTTCCTTCTCCCTTGCATGAAAGTGAAAAGTGAAAGTGAAGTGTCCGACTCTAGCAACCCCATGGACTGCAGCCTACCAGGCTTCTCCATCCATGGGATTTTCCAGGAAAGAGTACTGGAGTGTGATGCCATTGCCTTCTCCAATGACCAACCTAGACAGCATATTAAAAAGCAGAGACATTACTTTGCCAACAAAGGTCCATCTAGTCAAAGCTATGGTTTTTGCAGTAGTCATCTATGGATGTGAGAGTTGGACTATAAAGAAAGCTGAGTGCCAAAGAATTGATACTTTTGAACTGTGGTGTTGGAGAAGACTCTTGAGAGTCCCTTGGACTGCAAGGAGATCCAGCTAGTCCATCCTAAAGGAAATCAGTCCCGAATATTCATTGGAAGGACTGATGTTGATGCTGAAACTCCAATACTTTGACCACCTGATGCTGGGAAAGATTGAAGGTGGGAGAAGAAGGGAATGACAGAGGATGAGATGGTTGGATGGCATCACCGACTCAATGGACATGAGTTTGAGTAAACTCTGGGCATTGGTGATGGACAGGGAGGCCTGGTATGCTGCAGTCTGTGGGGTTGCAAAGAGCCGGACACAACTGAGGGACTGAACTGAACTGAACTGATTCCTTGGATGCACAGGTGCAGAATATAGAATAAACTAAAGTAGGTAATGCACGTATCATGGCAGGAAAAGTTTGGTCAAGAATGAAGATTTCTATTTATTCTGAAAAGGCTAACTGAAAATTAGATGCAGAACTTCTCTAAATGGAAAATTCCATCATTTGGGGTGAACCAGTTCTTCAGTCTATGTGCAGAGTCATCTCTGGCAGCTTTTGCTGCCAGGTTCTGGTGTTAGGCATATTCATTGTTAGATAAGCCTGGATATTAGATACAACTTAATAATTTGAGCTGGAGTTGTTCCATCATTCAGTTTAATTCCTGGAACTGGAATTAGATGTTAGCCATTATGAGTATATCTTTCTCACATTTTCTTAATATTTAAATGGGAAAGGTTAAATTTTAAGATCAGTGGCTCTTATTTAACGCTATTTTTCTATCAGGTAAGTCTCCAAGAATTAGGTCTAAAAGTACTAGAGCTCATTTTTACCTAAACAGCTTTGATAGTTGACTTGAAGCTTGCAAAATGCCCAAGGTAGTTGAAGGAAATAACACAATCCAACAGAAACTTAGGGTGAGGTGGGGTTATCACTGAACCAAACTCTACTATTATTGGACATCTACCATCATATGTCATCAAGAACTCTGGGTAAATTTATCAGGCCCAGCCATGAGGGTTTGCTTGATCCCATAGTATAGAATTGGATTTTTGCCAGTATTCAAGAAACATCAGAACTTGAAGGGGTTGGTTCACATCAACCAAACTCATATGAGAACAAAATATTCCCCAGATTGCATTCTTTGATATTGAGGGAATTATCAGTCAGATTAGAATGTTTCTGAAGTCCCTGTATGAAAGCGAATTTTCACGGGAGTGACATTATGATCTGAGATAGTTTGGTGAAAAAAGAAAGCGGGAAAGATTTAGTTGAACAACACAAATGCTTACTAACACAAAGAAAAGCATGCACAGTAGAATTTCATCCTTGGATGTTGTTAATTTGAATTTGTGATACTTTATTTTGGACCATGACCAATGCAGAGTTAATAATATTTTAAGCTGAAGTTATATACAACCAATCTATTAAAAATAACAGACATAGAAAGTTAAGTTAAATATATATATAAGGAGCAAGTGGTTTGATATACATACAAAATAGAACAACATAATTTGAATACAATGTGTCTATTAGAAATATAATCAGAATCACAACAGTTTTTCTTTAGAATGAAATAATTTTAGGTCTAAAAAACCCTCAAGAGATCACATTTATCCACCTCTTTCTTTTTATAGATAATCAGGGTAAGCGATGGTTATTCACTTATCCAAGATCACATAGCTAATTAGTATTGAGTTGAATCTGGGTGCCAGGTCTCCTGATTATTAGATTAATAGAGCTTTACTCAATATACTTATCCAAATCATCTCTAATCTGTACAGGCAACAAGATACATTTATCAGGAAAAAATAGTTTAAGTATTTTAAAGCTGTAAATTTAATTTATCAACAATTACTATGAAATAAAACTTTCTGTTAATTTCTCAATCCATCCATAACAGTAAAATTTTGCTATACAACCAAAAAGTAAATATATTTTCCATTATCATAAAATAGTATGTGCTGGTCAATTTTATGTGCCAAATTGACTGGCCTAAGTGATGCCCAGATTGCTGGTAAAACATTATTTCTGGGTTTGTCTGTGCTTTGGAAGAGATGAACATTTGATTCAGTAGACTGAGTATGGAGATTCACCCTCCCAGTGTAGACAAACATCGGTAGGCTGAAAGGATGAATAGAGCAAAAAAAAAAAAAAAAAAAAATGGAAGAAGGATGAATTGACTTTCTCTTTGCTTGAGCTGGGACCTCCATCTGTTCCTGCCCTCAGCTATTGACATTCCTGGTTCTTTGGCCTTTGGACATGTACTGAATTATATTTCCTGGTTCTCCAGCTTGCAGAGGGCAGATTGTAGCACTTCTTGGCCACCATAACTTCATGAGTCAGCTCCTATGATGAATCAATCTCCCTCTCTCTCTCTTTCTCCAAATATATATCTATTATTGATTCTGTTTCTCTGGAGAATCCTGCATACATACTGCTGCTGCTGCTAAGTCGCTTCAGTCGTGTCCGACTCTGTGCGACCCCATGGACTGCAGCCTACCAGGCTCCTCCGTCCACAGGATTTTCCAGGCAAGAGTACTGGAGTGGGGTGCCATTGCCTTCTCCAGCATACATACTACACTTTGCATTTTCTTATGACTCTATTGTGCTGTTCAGAAAATTTGTGTTGGGAATTAGAAGTAAAGTGTTACTATAAAAGTCAAAATATGGTGGCCCTGATGAAAAAAGTATAAACAGTGTTTGGTTTTTTGTTTTTTTTTTTTAAACTGAACTCCCAAGCATTTAGAAAATCACCTTTGAAGAAATTTCTCCATATCTTTTTTTTTTAGCGAGAAAGAGTGTTCTCTAATATTTCTCTACCATTCTGCCAATAACAAATCTAATTATAAAATTTTAAAGTGGTTTCTTCAATTTTGTTTTGAACTTCACAATAAAGATATGGGGAACACATGTGTGCCTGTGGCGGATTCACTTTGATATTTGGCAAAACTAATACAATTATGTCAAGTTTAAAAATAAAATTAAATTAAAAAAAATAAAGATAAAGATTTTTTCAGAAGTAGGGAGACTTTTGGAGAAGGCAATGGCACCCCACTCCACTACTCTTGCCTGGAAAATCCATGGACAGAGGAGCCTGGTAGGCTGCAGTCCATGGGGTCGCTAAGAGTCGGGAACGACTGAGTGACTTCACTTTCACTTTACACTTTCATGCATTGGAGAAGGAAATGGCAACCCACTCCAGTGTTCTTGCCTGGAGAATCCCGGGGACGGGGAAGCCTGGTGGGCTGCCGTCTCTGGGGTCGCACAGAGTTGGACACGACTGAAGCGACAGCAGCAGCAGCAGTAGCAGCAGGGTGACTTTAAAAAGAAAGAAGAATCAAACCATTAAGACATCTTAGTGAATATATCTAGATATACTCTTATTTCTCAGGTATAGTCAGACACTGTTTTTTGACTGTGTTCTTGGCAGTTTTGTCTCCTGCTTCCTATTAGAGACTGTCAGTTTTGTTAGGATTAAGTGTTTTTTGTTCTAAAGTTTTAATGCAGTTTTAGAATTATGTTTCAATCAGACATTGTTTTGATTATTATTACCCAGTAAAAAGATGTATATATACATATATATATGTAGATGTATATATACATATATATACACATGTTTATATACATGAACAATCCTTTAATGTTTAAATCAGTGCTTTTTATTTTAACTAAATAAATAAATATTAGTTTGTTTACAATTAATAATGACTGCTGCTACCATTTGATCAAATAAATGTAGAAGGAATCAGAAAATCACCATTTGGCAATGGTACAATGTATACTACTTATAAGGTAAAACTAGTGGATATAAATGTACTGAGTAACAGGGCAATTACAGAGTCACAAAATCTCTTTATACGACACTTATTGATTACAAAGGGAGATGCCTATTACATCATCAAAGGTAGCATCACCATTTATGGAACAGGTTGACTTCATGTGCCTTTTGATATCTTGCAAAGAGGAGAATGTGATATCACTCTGTGTATCACTCTGTAATATCACCCAAAAAGGTGTAAACTGAATCTAATTATGAGGAAATCTCGGGGAAACCAAAATTAAAGAGCATTCTACAAGATCACTGGCCTATATCTTCTTCTTCTTTCAAGGAGGTGAGAATTTATTAAAGGATACATACAATTAAACTAAAATTTCAACAAAATGCCTAAGAGAAGGCCTTATGACTAGATTCAAAAGTAGCATAGATGATGAATTCTGTCCAGGGTCAAAGAAAGGATCATTAAAAGGAGATGTATACATTGAGTCTAACATAAATAAGGGTTCTTATGTAGGGTATATAGTGGGTCAGGGATATAGCAAGAAGAGAGTTCTGTGAGTCATTCTAGTGATGTACCAAACCCAAAACAGGGCACAGAAGCCCCCAGATTTGTATCTAGTTGATAAGAAGTACAGGTGACCTAAAGAATCCCCATGTGGCTGGGGTGGCCTTTTTTTTCCCTTAGTGTCCAGGTTAAGAAAGACAAAGAAATATATATATAAATTTTTCCAGACTGAAGAAAACTAAAGTGGCCTGATAGCTAAATTAAATGTATCATTCTGAATTGGATTTTGAACCATAATTTCTTTTTTCTTTTGCCATGAGGGCCATTAGTGGGACAAGTGGTGAGAATTGAGTAAGGTCTGTAGATTTGTTCTTGTTGTTGTTTAGTCACCAAGTCGTGTCCAATTCTTTGCAACCCCATGGACTGCAGCATGCCAGTCTCCTCTGTCCTCCACTATCTCCTGGAGTTTGCTCAAATTCATGTCTATTGAGTTGATGATGCTATCTAACCATCTCATCCTCTGCCACCTTCTTCCGCTTTTGCCTTCAATTTTAGCATCAGAGTCTTTTCCAAGGAGTTGGCTCTTCGCATAAGTGGCCAAACTACTGGAGTTTCAGCTTCAGCATCAATCCTTCCAATGAATATTCTGGGTTGATTTCCTTTAGAATTGACTGGTTTGATCTCCTTGCAGTTCAAGGGACTCTCAGGAGTCTATGGTGATAATATTTTATCAATGTTAGTTTCTGAGTTTGATAATTCTACTGTGGTAATATAAGAAAATGCTATTATTCTTAGAAAATACATATTTAATATCAAATGTTTCAGAAAAATATATGAAATATTATTTATATTAAAATACATATATAATTTTCAATATCATAGTGGAGTGTATGTGAAGATTTTTTGTACAGTTTTTGCAACTTATTGGCCTTTTTGTTGTTGTTCAGTCATTAAGTAGTGTCTGACTTTTTGTGACCCATGAACTGAAGCCTGCCAGACTTACCTGTCCTTCACTCTTTCCCAGAGTTTGCTCAAACTCATGTCCACTGAGTCAGTGATGCTATCCCACCGTCTCATCCTCTGTCGCCTCCTTCTCCTCCTGCCTTCAATCTTTCCCAGCATCAGGGTCTTTTCCATCAGGTCCATTGCATTAGGTGGCCAAAGTACTGGAGTTCAGCTTTTGCATCATTCCTTCCAATGAAGTTGGCTTTCCTGGTGGGTCAGAGGTTAAAGCATCTGCCTGCAAGGCGGGAGACCCAGGTTCAATCCCTGGGTCGGGAAGATCCCCTGGAGAAGGAAATGGCAACCCACTCCAGTATTCTTGCCTTGAGAATCCCATGGACGGAGGAGCCTGGTACAGTCCATGGGGTCGCAAAGAGTCGGACACGACTGAGCGACTTCACTTTCACTTTCACTTTCCAATGAAGTTATTTCAAAATAAACAGGTAAGAAGTTATTGCATGATTGACATTTACTAGGCTGATTTGATCATAACTTGACTAAAGTAATGTTTACCAAGTGCTTACTATGTGTGCTCAGTTGCTCAGTCATGTCCAACTCTTTTGGACACTATAGACTGTAGCCCGCCAGGTTCTTCTGTCCATGGGATTTTCTGGGCAAAGATGTTGGAGTGGGTTGCCATTTCCTACTCACAAGTGCTTAGTATGGAGCAGTAACTGTGTTATTTTTTCCCTTGAGGTATTTGAAACAGTCTTCACATGGTCCTGAAAGTAGGGCATAGTTATAACAATTGCATGTGTAAGAACACTCATACTTAGGAATAACCACTTAACTGAGACCTGTTCAAGTCACACAGCCGGAAAATGGCAGGGATGAAATTTGAACTGAGATTACTTAATTTCATTTCAACACTTTTTGCCCCCAATAAGATCAGCAGTCTATATTGTAGCAAACTACTTCATCTTCTAAGAGCACTGAATGGCTTTAGTGATAAATGTGTGGAGAGTTCTAACTAAGAGTGACTTTAATCTCTTGGGATATAAAGTGAACACATCATTAAAACTGAAGATTCTGAAAGTTTTTGAGTTCCTTGGACAGGAACTGTATTGTCTTGATGTCTTTTGTTTTTCAGCATTAAAAAAAAAAAAAAAAGCATATTTTACCACTCAGTGAATAATTGTTGAATAAACAAATGAACACGAAACAAAATTTTGATGTAAAAGATATAGAGCCATGGTGGAGAACAGGTCAGCAAAGTTATCAGAGGACTCTGATAATACCAAGATTAGAGTTATAGGAAGTAAAAATTAGATGCTGATTTCCACTTCCAGTCAATAGAAATAACTTCTCCCTCTGATCTGTACACAGATTGTTTTGGCAACATGCATCTCTTGAAGGAATAAAGACAAACACACCCACTTTGAGATCCATGGCTTAATGTAGGAATCCAGGAAGCAAACTAAACTACCACAGAGGACCAAGGCGAGAGATTAGTTTTGCGGTGACAGTGAAGGGAATTACTGCATCTTCAGTGTGGTGGAATCCTAGGAAATTATGGGAAATTGAACACAGACTCAAAATGTTAACCAAGGTATCCAATTTTTCAGGGCTGCAGAAAGCAACATCGCTAGCTCTCAGAGTGGTAAATTAGTTTGGAGGTCAAGCATTCCCAGAAATTATCACTGTATATTTGTATTCTCTTTATTATACCTCTGACATCTGTGTAATCTATTTTTTTTTGTAGCTGTTATTGTTTAAGCAAAATTTCTTAATTTTGTTTTAAGAAGTTAATCATTCAAATATTGGGAAAGGTGGGATGAAGCAAGCATGGCATAATAATATTCACCTGTGGAGGCTGATGAAAAATTGAATTCATGGATGTGTTACAAATGAAAGAATTTCAATTATGTTGGATATAGTTTGGATGTAAACCTGGGCCAAACCACTTTGTCATTTTTAGGACTTCACTTTGTGGCCAGTGTGCTGAAAAATGGCTATATTCTGTATCATTCTTTCAGTACTGGACTGCTACAATGAACTCTGGGTTTCTTTCTCAAAGTGGTTTCCACATCAAGATTTCCTATGGTTATCCTACATACCCAAGTGTCACCCTAAAGCTCATGACAGCTCGGGGTCTGACAATCCCCAGACAACATTATGTGCCACAGCCCAGACCTGAGACATTTAGGTCCAACTGGATCGTCTGTTTTATTATTTCTGATATCAACTTGAACAGGTGGGGAAAAACAGACTTTTAAGTCACAACTAAAGTTGAATGAGGACTTCATGATAGGCAGTGAAGCTACCTATAAGTCAAATAGTTAGAACTGCCACTTACTTCCTACTTTTCTAGTATTTTATCATTGAAAATTTTAATCAGTGGTTATCACGTTTTGGTAAGCAATACATTTGTAAATTTAAAAGTAAAAGTCTACTGAAACTAGCTCCAATGACATCAGTATCCTTAGAAGTAAAATGAAAAACATCACCACTTTGAGACAACATTTTCAAGAATTACCAATGCACTGTTCCACTCCAAATAACTGAATTATAATACACCTTTGGATACCAGTTCAGTAGAGCAGACACAACTCACGATATGGTCTAATTATAACACTGGTGACATAACTGACCTTAATAGGTTTATCTAATGGAAAGAAAATTAGAATAACAACAGACTGTGAGATGTATTATGAATCCATTGAACCTGAGGAAATGACCTACTGGTCTTAGCTATATAACCATCCAGTTTATGAACTCAGTAATTAACTATCTGTTTCCCATAAGTACAATGTTGACGATTTCACAAGATCTCAAAAGACTAGATTGTAAATTCTGTTTTGAAGGATGTCTTCAATACGGTACAAAGTCATGTTAAATATGATGGAATTAGTGTTTCTACCTCAGGAGGTATGTGTTTACCTTCATCCTTCTATTTTTTACCCTTCCATTTTGCCCACAGATACCATACAATAGAGGCCCTGCTGTCCTGGTAAGATGAAGAGTAGTCAGTCAGTCCATCTTTACTCTGCTTTCTGACACCCCATCCTTCTGAGGTACAGGACTTTTTGTTTTCATTTTGTCATTAAATGCTCTTGCTCAGATTTTTTAAAAAGTAGAATATTACTAAAATCAATATTCCTTTAAAATAGTAAAAAATATTACTAGCTGTATTTCAAACACTATATCTCGTGGTAGACATAGTTTGGCGCATGATGAAAGTCGCTCAATCATGTCCAACTCTTTGTGACCCCATGGACTATACAGTCCATGGAACTTTCCAGGCCAGAATACTAGAGTGGGTAGCCTTTCCCTTTTCCAGGGGATCTTCCTAACCCAGGGATCCAACCCAGGTCTCCTGCATTGCAGGCAGACATTTTACCCTTTGAGCATTACAGGTGGATTCTTTGCTGGCTGAGCCACCAGGGAAGCCCAGGCATAGTTTGGGAAGGTGGCTTATTATGCTTGTAAGCCAAGTCCCTTCAGTAATATCTGACTCCATGTGACCCCATGAACCATAGCCTCCCAGGCTCCTCTGTCCTTGGGATTCTCCAGGCAAGAATCCTGGAGTGCATTGCCAAGACCTCCTCCAGAAGATCTTCCCCACCCAGGGATCCACCCTCCCTCTCTTACCTCTCCTGCATTGGCAGGTGAGTTCTTTAGCACTGGGAAGCCCCTGTTTGCTATGCTTGTCTTCTTGGATCTCCTTGTTAGGTAATCTGACTGTGTCCTCTACACTTGTGGGAACATCCCTGATTTATACTGCTTCTGTGGTTTTCAAATTATGAGTATTTACTGTCTATCACATACAGCACTCTAGACAGATAGTTCTGCTTTTTTTCTTATTACCTATTTGTTGTTATGCTGTGCTCTTTCTTGAATGTCACTTAGTTGTAAAGAAATTTTATAAGGCAATGTTTGTAAAATGATCAGAAATGTTCTACTTAGTAGATACAAACTATTATTTTCCCTTATTTCTTTGTCATAAGTCATACTCCTCATTTAAGAAAATTAAACAAATGTGAATTAATGTGAATTAATGACAATGAAATATAAATTCCTTTTTTATTAACAGTGGATTCTCTTCCCTTGGTATTTCTTCTGAGAAGTTCTCATTACAAATTTTTAGCCAGAGGTCTGCTGAAAATCATTCAAGCCCTTCAGAAATTTAGGTGTCAAATCCTTCAAGATGTATATTTTAACACTCCAGCCTTGTTTGAAACATTTATTCCCTTTGGACCTTTCAGTGTCATGCTTTTAATCACTTTGCCTAGAAGAATTTACTTTTTTTTTTTCCTTCATTTTTTTTGACTAATAGCCTTGGATTTTTATTTTATTCCCTTTGCCCTTCCATGTACAAATTCACTCTGTCAGTTCCTTTCAATATCAAGGGGAATAAACACTATATCAAATAAGCCCCTCTCCTCTTTAAAGCACAGGACATTTTTGTGAGGTGTTAGTGATGGAGAAGGCAATGGCACCCCACTCCAGTACTCTTGCCTGGAAAATCCCATGGATGGAGGAGCCTGGAAGGCTGCAGTCCATGGGGTCGCTAAGAGTTGGACACGACTGAGCGACTTCACTTTCACTTTTCACTTTTATGCATTAGAGAAGGAAATGGCAACCCACTCCAGTGTTCTTGCCTGGAGAATCCCAGGGATGGGGGAGCCTGTTGGGCTGCCGTCTATGGGGTTGCACAGAGTCGGACACGACTGAAGTGACTTAGCAGCAGCAGTGATGGCATTAGGTTTCCCTGGTAGCTCAGCTGGTAAAGAATCTGTCTGCAATACAGGAGACCCAGGTTCAATTGCTGGATTGGGACGATCCCTTGGAGGAGGGCATGGCAACTCACTCCAGTATTCTTTCCTGGAGAATTCCTATGGATAGAGGAGCCTGGTGGACTACAGTCCATGGGGTCACAGAGAGTTGGACACGACTGAGCAACTAAGCACAGCACAGCACAGTCAGGGCAATGGATATTAAGACTTCCAAGGCATTCTGAAAGATAGCGCCTGGGTTACCCATCACCACATTTCTTTCAGGTTTACTTTTTACCTAGAGCCACTTGGGAAACCTTTGCAACAATATAATTGTTTACATACTTTTTCACATATCTGAATTATGATGAAATGTTACCATTTCATGTTGTTATTCAAAATTTTTCCTTTGTAGAATTTGAAATATTTCTGTATTCAGTAATTAAAGTGCTCCCTCCATACATGAACTGACCTTTCTCTCTTCATTCAGTCATTCCATGTCTTTGGTTTATTACCCTTTTCTGGGGATATCAATATGTTAGGTGTAGCTAACTAGTCATTAGCCACTTTTCTGGCCTATCTTTGCTAAATTCTTTCCAAATACCATTCTGGCGTTTCTAACAACTCACAGATTCTTAGTGTCTCCCCTTGAACTTGTTATTTCCTGTTGGGTGTTGAGTGCCGTCAGTGCCTCAGAACAGACTACTTCTGGAATGCTGCAGTAGGGACTCCTCTGGACGGGACGTGCGTGAGAGATGGGTGACAGCTGGATGCTTTAGCAGCTGCCTGATGGCAAGTGGAGGAGGGAGCCTTCAAGTGTGTGGGCGGAAGGACACAGTGAAGCAAAACTCAAGCTGTGAGGCATGACTGTGAAACCCGGGGACTTGTCAGCAAGACCCGCCTTAACTGGAAATCAGGACTTCGTTTAGAAATTCAAAACAGCAGCGAACTTCACTGTCTCTGAAGGCACAGGTTTTTTAAACAAGGCACATTAACTGCCTGGTTTGTAATCAAGGGCATTCTTCTGTTCACCAGATGAATGACCTCTGCTGGCTGAGTATCAGTTTCCTTAATTCCAAAGGTAAACCTTGATTCAAAACATCTTATAACTGAATGTTTTAGTCAGTTATCTGCATGTTTACAAACAGGGGCTTCTCTGGTGGCTTCTTTGGTAAAGAATCCGCCTGTAATACAGGAGACCTGGTTTCTATCCCAGGGTCAGGAAGATCCCCTGGAAAAAGGAATGGTAACCCACCCCGCTATTCTTGCCTAGGAAATTCCATGGACAGAGGAGCCTGCAGGGCTATACTTCAAGGGGTCACAAGAGTTGGACACGACTTAGCAACTGAACAACAACAATGCTTACAAATGCTTACTTATGGTGTGAAATGCTCTTACTTTTGGTAGATTAGTAGGTATATATCTGCTAAGATGACATTAATGCCTTCTAGGGGATTTACAGAAAGATTTGGAGAAAATTTTAAGCACAACAACTCTGTAAAATAACTAATTCAAGTATACCTATAGTCAGACAAAAACAGAATATATGAGCTCAAATACTAAGAAATTTGGCATTCTAGAAATACTATATATAAATTTAAGATTTTATATGTTTAGGGTTGAGCTTCCCTGGTGGCTCCATCCCCGATGGTAAAAAAAATCCTCCTACAATGCAGGAGATGCTGGTTTGAATCTTGGGTCAGAAAGATCCCCTGGAGGAGGGGATGGCAACCCACTCCAATATTCTTGCCTGGAGAATCCCATGGACAGAGGAGTGTGGCAGGCTACAGTCCATGGGGTGGCAAAGAGTTGGACATGACTAAAGTAACTGAGCACATGTTTAGGGTTAAAATAAAGAGCTATATGATATTTAAAATCTGAGTACCTTTATGTTTCCTGTATTACTGCCAAATTAATATCTATTTATTGTTGTTCAGTCTCTCAGTCATGTCCAACTCTTTGTGACCCTATGGACTGCAGCACGCCAGACTTCCCTGTCCTTCACCATCTTCCGGAGCTTGCTCAAACTCATGTCCATTGAGTTGGTGATGCCATCAAACCATCTTGTCCTCTGTCATCCCCCTTCTCCTCCTGCCTTCAATCTTTCCCAGCATCAGGGTCTTTTCTAATGAGTTAGCTCTTCACATCAGGTGGCCAAAGTATTGGAGTTTCAGTTTCAGCATCAGTCCTTCCAATGAATACTCAGGACTGATTTCCTTTAGGATTGACTGGTTTGATCTCCTTGCTGTTAATCCAAAACAAATATTTACTCAGTATCACATTTGTGAGTTAAGCATCTAGTGTGATAGCATAATAAACAATACTATGTTTTTGAAAGTACACCTTTAGAAGATATAAAAAGCATATCAAAGTGTGGCATAGGAGAGATACAAATTAAAACTCTGCATTTGAGCTAGTAAACAGTCCTGGTAATTTTCAGGATAAACTGAAGTTGGAAAACTGCATAAAATATGTCTCCCTTCTGAGAGTGGTCAGTCCTATTAGGAGCTCTCTGACCCTTGAGTCTGAAAATCATGTCCTCAGAAGGAGTTAAAAAGGGCCACAGGATTATCTGAGTACCATGCACGGTCGGCTTCACCAGCGCACTTAAGCGCGGGCGGCTGCGACCGGCGCACTTAAGCGCAGCCGAGAGGAGCTACCCCACGTCAGAGGTCAGGGGCAGAAGCCGGGAGGACCCCATGCCCGAAGGGCAGTGGCCAAGAGGAGTTACCCCACGTACGAGGTCAGGGGCAGCGGCTGGGAGTGCCAGACTGCGACGGCTCAGGAACGGCCGAGAAGAGCTACCCAAGCCCACGTCCAAGGAGCGGTGGCTGTGCGGGTGCAGGAGGGCCTAGAGGAGCTATCCCACATTGAAGGTCAGGAAGGGCAGCGGTGAGGAGATACCCCTCGTCCAAGGTAAGGAGCAGCGGCTGCACATTGCTGGAGCAGCCGTGAAGAGATACCCCACGCCCAAGGTAAGAGAAACCCAAGTAAGACGGTAGGTGTCGCAAGAGGGCATCAAAGGACAGACACACTGAAATCATACTCACAGAAAACTAGTCAATCTCATCACACTAGGACCACAGCCTTGTCTAACTCGATGAAACTAAGCCATACCCATGGGGCAACCCAAGAGGGGCGGGTCATGGTGGAGAGATCTGACAGAATGTGGCCCACTGGAGAAGGGAATGGCAAACCACTTCAGTATTCTTGCCTTGAGAACCCCATGAACAGTATGAAAAGGCAAAATTATAGCATACTGAAAGAGGAACTCCCCAGGTCAGTGGGTGACCAATATGCTACTGGAGATCAGTGGAGAAATAACTCCAGAAAGAATGAAGGGATGGAGCCAAAGCAAAAACAATACCCAGCTGTGGATATGACTGGTGATAGAAGCAAGGTCTGATGCTGTAAAGAGCAATATTGCATAGGAACCTGGAATGTCAGGTGTCAATGTCAAATTGGAAGTGGTCAAACAAGAGATGGCAAGAGTGAATATTGACATTCTAGGAATCAGCGAACTCAAATGGACTGGAATGGGTGAATTTAACTCAGATGACCATTATATCTACTATTGTGGGCAGGAATCCCTCAGAAGAAATGGAGTAGCCATTATGGTCAACAAAAGAGTCCGAAATGCAGTACTTGGATGCAATCTCAAAAACAATGGAATGATCTCTGTTCGTTTCCAAGGCAAACCATTCAATATCACAGTAATCCAAGTCTATGCCCCAACCAGTAACACTGAAGAAGCTGAAGTTGAACGGTTCTATGAAGACCTACAAGACCTTTTAGAACTAACACACAAAAAAGATGTCCTTTTCATTATAGGGGACTGAAATGCAAAAGTAGGAAGTCAAGAAACATCTGGAGTAACGGGCAAATGTGGCCTTGGAATATGGAATGAAGCAGGGCAAAGACTAATAGAGTTTTGCCAAGAAAACCCACTGGTCATAGCAAACACCCTCTTCCAATAACACTAGAGAAGACTTTGCACATGGACATCACCAGATGGTCAACACCTAAATCAGATTGATTATGTTCTTTGCAGCCAAAGATGGAGAAGCTCTATACAGTCAACAAAAACAAGACCAGGAGCTGACTGTGGCTCAGATCATGAACTCCTTATTACCAAATTCAGACTTAAATTGAAGAAAGTAGGGAAAACCACTAGGCCATTCAGGTATAACCTAAATCAAATCCCTTGTGATTATACAGTGGAAGTGAGAAATAGATTTAAGGGCCTAGATCTGACAGACAGAGTGCCTGATGAACTATGGATGGAGGTTCATGACATTGTACAGAAGACAGGGATCAAGACCATCCCCATGGAAAAGAAATGCAAAAAAGCAAAATGGCTGTCTGGGGAGGCCTTACAAATAGCTGTGAAAGGAAGAGAAGCAAAAAGCAAAGGAGAAAAGGAAAGATATAAGCATCTGAATGCAGAGATCCAAAGAATAGCAAGAAGAGATAAGAAAGCCTTCCTCAGCGATCAATGCAAAGAAATAGAGGAAAACAACAGAATGGGAAAGACTAGAGATCTCTTCAAGAAAATTAGATACCAAGGGATCATTTCATGCAAAGATGGGTTCGATAAAGGACAGAAATGGTATGGACCTAACAGAAGCAGAAGATATTAAGAAGAGGTGGCAAGAATACAGAAGAACTGTACAAAAAAGATCTTACGACCCAGATAATCACAATGGTGTGATCACTGACCTAGAGCCAGACATTCTGGAATGTGAAGTCAAGTGGGCCTTAGGAAGCATCACTACAAACTAAGCTAGTGGAGGTGATGGAATTCCAGTTGAGCTATTTCAAATCCTGAAAGATGATTATGTGAAAGTGCTGCACTCAACATGCCAGCAAATTTGGAAAACTCAGCCATGGCCACAGGACTGGAAAGGGTCAGTTTTCATTCCAATCCCAAAGAAAGGCAATGCCAAAGAATGCTCAAACTACCGCACAATTGCACTCATCTCACATGCTAGTAAAGTAATGCTCAAAATTCTCCAAGCCAGGCTTCAGAAATGTGTGAACCGTGAACTTCCTGATGTTCAAGCTGGTTTTAGAAAAGGCAGAGGAACCAGAGATCAAATTGCCAACATCTGCTGGATCATGGAAAAAGCAAGAGAGTTCTGGAAAAACGTCTACTTCTGCTTTATTGACTATGCCAAAGCCTTTGATTGTGTGGATCACAATAAACTGTGGAACATTCTGAAAGAGATGGGAATACCAGACCACCTGACCTGCCTCTTGAGAAATCTGTATGCAGGTCAGGAAGCAACAGTTAGAACTGAACATGGAACAACAGACTGGTTCCAAATAGGAAAAGGAGTACGTCAAGGCTGTATATTGTCACCTTGCTTATTTAACTTATATGCAGAGTACATCATGAGAAACGCTGGACTGGAGGAAACACAAGCTGGAATCAAGATTGCCGGGAGAAATATCAATAACCTCAGATATGCAGATGACACCACCCTTATGGCAGAAAGTGAAGAGGAACTAAAAAGCCTCTTGATGAAAGTGAAAGAGTAGAGTGAAATAGTTGGCTTAAAGCTCACTATTCAGAAAACGAAGATCATGGCATCTGGTCCCATCACTTCATGGGAAATAGATGGGGAAACAGTATCAGACTTTATTTTTTGGAGCTCCAAAATCACTGTAGATGGTGACTGCAGCCATGAAATTAAAAGATGCTTACTCCTTGGAAGGAAAGTTATGACCAACCTAGATAGCATATTCAAAAGCAGAGACATTACTTTGCCAACAAAGGTTCGTCTAGTCAAGGCCTAGGTTTTTCCTGTGGTCATGTATGGATGTGAGAGTTGGACTGTGAAGAAGGCTGAGCGCTGAAGAATTTATGCTTTTGAACTGTGGTGTTGGAGAAGACTCTTGAGAGTCCCTTGGACTGCAAGGAGATCCAACCAGTCCATTCTGAAGGAGATCAGCCCTGGGATTTCTTTGGAAGGACTGATGCTAAAGCTGAAACTCCAGTACTTTGGCCACCTCATGCGAAGAGTTGACTCATTGGAAAAGACTCTGATGCTGGGAGGGATTGGGGGCAGGAGCAGAGGGGGATGACAGAGGATGAGATGGCTGGATGGCATCACTGACTCGATGGACATGAGTCTGAGTGAACTCCTGGAGTTGGTCATGGACAGACAGGCCTGGCATGCTGCGATTCATGGGGTGGCAAAGAGTTGGACACGACTGAGTGACTGAACTGAACTGAACTGATGCTCCACAGTGACAGAGTCCAGATCATGACAACCAAGCGGTTCACCCTACAGAAAGATTCAGGGTTCTTTAGGAGCCTGATGAAATCCTTCCCTTTTGTGAGAGAGTCAGTTATTAGAGAAATCAAAGCAGAGACAGATGGTAAGTCCTAGGTAGAGCCCAAGGAAATAGGGAACCTCAGGACACATATACTGAACCTGAGTGCTCCCATTTCAGGCTCACAGACATTATGGAGCCCAACATTATGTAGAATCCCTGGGTGTCTACAACTTGACCTACAATTTTTAATTCCCAGAGACTGGGCATACTCATTTCATGATTGCTAATGCTGCAGAGAGTTGAAGACTGTCTCTGCTAGGAAAATGCCTGGGATCCCATTGACCATGGGCATCCTGATATGCAAACTGATCTAAATGCACTTTCTTTCACTCATCACCTCATGACATATAGAAGCTGTGCCAGGCACTCTGAGGTTTTACTTATGGAAAACTCAACTCAGCTTGGTGATACTAATTTTAATTTTAAAATTTAACTTAATTTTTTAATTTTAAAATTGTTATATCTTCATCAGACCTATGTATATATGTATGTTTGTATATATGTATCTATATTTACATCTATCCATCCATCTATTTCTGCATATATCATCATCTGTCCAATCTGGCAAATATTTGCAAAGAAAAATTGCTAGATTCTGAAGGGATGGCATATTTAAATTTTGATACATACCATGCAAATCTCTGGGGCTTCCCAGGTGGAGCTAGTGATAAAGAATCCTCATGCCAGTGCAGAAGACATGAGACGTGGGATCAACCCCTGGGTCAGGAAGATCACTTGGAAGAGGGCATGGCAATCTGCTTAAGGATTCTTGCCTGGAGAATCCCATGGACAGAGGAGCCTGGTGGGTTACAGCACATAGGTTTGCAGAGTCAGACACAACTGAAGGGACCTAGGACACAGCCAGCATCTCTACAGAAAACTTTTATACATTTTTATTCTAACCAACTGTGTCTGAAAGTGCCTGTGACATGCACCCTCACGATCATTAGGCATTTTTGGACAATTTGATAGGTATGGTAGGTAGGAATTTAGGCATGAGAAAATCCACCCCAATGTGGCCCAGGAGTGCACATAGATCAGTTCAGTTCAGTCCCTCAGTCATGTCCGACTTGTTGCGACCCCATGGACTGCAGCACGCCAGGCTTCCCTGTCCATCACCATCTCCCCGAGTTCACTCAAACTCATGTCCATTGAGTCAGTGATGCCATCCAGCCATCTCACCCTCTGTTGTCCCCTTCTCCTCCTGTCTTCAATATTTCCCAGCATCAGGGTTTTTTCAAATGAGTCAGTTCTTCGCATCAGGTGGCCAAAGTGTTGGAATTTCAGTTTCAGCATCAGTCTTTCCAATGAATGTTCAGGACTGATTTCCTTTAAGATGGACTGGTTGTATCTCCTTCCTGTCCAAGGGACTCTCAAGAGTCTTCTCCAACACCACAGTTCAAACGCATCAATTCTTCAGCATTCAGATTTCTTTATAGTCCAACTCTCACATCCATACATGACTACTGAAAAAACCATAGCCTTGACTAGACAGACCTTTGTTGGCAAAATAATGTCTTTGCTTTTTAATATGCTGCCTAGGTTGGTCATAGCTTTTCTTCTAAGGAGCAAGCGTCTTTAATTACAGGGCTGCAGGGACTATCTACATTGATTTTTGAGCCCCCCAAAATAAAGTCTTTCACTATTTCCATTGTTTCCCCAAGTATTTTCCATAAAGTGATGGGACTGGATGCCAACTTTTTACTCTCCTCTTTCACTTTCATCAAGAGGCTCTTTAGTTCTTCTTCGCTTTCTGTCATAAGGTGTCATCTGCATATCTGATGTTATTGACATTTATTCTGGCAATCTTGATTCCAGCTTGTGCTTCATCCAGCCTGGCATTTCCCATGATGTACTCTGCATATACATTAAATAAGCAGGGTGACAATATACAGCCTTGATGTACTCCTTTCCTGATTTGGAACCAGTCTGCTGTTCCATGTCCAGTTCTCACTGTTGCTTCTTGACCTTCATACAGATATGCTATGAAATAGCCCACAGAGACTTTTCCAATGCCAGACATGTGCCCTTGATGCACAGCTTTGCCTTCAAGTGACCTTAGGCTTCTGGGGGCCTATTAAGGGTTTATAAATATTCTATACTTATACTCATCTGATTATAACAGACTGAATTATGGGAAAAACATGAGTAATAGAGCCTATTGTTATGTAACTTGCAACTGTCAATCAAAACTGTCAATTCAGTTCAGTTCAGTCGCTCAGTTGTGTCCGACTCTTTGCAACCCCATGAACTGCAGCATGCCAGGCCTCCTTGTCCATCACCAACTCCCAGAGTCCACCCAAACCCATGTCCATTGTGTTGGTGATGCCATCCAACCATTTCATCCTCTGTCATCCCCTTCTCCTCCTGCCCCCAATCTTTCCCAGCATCAGGGTCTTTTCAAATGAGTCAGTTCTTCACATCAGGTGGCCAAAGTATTGGAATTTCAGCTTCAACATCAGTCCTTCCAATGAACACCCAGGAGTGATCTGCTTTAAGATGGGCTGGTTGGATCTCCTTGCAGTCCAAGAGACTCTCAAGAGTCTTCTCCAACACCACAGTTCAAAAGCATCAATTCTTCTGCACTCAGCTTTCTTTATAATCCAACTCTCACATCCATACATGACCACTGGAAAAAGCATAGCCTTGACTAGACGGACCTTTGGTGACAAAGTAATGTCTCTCTTTTAATATGCTGTCTAGGTTGGTCTTAAGTTTCCTTCCAAGAAGTAAGCGCCTTTTAATTTCATGGCTGCAATCACCATCTGCAGTGATTTTGGAGCCCAGAAAAATAAAGTCAGCCACTGTTTATACTTATTCCCCATCTATTTGCAATGAAGTGATAGGACCGGATGCCATGATCTTAGTTTGGTGAATGTTGAGCTTTAAGCCAACTTTTTTATTCTCCTCTTTCACTTTCATCAAGAAGCTCTTTAGATCTTCTTCACTTTCTGCCATAAGGGTGGTGTCATCTGCATATCTGAGGTTATTGATATTTCTCCTGGAAATCTTGATTCCAGCTTGTGCTTCTCCCAGCCCAGCGTTTCTCATGATGTATTCTGCATATAAGTTAAATAAGCAGGGTGACAATACACAGCCTTGATGTACTCCTTTTCCTATTTGGAACCGGTCTGTTGTTCCATGTCCAGTTCTAACTGTTTCTTCCTGATCTGCATAGAGGTTTCTCAAGAGGCAGGCCAGGTGGTCTGGTATTCCCATCTCTTTCAGAATGTTCCACAGTGTATTGTGATCCACACAGTCAAAGGCTTTGGCATAGTTCACACCAGCCTAAATGAATATGTAACAGTCTTGTCTTTAAAAGCCCTGTACCTCATCATTCTGGCACCAGAGCCTCTGTTGGCTTGGCCCACCTCTCCCTTGAGGTGTTCTTTCTTCAATTAACTTGTTTTTGCCATAGGTCAGACCTTAGATTCTTCATGTCCTTATCAAGAACCAGCACCCACGAGGAAGGGTCTTTTTTGACTGTCAGTATCAGGAAAAGGTAGAAGTACTATATCACTATTGTTTTAGTTTATTTTTTTCCTGATAAATATTTAATCCTCGTATATGTTTTGCATATTTACTGTAAGGTCACTTATCTTTTTGGTAAGTTTTTAGCTTATTATCTTTGCTTCTTTCATGATATCTGTATTACCTATAGATTTAGAAATGCACTTTATAGAAAAGGAATGTATGTTTTTGTCAAATGAATCCATGTATTCAATAAATATTTATTGAGCACCTTCTTGGTACTAGGTACAATGCTAAGAGCTTTCATATTAATTTTCTAATCATTAATTGTAGTTTGATTTTGGCATTTTTTCACACATAAAAGTTATTTTAATTTATTATAATAACCTATATTGATTTAATTCTGGCTTTGTTCTCATGTTAGAGTGGCTAGTATGCCACACAGAATTATGAATAAATGTAAACATAAACAGACAATATAAATAACATTATTTATTTATGTGTTATATATTTAATCCATTGGGATTTATTTTGCATTGAGAATGAAGTAGAAATCAGATTCTAATTCCAATAACATCTCAGTAATAGTAATTCTTTTGATTTATTAATAAAACTGTTGTCAACCATATGAAATATTACATTGTCATATATTTGATTTACCAGACATATTTGGGATTTTTTTTGTTTTGTTTTGTTTTGTTTTCTATCATTTGTCCATCCTTGTATTCATCCATGTGTTTATTCCTCAGTGTTATTTGATGCTATTCTATTTAGACATTTTAGTGTTTTTTTTATTCAATGGTTTTCTTTTTTCTCTTCCTTTCCATTTCCTCCTCTAGGGGATCTTCCTGACCCAGGGATCAAACCTGTGTCTCCTGCATTGGCAAGTAGATTCTTTACCACTGAGCCACATGGGAAGCTCCATTCTAATACTTATTACAGATATGATCCTGAAAATATTATATATTGTTTAAGACTTATTTCCTCATTTATCAAATGAGAGCAATGACAGCTATATTATATAATCCTGATAGAATGAATTTAGTAAAATGAGTCCCTGGCACATAGCAAATAGTTGTAAATGTTACAATGCTGTTGACACCACTGACAATACATTAGGACTATTTAGCACTTGGAAAGTGTCTTTTTCCTTAAGAGTCCTGTGTACTCTGACTTCTTGGAATTTGCATTTGGCTTTGGAGATATTTTATTTGTAGCTTTCAAATATCATGATTTGCCAGTATTACTGTTTAACTTTTTAATCTGTTGTTATTTCTGACATTCTGTTTTATTTTAGGACCGCATGACATCTTTCCTCTTTTTTTGGTTCTTATTTCTTTAAAATTTATTGTGCTATTGACTTCATTTGCTTTTAGGATTTCTTAGATTTTTCTATTAATACATCTTACAGTTTTTTATAGCATGAAAAATCACATATCTGGATAGCTGAATTTACTCCCAAAGTCATTAGGGGGTGAGCACAAGCAAACACAGAGTTTATGCTACAATAGGAAAAGCTTTCAGTAGCATTGAGAGAGAAAAAAAAACTTTGATGAATTCTCAAGGTTTGCTTCAGCTTTCTCTAATCCAACAGAATAATTGCAAACCATTTGAAATCAATTTTCTAAAACAAAAATCTGTTGGTTTTTTATCACTGCATAACAAATTTAATGATGTAAAATAGTACCTCTAAACTGTTTCACTATTTCCATGGGCTGGTCAGGAGTCTGGGTATGGCCATCGACGGCCTCACGAAGTGTCCTCAGGGCTGCAGTCTCATCTGGAGCACAGGGTCTTCTTACAGGTTTATTCAAGTTGTTGGTAGAATCCAATCTCTTGAGGTTTTAGCAACTGAGGGCCTCAGCTCCTAGAGGCCATTTCAAGTAGTCTGTTATGTGACCTTGTTTATAGGCAGCTTACAATAGCTTATTTCTTCAAAGTCATTAAAAAAGCCTCTTTTGTGGGAGGTGGCCAAATGGTGGAGTAGGAAGACACTGGAGGGGTTTATTAACAGATATTGAATATAATTCCCCATGCTATACAGTGTAGACAAATTTTCAAAAGAAAAAAAAATGCAAGTTTAAATCTCTTTGAAAATTAAAGATGTATGTATCCAAGTCTTTGTTATTTTTGCTGTATTTCTCTTGAGAGCAATATTTGAAATTGACAGCTTATTACATCCTAATTGTTTCTTCTTTTTTTAAAAAAAGAATCAGTTTTGTGTATCTTATGCAGCCTTCCCAGTCTTCACAGTTTTAGAACTTAACTATCACATTGAACCATTCCAGGACACCTCTCTTAGAGGCAATGTGCAGCCACATTCAGTGGATGCAGTTTGGAGTTATTAGGATTTCTTTAATTTCCAAACTTGACTTAGAATTTCCATCATTTCTGGGTTTGCTGCCAGCAGTCACCGGTAGTAGAATCACCAGGTGAAAAAGAGGTTTTACCCACTCTGGGCGTTAGGTTCAGGGTTAGTGCTTATCCCAAAGCCTTTAAAAAGTGAAATCATCATTCTCTTAACACAATTTCATCAATAACTGACCAAAATTATACCAAGCTTCTTTTCTCACTAGCGTCCCCAGAATGCTAATTTGGAATTCTTGGCTCTTGGTTCCATCTCTCCTTTTCCTTTATGCCCCAGGAAATATTGTTTCATAGTTATCATCCCTTTATGTCTTTATCTTCTTCCTCATCTTAGAAAAGAGAGTGCTCCTCCCACGCTACATTCTCCTCTTTAGTTTTTTCAAAGGATAGTTGTGTATTCTCCCCAAATTTGAAACCCAGAGTCAGCTGTAGGATTAGGGTCTTTGTCTCTTGCTATCTGCATATCAATACACTTATCTCACTATGATTTCTAGAACGCTCTGCTCTTCTCAAATTCACACCATTTAACCTTCTCCCTTGCCTCACACTGTCATTCACCAAACTCTGTCACTCTTTCTCATTAAGTAGACGCTTTAATGAGTTTTTTTGGGTCATAGTCTTCCTCTCATTCTAAGTCCTGCCATTGTTCTGACTGATTCTGTCACTCATATAGACACCCCATTCAATAAGACTGCTCATTTTCTTCACCTCTGTGTCTCCAGTGATAAGAACATTTGGTTTACTTCAGATGTGCCATCCAATAGTCTTTCTTACCTTGTACCTTGTTATCATCTGAAATTGCTCTACTTCCAAAATCACTAATCAAATTCCCCAATTTAGTATCACTTCTTCTCTTTCTAGTCTACACATCACTATTTTCTCAGTTGCCATATTTCCATATTAGATCCTCCACAATCAACTGACATTTAATTTTCCTCAATCTCCTTTCTTCACTTTCTTTGTTTTTCTTCTTCTACTTTTATTTTTTTAAATTTAAATTTATTTATTCTAATTGGAGGCTAATTACTTTACAATATTGTATTGGTTCTGCCACACATCAACATGACTCTGCCACGGGTGTACACATGTTCCCTATCCTGAGCCCCCCTCCCACTGCCCTCCCCGTACCATCCTTCCAGGTCATCCCAGTGCATCAGCCCTAAGGATCCTGTATTGAACCTGGACTGGCAATTTGTTTCTTATATGATATTATAAATGTTTCCATGACATTCCCCCAAATCATCCCACCCTCTCCCTCTCCCACAGAGTCCAAAAGACTGTTCTATACATCTGTGTCTCTTTTGCTGTCTCACATACAGGGTTATCATTACCATATTTCTAAATTCCATATATATGCATTAGTATACTGTATTGGTGTTTTTCTTTCTGGCTTACTTCGCTCTGTATAATAGGCTCCAGTTTCATCCACCTCATTAGAACACTTCTACTTTTACATTTTTATTTTATATTGGAGTATAGACTATTAGCAATGTTCTGATAGTTTCATGGCTTCAGGAGGACAGAAAAGTGATAGTTGAATATATATATATATATATATATATTTTTCTTTTTCAAATTCTTTTCCCTTACAGATTATTACAAGATACTGAATATAGGCTGTTTTGCTATAAGTCCTTGTTAGCTATCTATTTTATATAGTAGGGTGTATATGTTAATACCAAACTCTCTTATTTTGCCTCTCTCCCACTGTATCTATGAGTCTATTTCTGTTTTGTAAATAAGTTAATTTGTATCATTTTTTCAGATTCCACATATAAGTTATATCAGGCAAATTTGTCTTTCTCTGTCTGACTTATTTCACTTAATATGTAAATTTCTAAGTCTATCCATGTTGCTGCAAATGGCATTATTTCATTCTTTTTTTTATGGCTGAGTTATATTCCATTGTGTATGTGTGTGTGTGTGTGTGTGTGTATTTATATACACCACATCTTCTTTATCTTGAATGAAACTTTTAGCAATAATTTTGCTATTATCATAAGTATCCTTAGTCATCTTTCATTTTCTTGCCTTCCCTGAAAAATTCTAAACTAGGTTAAACTCTACTATCATCTGTCTTCATGCCTATCTGAGTATCTGGGCCTTGGAGGCAGGCATCACAGAGAAAGTTACCATCAGTATAAACTCATGATCACCAACCTCAGTTTGGCTCTTAATCTTGCCTAGAAATTTATTAGCCATCAGTTACTTTGGGTTCTTCTAATCTCAATAAAACTGTTTCAAGTCTTCCCCACTATCATCAGACCTCATAATTCTCACATTTCCTCTTGCTTTCTCAATAGATACCTTTTCTTTTTTTTTTTTTTTTCAATGAAGATAAAACTTTATTCATTTTAATGGGTCTTTTGGGGGTAAAATTACAAAGTTAATGTGTGCATGCTAAGTTGCTTCAGTCATGTCTGACTCTTTGCAACCACATGGATTATAGCACACCAGGCTCTTCTGTCCATAGAGATTCTTCAGACAAGAATGCTAGACTGGGTTGCCATGCCCTCATCCAGGGGTTTTTCTGATCTACGGATGGAACCACGTCTCTTATGTCTTCTGCTTTGGCAGGTGAATTCTTCACCACGAGTGCCACCTGGGAAGCCCACAAAGTTTATAGAGTACTGTTACAACTAAGACTTTTTTTTTCCATCTTTTCTGTCTCTTTTTTAAATTTTAGTTTTGCTTGAAGGATAATTGCTTTACACTATTGTGCTGGCTTCTGCCACACATCAACATGAAGCAGCCATAGGCACACAGACGACCCTTCCCTCTTGAACCTCCCTCCTGTCCGCCACCCCATCCATCCCTCTAGATTGCCACAGAGCACCGGTTTGAGCTCCCTGAGTCGTACAGCAAATTCCCACTGGGTATCTGTTTTACATACGGCAGTCTACATGTTTCCATGCTCCTCTCCATTCATCCCTCCCTCTTCTTTTTTCTCCCTGTGTCCACAAGTCTGCTTTCTTACTTTACAAAGCATGCAGAAATCCAGTCTCTAAGTGCCCTGCTCTGCTTAGTCTACCTTCATGTGTCCACTTCACCCAGCCTACCTTCGTTTGCTCCCAACCTCTAATTCTTCACTTCTATAACAGAGAAGTCCTCTCAATGACTCTCTTAGGCTGGACTCTCTGTGTGCTTTGGTCCTCTTTTGTCATCCTATCTTCTCAGGACCTTTTCACTATCAGTATTCATTCTTCCTTTCCTCTCTCTTCCCCTCTGCTCTCTTCTGCTCCCTTCTCCTCTCCTTTCCTCTTTCCCCTCTTCCAGTTTTTTCCTCTCACCTCTCATCTTCTTTCCTTCTTTCTCTCTGTGTCACATATGCATATATATATATATGAATACACGTGTGTGTATACATACATACACATGTGTGTATACTTGGACACACTAGCATTTAATACCTCACTATCAATCACTATCAATCTGTAGTTTCATATAGGCATCTAAACATATTTAAATCTCTTATTTAAACAAGCAAAACAAACAAACAAACAAAAAAAAACGGTCTCAGTTTAAGCAAAGCCTTCTGTCTTTGTATTCTATTCAGTCCCTCAATAGATTGCACAACACTCAGCCACATTGGTGAGAAATATTATTTATGCTCAACCTGCTAACTCAAGTGCTAATCTCATCCAGAAATATCCTTACAAACACCCTTAGAAATAATGCTTTACCAGCTATCTGGGTGCCCCATAACCTAGACAAGTTGACATATTAAATTATCCATCACAGCCTAGAATACAGAATTGACTCATAACAGTGGACTTGTTCCTGTGTTATATTCTTTTTATTGTAAACAATATTTTATTTATTATTTTAATTAATTTTTGGTAGCACTGGATCTTCGTTGCTTTCTGCAAGCTTTCTCCAGTTGGAGCGAGAGGGGGCTACTCTTCATTGTGGTGTGCTGACTCCTCATCACGGTGGCTCCTTTGGCTGGGAGCATAGGCTCTAGTGCACGGGTTTCAGAAGCTGTGGCACATGGGCTTAATTGCTCATGTGGAATTAGCACATGTGAAATATCCCTGGACCAGGGATGGAAACTGTCCCATAATTGGCAGGAAGATTCTTATCCACTGTGCCACCAGGGAAGTCCTGCAACCAGTATTTCTAAAATAGTAGTCCTAGAGATCCTCATCAAGCTTAAAAAATTTAAATCAGAAATCACTGATCTTAGAAAAAAAATAAAGACAACATTCTTATAGTAGCCAGCAAGGCCTCTGTGGTTGACTTCTTGCTACCCCTGCAGTCTCTAGTCCCCCACCTTGGTCCCTGCTTTTCATTACGTTGCCCTTGAGTATCTCTCTGCTCATTTCCACCACAGGGTTTTATATACACTGTTCTTCTCTCTCAGGAACACTTCTTTCCTCTGGCTTCTTTGTGTGTTAACTCATTCATTCTTAATATGATAGCTAATTATCTCTCAGGAAGCTTCACTTGCTTTCCAGTATAAATCAGATATATATGATATATTTCCTCACAGAATTGTGATTATTTCCCTCAGTACATCTATCTCAATTCATAGCCATACATCATCACTGTGATTATTTGGTTAACATATAACTCCTAGAACTCAGACTCACTGAGTATAGAGACTGTGTACTTTTTGCTCAACATTTGTATCGCCAGCACGTAACATTATGGCTATCACATTAAAGGCATTCTATAAATATTTGTCTAATTAATAAATTATTCTTGACAGATGATATGAAACAGAGGGTTGGCTACTTAAGATAAACTAGTTTGGAAGGAAAATTTACCTGGCCAGATAAAATTAATTACTAAATCCAAATCCTGATGCAAAATTATTTCTTTTTTTTTTTTTTTTGCTTTTTCTATTTTGTCCCAATATATATGTTCATTAAGATTGGGTCTATATTGATGATTTTTAAGTAAGGCAGAGGAATAAAGAATTACTAGCAGAGTTTTTCCAAATACCCATTCTTTCCCCTACTCACATCCCCAAGGAACAACATAATCTTCACGTGCAATGAAGTGAGGTGGGGGATAGGGAAAGTAACTGAGAAATTGGTTGTTTTAGGGTGGTTTGTAAGTGATCTATAGATCAATGAATAAAATACTCTTACCATGACATTGTGGGAAACAACAAAATTATGTGGAGAGCAAATGATTGTTAAGTTCAACTACTCAAACCATTAAATTACTGAAGATATGTGTATATATATAACACACACACATAAGACTTCTGTAATGCTGTAGGTTACAGGATGAGACAGGAATTACTGAGTTGAAGTTCGTGACATAAACATAGATCAGACCGTTGATAGCCATGTGTGACAGCTTAAGGAACTGTTTACAGGTTTTCAACAGGGAAGTAACAAAGTCAAATTTTTGCCTAAAATTCCTGATTTTCAACTAATAGAAGAGTGTGGGAATAGAAGTAAGAGTCAAAGCTTCAGAATTACTTGTGGGGTTCATTTAAATTCCCTTTGCCTCTATAACATCTGGAAGATATTGATCATACATCTGGCAAGCAGGGTATCTTGCTTCCTATATAGTTAAGAATTTTTGAAATAAGTGAAAATGAGCTTTACCTTTGAGATGTGGAAAGGATAAACAATTATTGAACTTTAGGGACCAAAAGTGCTTTGCTGTATCCCTGAAACTAACACTACATTGTTCATCAACTATACTCCAATATAAAATAAAAATTAAAAAATATGATCCTTCTATTGGCTGAATGGAAATGGCTTTGAGAAAGTAGAGACCCCTTGTTCATTCCACAGATATTTGTTGAGGATCACCATATTCCAATTAATATACAGCTCCTGCATGACCATGGCATAGTTTTACATATGCCTTCATGGGGTTTGTATTCTGATGAAGAGATAAATAAGACATAAGTGAAACGATAAAAAAGACATTTTATGTAATAATAAGTGCAATGAAAGAGAGTCCTATAATTGAGATTATAGGGAGAGGTGGAAACTTTATAATGGAAAGCCTTTGGGAAGAGGAAATATCTAATCTTATAACAGAAGGATGAAAATCCAAAGGAAATGTGTGTTCAGAGAGAACAGTTGGGACCAAAGATAACCCACGGGTAGGAAATAACTGTACTCTAAGAACTGAAAGGGTATTGTAGCCTGTGGCCCAGTGAGCTTGAGTTGCAGATTCAGAGAGCAAGAGTCATGCCCTGAGGTGGAAGGGTGACGGGGCCAGGTCACACAGGTTTGGCTCATGGGGACAGGCTTATACTAAGTTCTAAGTGAGCGGTGCAGCTGCAGAAGTGTTTCCAGGAGTGTGATAAATGGCATTTTAGCTTCGGTGTGGAGAATGACTGGAGGGGGCAGGAGTGAAAGATCAGTATGGAAGTATTTCAGAATTCCAAGAGAATTATGGATGGCGCTTGGGCCATGGTGGGAACATTGGCAGTGAGTCGTTTTGAGATTTATGTTAGATCTTGATTCTTTACTCTTGCTTCTTTGTTCCCTAAACAGGGGGTTTGGCTGTTACTTGTTAGAAAGCAACAGCGGAAGTGGCTATGGGGAGAAAGGCTAAGCTTTTAACTGAATGAAGAGAAGAGCTGATATGTCAGGAGATGGCAGAATTACAGTGGAAAACTGGTAAAATGACTAACGTGGCTTGCGCTTCAACGAGCAGAGCTTCGCAGGCAGAAAGGGGAGAGATGGTCTGGAAGAAGCAGGAGAACAAGAAGGACACCGACTCTGACTCCTTGCTGACCCTGAGAAGAGGAACATCCTCTACTTGAAAGGGCTAAAGGGGAAACAGTGACCTCAAAGGATATCAAGGTGACCTCAAGGTTAAGGCAAGGAGGTGTAGCGATTATTTAGAGAGAAGTGAGAGGATTCAGAGGAGTTTGCTAATCCTACTCTGGGAGTTAGAGAGCAAGAGAGGAAGTGTGTGGGACTGGAGAGACAATATTCTTGTGTTTCTGCACAGCCAGGGCTTTCTGAGAAAATCTTACTGAAACTTGGGATCTGAACTAAAAGACAAATCTGAAATTAAATTATGACTGAGTAAGAAACCATCCAACAATACCAATCTTTTTGGAGGCATGTATTTATACTGTAAGAGAGGATGAGAGGTGGGACTGTGGCAATATCTCTGAGTTTTGGATATAGGGTCTTACCTTTCCCCTGAAGAATTTATTTATACTCCAAAGGGTTAGAACTCAGGCTCCTTTCCCTCACATTTCTCAGGAAACTCTCCCAGGATGGGAAGCAGCATTTCTCTCTCTCTTTCTCTCTCATAAATGTCCAGATTTATGTTATTTAAGTTCTACATAAAGATGCCCTATATGTATCTAGCTTTAACCATATTTCCCAGAAGTAAAAATTGGGACACAAGAGAACTACATATTTATTATGTGTTGTAAGTATATAACAATAATTTGTTCTGCTTCAGAAAAGTTGCATGTGCATTCAGGATTTTAATAAATGTAGGTATAAAAAATTTAAGATTTTATCAGGAAAAAGAAAAGAGTGTGAATTGCGCCAAGTTCTGGCAATATAAGAATGAATCTTTGTGCTAAAAGGGGAAATGAGGAGTCTTGTTGTTACAGGGGTAACTTCAATAAATTTTTGCTTTCGTTAACTAAGAGAAGATGAGAGTCTACACTTGGCCACTTGCTATAAGGAAGGGAGGCATTTGAAGACTTATTTCTGAGATTTAGATTGACTGGATTTGATAGTGAACTAGGTGTGGAATGTTAGGACGAGAGAAAAGCAACTTTAGATTTCTCCTTATGTAAATGGGTAATTGATATAAATTGACATTTAAAGCAGGAAATAGGAAAATATTAGATAAGAAAACAATGCATCTGAATTCATTTGGTATTTTGTTTCCAATATCAGGGTTGTTAAAATCTACATGAAAGAAAATCAACTCTTTTGGGGAAGTATAGTTCTATAAGTCTTGACAAATATATACGGTCATACAATGTCCACCAAAATCAAATTAAAAAATACATTCACCACTATAAGTCCATTTTGCAGTAAATATTTCTCATATATCTCCTTCATCTGATAAATACTAAACTAATTTTTGTTCCTAAGAATATTTCTAGAACATTATTCAAATAGAATCATACAGCAGATAACTTTTTGTGTCTCATTGCTTTTGCTTAGTATCATACTTTTGAGATACATGGGATGTTTATTTCATATTATCAGTATTTTTTCTTTTTACTTAATTATCTATTTAGTGCTGAGTAGTGTTCCATTGTATATTTAAATTAAAATTTGTGTATTTATTCATTAGTTGATAGATATTTGTGTTATTTCCAGTTTTTAGTGATTATGAATGAAGATACTATAACTGGAATGAAAAAGCCTAAACTTAGAAGAGAAATCTGAGATAGTTAAAACTTTCAGAGCAATCAGCTTATGGGGAATATATAAACTTTATAAAGTATGCATCAGCTCAGTTCAGTTCAGTCGCTCAGTCATGTCCGACTGTTTGCGACCCCATAAATCGCAGCACGCCAGGCCTCCCTGTCCATCACCAACTCCCAGAGTTCACTCAGACTCACGTCCATCGAGTCAGTGATGCCATCCAGCCATCTCATCCTCTGTCGTCCCCTTCTCCTCCTGCCCCCAATCCCTCCCAGCATCAGAGTCTTTTCCAATGAGTCAACTCTTCACATGAGGTGGCCAAAGTACTGGAGTTTCCGCTTCAGCATCATTCCTTCCAAAGAAATCCCAGGGCTGATCTCCTTCAGAATGGACTGGTTGGATCTCCTTGCAGTCCAAGGGACTCTCAAGAGTCTTCTCCAACACCACAGTTCAAAAGCATCAATTCTTCAGCACTCAGCTTTCTTCACAGTCCAGCTCTCACATCCATACATGACCACTGGAAAAACCATAACCTTGACTAGACGGACCTTATGCATAGATTAAGGCAATTAAAGGGCAAAAGAAGAAATCCTTAGAAAATCAGCTTTAAGAGGCAGGCAAGTCAGAGGAAGCTCTGACAGAGACAGGAGAAGGATGATATGGAGACACAGGATGAACCATTAAAAGTGTTGGATCAGAGAGACCCAGAGAGAAGAGTTATAATAGGTCAAATAATCTTTAAAACAAAAAATGTGAAGACTGTCTCATAAAGCAAAAGCTAGGTTAAAGTTAACAATGGTGAGCTGAGTTTAGTATATTCATCACTGTTAGAGAAATAAATTTAAGATAATTGAATGTAAGGAAATAAAGAGATCTTTAGTTTTAGGTGTGGGCTTCCCTGGTAGCTCAGAGGGTAAAGTGTTTGCCTGCAATGCGGGAAACCTGGGTTTGATCCTTGGGTTGGGAAGTTCCCCTGGAGAAGGGAAAGGCTACCCACTCCAGTATTATGGCCTGGAGAATTCCATGGACTGTGTAGTCCACGGAGTCACAGAGAGCTGGACACGACTGAGTGACTTTCAGTTTCAGTTTCTTTGGCTTTATTTTCCAGCAAGCAGAATTACTACTACTAAATCATCATTTTAAGAATAGCACTGATACTTAGCATTTTACTAAGTGCAAAATTCCAATTATTATTTAAAAACCCTGAATATGATAGAAAAATTTCCCCAAACAGAAATATCTAGAGCATTAAAATATTAGTTTAGATTAAAACAATAAAAAGCAATGAAATTAGCAAACAAGATTTGTCTAATAGCAAGTAAATATGCTACATTCATTTAGAATTGCTTTCCTTTAATGTGGAATATTCTATTTTAAATTCACATGTACTATTAATGATAATTGTGAAATAAACGTCACACTGCTATCTTTGTATTAAAATTAGAGAAGCATTTTGTTTCTCTGAGTACTTGTTTATTAATTACAGCTATGTTTACATTACTCATCATTTGTGGTAGCAAACTGCTCCTTTTAGAAAGATTGAATAATAGAGTATTTCCACAAGCAAGAAGGTACAGCATTGACATATTCAATGCTGGAGTAGCTAAGTATATTGACTCAGGGAAGCAGACAGGAAGCCAGGTAAACAGTGTCAAAGGTGTCAGCATGAAGCAGAATTTGGGAATTCAGAAACAAAACTTTCCAGGTCCTGGGGTGAGAAGAAGATGAATGGCTGGTGAAAAGAAGGGAAAACCCATGCCACAGAAACTAGAAAACTGGTCATGTTATCAGTGAAAGTGTTAGTAGTCACTCAGTTGTGTGACTCTGCAATCCCATGGACTGTAGCCAGGCAGGCTCCTCTGTCCATGGGATTTTCCCAGCAAGAATACTGGAGTGGATTGCCATGTCGTCTTCCAGGGAATCTTCACCACTCAGAGACTGAACCCACATCTCCTGCGTCTCCTGTATTGCTGGTGGGTTCTTTACCACTGAGCCGCCAAGGAAGCCCATAATGGTATGTAGTAGAATGTTAAGCATTATTCTATTAACGCTTTTTGTCCTTAATTTTTGGTTTCAAGTATTTCTGAGCATATTTGAACTAAGTTCTTTGGGGTGACACTTTTTATAGATTGATTCTTGGATTAAATGGCTCCAAGGATTTAATTAACATTTTGTCTCTTCTTTCCTCCTGATCCTTGATGAAGCTGTTAAAAGAGCCTAATATCAGTCCCAGCGACACATACAAGATTCTTCCAATCAACTCAATAAACTCTATTTGTCACTACTCTTTAATAACCTTTCAAACAGCTTTCAGTTCATGTGCTAATGTCAACATGTAAACTAATGTTTATTTTTCAAGTATTATTTCTTGAGACCCTGTCAAAATATGTCCCTAAAATCAAATTTACCATCTCCAAAATATTACTTCTGAAATAATTAACATATTGAAACAAAAATATAAGCTTTATTTATTTACAAAGATTTTTTAAAATTCAACATATAATTTTATAAATTAGTATTTAAAAATTCTCATAAATTTTATCACTTTGTAATAATACAACAAAAGATTTAATCTTATAAGAAGATTTAAAAAAGCAAACATCATGAAAATGCAGACATTCTGATTCTTGATTCAGCATTCAATCTAACAGATGAAACTTGAAGTTGAGAGAAAGAAGTTTCATTAAAATTTTTAGATATAATTTGGAAATCAGAAAATTACTTGGAGAATATTTTCTATGTAACAGGTCTTAAGAAGACCTCTTTTAAGCCACACATCCTTCTTTTCCAGTTATCTAAAATTCCCAGAATCCTTTTAGGTAGTAAAATAAGCATATATTTTACCCATAGAAATTTTTGGTGAAAATTATAAGTTGATTCATAATTGCATTTCTGAAGAAAAATAATGATTTTTGCACCTAAGATTATGCCATTTTTAGTGTTTTCTGTTTGTAAGCAGAATAAACTTGGTATTAATTACCAATAGAAATTCACAGTTTTTAAGAATTTATAGAGTGCCATCTATCTGTCAGTACTCTGAGTTAACTGATACAGCCATTTCATGAATAATGATATTTTATTTCAGAGACATAGTTTACTAGTTTGTGTAGTCAAGTATTAGTCTACATTAAGCACTAATATCTATTTTTAGGTTTTATATTCCTGTGGTTTTAAAATATATTCTTGGCCATTTTCCAAACTAATACTATTTTAAGACCAAGGTCTTTGCCAAAGTTAGAATATTTATAATGAAATAAACACTTTCTACTGTTATCAAATGACAGTATTTTCTACTAGTTATCTTCTTAAATTATGAATACTGCTTTCTGTGTTCCTGACAAATAAGTAATCATATCCTAAAATAAATTTTAAGCTTATGCCTTTGAAATTATCTTTCCAAGATTTTTATGGCTGCTCATTTTTCTGTGGATAAGCAATTTATGGCCAAAAGAGATTTAGCTATTAAATAATTATACTATATTGGTTGATAAATCTGCTAACTTCCAAATGGGAAAAGATACGGAAAACTTTAGAAAAGGACTTGGTAATGGAGGTAAGGAAAGAAAATTTTTAGATTCTTATTATCAAATACTACAGGTTTGATGTTAGTAAGACCAAACAAGGGAATGTTTTCAACCTTGTATGAACATTCTTTCCTCTGTCTCAGGATATCTTTTCATGAATCACAAGGGAGACAATACTAATGAGCTTCATGCTAACTGACTGGGACGCTCTCACTTTGTTAACCTGGCCAATCACATTGAGTTTTGTCTCATCATCCAAATACTCCCTCACAGAGAAAATTGTCAATAATCAGACAAAATCAAGGTAGAAAATTGATGTTTTCTGGACAGTTGGAGCAACAGAGGTCAGGATGCCCTTCAGGAGCGCGTTAACAAGATCATCTAGGAAACGTACTGCCAGTTTAGTTGTGGAGTGTCATTTGATCATTGTCAAAGTGTTCAAAAGACTTGAAAGCTAGACAAAGATGGTTATAGTCCCAGGATTAACTTTTCACTGTCATCTTTTTTACTGTTTTATTTTTAAAATTATTGCTCTGTCAATAAATATGAAATAAACAATCTTACACATTTGCAATTGCATAAAAGAATTGGGGATATTTGATTTTCCTCTTTAAATCAATGTTAAGCAGCATTAGAATGGAATACTCTTTCACACACCATTGTTACATGACTTTCAGGCAAAGCACTATGCAAAGCTATGCTAACAGCATAGCTGTGTGACAGAGGAGAAAGCAAAAATGGTTCTAATTACTTTACAACCCCATGTGCCATCAAGCAAGTCACTCAAACACTCGAGGTCTCAGTTTCCTTATATGTAACTAAGAGATAGCAAGACAGACCTTACGGAATTTTTATAAGGATTTAGTAGATGAGGAATGCATGGCATTTGGTATATTTAAAGTCATTTAATTAAGAACATACTTCTTATTGTTAATTGTGTCATCAATTTCTCTGCTCTGTAGTTTATATTGCAAGAAGTTGACAAAAAATTTCAAGCCACAAGGTCTCATCTTCAAATACTAGAATCCTTAAACACAGCGCAAACATATAGGAACAAAGGCACATGTAACATATTAAAATATAGAAAACTTACATGTGAACACTTTGTTCTTCAACACAGACTTTAAACCTATAATAGAGACATGTTCTTTGGATCGTCCATGTACACGTTCCTTTATCTAGGATTCGTCTCTGTAATCTTAATAAGCACAAGTTCCCATGATTTGTTTTATAGCACCTTATGGCTTAAATGTATAAACAAAATTATAAAGTGTATTTGAAGTTTGAGTTGAAACCCATTTTGAAGTTGAAATCCATTGTTGACATATGTTGTAAGTGTTAGGAAAGTGAGAGTCATGTGACTTGCTCAGGAGACCTGGAATTTCATCTCTGTTATAACAGTTAGAGTGTTCTTCAGCTGCTGAGAAAGTAACACATAACATGTGGCATACCTCTCACTTCAGTAATCAGCAAGCATATGACAGTACCACTGCCTGAACAACACCAAATGCATTGGTGCCATAAGGGTGTTACACTGCCGCTCCATAAATTTCACTGATTAAAATACTCTTGAATCAGGTTTTGTCCAATTCAACAGGTAGTCTCACACAGTACCTACTGTTTACATTTTAAATGACAGCATTATGCTGCTTAGACAAAATTTTTATTGAGAAAAAATATATGTACCACCATAGCATAGTTCCACAGATAATATTCTCATCAGGAAATACTGCTCATTTTTGCAGCAAAAGTTGTGAAATTTTAATAAATAATGTCACAGAAACATTGTTGACCTGTTGGTATAGGATTTGTTTTTGCATTGAATTTATAAGTGCTCAAATACATTAATATTTATTAGAATTCATTCAAAGCAAATATTGTTTTTTTTCCAAAATAAAGATATAAGGACTTAAAACTTTTAGTTGTATTGTTACCTATCAGCTTCACTTTGTATAAAAATCAGGAGATTTTCTCTGAAAAACTATACCTTCTCCTCATTTAGGGACTTGATATTGAATAGGTATTTTTAACAATCATGCTCTAATAATCTAGAAATCAAAATCTGACCAATATCAAACACAAAAAGAAGCAGTAATGACTAAAATGTGAATAATAGGGACTACAGACTATCAAGAAATATTCTGACCAAAGCTCCAATTTGGTGTATCAAAAAGAACATAATTTAGAATTTGGGGATTTTGTTTTCACACATGAAATTATAATCATATTGCCTATTTAATATTTTATCTATGAATCTAGTAATTTGAAAGTGATTAACAAAATATTTTAATAACAGAAGGAGAATGACAGGACATATAATAATAATGCATTCAGCAAATTGCTGTGGTTCTACTATATATAAGAGCTGATATGCACATATGAACAGTATCTTTGGCATAAAGAAATTAAGAATTATTGAATTTTGTAAGATTTTTTTTTTTTTACAGTAGTCATGTATGGATGTGAGAGTTAGACCATAAAGAAGGCTGAGCACCAAAGAATCAATGCTTTTGAACTGTGGTGCTGGAGGAGGCTTGAGAATCCCTTGGAGAGCAAGGAGATCAAACCAGCCCATCCTAAAGAAAATCAGCCCTGGATATTCATTGGAAGGACTGATGCTGAAGCTGAAGCTTCAGTACTTTAGCCACCTGATGTGAAGAACTGACTCACTGGAAAAGACCCTGATGCTGGGAAAGATTGAAGGCAAGATGAAAGGCAGCATCAGTGGGTGAGATGGTTGGATGGCATCACCAACTCAATGGATATGAATTTGAGCAAACTCAGGGAGATGGTGAAGGACAGGGAAGCTTGGCATGCAGCAGTTCATGGGGTTGCAAAGAGTCAGACATGACTTAGCCAATGAACAACAACAATCTTCTTTTAAGGAAAAAGAATAAAAACTTGACATATAAAACAAATTGAATTTTATTATCTGTACAATTTTCCTAGGTGAACATCCTCCCAAGAATCATACAAATTAGGTGATAATGTATACTTAATGTCTATTGCTATAAGTGACACTAGATAATGCCACAACATTGTACCTTGGTTTCCTTCACAGAAGTTCTAATACTTCCTTTGTTGTTGCTGTTTAGCCCCTAAGTCATGTCCAACTCTTTTGCGACCCCGTGGACTGTGGTCTGCCAGGCTTCTCTGTCCATTGGCTTTTCCAGGCAAGAATACAGGAGTGGGTTTCCACTTCTTTCTCTAGGGGATCTTCTTGATTCAGGGATCAAACCCACATCTCCTATGGATTCTTTACCACTGAGCCACCAGGGAAGACCATATTTCTCATGGGTATACACTTATGCAATGTAATGATAAATCTGCCATCATTTTAAGGTCATAATTCCTATACATGAGCTTTTCTTAATCACTTTATCTGTTCATTGTATGTATTGCTTCAGCCATCTCTCCTCATGGTTTTCTGTTTTTCCCAAATACCCTAGTTGGTTCTAAAGAGAAGGAACACAAATGAACAAAATGAAATTTAATTTTAGAAATTATTCTTAGTCTAGATGTGGAGACTAAAATAAATAATAAAAGCTATAATAATCTTATCTGCTTGCTTTTTAAAATAAAATGCTTATATTTGTATTTCCACATTTTGGATTCATTATCTACATGATGTTTATAGATTCTGCAGTTTTTCAGGTAAGAAGCAAAATCTCCTTTCAATACATTTAGTTTTGAAGTGATGAAGCCAAATCGTTGATGGGCTGTATTAAAGGAGCAAAATATGAAATATGTATGTATTCACAGTAGTGTACATTTTGTGCCTTGAATCACTTTGAAAAGTATCTCAGAAAACCTGTAGAATCAGCCCTCTTCTGTGTCCACAAGAATTTTATTTGTATTTATGAAAATGATTCTATAAATTTACACTGGTAAGTATTTTGGGTCATGAAATAAAAGCTACAATAAAGATATAAAGGAAATTATTGGTGAGAACAATAAATATTTCCAAAACTTCATAGGAGATAGGAAAATTGAGAGGGATATTGAAATACGAGTACGAGTTTGCCTAATGGAGAACAATTGGGAAGAAAGCATTCCAGAATATAGAACACAGATTTTGGAATTAACAGTAAAAATTGATAAAATATTGAAGATTTCAGATCCTTTGTTTAGGCAAATAATCCTAGAAGTGAATTAAAAATATTTTATCCAAAGTATGGATTGCTTTATAGCAAAGAATTTGCTGTCAACATAGCTTTCAGTTAGGGTAAATATCAAAGAGACTATTGAAAAGCTATTGTCCTCCAACATTCTTATTAATTTGGAAAAAGGACTCTTTAAGTCCCTATTCTGGCTCTCACCTAAAGCCAGACATCCTGGAATGTGAAGTCCAGTGGGCCTTAGGAAGCATCACTACAAACAAAGCTAGTGGAAGGGATGGAATTCCAGTTGAGCTATTTCAAATCCTAGAAGATGATGCTGTAAAAGTGCTATAATCAATATGCCAGCAAATTTGGAAAACTCAGCAGTGGCCACAGGACTGGAAAAGGTCAGCTTTCATTCCAATCCCTAAGAAAGACAATGCCAAAGAATGCTCAGACTATTGCACAGTTGCACTCATCTCACACACTAGTAAAGTAATGCTCAAAATTCTCCAAGGCAGGCTTCAACAACACATGAACTGTGAACTTAAAGGCAGAGGAACCAGAGATCAAATTGCCAACATCCTCTGGATCATCAAAAAAGCAGGAGAGTTCCAGAAAAACATCTATTTCTGCTTTATTGACTATATCAAAGCCTTTGACTGTGTGGATCACAATAAACTGTGGAAAATTCTGAAAGAGATGGGAATACCAGACCACCTAACCTGTCTCTTAAGAAACCTATATGCAGGTCAGGAAGCAACAGTTAGAACTGGACATGGAACAACAGACTGGTTCCAAATAGGAAAAGGAGTTCGTCAAGGCTGTATATTGTCACCCTGCTTATTTAACTTCTATGCAGAGTACATCATGAGAAATGCTGGGCTGGAAGAAGCACAAGCTGGAATCAAGATTGCTGGGAGAAATATCAATAACCTCAGATATGCAGATGACACCACCCTTATGGCAGAAAGTGAAGAGGAACTCAAAAGCCTCTTGATGAAAGTGAAAGAGGAGAGTGAAAAAGTTGGCTTAAAGCTCAACATTCAGAAAACGAAGATCATGGCATCCGGTCCCATCACTTCATGGCAAATAGATGGGGAAACAGTGATTAACTTTATTTTTTGGGGCCCCAGAATCACTACAGATGGTGACTGCAGCCATGAAATAAAAAGACACTGCTTGGAAGAAAATTTATGAGCAACCTAGATAGCATATTAAAAAGCAGAGACATTACTTTGCCAACAGAGGTCCATGTAGTCAAGGCTATGGTTTTTCCAGTAGTCATGTATGGATGTGCAAGTTTGACTATAAAGAAAGCTGAGCACTGAAGACTTGATGCTTTTGAACTGTGGTGGTGGAGAAGACTCTTGAGAGTCCCTTGGAGACTCTCCGTAAGGAGATCCAACCAGTCTATCCTAAAGGAAATCAGTCCTAAATGTTCATTGGAAGGACTGATGTTGAAGCTGAAACTCCAGTACTTTGGCCATCTGATTTGAAGAGCTGATTCACTGAAAAGGACCCTGATGCCTGGAAAGATTGAAGGCAGGAGAAGGGGATGGCAGATGATGAGATGGTTGGATGGCATCAGCAACTCAATGGACATGAGTTTGAGTAATCTCCAGGAGTTGGTGATGGACAGGGAGGCCTGGCGTGCTGCAGTCGATGGGGTCACAGAGTCGGACACGACTAAGCGACTGAACTGAACTGAACTGAAGTCCCTACTCTAAGCATGAGCATCTCTTACTCAAATTATTACAGACAGAAAACACCAATTTTTTAAGATATTTTTGTCTTGTTTTTGTTACAGGGAAGTTCTATCAGCTGCTAAAAAAAACTTCTTTGATCTTGTATTTCCAGCATAATTAACCCCTTCCTAGGCAACAGAAAGAAATACTATGTAGGAATAGGGACCTAAGATCTGAAGGTCTGTCCCTTAAAAAAAGACATACTTATTAGTACTTCAGATAATAAGATTGGTAGGCAGCTATTTATATGATGCCTGGGATATACCAAGAAATATACAAAATATAGAACCAAGAACTCTTAGGGTTAAAAGAAAAAAAAATAAGGGTCATGAAGTCTTACTTCTGTCACAAGAAATTTTTTCACAACTTCCTGACAAATGGTCATTCAGCATTTTATCAAAGTTTCCCCAATACACACTTCTTATAAGGAAATTCATTTACCAGTCTCTATTCTTTAAAAGTATTTTAAAATGGAGATATAATCTGCCTTTCTATAACTTTATTCACAGACTCTAGTTTTAACCTCTGATAATGTTCAGAATATTTGCTTCACTTTATACACAACAGACTTTAGAATACTTATAGATTTCAATCACTCACTCATCTCTCCAAGCTAACTATTCCACATTCATGGCACTCTCATAGACATGTGTTTTTGGACCCATTACCATCCATTCCCCATTCCCTGCTCACTGTTAACTCCATGAACTACAGGCATAAAAGGCTCACACTGTAACCTTGTTCTTCATTTGGGGATGATTCCTATTGATTTCAGTTTACTTAAACCTCTTACATTTTTGCCCAAATGGCAACCAATTGCACTCTCCTCCAGCCTGAAATTTTATATATTACTGTTGAACCAAACAGGGCTATGTAAAATTTAAATGAAAAGTTCAAATGCCATGTTTCTGATATCCAAAAATTTAGCCATCCCACTAAGATTATTGCATCCTGAAAATATACTAAATTTGTCTTCTATGGTTTTATCTGACCTGTGATTAAAGCCCTGTACAGGACAAGACTAAGGATAGGTTCTTGGTCTTATCCTTAGAGGCTGACTTCCAGATAGAACATGAGTCAACTCTGTTCAGCTATTTATGAGTCTACCTATGGGGGCATGCACACATGCTGAGTCACTTGAGTTGTGTCCCACTCTTTGTGACCCCATGGACTGCACCCTGCCAGACTCCTCTGTCCATAGGGTTCTTCATGCAAGAATACTAGAGTGGGTTGACATTTCCTCTTCCAGGGGATCTTCGAGACCCAGGGATGGAACCTGCATCTCCTAAGGCTCCTGCATTACAGGCGGATTCTTTACTACTGAGTCACTGGGGAAGCCCCCACCTATGGGTACAGTTGTTGAATATCATATAGAAATACCATCAGAAATTCTGTCAAATACCACCGTCCCAAGTGATTTCATACTAAACTTGATGACTGGTTCTTCTCCATTCATGAGGTGATCTGCATTTTTTGCCTTTTTCCTTGTTTTTAACAAGTTTGTTGTTCCTTCAGTTTTTACTAAAAGGGTTGGAAGCTAGGCAAGAGGTGACCTTATTATGTAAATTATATTATTAAGCAGAAATGCAAAATATCCATTTTTCATAATATTTAAAATAGCATCAAAGAGATTTGAAGACACTTGAAATAAGAAACATATACAAAGAAAATTCCTAAAATTAAAAGTCAGATTCATGTTAGTGAAAGATACCTGTTGAACTTGTACATCATAATAAACTAAGGCATACAATTTGGCTTACTCATGATCAAAGCAAATGTTCGGCAATCGGCTTTTTTCTCTCCTTAGTCTTATACTATAGTATGACTCTACAGAACTTATATGATTTTGGCATTCTATATTAGCATATAAGTTTCTTAAGGCCAGGGCTGAATCTTAATCATTAAGCGACCTCAGATTCTTCCAAGCACAGACTCTGGCACTTGGAATCTTTTTTTTTTTTTTTTTTTTCCAGCAAAGATGTAGTAAATTAGTGTTTATGAGTTTCTTGAATTGCTAACTACAAGTTGTATCACTCCTACCACCAGCCCATATAGCTAAATTAATAATCCTGTTAGATGAACTTCACTCATATTTTTTATCTGCATGTCTGGAGTGTCTGTCTAAAATAATTTTGATTTTAGCACAGTAGATATTAAACTGACAGTATTTAGCCAGCAGGCTAGTAGCTTATTAAGGCAGCTGCTCAAACCTAATGAGAAATCCAAGTCATCAGTACAGAAGTAGGTGCTTGTCTTCTCATTTCCTGTGGCAGGAAGATATTCACTCAGATCATTTGAAAGCTGTATCAAATTATTTTGAAATAAATTAAAAAGAAGGAAGGCTAGGACACAAGTCTTTTTCTTGGCTTTTGATTGGAATTTGATGTAGAGAGTCTGTTCCTACCTGCTCTGATTCTCACAGTGGTATTATGGTTCACACTTTGAAGGAACCTTCACAGCCTGAGATCTGTGCTGAGATCACATAGTTTGGCCCATAGTGATTCCCGTCTATAGAATCAAAGCTTAACTGTAGATCAATACTGCTGACAAAGACTTACATTGTTCTCAAATATTTTCCCAGTAAGGTGAGAATTTCTCCACAAAGCACAAGGTGAAAAATTGGGTAGATGTTTAGCAATGGTCAACAATGGAATAGCTTTATCTGAGACCCACACTTCTCTTCTAAAGGATACGCTGTCAAGGGACCCAGTTCTATAGGATTCTAAAGGATAATCCTTTCTAAAAAAGAGTTGTCTGAACATATATGAAATTTTTAAATATGCTTTTATCAAGCATAATTCTCTCAAATCAAATCTTTTGGATTCATCTTTCTAAATCCTAGAACCTGGCATGATACCTTTGCACCCACAATTAACAGATGCATTTAATCAGGTCTGACTCTTTGAGATATAAACCAGCATTAAAACAAAGAATGTTCTGGCTCACTTTTCTGAAAATTTCTGAGGCAAGGTTAATGTAAGTCTAAGCCAGATCTTCATAGCTCACTTGGTAAAGAATCTGCCTGCAATGCAGGAGACTGGGGTTCAACTCCTGAGTTAGGAAGATCCCCTGGAGAAGGAAATAGGAACCCACTCCAGTGCCCTTGCCTGGAGAATCCCATGGACAGAGAAGCCTGGTAGGCTACTGTCCATGGGGTTGCAAGAGTTGGACACAACTCAGTGACTAAATCACCACCACCAAGCCAGCTCCGGTGACTCAGATGATCCTGTATATTTCTCTTTCTACTCTGCGCCACATGCCCTGTTGTGTTGGCTTCATCTTGATCCTCCTACAGTCTTGCCTCTAGTCCACTGAAATGCCACCCTTCTCTACACTTTCCTCTTGGTCCTTCCTTTATTCAGAGATAAGTGACTAGTTACACTGAAAAGAGTTTTTAGTTTACAGACTTTTTCTCAAATGAGCATCAGTTACTTGGCAGTTTTCAAGACACTTTTAGATCCATGATTTTATCTGATCCTGACAACTATCCCATGAAGCTAGTAGAGCCATGATCACTGTCTTCATTTCACAGAGTCAGGGAGTTAACTTCCTGATTGAGGTCACAGTTAACAAGGGTCTAAACAGGGATTAAATAAAGTTTCTCATCTTAGATCTTATGCACTTTTACTTCTATCATGATATACCTGAATTGTTCGGGAAATGAGGTGACGCTATCTTGCAACAGGGGTCCAGTTTTGATTCGGGTTGATTGTACTATTCTGGCATATGTTAGCAATGAACCTGACTGCTTGTCTGATGTTGGCATCTCCTGCTTCACGTTTGAAAAGGGAAGAAGAAAATGGTGCATGAAAATAAATAAAACAAAGATACATTGACAGATAGTACTTTAGAGGAAAATGAGATGAAACAGTAAAAAGTAGACAAGGTGAAAACAGAATTCAATGAACAGACAGAATATCCTCAAAGGCCTGAGTTAAGTCTTTTGTCTGAATGTAAAGTAGTTAAAAGCAAGAAGTTAGGGTGCTGCCAGAGCCAGATGAGGGCTATTGTAGCATTCAAAAGGTAGGGTTGTACTGAAGATATAGGTGGAATTTCCTGATCTAATATCAGCAAACACTTGTGGCAAGTGAAGATAGAAATAGGGAAATAACCAAAGGCACGAAGAAGAAAAAGGTTTTTACAAAAGTTGAACTTAATCAGAGGTGAAAAGGGGAAACATAAGTTTCCAAAATTTTTACAAATTTGGATTTCCTACAGTTTGAGTTAATTTAACCTAAATCTTAGCAATAAGATAAGTGTAATTAACATTTTGCTTGAGTGAAAGCATTACCTGCTGTCAGAAAGAAGAAACCCTTTTAGGAATGTAGATATTAGCTAATAACAGTGGTTTCCAATCCCAACTAGAAAACAGAAGCAGTTGGAACTCCTGTTAAAAATATGAATGCTATAGATCTATCTATCCCTGGAAAGCTTGATTCAGTACTTTGAGTAGTCGAGAAGAATTGGTATTTTTAATCTGTGCCTTAAAAATTTCTAAGGAATTAAGTCTTTTCTTGCGAATATTGGGTTAAGTGAAGTCTCATCAATGAAAAGAAGGAAATATACAAGATGGCCAATGCCCATTTTAGTAAAATAATTTTAAATTTAGAATTGAGATTGTGCTGTGCAGTTCTCAAGTGTCTACCAATATGGTTATCAACACATGCAAAGTCCTTGTTACCATTTTATCCATGACTCAGGTAAACTACGACTACGATAAATTTCTATTTTTTTCCAGAAAATTGATTTGTCTGTTTCATCAAATACTGACAAATGTGAAGGCAAATATAATGTTTTGTCATTTTCAGGCATCCTGATCATCTCTACAACACGTTAATGTGCCTGTGAATTGAGCTTAATGTGCTTCTGTGCCTATCTTGATCATTATAGCAAAGACCCTTAGTCCCTTCTCATTACCTTACAGGTCCTTACTCTCTTCATCTTCAAAATTCTCTAGAAACATTATCTAATTTATGCCCCTCTGCACAAAATGTAGTACAAACCTTAGTACTGCAGGGGAAGAAAATCTGTCAGAAATCTGCACTGGGAGCTGTTGCACCTCTTGCCATGGGTTCTGCAGAACCAGCGCTTTGTCAAACTGCCAGTGGACGTTGACAGAGAGCCGAAAGAATTTGGCAAGAAAAGGTAAGAGGGCCTCAGAGCCAGAAGAGCAGAGGCTGTGAGTTCGATCTTATGCACATATGTCTTCCTTTGATATTCTACTTTTTACCAAATTTGGTATAATACATGTATAATATGATAGGTTCAAGTCCAAATCAAGAAAAGGACCTGGCCATTAAAAACTGTTAAGGTCTCACTATAAAATCTTGTCGACTTTTCCAAGGCGAAAAATACTTATATATTTAAATGAAGCTTTTCTTTTAAGCGGATATTCTCATTCTTTTGTTTTAACCATCATACAAACTGATCTGAATGTTTCCCTTTTGTGGGAGCATAATAAAAATATTCTAGACTATTATTGGAGAAGGAAATGGCAACCCACTCCAGTGTTTTTGCCTGGAGAATCCCAGGGACTGGGGAGCCTGGTGGGCTGCCGTCTATGGGGTCACACAGAGTCGGACACGACTGAAGTGACTTAGCAGCAGCAGCAGAGTATTATTATGGATTATATCTTCAAATTACCACAAATTGCTGTAAGTCCCTATCTGTGTTTCAACATTGTTTTCTCTCAGAAGTTTTGCTTGACTACTTCATCGCCAATTTCATGTTCCAGTTTATCTTTAACAACCTCTTGAAACCAATCTTATAGAAAGGTGAAACTTAAATGAGGTATGATTTGTAGTATTTCCTCCATATATTCTTTCACTAATACATTTGTTCATTCTTTATTCAATGGGAAATTTCTAAAGATAAAATAAGGCATACAAGATATTTAAGTGAGTGCTCAGAAAAAAATGCTTCCTATTTCAATTATTCAATGTGTACTAAAAAATATTTAGTGCACAATATGTGCCTGTCATTATTAAGCTGCATTATTTCTTTACATTTATTCATAATTTTTCACTGTTTTATGAGGAGCCTCAGGGCTGAAAATAATTATATAAACATGTTGAGACTGCCATCTACTTCTATATCCTGTATCCTTCTAAGCATGACCAAACTCTTTCCTTACTTTTTTTCTTATTCTGCAGATTACTTAGTTTTAGGGTATGCAGCTTACTCAGCCTGTTGTTTCTAAAGCTATTACCTACATGAGCCATGTTGCCTAGCTGGATGTCACTAATTTCTTATTCCTTTGTAAAATCATCTGTTTGCTTCAGATCTTGACCTTTGTGTTTTATAGTTATGTGCTTCTTGCAAAGTGAAGTGAAGTAAAAGTCGCTCTGTCGTGTCCAACTCTGTGTGATCCCGTGGAGTATACAATCCATGGAATTCTCTAGGCCAGAATACTGGAGTGGGTACCTGTTCCCTTCTCCAGGGGATCTTACCAACCCGGGGATTGAACCCAGGTCTCCCACACTGCAGGCACATTCCTGACCAGCTGAGCTACCAGGGAAGCCCAAGAATACTGGACTGGGTAGCCTATCCCTTCTCCAGTGGATCTTTCTGACCCAGGAATTGAACCAGGGTCTCCTGCATAATAGGTGGATTCTTTACCAGCTGAGCTACCAGGGAAGCCATTTACATAAGCATTTTAAAATATAAAGTGACACTATGAAGCAGTGTGACAGGTTTCCTCTGTCACTTTTAAACTGGATTAGAAGGTAGTCCCCAGGATTCCAGTAATGCTGTGGAAATATTACCATTTTAATTTACAACCAGGATAAAGTGCATTCAGCGAGGAGCCAAGGGATCCAAGTTCTAGTTGCCATCTTGCACCGAGTGATCCTGAATACTCTCAACTTCTGAAGTCAGAAGCCTCATCACAAAATGAAAGGGGCTGAATCAGGCCATCCTAAATATCCTTTCTGGCTCTGTACTTTGTAATTCTGTAAAATCAGGGTAACATGTCCCAAGCTATTTGGGAACAGGGATTTGAGAACCTAAGTTCTATGTCCAGTACTTTTAATCTTCATACTTCTTTTTTGAGTCCTGTTCTTATTAAATTTATCTGCCCATTCTGTGTATTTAAGTATATTTTAACAGTCTCTCCTTTATTAGCAATAAAAAAAAAGTTTCTCAAAGACGTACTTTTCGTGTCTTGCTTTTATTTATTTTCAACTTGCTTTTTCAGTTTCTCCAAGATCTCTTCTGGAGGTGTGGAGACCAAAAGCCTCAGCACTTTTTCACGAGATTTACCGCCCTTATCCAAAACCACATCACTCTTCCCGAGTTCTAAGACTTTGGAAGGACATCGGTACAGCTCTGCGTTGGCCTCTCCCTCGGTCGGAGGCGCTGTGATGTCTACACTCACAGCCTCGGTTGTCATGTCTGTCACGGGCATTTTGTTTGGAACCAGCTTTGGCATGGATGGCTATGGTGACACGGCCTTTACGATCGACTGCCGCAGGACCTGCGGGGAAAGTGGTCTCTCTGGCTCCCTGCTCTGGCTTTTAGCCCACCGGCCCGCGTCTCTCCCGCGCTCTGCAACCCGCATCCTGTGCCCACCATCCCGCAGCCACAGGAACTGCCGCGGGCCTGTTCGTTGCTCCAGCTTTCTTAGGCGTGTCGGCGCCAAAGGGGGCCGGGTGACAGCCTGAGAACCAGATCAGCTGCGAGCAGCCTCAGCCCCTGGCTTCACCACGGCATCCGGCCAAGGAGGTGCTTCCTGCAAAGCTGATTCCATTCACTCATCCAATTGTGCATCCAAACCGATGTAAGCCAACCAGTGCCTTACCTCTGGAGGTAAGCTTGAGCTTATATCTTAAATGACCCAACTGTACTGAAAGGAGAGTTTGGAGCGAAAAACCTATGAAACAGAAAACATGCATCCTCGGTTGTTGCTGGCAGCCATTTTAGAACTATGAGGAAAACACTTAGGATGGAATCGACCCTGCTGATGGAAGATGAAATAAGAAATTTCCTGGATAATATCTCTAAAGCACTAACCCTAATGTATTTTTGGATTGTTATGGTTAAAATAATTATATTTGTTTAACTGAGCCTGTTTCAGTAGAGGTGTTTATTACTTCAGTGAAACACTTTCTAACAGCTCCATTGTGCAACACTCTTAGACTCTTCAGCCCCAGTAACATGACACCTGCCATCTGCTGAAAGATCCTTCTAACCCCAACTGTCTGATAATTTGGGGATAAGATCATAGACTGATGGATCTAAGTGTTGTTTCCTCCAACAACATTTGACTCTTTGATATTTGATTATTATCTATATCATCCAGTGGACATCCTTTCAAGATGATACATTTTATCTTTGAGAAGCACAACTCTAAAGAGCTTTGTTTTTTTTTTTTTTTTAATTGAGCCAAGAAAGATAGATCACTATGCTAAGAACTCTTAATGAACTGTCATTTAATCTTCAGACCCACCGTATAAAGAATGTTACTGTTGCTGTTGTTTTTAAGACATATTATAGAGTTAAGGAAATAAAAGCTTTGAAGAATGAAGTTGTCCATGGCTACAAAAAGGTAAAACCAGCACAGTTTATACACAGTTCTGTCAGATTCCCAAGCTGAATGATGTTCTTTGTAATTATTTTTAAATATGGTATCAAACCAGTTACTAATTCATTTTCTTTTTTTTTTCTTTTACAGAGCATTTACTATTACATCCCTCCTTAATTTCCATTCTACATGAGAATCTTTGTCAATTGCTTTGATAAACACTGAGATACTATGTCTGTCATAATTTTTTTTCAATCACAATTCTAATAACAGCAGAAAAGATTCTTCTGATAGAATTTATAGTAAGATAAGCGATTTATCTTTGAGGTGGACAGCTGGAAGGAAAAGTCGGGGACAAGATCCAATAACCTCACACTTGATTTGAAACAAGATAAACATCTAGAAAGGGTGTGAGTGTATGTGTATGTATTTGTGTGTTAGAGTGAGCGAGAGATACTGTGAATATGTGAATGAGTTTGTGACTGTATTTGTGTGCATGCATACAAGAAATTTGGAGCTAGCAAGAATCACCCTCTATCTTGTCTTTTCCAAATTTAATAGTTCAAATGTATATCCAGAAATGTCCAGGTTTTTCTCCCTTTTTATTGTCTCTACATGGAAATGAACAGACTAGCAAATCTGAAGTTGCAAGCATAGGCCAAGAAAGATTCAGATTTAGTTTCTCTCTCTTATACCCTAAATTAGCTGAGAAGTGTCAGACTGTTTCCACAAATTGGCTGAAATTTCCACAAATTATTTTTGAAAGCAGTAAGTATTCCAGCTTTTCCATCCCCTTTCAGAGTTCATTTTCAGCCCCCAGACAGCTTGCTGAGCCAATCTGCTGGGTCCTAGTCCTATTGTCTGTCCTTAATACATTGCAAGAATTTCCCCCATGTTGCATTCCCCAGACCTCTATTGCGGCATTGACTTTCCGTGTCAGTTGTAAAATTCAGCTCCTCTGGCCTGCAACTTGCCTTGTATCTCACGTCTTTGGTCAGGTCCCACACTTTATTCTGTATAGGTTAATTCTTGCCATCCCTTCAGCTTACCTTGAAGTCAAAGTGGGTAAGTGATTAATGGTGATCCAAAGCCAATTAGGGGCTTCCCAGGTGATGCTAATGGTAAAGATCCTGTCTACCAATGCAGGAGACCTAAGAGTCACTGGGAGCTTGGGGTTAGCTTTAAAAACTGGAATACCAAACAGAAAAAAATGTAGAAACCCAGGCATATTTACTGGCCTAACATGAACAATTTAAGAAAACGCTACAGCTTTGGGATAAGAGTAGAGACATGGAGATACATCAATTTTTATTATCCAAAGATAAAAATGAAATCCTTGTTAAAGAGATTGAAGAAGAAATGATCTTTTAATATGTATATATTATCTATTAACAGGGTACGATGGTTCACAAACAGGGGCCCTACCTCACTCTGTCTGAATATCATCAGTATCATGATATTCATTAGCCTGAAGTTCTATTTCTTGATTACTGGAATAACTCTTTTTATACTCCAGGGTGTCTACTTTTCAGCTGTGAGACTCTGAAAAAATTACACTGACCCTTGAACCATGTGAGGGTTAGGGGCACTGACCCTCCATGCAGTTGGAAGTCCAAATATAACTTATAGCTGGCCCTCCATATCCACGAGTATAAGTACTTACTATTGAAGAAAGTCCCCATGAAAGTGGGCCTGTGCAGTTGAAACACCTGAGTTCAAGGGCCAATTGTACTCATCTTTTCTGTGCTTCACTTTCGTCATCTATAAAGTGAAAGTGAAGTCGCTCAGTTGTGTCGGACTCTTTGCAACCCCGTGGACTGTAGCCTACCAGGCTCCTCTGTCCGTGGGATTCTCCAGGCAAGAATACTGGAGTGGGTTGCCATTGCCTTCTCCAGGAGATCTTCCCAACCCAGGGATCGAACCCAGGTCTCCCACAATGCAGGCAGACACTTTACCATCTGAGCCATGAGGGAAGCTTTGTCATCTATAAAGAGGACTAAAAAAAGTGCACAACTCTCTGTGTGCTTTGTTTTCTTGGTTGTCTACCAGCTTTAGGAAACAGAAAGTGAAGTTTGGGAAACTTGAGTAAATTGCTCAAGGTTAAATAGGTAAAAAGTGGCCAATTAGAGTCAACACGGGCCTTTTGAATATCAAGGCAGTGGTGGTAATTACCTTCTAAGTGATTGGAACTCACTCCCAGACGTACTCTATCCTTTATGTGTTTAGCTCTAGGATGATATCATGTTACTTAATCCTTCTGTGTTTTACTTTTTTCATCCTAAAATCAGGATGACTGGACTTTCCTTAAAATAATTTTACAAGGAGTAAATAAATTACATTAGTTGACAGTTCTCCAAAGAAACAGAACCAAGACATTTATTATAAGGAATTGCTTAACATAATCATGGAGCTTGAGGAACCTCAAGATCTGCAGTCAACGAGTCGGAGACCCAGAAGACCCAGAACTGTAGTTTCATTTGTGTTCAAAGGCCTGAGAACCAGGGATGCTAAGGGTGTGAGTTCCCGTCTGAGGGCAGAAAATGAATGTCCCAGCTCCAGCAATCAGGCAGGAGAGGTTCCCTCTTCCTCAGCATTTCTGTTCCACTCAGGCCTTCAGTTGATTGGATGAGGGCCACAGACTTTAAAGAGGGCAGTCTGCTTCACTCAGTCTTCAGATTCATATGTTAATCTTATCCAGAAAGACCCAGAATACTGTCTGACCAACTTCTGGGTGCCTTGTGGTCCAGTCATTAATATTTATGAAGCTCTTTATACAGTGCTTGGTGCAGGATGAGAGATGGGGACTGTCAGTTTTACCTAACAGCATGAAGTTCACAAGTCCTGAAAGAATGAATCAAAAACAAAGGGTGTAAGCAATATGTGCTTTCAAGCTACTTTATATAAGACAGCACATTCTACCTTTGGAAAAGCCTCAGTGAATTATTTTATGTGTGTCTCATTTAGATGTCTGTATGTTTAACTGGCTAATTTGGTTTTGCTCTCATCATTAGTTTGAGCCTGACTCTGAATCTTCATTGAACACATTTTTTCCATCCTATATAGCTTTCAGTTATCCACCTGTTCTCAATTCAGCATTGTTCTCTGTTGGACCAATTTGGTCGCATTCTAGGTGCTCACTTGTCTAAATTGGTGTCCCGATCATTCCTTCAACAGCTGCCTGAGCATTTTCTTCTTTTTTTTAGAATCATAAGATTATTTTATTATAAGGTTATCCCACAAATTATTATTCTCTTAATTAACCCCAAGCCAATAAAACAGAAATATCTGCTGATCTGTGATGATGCCCATCAATGGGTAATGACAGGTTCTTCAGCAGTTCAAAGAAACAAAAAGTAGGCAGTTTCTCTCCTTATTGGCAGTTCCCAAAGATACTGGCAGGGGTGTTCATCATTATGACTTACAGCAGCCTCTCTTTAAGATGGTGTAGTTCCAGTGACTGACAGAATCTAATGACAGTTATTTTTGATTTCAGCACTGGTGGTCATTGCCAGACATAAAGGTTCCTAATGTTGATTTCAGTCTGTGATTTTGTAGGTCCCTTGCCATGTCCCTTTGGTGTATTTCACTTCCTCAAGCAGTGTTTAAGTCTTTAAATAACTGAACATCACAGTGTAACCACCTGTGTATCACATACAGAGGCTGTGGGATTTTTGAGCACAAGGATGATAGGAAATCACACTGATGCTCCTAAAGCAAGTCTACATCCACGTCACTTCTTTGCTAAGAGATCTACAATCATGCTCCATTGCTTACAGATGAAGGCCTGACACATTGACATGAGATTGTTGTTGTAGTCACTCAGTCGTGTCCAACTCTTTGTGACCCCATGGACTGCAGAACACCAGGCCTCCCTGTCCTTCACCATCTCCTGGAGCTTGCTCAGACTCATGTCCATTGAATCAGTGATGCCATTCAACCATCTCATCCTGTGTCATCCCCTTCTCCTCCTGTATTCAATCTTTCCCAGCATCAGGGTCTTTTCCAATGAGTCACTTCTTTGCATTAGGTGGCCAAAGTATTGGAGCTTCAGTTTCAGTCCTTCCAATGAATATTCAGGATTAATTTCCTTTAGGATTGACTGGTTTGATCTACTTGCAGTCCAAGGGACTCTCAAGAGTCTTCTCAAACATCACAGGTCAAAAGCATCAATTCTTTGGCATTCAGCCTTTATGGTCCAACTCTCACATCCATAGATGACTACTGCAAAAACCATAGCTTTGACTAGAGGGACCTTTGTTGGTAAAGTAATGTCTCTGCTTTTCAATAAGCTGTCTAGGTTTGTCATAGCTTTTCTTCCAAGGAGCAAGCATCTTTTAATTTTATGGCTGCAGTCAGCATCTGCAGTGATTTTGGAGCCCAAGAAAATAAAGTCTGTCACTATTTCCATTGTTTCCATATGTATTTGCCATGAAGTGATGGGACCAGATGCCATGATCTTAGTTTCCTGAATGTTGAGTTTCAGGCCAGCTTTTTCACTCTCCTCTTTCACTTTCATCAAGAGGCTCTTTAGTTCCTCTTAGCTTTCTGCCATAAGGGTGGTATCATCTGCATATCTGAGGTTATTGCTTTCTCCCAGCAATCTTGATCCCAGCTTGTGCTTCATTTAGCCTGGCACTTCTCATGATGTACTCTGCATGTAAGTTAAATAAGCAGGGTGGCAATATACAACCTTGATGTACTCCTTTCCGAATTTGGAACCAGTCCATTGTTCCAGGTCTGGTTCAAAGTGTTGCTTCTTGATCTACATACAGGTTTCTCAGGAGACAGGTAAGGTGGTGGGCCATCTCTTAAAGAATTTTCCACAGTTTGTTTGACCTGAAATAGAAGGCTTCAAAATTTGAGGCCTCACATTGACTTTTCAACTTGATTTTCAATCTCTCTCACATCCATCTTACAACCTCTCACTGAAATCTCTCTTCCTTCCTTGTTTACTAAACTAAGCAATTGTTTACTTACTCAGGCATGTCCAACTCTTTGCAACCCCATGGACTGTAGCCTGCCAGGTCAGGCTGCTCTGCCCTTGGAAATTTCCAGGCAAGAATACTGGAGTGGGTTGCCATTTCCTTCTCCAAGCAATCTTCCCAACCCAAGGATCAAACCTGCATGTCCTGCATTGCAAGTAGATTTATTTATTTATTTATTTTTACTGTTGAGCTGCCTATGGAAGCCCATAAACTAAGTAATACCTAGCCTTTAATATTTTGGTCAAATATCATTCTTTTGCACTCCCCCAGGTAATGTGATTGCTATTTCGTATATTTCATATCTCTTAATACATTGGCAAAACCCTTTTTTATCCACACCATGTAGTTTAACATTATATTATTATAAATACATGCAATTATATTTATATCTGAGTCTGTTTGGATCTTCTCAAGGATAAATGTTGCATTCTGCCTACATACACTTGATCATCCTCTCTCTCATTATAGATATATTATGCCTGTTAAAATAGTTGGCATATAATAAATGTTCATTAAGTATATGTTGAGCACTTGTAGTCCATGGGGTTGCAAAGAGTCGGACACGACTGAGCGACTGAACTGAACTGAGTACTTGTATCCTGGGCTCCCCATGTTGTTCAGTCCCTCAGTTGTGTCCACCTGTTTGCAACCTCATGGACGGCAGCACTCCAGGTTTCCTTGTCCTTCACCATCTCCTGAAGTTTGCTCAAACCCTTGTCTATCGAGTTGGTGATGCCATACAACCATCTCATCTTTTGTCATCCCCTTCTCCTGACTTCAGTCTTTCCCAGCATCAGGATCTTTTCCAATGAGTAGGCTCTTCACATCAGTATTGGAGCTTCAGCTTCAGCATCAGTCCTTCCAGTTAACATTCATGGACTCCCTTATTCTCTCTTTTTTAAATTCACTGACCACCCTGTCCTCTCCCTCCATTTACTTCATTCCTTGCATTACCGTGTCAATCTGGTATTGCTTCTGGAGGTTTCCAGAGGGCTCCTTCAAACATCAGAACTTGCATTTATCAACCACTTTTCCAAATCCTCCCCTAACTAGTGGTTGGGAGTGATGGAGATAAGGACGTGGCAAGAAAGTTTTGCACAAACATTGAGAAGCAATCCTTAATATCACACCTGTTTGGCCCTTCAGGGTATTAGAAGCAGTGAAAAGCACTTTAACACTTTCTGAATTGTCCTTCTGTGAACTTCAGTACAGACAGAAATCTCAGTAAACACATGTAGATGCAATTTACTTCTTCCTCCTTATTTGTTCATTTTTCAAAATGTGTAAATAAAAACTGTGATCACAGTGGAAAATTGTGAAGATAAGCATTTTCCCCCTCAAAAACTCTGGTCAAGGAAAAAACAACAATAAAAACTATTGTGCATTGTGCACTTGCTGTATGTCAGACACACATGCTGACTGATTTATATAAACTGTCTTCTCTAATAAACTAAGCCTGTGAGGTGGGCAGTTTAGGATTCCCATTTAACAGGTACTAACGTACAGAAAACCTGGTGCTTACTGAGGCTGAGAAACGTGCCAGACTCACAAACGCAGGGAACAAACTTATGGTTATGAAAGGGGGAGGGGCTAGGAGAGGGATAAATCAAGAGTTTGGGATTAGCAGATACAAACTGCTGTATATAATATAGATAAATAACAAAGACCTTCTGTATAACACAGGGAAATATATGCAATATCTTATAATAAATAGTAATGGAAAAGAATATGAAAAATAGTATGTATGCATAACTGGATCACTTTGCTGTGCACATGAAGCTAACAAAACCTTGTAAATCAATTATACTTCAATTTTTTAAAAAAGAGAAACATGCCACAGCTGTAGAGGAAGAGAGTATCTGTTATCTTGAGATTTGATTTATTTTTAAACAGTGTTGACAATAGACATATTCTGCTGTTTTTTTAAGCATAAACATTAAAGAAAATAATACAACTACAAGAAAAAGGATGAAACTGCTATGTTCTTAGCTTAGAAACAGACTAGCTTGATCAAGGTTGCCAATGATGGGTTAAAGGAGCAGGAGATTTGTGTCACAGTTTGTTTGCTCACTAAATTAGCCATTAAGGTCTTTATATAAAATGTCTGCCTCCCTGGGTATTACACATCTGTCATGTGAAGGTGGTAAGACAAGAAAAATAATAGAGTCTACAAGGATAGGAAAAAGTTAATTTCACTGTGGCTCTCTTTGTAGTGCAAGTTCCTTGATTTAAGATCCAAGGCACTTCAAAAGCATTGTGAATTTGGAGAAGTAATACATCAGCTAAAATCTAGAGGCTTAAGACTTGCACTTCTTCACCCCATCAGGCTTTGTGTGATATGTAACAGAAAATGTCTTTTCATTAGTAGAGTTGATAAAATTAAAACTTTTCTTGATTAATATTCTCTTGCGAAAATCAGTTACTGCCATGGATTTACACTGCAGATTTGCCATAGCAGTTCTAATTTCTTTTGTGCTGAAGATTCAGCTGATACAGATTTTATTTAATAAGGATAATTGTTGTTGAAGGACTGAGTTGGTTAATATTCCTGAGGTATCTCTGCTTGCAAATCTAAAAAAAGTTAGAATCTCTGCTACTTGACAATGACCTTCAGTGATATTATGGGGATTTTTACAAGTCTCGTTCAGGGAGCTGGTGCAGGAAACAGGCTGTCGCATTGTTGCAGGCAATGCAGTGTGTAGCAAAGGTACACACCAGATAACTGAATTAAATCCCGAAAAAGAACACAGAAGTTTCTGTATTCCACTTAGCTTTTCAAACTGGCTCTTTGTAATAATATATCTGTGAATGTATTTAGTCTCATCCAGAAATCAAGTTTATTTTTGAATTCTTATGTAAAATATTTTTAGATGTAACTTTTTTTTATCCCTGTATGGTAAATTAACCCTATCAAGGCATCATTTGTTGCAATGGGACAGCTAATTCACAGGTGCTGCATGAGACTGGACTCATTTCCCATAATAGATCACTGGCTTTTCTCTTTATCATCCAGCCCCATTTCTAGTCTCCTCTCTCATTCTCTAATTTTGATCATTTCTTTCTATAGCTTCTTCTGAAGAAAAGTGTATTTTTCCCAAAGGCAGATTTATGAAAGGAAGAATGATCAATTCTTCAAAGGAAGGCTCACTTTTAAGATGAGTTATTTATAATATTTTGAAGGAAATCTAAAGCTTGTGATCAATTATCTTAAATCCTTAGATATATAACAATCAGGCCAGGAAAAAAAAAAGTGTGTGCATTAGGTAGGAAAACATGACTTTTTCTTGACAAATTCACTCCGAATTAGATTTGTTCTTATTTTATAGAATCAAGCATTCTTATTTTCTTTTTCAAGGAGGGTCAAATATACTCTATTTGGGAGGAGAGAATCTTGCATTCACCTCCCAATTTATCATTTAAATAGGGAATTGAGATTCATTAAAGAAATCAGCTTTTCTGTGGCAATCCATATTTGAGGGGGAGTTCTTGAAGAGGCGTTTTCTGTATTATTTTAAAAGCTAACATTATTTCTCTGTTTGTAGGGCCTGCCTTTTCCTGTCTATCAGGTCACCCAGGTTGTAACTTTGTATTAATAATAAGCATATTTTCTTTTCCCACTGAACTTCCTGAAGCATTTTTTCTTCAAAAGCAGAGGATGTACGTTGACTACCTACAGTAATCTTACCAAGAAGCTCCTCAGGGTTCATGGTCAATCCATTTTTGAGTTAACCTCTTTGGAGTCCCCTGAAAGGCTGATAAAAGCAATAGACTCTCCTGAGTTCATGTTTATATCACACGTACGTATTTTGAACACTACTTCAGGAAGTCCATCTTCAGAAGGCTATCTTTGAACTCCAACTAGGAACTGCCATTTCAGGACTTGGTTCAGCCTACAGTGGGGTCTTACATCTGGGTTCAATCTAGAGTGAGGTCCTAGGATGTCTTATCTGGAGTATTATTGAGCAAGAAGGAGGAGGAATTAAAAGGATGTCATTAATTGTCAAGTAATGCCATGTTGTTGCTGCTGTTGCTCAGTCACTAAGTCATGTCCAACACTTTGGGACCCCACGGACTGCAGCACGCCTGGACTCCCTATCCTTTACTATCTCCAGGAGTTTGTTCAAACTCATGTCTGTTGAGTCAGTGATGCCATCCAACCACTTCATCCTCTGTCACTCCCTTCTCTTGCCTTCAGTCTTTCACAGCATCAGGGTCTTTTCCAATGAGTTGGCTCTTCACATCAGGTGGTCAAAGTATTGGAGCTTTAGCTTCAGCATCAGTCTTTCCAATGAATGTTCAGGGTAGATTTACTTTAGAATTGACTGGTTTGATCTCCTTGCTGCCCAAGGGACTCTCAAGAGTCTTCTCCAGCACCAGAGTTCAAAAGCATCAATGCCATGTCAAATGACAAATGACGATAGCTACCATTTCCTGAATCATTATTAATGCCAGCTACCACTGCCTGGCATTTCTGTGCCAGACATACCTACTTTATGCACATTTTTATAAAATTACCTCAACAATTCCTGCAAGTTACCAGCAATATACACATTTAAAAATAATGAAAATGGAGTTTTGAAGACAATGAGATGCTTGTTTAAGGCATGTAGTGAGAATGTCTTCAGTTGCAAGAACAATAGCACCTAACTAAAATGAAATTAAAAGACGCTTACTCCTTGGAAGAAAAGTTATGACCAACCTAGATAGCATATTCAAAAGCAGAGACATTACTTTGCCAACAAAGGTCTGTCTAGTCAAGGCTATGGTTTTTCCAGTGGTCATGTATGGATCTGAGATTTGGACTGTGAAGAAAGCTGAGCTCCAAAGAATTGATGCTTTTGAACTATGGTGTTGGAGAAGACTCTTGAGAGTCCCTTGGACTGAAGGAGATCCAACCAGTCCATTCTGAAGGAGATCAGCCCTGGGATTTCTTTGGAAGGAATGATGCTAAAGCTGAAACTCCAGTACTTTGGCCACCTCATGTGAAGAGTTGACTCATTGGAAAAGACTCTGATGCTGGGAGGGATTGGGGGCAGGAGGAGAAGGGGATGACAGAGGATGAGATGGCTGGATGGCATCACTGACTCGATGGACGTGAATATGGGTGAATTCCGGGAATTGGTGATGGACAGGTAGGCCTGGTATGCTGCGATTCATGGGGTTGCAAAGAGTTGGACACGACTGAGCGACTGAACTGAAGTGAAAATGTGCAGAGTAATAGAGAACTTTTGTTCTCTCACGGTAGGAAGTCTGTCCACAGGCAGTTGCTGGCTTTGAAAAACAGCGGCACAACACTGGGGTTCTGAATCAGCAGACCAGCTATGCTTCTGACTTTCTTCTCATGCTCAAAGCATGGCAGCCTCAACTCTAAGGAAGACAGCGACAAAACCAGAAAAAAAGGGGGCTTTCCCAAGGGAGGACATTCGTTTCCAAAATTTTTTCATCATATTTTCCTTACATCTCATTAATTAGAACTGGGTCACCCATTCCTTCCTAAACTAAGAGGAATATCGGAAACGTTAATGCTTGTCTTATTTATCTGAAATGGTTCTAAACCAAGGGCAATTCTGTTCTTTAGTGAAATTTTGGCAATGTCTGGAGACATTTTTTGCAAACTTTGGGGCGAAGGTGATAAGTATTGGATGAGACATCACAATGTTTTATGTTATAGTTTCTTTTTCAGTGTCTCACTTAAGTGATCAAATTTATAACAGTTTCCCTTTTTAGTTAGTACTGAATATCTGCTTGAAAATTTCTTTGGCATCTTATAGAAAACATGAAGCCTCAGTTAAGACTGGGAGTTTACTTACTAAGCACAATTCTCCCACTGTATGAAAAAGATTCTGTTATGCAGTACATACATGAGGATCACTATATTTAGGCTAAATTTAATTAATTTATATTAAATGAGAAAAATGCAGAAAAATAATATATACCACATACAAATCTCAAAAAACAGGAAACAGATTTTATTAGATCACTCTTTAGCCTTATCTTGGGGCTTTCCTGGTGGGTTAGATGGTAAAGAATCTGCCTGCAATGCAGGAGACCTGGGTTTGATGCTGGGTCAGGAAGATCCCCTGGAGGATGACATGGCAGCCCACTCGTGTCCGTGTTCTTGCCTGGAGAATCCCATGGACAGAGGAGCCATGGTGAGTTACAAAGAGTAACCATGGGGTTGCAAAGAATAGGACATGACTGAGCAACTAACACTTTCACTTTCTTTAACCTCATCTTAAGTACATTACTTTTAAAACTGTTTCTATGAATTCAGGGAGTAGTTTTCCTGGAATAGCTGCAGTAACCCTGACTAAAATGAAAATCGAGAAAATGAAGAATCAGGAGCACACAGGTAAATAAAACTATTCTGTGGATGCTATAATGAGAGATACATGTTCTAGTGAAGCTGTCCAAACTCATAGAATGGACAGCTTCAGGAATGAATTCTAAGGTAACCTGTGAACTCCAGTGATAAACATGCATCAGTGTAAGTTCATCAGCTGTTGCCAGTGTACTAGTGGGGAATGGGTGTTGATAATGGGGGTACTATTTATGTGTGGGGGCAGAAAGTGTATGGGAAATCTCTGTCCTGCTGCTGCTCAGGATTCCTGGGAACCTAAAGCTGCTCTAAAAATGAGGATCTTTTTAAAAATGAAGGATCAACAATAGGTGCTAATAGAATATATAAATGGGGATGGGTATGTAGAGACTTCTTCCATGGTATTTAATCATGAGTACCAGAAAGGATGCTCATTGTCTTAAGATGTTCCTGAGAATCATCTACAGATAATGAAAACTAGGAAAGTTTCAGAAGACCAAAGACCTATTGATTTCATCATGTCATTAGAAAGGAACAATTGGTGGTCACACAAAAAAATATGTTTTAACTTTGCATAGTATATTATTCAGATATTCCTGATTCTTTTGAATTGTGTCAATTACTCTAAATTTTCACTAAGAACATTAGAATTTCATAGTTTTAATTTTTATTTTTCCAATTCTCCACCAATTTAGTTGGTTTACAATGCTTTGCAGCATGAGAAAATTGTGCATGGGGAAAAACTTTATTGTGTGAGTTTCTGAGGTCATGGGTTTATGTGTCTGTTGGACTAGTACATGAATGGATGATTTAATTATTCTTTTTAGTGGTGACCTATTTATATGGCATTTTTATTTTGGAATTTAAAAAGACTAGTCTTTTTCTCCTTCTGGGGCAGTCATAAAAATCAAGGAAAAGAACGATAGGGAAAAAAATCCAAAACTAAAAGACAATGCTGGGAAACAAACCCAATTTTTCTGACAGTAGCAGCCTTTCATGCCAAACTCTTGCAAATCATGTCTTATAGCATTTTTCTTTTTGTCAGAGTGTGTCATGATAATGGAAAGTTTTCTGAGAGCCCCTTTGCAGCAGGTGCATTTGTTAGAATTCATTTACTGTTTGCACCAATCTGAGGAAGTGGGTACAATTATTCACCCCATAATGCAGATATAGTCACAGAAAAAGGAAAAGGAACTTACATATGTTTATTTAGCTAGCAATTCACTGGGAGAGCTAGAATTTGAAAAAGGGCAAGGTCTTGGGTTAGATCTTTTCTTGTTTCAGTATGTTATGAAAATGAAATGTTTACAAAGTTGTTTTGGACTTTCTTCTTTTTATCATCCCCTTGCAGCTGATTAATCAACAAATCCTGTTACTTTGACCTCTGAAAGCTTAACATCTTTTCCTTTAACCTTTTGCTAGGGTTTCAATATTTCTTCTTTCCACCTTCTGCTTTCTCAAATCCATCATCCCACTGTTATAGATCCTGAAGTAAAACTGGAATAATGTCACAACTACCCACAGTGCTCAACAGCTCTCAATGGCTTTCAATGGCTCTCCTTCAACTTCTAAACCCTAACTTGGAATTTCTCTGTCCCCAACCATCTGTTCCAAATGAACTTTCCAGTTGTATGGTTCATGATTCTTTCTTAGATTCCTGAGATATATTACTCCTATTTTCTTGAAGATGCTCTTTCCTTTCTGACCCTGCTTCTACTTATCTTGTTTCTTTACCAACATCTGTCCTTGTCTTTCTAAAGAAAAATGCTTGAAATACAAAAGTTACTCAACAAATATTTCCCCATTGAAGAAATAAAAATTGAGCTCAAATGTCCTGTCCTTCATAGAGAGTCTTCTGAAACTGTCTCCCTGACCTCACTTACATATTTTCTTACTTTTGTTAATTCCTGTAGGCATAATAGCACTCACTGTTTTTTAAAATGTTGGTATTTCCTTCAGATGGCAAGAGAAGAATAAAATGATATTTTCTAGTAATCATTAGAGTATCTTCAAATTATAATTTATTATTTTAAGAAACTGTAGTATAAAGATAAAGATACTGGAATTGTATTCAGATATCTTAAATGTGGGTTTTGGTTCTGTCAAATAACTTTGAAAATTTCCCAAGTGCCAATTTTTTATAATCAAATTAGATTCAATAATATTTTTGCCATGAGTCTATGGTGACGACTAAGGTGATATTAAATAAAAAATTTTATTACTTATAAAGTGCTGCATGCTTTCAAAGCAATGTTGATATTCTCAGATTTAAAATTTTACTACCATTCTTTTTTTTTTTTAATTTTATTTTATTTTTAAAGTTTACGTAACTGTATTAGTTTTGCCAAATATCAAAATGAATCTGCCACAGGTATACATTCTTGAAGGCTTCTCTAGGCCACGTACTTCACACATTTGATCTCATCTGGTCTTCTCAATAGCTTCGTATTACTACTCCTGTTTTACAAATATGTACTACAAAGTCAAGTGATGGACTCAGAAATCATAAGGCCAGGAAGTTAAAGCACTTACATTAAAATCAGTCTCTTTATTTTAAATCCTGAATTCTTTCTGCCACTCATAGGGACATCTTCACTTGGCAAACATTCATAGCATGAAATGAAGAGTTTTAACCAATGATTTTTCAATCTGTCGAGCCAGCAGTGCCTAGGATCAAAGTCAAGATTTATCATTTGGGTGAGTGAGCTGGGTACCTCATCCATGCTCTTAACCTCTCTGTGCCTCAGTTTTCCCATTCATGAAATGGGTGTATTACTAGTAATTTCCCTATAAGGCTGTTGAGAAAATTGAATGAGGCTTAGCCTTCTGTGTCTTAGGTCTGAGTTTTGAGAAACAGAGCTACAGGCAAAGCTTACTGCACAAATGATTTGTTGAGAGAGAGAGAAAGATCCCAAAGAAAGGAGAGAGGATAGGAAGAAGGAACAGGAGGAAAAAGCTAGGCAAAGTAGGGTTCTCAGCAGAAGACTATAATGCCAGACTGATCCCACTGACAGTCATGAACTACAAATGAGACCACAGAGTTGGCCCTACCTTGAATGAAGGTGGCCTTAACTGTGTCAGCCATTGGCTGCAGATTGGTACAGGGAGGGGGCTGGGCATAAACGCCTAGACTCATTGGCTTCCTTTCTAAGGAGAGCACTTTTGGGGGGAACAGTACGCTTTGAGGAGTTTGCAGCCAAGGCAGATGGCAGCTAAGTGTTGGGTGTATCCTGCCACTGATGCAGTTCTGGGCAGCTCACCCACAGAATCCACTGCAACATACAAAGTGCTTACAGCTGGATCTGGCTCATTGGAAGCTGCCAATAAAGGTTAGCTCTCATTACATTATTTTGCTCATAAGTCTTCTCACACTGTTTCATATGTTTAGGTTTGGCTTTCTAAACAGAAAGTAAGTTCTTTAAGGTCAGGGACCAATTCTAATTCTACCTACTATGCCTCTCACCTGCAGCTATAAATCGATGCCTTGTGATGACCGCCTAGCAGCTCTGATTTATATCTGCAGCTGAGGGTACAACCCCTTCCTACTTTCCTTTTTTCTACTCAAATGCATGCTTTTTATTAAAAAACATAATAATAAATTAGAAATTTATTATGAAATTTGATTGGGGAGGGGAAAGCTCCCCTTTCAGAGACATGGTAAAAGGATATAATTGTATTTTTATCTGCACCAGACACATTTTTGTCTGACTTTGTGCTCAATACAATTCCTCAAAATTTGTTATTTTCTTTGTGAACTGAGTTTGTCAATATTTAAAGTGGAAATGATTAGACAAGGCAGACATACCCTTATTTTTGCCAATGTAGACTTGTTCTGGAATAATTGCTTTTTAATATCTAAAGCAATTCAATTGATCAGAATATCGATCCTGTTCTCATTTTTGATCATTGTGCCATTGATTTAACATTATCACTACCTTACCAAGAAGAGTAGAATACGAGGTGTCTTGTGCATTCATCTTTGTTAAAAGATAAATGCATGAGACAGGCCTTAAAAGCTTTTTAAAGTGCAAGATGCTGGAACTGCATTTTCAATCTGCATTCTCTCCTGCTGTTTTATGGAATTTATTGAAAATGTGCCTCTTAGAGGTCAGATCATTTCTTTCTTCAAGTGGAAAAGAAGATATAAGTAATATATTAAAAGTCCTCTGTGAATTAGAACAACCTCATCCTATATTCATATACCCCTCCTCTTGAACATTATGACTCATCAAAAATAAGAATCACAATTCATCTGTTTCTAGCTAACTTCAGACTTTTGCATTTTAAGGTTTTATTGGAACCAAGCATATAGGCATCTTTTTTTCCCTTGTTTTCTCTGAATTGTTCCATTTTGTCAGTCTCCTCCCACAAAAGGAAACTTTTACTGTCTTATCTAATTTGAAATCTATTAATTGATTAAAATGCTTCTCAATTCTTCAATTTTTCTGAATGCTTTATTATATTACTGTTTTTTTAGTAGAACATTCTCTGTATGGACAATATTTAAAATTATCATTTGCATGGTGCTTTTAACAAGTGTAATATACGAAGAGTTGGTGTCTAAAATTTTCTTTTGGTATTGAAAAAAATTACAGTGTTTTTTAATATAAGAAAATAGCTAGTCTAAATTACATATCATTCTAGTTTTCTAATCTACAGATGTGCTACCAAAGATTCTTTTTATGACTAAGATAATATATAAATATGCATTAATTTATTCAGGGCTGAATCCTGTTCATTATGAGCGCTTCTAATCTGCAGAGAAGTTCTTAATGATATCTGGTCACAGTTTGAAGAAAACATTTCTGCCTTTTTTTGATTGCCTATCTTACAGTTTGAAGTACTTTAGTAAGTCCTCCCTAAACATGAACCATTTGCTTTCATCTAGGCAGGGAGAGTCCCCTTTCATTTATTCTAATTAATTGTTAATAGTGTGTCTCTCTTATTTATTAAAAAGCAATGATAATGATTCAAGAGCCCCTTAGGAAAGGATCTTATTTTTAAGTATTACAGATGAGCCAAACATGAGAAAGTTTGTAGCCCAAATAGGAGTAGCAGAAGTCCTCAATGGGTGGTGGGATTCAATGGCAGTTTTTAAGCTTGGGGGGCTTAATAAAGCAGTGCTTGAGGGAGACCCACCTGGTTGATGGGGACAAAATTCTAGATAGAGAGGAGTATAGAATAGACTAATGCTGGGGACCAGGATGTGAAAATGGAGCTTGTTCTGTTTCACTTTCGCCATTAAGTCCTAAGACTGAGAACAAGGATGCCAAGTGCCTGTAGGACTTGGTTATAGCCAGGAATTGCCCAGGAATTCTTGCCCAGGAATTCTCCCCAGACTGCCTTGTGAGGCTCATCACCTGTCTCAGGGATAGATAAAGCCGGTCTAGGACTGGTCAGTAGAGCAGCAGAGCAAACACATCCAGTTCTTTTGGAAGCACTGTTAGAACTCAGAGCATTTCCTCTTTCATCTGAAATGCTTCCATTGCGGCTTAAACCCAGCCTGTAGAGCTTCAAGGGAACATTTTGGATGGCTTGATATGTATCATCGGGGGGTTTGAGGACTCCAAGGGAATGAATGCTTTTACATCTATCTGATAAATTTTAGGATGAGAAATCGTGGCTGTCAGTCTAAGACAGCAGACTTTTGGGGGAGGGAGCAAGGAGGGGGAGAATAGCAGGAGAGAGAGAGAGAGATCTGTCTCTCTTGAGTCCCATATGCTCTGGAAATGAGCATGAAGCCGCGGCACGTGGAGGGTTGCGGGGCTTTCCCTGAGCTGGGTGGGCCTGTGGGAGAATGTTGGCCTGAGACCGTGGGCGTGCCTGAGGTCTGGGTGTGCAGTGGGAAGTGACCAGTGGAGCAGTGGTGCCGCGTGAGGCCCAAGGACTGAAGGAGCGCATTATGCCAGGCTTCCCGGGGGAGCCACTCACCAAAGTCACACGGCAGAGCTGAATGATCCCCCGAGAGAATGGATCCGTTTTGAATGCCCTATTTCAAGTCAGAGGATCCAAACACGGACCACGGAAGTTCTACCCCCTACTCCTTCCTTCCCCGGGTCTAACGCTGGAGGTGTCAACAGCAGTAACTTGCAGGTTGAGCGGGGAGCCGGCGGAGTACAGAACAAATGAAGTCCGCCAAACTTCAGCCCCACTTGGCAGGTTTACAGATTTGAAGTGCTGTCCAGTTGGTGATGGGAGAAGCTCCAGATGAAGTAAGCTTGGAATTTTGATTATTACATCAAACTAGTTATTAGTACCAGAATGAAGTGTTCTCGTGAACATTTGAAACGCTAGTCAATCTGACTGAAATATATCAACAGGCAAGGATTGAATCACTCTACAGGTGAGGAGACAGTTAAAGAAAAAAAAAAGAATGAAATGACTTCATAAGTTTGCCCAACGTCCAATTCATTCAATAAGATGCCTACCCAGACGTGAATGATCTTAAATCAGAGGCAGGATTAAGACACTAGGAAGGAAAAAGTAGATATGGACAACATGGAAATTATGAGTAACAATAGATGATGTGTGATCCATAGTTGATATGTTCCAGGAAATCATCTCATTTACTTTTTACAACAACCCTGTGATGTAAGAACTATTATCCCCATTTTAAAGACGAGGAACCTGAGACACAAAAATAATCTGCCCACAGCTGCAGACTTAAGTGACTTTTTCTTTTTATTTGAACTCAGCCTATGTTGCTAGTGGACTTGCCTGGTGGCTCAGACGGTAAAGCGTCTGTCTACAATGTGAGAGACCTGAGTTCGATCCCTGGGTTGGGAAGATTCCCTGGAGAAGGAAATGGCAACCCACTCCAATACTCTTGCCTTGAAAATCTCATGGACGGAGGAGCTTGGTGCAGGCTACTATCCATGGGGTCGCAAAGAGTCGGGCATGACTGTACGACTTCACTGTATGTTGCTAACTACTCCCTGGTACTATACTTGTTTTTAAGAAGGATTCAACAGAATTTTGTGAAAAAGCCGATGTTTGGAGGGAGGCAGAGGGACAAGTCCATGAAGACTCACAGGTTTGGAGCTGTTCTGGATAAAGAAACATTGATGCTATCACTGTGAATTAGAAAACAAAGGGGGAAATTAATGGTGGTGTGAGAATGAAATGTTTGAATTTAAATACAGTTTCTTCAATGGCATTGAGGGGCAAGTATCCAGCAAAGAGGGAGAAAGGTGGACCCAAGCTGTACAAGGGCAGAGATGGAGACAAAAAGGGAAGACATACTTAGGAAGTGACACTGTCACTTCCTCCAGGCAATCAGCTACTGCCTTGGTCTGCAGTCCCTTCCCATCTCTTTGATGATGTCAGAGCTGTGCATGGCTATCTCTGTGCACTTTCTGCTTGATTTTATGACACGTCTCTGTTCCATGATTTTTCCTGAAGGACCCTGAGTAACCTGAGGGTGGGGCCTGTGTCTTACTGACTTTTTTGATCACCAGGTCCTAGCAGAGTGCCTTCTGCCCAGTAGTCAATCAATTAATACATGTTGAATAAATGAGGGGGTTAGATGAACAAGTGAATATGAAATAGTGTGTCAGTGACCTCATTGAGGAAGATCATAAGAGGAAAAATAGGTTTGAAGACAGAACTTTAGGAATGGATACCATGAGGTAATAGAGATGCAAAAATGGATGACAGATCAAGTGAAGGAAAATAGGAAGAGTTCTGGAAAAGGAATGCAGGAAGAGCTTCCAGAAGATCTATGATGCCCATGCTTCAGAGAAGTTGAGGAGGCTGTGGACCAGAAGCCCATGGGACTTAAGGAAGTATGGCTTGTAGTTTTCAGTAGTGTAGGGGCTTCCCTGGTGACTCACATGGTAAAGAATCTGCCTGCAATGTGGGAGACCTGGGTTTGATCCATGTGTTGGGCAGATCCCCTGGAGGAGGACATGAGAGCCCACTCCAGTATTCTTGCCTGGAGAATCCCATAGACAGAGGAGCCTGGTGGGCTACAGTCCATGGGGTTGCAAAGAGTCAGATATGACTGAATGACTAAGTGCAGCTACCACGGAGGGATTTTCCAGGTGGCACTAGTGGTAAAGAGCCTGCCTGCCAATACAGGAGACATAAGAGATGCAGGTTCTATCTCTGGCTTGGGAAGATCCAGGAGAAGGAAATGGAAACCCACTCAACTATTCTTGCCTGGGGAATCTCCATGGACAGAAGAGCCTGGTGGGTTATAGTCCATCAGGTTGCAAAGAGTCAGACATGACTGAGTGACTTGCACTCATGCTGCTGCTATGAAATGATGGAGACAGGAGTCAAAAAGCTATTAGAATCGGGGATTGACTACAGCAGTAGTAGAATTAAAAAAACAAATACAGTTGATGAAAGAGATATAGAGAATAGTGGAAAAGTAGATTAGTCAAATGAAGGATTAATTACTAATTAATTGAAGAGGGAGAAAATAGCATATTTAAGCACAGAGAAAAAGAGCCACTGTAACAGGGTGAAATAAAAGTGCTGCCAAGAAGACTTAAGTGAAGTCTTATCACTAAGGAATTATGCATTTTAGAGTGGCTTGCTTCTGTTTCCACATAACACTTTTTAGAGAGTTGCAACTGGGCAGAGTTAAGGCTTGTGAGAGCAGTGTTCTGTGAGGTGAGCTCAATTTTTACCATATTTTGTCACGTAGCATCTTTTAATCACACTCACTGTATTTTGTTAATTCCCTACATCAGTAGTCAGTCTCATCATTTCTGCCTCTGTGGCAGCTGGGATGAAAGCTTAGGCTCTAGATTCAACAACTTAGACGTACCTGAGCTCAGACACACGGAGCATCAAGCAGGGCTGTGTGGGTCTGCACTGCTGCCATCCTTAAGCAAGCAAGGCTGAAGAGGTGTCCAGTTCCAGCTGCGGTGGGGTGGTGGCTCCGGCTGTGGTGGGGTGATGGCTCCGGCTACGGTGGGGTGATGCCTCCGGCTGTGGTGGGGTGATGATTCCTGCTGTGGTGGGGTGATGGCTCCGGCTGCGGTGGGGTGATGGCTCCGGCTGTGGCGGGGTGATGATTCCTGCTGCGGTGGGGTGATGATTCCTGCTGCGGTGGGGTGATGGCTCCAGCTGTGGTGGGGTGATGATTCCTGCTGTGGCGGGGTGATGGCTCCGGCTGCGGCGGGGTGATGGCTCCGGCTGTGGTGGGGTGATGGCTCCGGCTGTGGTGGGGTGATGATTCCTGCTGTGGTGGGGTGATGATTCCTGCTGTGGTGGGGTGATGGCTCCGGCTGTGGTGGGGTGATGATTCCGGCTGTGGTGGGGTGATGGCTCCGGCTGTGGTGGGGTGATGATTCCGGCTGTGGTGGGGTGATGGCTCCGGCTGTGGTGGGGTGATGGCTCCGGCTGTGGTGGGGTGATGATTCCTGCTGTGGCGGGGTGATGATTCCTGCTGTGGCGGGGTGATGGCTCCGGCTGCGGCGGGGTGATGGCTCCGGCTGCGGCGGGGTGATGGCTCCGGCTGTGGTGGGGTGATGGCTCCGGCTGTGGTGGGGTGATGATTCCTGCTGTGGCGGGGTGATGATTCCTGCTGTGGTGGGGTGATGGCTCCGGCTGTGGTGGGGTGATGATTCCGGCTGTGGTGGGGTGATGGCTCCGGCTGTGGTGGGGTGATGATTCCTGCTGTGGCGGGGTGATGATTCCTGCTGTGGCGGGGTGATGGCTCCGGCTGCGGCGGGGTGATGGCTCCGGCTGTGGTGGGGTGATGGCTCCGGCTGTGGTGGGGTGATGATTCCGGCTGTGGTGGGGTGATGGCTCCGGCTGTGGTGGGGTGATGATTCCGGCTGTGGTGGGGTGATGGCTCCGGCTGTGGTGGGGTGATGATTCCTGCTGTGGCGGGGTGATGATTCCTGCTGTGGCGGGGTGATGGCTCCGGCTGCGGCGGGGTGATGGCTCCGGCTGCGGCGGGGTGATGGCTCCGGCTGTGGTGGGGTGATGGCTCCGGCTGTGGTGGGGTGATGATTCCTGCTGCGGTGGGGTGATGATTCCTGCTGCGGTGGGGTGATGGCTCCAGCTGTGGTGGGGTGATGATTCCTGCTGTGGCGGGGTGATGGCTCCGGCTGCGGCGGGGTGATGGCTCCGGCTGTGGTGGGGTGATGGCTCCGGCTGTGGTGGGGTGATGATTCCTGCTGTGGTGGGGTGATGATTCCTGCTGTGGTGGGGTGATGGCTCCGGCTGTGGTGGGGTGATGATTCCGGCTGTGGTGGGGTGATGGCTCCGGCTGTGGTGGGGTGATGATTCCGGCTGTGGTGGGGTGATGGCTCCGGCTGTGGTGGGGTGATGGCTCCGGCTGTGGTGGGGTGATGATTCCTGCTGTGGCGGGGTGATGATTCCTGCTGTGGCGGGGTGATGGCTCCGGCTGCGGCGGGGTGATGGCTCCGGCTGCGGCGGGGTGATGGCTCCGGCTGTGGTGGGGTGATGGCTCCGGCTGTGGTGGGGTGATGATTCCTGCTGTGGCGGGGTGATGATTCCTGCTGTGGTGGGGTGATGGCTCCGGCTGTGGTGGGGTGATGATTCCGGCTGTGGTGGGGTGATGGCTCCGGCTGTGGTGGGGTGATGATTCCTGCTGTGGCGGGGTGATGATTCCTGCTGTGGCGGGGTGATGGCTCCGGCTGCGGCGGGGTGATGGCTCCGGCTGTGGTGGGGTGATGGCTCCGGCTGTGGTGGGGTGATGATTCCGGCTGTGGTGGGGTGATGGCTCCGGCTGTGGTGGGGTGATGATTCCGGCTGTGGTGGGGTGATGGCTCCGGCTGTGGTGGGGTGATGATTCCTGCTGTGGCGGGGTGATGATTCCTGCTGTGGCGGGGTGATGGCTCCGGCTGCGGCGGGGTGATGGCTCCGGCTGTGGTGGGGTGATGGCTCCGGCTGTGGTGGGGTGATGGCTCCGGCTGTGGTGGGGTGATGATTCCGGCTGTGGTGGGGTGATGGCTCCGGCTGTGGTGGGGTGATGATTCCGGCTGTGGTGGGGTGATGGCTCCGGCTGTGGTGGGGTGATGATTCCTGCTGTGGCGGGGTGATGATTCCTGCTGTGGCGGGGTGATGGCTCCGGCTGCGGCGGGGTGATGGCTCCGGCTGTGGTGGGGTGATGGCTCCGGCTGTGGTGGGGTGATGGCTCCGGCTGTGGTGGGGTGATGGCTCCGGCTGTGGTGGGGTGATAGATCTAGAGACCATGTTCTGGCTTCACTGGCTGGGGAGCAAGATAGTTCTAGGGACCATGTTCTGGCTTCACAGGCTGTGATCCCTTTGCTAAAGGGCAGTGGAAACATACCTGCCTGCAGTTCTTAAGTGTGGCTTACATATTCAGTTCAGTTCAGTTCAGTCCCTCAGTTGTGTCCGACTCTTTGCGACTCCATGGACTGCAGCACGCCAGGCCTCTCTGTCTATCACCAACTCCCAGAGTTTACTCAAACTCATGTCTATGGAGTTGATGATGCCATCCAGCCATCTCATCCTGTTGTCCCCTTCTCCTCCTGCATTATATATTGGCTCAAACCAATTCTTGCCCTCTTGACAGCTTGGATCCCCATTCTCTGTGGCCGTTCATTCCTTTTCTTCTTAATTAGAGTGCAACCATTTGTGTCCATGATTTTACCCATCTTAAGCTCCAGAATCTTTAAATATATATCCAGACAATATTCACCAGACCAGACAATCAATTATTAGCAGCCAACAATTATTTTCGTAGCCTCTACTCCAACTGCTGCTTGTGGGAACTGAGGAATATAAAACATTAAGGAGAGGTTAGAGTCAACAGGGAAATATGTATTATTTTTATCTTATGAAAAATGTTTTACCTAATAAAGTATATAAATAGCCAATTTTATATTTCTTGGTGTACCATTCATTTTTCATTTGCTAGAAAGTCTTTGAGATCTTTCTCTTCTATATTAATGAGATGTTTATAATTTATTTTTCTTTCTTATGCAGACTGAAATGGTAGGGACCTAACAGAAGCAGAAGGTATTAAGAAGAGATGGCAAGAATACACAGAACTGTACAAAAAAGATCTTTTCGACCCAGATAATCACAATGGTATGATCACTCACCCAGAGCCAGACATCCTAGAATGTGAAGTCAAGTGGGCCTTAGGAGACATCACTATGAACAAAGCTAGTGGAGGTGATGGAATTCCAGTTGAGTTATTTCAAATCCTGAAAGATGATACTGTAAAAGTGCTGCACTCAATATGTCAGCAAATTTGGAAAACTCAGCAGTGGCCACAGGACTGGAAAAGGTCAGCTTTCATTCCAATCCCAAAGAAAGGCAATGCCAAAGAATGCTCAAACTACTGCACAATTGCAGTCATCTTACACACTAGTAAAATAAGGCTTAAAATTCTCCAAGCCAGGCTTCAGCAATATGTGAACCGTGAACTTCCTGACGTTCAAGCTGGTTTTAGAAAAGGCAGAGGAACCAGAGATCAAATTGCCAACATCCTCTGGATCATCGAAAAAGCAAGAGAGTTCCAGAAAAACATCTATTTCTGCTTTATTGACTATGCCAAAGCCTTTGACTGTGTGGATCACAATAAAGTTTGGGAAATTCTGAAAGAGATGGGAATACCAGACCACCTGATCTGCCTCTTGAGAAACTTGTATGCAGGTCAGGAAGCAACAGTTAGAACTGGACATGGAACAATGACTGGTTCCAAATAGGAAAAGGAGTACGTCAAGGCTGTATATTGTCACCCTGCTTATTTAACTTCTATGCAGAGTACATCATGAGAAACCCTGGGCTGGAGGAAGTACAAGCTGGAATCAAGATTGCTGGGAGAAATATCAATAACCTCAGATATGCAGATGACACCACCCTTATGGCAGAAAGTGAAGAGGAACTCAAAAGCCTCTTGATGAAAGTGAAAGAGGAGAGTGAAAAAGTTGGCTTACAACTCAGCACTCAGAAAACTAAGATCATGGCATCTGGTTCCATCACTTCATGGGAAATAGATGGGAAAACAGTGTCAGACTTTATTTTTCTGGGCTTCAAAATCACTGCAGATGGTGATTGCAGCCATGAAATTAAAAGATGCTTACTCTTTGGAAGGAAAGTTATGACCAACCTAGACAGCATATTCGAAAGCAGAGACATTACTTTGTCAACAAAGGTGCATCTAGTCAAGGCTATGGTTTTTCCTGTGGTCATGTATGGATGTGAGAGTTGGATTATAAAGAAAGCTGAGTGTAGAAGAAATGATGCTTTTGAACTGTGTTGTTGATGAAGACTCTTGAGAGTCCCTTGGACTGCAAGGAGATCCAAACAGTCCATCCTAAAGCAGATCAGTCTTGGGTGTTCATTGGCAGGACTGATTTTGAAGCTGAAACTCCAATACTTTGGCCACCTGATGTGAAGAGCTGACTCACTGAAAAAGAGCCTGATGCTGGGAAAGATTGAAGACAAAAAGGAGAAGGGGATGACAGAGGATGAGATGGTTGGATGGCATCACCAAGTCAATGGACATGGGTTTGGGTGGACTCTGGGAGTTGGTGATGGACAGGGAGGCCTGGCATGTTGTAGTTCATAGGGTCAGAAAGAGTCGGACACGACTGAGCGACTGAATTGAACTATGCAGACTGAAAGCCTGTTGCATATTCCCAATATGGATCTTGCAAGTCCTTCCTCAGTGTGTAGGGTTATCCTACTCAAACACTGCTTAGACACCCTCTGTATCCAGATGCTGTCATTTCTTATATACATGGTTATTCCTGCAGTGTTTTTAGCAAGAGCCAACGTTCCTAAGTCCAATTTTCCCTCACATTTTCTTTTTCTTTTAAAGTTTTATTAAAATTTTCTTTCTACTAAACTTTCCTTTTGAAGTTATTTAAAATAACCTCTTCATTTCCTCCACTGTTCACTTTAGCTCACTATTCTTCTTACATCCTTCAGTTAGTTCTCTCTTTTAAAAATGGTTCCCAGAGGAATGAAGAGTGACTTTTGATGGACTATGGCATAGTTATGTGTGTGTGTGCCATACAAGTATATGTGTAACTCTGTGTCTATGCCTATATCTACCTCTGTGTATATGGAGCGGGGAGGGTTGGTGTAAAACTTGTAGTATCTTTTCATTAAAGAATTGTTGAATACCATACTGAACAGAGCTAGGACAATGTGCTCAGTTTGTTTTAGTCTGGACTCATTCTTCTTCTTGTAGTGTAAGAATCAGATGTTGTTCCTCTGTTGATGCCAGACTATGCTTGCACTACCGCTGTCTATGAGAAATGTCGCTTCCTTGTATCACTATTTATAGGAAATGTTTGGTTGTCACTTATGCATTCACTCAAAGGTTATAAAAGACAAATTTGATAAAGGTCACAATGTTTTGTTGCTATTCCTTTCAAAGTACTGTTTTGGATAGTGATTTTAAAATTGTTTTTATTATAGTCCACAGAACAAGACAATTATTTGAACCTTGAGTCAGTGGAAATAAAGTTATGTATGTGTTCATTCATTCATTTATTCAATCAGCAACAACTTTTTAAAAATTTACTGATACTTATTTGGAGGTAATTGTAATTTTTAAATGAAAAATTATTATAAAAAATCTGCATTTCATAGGCCTCAGAGGTTCTGAGTATGAGAATTAGGATTTGAAATAAAACTTTTAATCCCATGATGAAAACATCAGTGGTTGAGTTACTTCCTATATATTAAAAATTCATCAGTCAGGGGATTTCTCTTCTGGTCCAGTGGCTAAGAATCCACCTTCCAAAGCAAGGAACGCAGGTTCAATCCCTGGTTTGGAAACGAAGATCCCACATGGCACAGAGCAACTAAACCCATAAGCTGCAAGTACTGAGCCCATGCTCTCTGAAGCCCATGGGCCACAACTAGAGAGCCCATGTACCACAATGTAAGATCCTGCATGAAGCAGCTAAGACCCTGCATACCACAGCTAAGACCCTGCATAGACAAATAAATAAACACCCACTGGATCTGTATGATGTTCTTTTCATTTTAAGCGGGAGGTTTCATAGCTTCCATTATGTTTTTCTACAAATCCATATCTCAAGAAAATTACGAACATATAATATAATGTAGCTTAATAATGACGTAAAAATTCACCAAAGTGTCTTTCATTAGTTTATTTTACCTAGCATATCTGGATTTTTTTGTTGAAACTCTAGAAATTCTTAACACAAAAACTATAACTTCCATATATCTTTCCACCCTTTCCCTCCTATTATTAAATATTTTGATAAAGAAGGAAAGAGCTTGGAATACATATTTGATAATAAACATCAATGTTATCATCTAAATGCTTGGTTTCCACTTTGAGAATGAGGTTATGGTTGCCGGGCAGCAGGGGGGAAGTTTAAGGGGAAGGGACAGTTAGGGAGTATGGGATGAACATGTACACACGGATATATATAAAATAGATAACCAACAAGGACCTACTGTATAGCACATGGAATTCTTTTCAATGTTATGTGGCAGCCTGGAAGGAAAGGGAGTTTGGGGGAGAATGAATGATGGACAGGGAGGCCTGGCGTACTGCGATTCATGGGGTCGCAAAGAGTCAGACACGACTGAGCGACTGATCTGATCTGATCTGATCTGAATACTTGTAGATGTATGGCTGAGTACCTTTGCTATTCACCTGAAACTATCACAATATTGTTTGTTATCTGCTGTGTTCCAATACAAAATAAAAAGTTTAAAAATACATAAATAAATGCTTGGTTTCCTAGCCAGTTGCCTTTATTTTCCATCCTTGTGGGTTCTATCCTTGTGAAATAAAAATTATAGCATTTTTCCTCATCTACTGCTTTGGATCTGAGCAAACAGGTAGCCCACAGAGGGCAATCTAGATTTCTTATGTGTATACCTATGTGAGATTCTTCCAAGTTTCAATGGTTAAGGATGTTATTTTTGTAAATATTTCTATGCCTATTTTGTGCAGATATATTTATAATATTGTTTTTATATTTTTTATTAACATTTTTGGGGCTTCCCTGGTGGCTCAGATGGTAAAGAGTCTGCCTGCAGTGTGGGAGACCCGGGTTCGATACCTGGGTAGGGAAGATCCCCTGGAGAAGGAAATGGCAACCCAATCCAGTATTCTTGCCTGGAAAATCCCATGGACAGAGGAGCCTGGCAGCCTACAGTCTTTTATTACTATATTCAATACAGTACTCAGCCTGCCTGAACTCAAGGAAATGAAAAGAATCAAACCTGATGATTACTTATTAGGTTTAAATGCTGAGTTTGATATTTCACATGTACAATTATATTCAATATTTCTAATAATGCTATGGTATGAATGTTGTTTTCTTCATTTCATAAATGAAGCAACAGATTCAGAGTCAAAATTATTGACTTGTGTGACATTTCTGAATGTCTGAAATATTTGAAAACTGTCTTGAGTTGGATTTTTTCATTAAAAAATTTTAAATACAGTCTCATTTAAACATGAAAGCCATCAAGAAGGTATTCACTGAACCTCCTTATATTTTCCAGAATCAGTAATTAACTAAAATTTAATATGTGATGATAAAATCATGAAAGAATGAGAACCTTTATGGGTGATGGTTTAACTTGAACTCAATATTAATTATTCTAAGGTATAAAATCACCAGTTAATTAATTTCAAGTTTTCTCTTTTTTCCCAAGTTTTTGTCTTGCACTGCAGAGTGTTGCATGATACTACACAAATGTCAGACTTTTTGGTGTGCTAACTCTGTCTAAGGTTTGCAATGAATTCACATGCATTCTTTATCCTATTAGGAAGAGATGAATAATTGTTCTGCAGAACAAGTGAGGGAAAAGGTGTTGCTGGAAAGGGCACAGGAAGAACAAAGCTATGAGTGGCATTCTGCTTTTGCTTTGGATGATGTTGGTAGCATCAGAAAGAACAAGAATAGCAGTGACTAATTTTACCTCCTAGTCCATGATTTCATCACATATCTTTTTGTTTGCTATTCTGCGACATCAGTGAATTATACTTCTGCACCTTTTCCTAGGTAATTACAGAGTAAATGCAGCTTAGATTATGAGAGCTACTATAATCTTGTCAGTATGTTTGGCTAAAGTCTTTTTATTTAATGCTTTTTTTTTTTGTGAAGGTTTTTCAAAGAACTGCATTTTTTAAATATTGTTATTCTTCATTGACCTAATAATGGGTAAAACACAAAAATTCAATTATTTGAAAAATAAAAACTTTTTGAGATTAAAAAAGAAACATTTATCCTAGAACATCATTAAGTGATATCCTTTTATAATTTCACAAAGACTTCTGATCTGTTTTCCTATTTATAATGTAAAATTGTCTATATTCAGATCAGTTCAGTTCAGTTCAGTCACTCAGTCGTGTCTGACTCTTTGCGACCCCATGAATTGCAGCACGCCAGGCCTCCCTGTCCATCACCAACTCCCGGAGTTCACTCAGACTCATGTCCATCGAGTCAGTTATGCCATCCAGCCATCTCATCCTCTGTCGTTCCCTTCTCCTCCTGCCCCCAATCCCTTCCAGCATCAGAGTCTTTTCCAATGAGTCAACTCTTCTCATGAGGTGGCCAAAGTTCTGGAGTTTCAGCTTTAGCATCATTCCTTCCAAAGAAATCCCAGGGCTGATACCTAAGTGCATTTGAGGAGTTCACACCAAAATTGATTACAATCATTACTCATACAGTTTGAAAGAGTATCAAACATATTTTTTAAGCTGAACATCTCAGACAATAACACACTGTAAAGTTCCTCAGCTCAACAAATAAGCCATATTTATTGATATCACATAATATACAGCAGCAAGCACTCTGATTGGCCATGTGTGGGGAAAGGGACTCAGCACCTGTCTAAAAGGAGTTTAAGATATAAGGACATTATAGATATAGAGGAAATGCATCTAGGTCATTGTACAGGGTGATCAAATAGAGGTCTGAATTTCAAATAGAACTCCTCACAGCCCACTTTAAGTTGCAGAATATCACTGCCTTGCTCTTCCTCCCCTACTTGGCTTCAGCCTATGCAGTGAATTATCTGATGTCGTCTGCTTTATGGATTGGCTTTACTTTATGTATTGGGTCTGCTTTATGTAGTGCATCAACTGAGTAAGACTTTGAATCTAGAATGTCATGACTAAACCCCTGATTTTTACGGCATTAGGGAATGTTCCGAGTTTACAAAACAGAACTTCAAAATTTTTTTTCTTTTATAAAACTGTATTGTGATGGACCTTTTTGTATATCTATCCTTACTTACTGGTGCTTTTAGTAATATGAGAAACACACACACACACATACACACACAGAGACAGGAATTAGATTCTTGGAATGAAGGGCAAGTACATTTTGAATTTAGCAGGTGTTTCAGGATTGCTTTCCAAAATTGCTGCAACAATGTATGAGAGTTCCTTTCAGCATTAAGTGCTTTTTAATTTGATTCATATTTTCCTGACATCTATAAACACTGAGCATTTTTTCATATGTTTATCAGCAACTTGAATTTGCTCTTCTGTGAATTGTCTACTCATATCTTTTTCATTTGTATGTTTTAGGTTGTTAAGCTGTTTGTAACCATTCTACAAAATATCTTTATGCATTCCAGATAGTCTTTTATCTATCATTTGCATTGCAATTTTTTTCCAAACTGTTATACGTCTAGAAGTTTTAATATATTTTGCATAAAAACATTTTATAATATTCTTTTTTCTTAGTTTGGGAAGATCTTTTCAATCTCTAGGTTGTAAATAGAGTCTCCCAAATTTTCTTCTAAGATATTTTTATTCAGTCTAAATTTGTTGGATGTTTAAGTACTTTCCTTTTTTTGTTTATTTTTATAAATAGCAGTGTATTCTAAAATAAGTTACATGATGATTACCCCCCAGACCACCAACATGGTTAGTTATTAATCAACCAATCAACAAACAAATCTTCAATAATAACAATTTCTCACATTAATGTACTTAAACATTTTTGAGAATCTATCCTGATCAAACCAATGACAGGGGACCCTCTAGTCATCATGGCATAAATAAAATACTCAAATCTCGTGACTTAGCGTAATCTCAAGGGCAAATGTGTTACTGAACTTGGAGATAGAGATATGCCTATGAGTTCTCCTTTTTCATACTCTTAGTCATGTATTGTTGTTCAGTTGGTAAGTCATGCCTGTCTCTTTGCAACCCCATAGACTGTAGCCCAGCAGGCACCGTTGTCCATTGTATTTCCCAGGCAAGAATACTGGAGTGGATTGCCATTTCCTTCTTCAGGGGATCTTCCTGACCCAAGGATCAAACTTGCATCTCCTGCATTGCAGGCAGATTCTTTACCACTGAGCCACCTGAGAATGTGTAAAAAAACAGCATAACTGATTTCATAAAAGTTGTTGTTGTTGTTTTATTGACAACTGTATTGAGTTTTGGTATTGAGTGTTGTGCCCTTAATCTCATTTCCCCCACAAGCCCTGTCTTTTTTTTTTGCACAATATTCCATAGCATGGTAATTTTTAAGAACATGTATTTGACATTATGGGGCTTCCCTGGTGGCACAGACAGTAAAGAATACACCTGCAAAATAGGAGACCTGGGTTTGATCCCTGGGTCAGGAAGATCTCCTGGGGAAAGAAATGATAACTGACTCTAGTATTCTTCCCTGGGAAATCCCATGGAAGAGGAGCCTGGCAGGCTACAGTCCATGGGATTGCAAAAGAGTTGGACACAACTTAATGACCAAACAACAATGATAGCTGATTAAGTACAATAATATGCATGAATTGCATACATATTATGATGGGCAAAAAATACTAGACACAAAGTAGTACATAAAGTATTATTCCATTTGCATGAATTTCCGTAGCAGACAAAAACAATTTATGTTGCCTATTGGGAGAGAAGAATTGTATATGTAGAGTACTAAGGAACTTTTGGGGGGTAATGGACATTTTCCGTATCCTATGAGAGTATGGCAATTAAATTAGAGTGTTTATTTGTCAAAACTCACTCAGTTATAGATTTAAGACATGTATTTTTCTGAATGTACATTCCCTCCTGCAAGAAAGAGTATCCCTGTCTGCTGGGATAGCCTAAAAGTAATGAAATACCAGTAACTAAGCTCACCCAATGACCAGATTTTGGTTTCTAAGTGCTATTTACCAATAAAAGTTTCAAGTCTTCTTGATGAAAAAACTAATTCCAGGGCAAGTGTTAGGCATTTAGTCATGTCCAGCTCTTTGCAACCCCATGGACTGTAGCCGCCAGGCTCCTCTGACCATGGGATTCTCCAGGCAGGAAGAATACTGGAGTGGGTTGCCATTCTCTTCTTCAGGAATACTAGGGCTGGAATGGGGGAAATACAAACTGATCCTAGAACATTATCTTGCACGAAAAATATGGTGACATATCAAAGGGACACTGGAGTCAACTCCAAAGGTTCTCACTAACTAAATACAGGAATTAAGCACCAAAGTAAAAAATGATACCAAAGCAAGTATCAATGGAAGCGTTGATGTTTATGAATTAGCAATTAAATGCAGATAAATTGATAAAATTGTAGAGTCAGTAATGATAGTAATGATGAAAATAAGAATCTATGAACTCATATTAATACAGTAAATAAGTGAATAAATTTAGAATGAATAAGTTCAAGGAAAAGCTATTCTTTGCTATAGAAAGTCAACTAATAATTATGAGACGGACAGAGTTAGAAAATCAATGAATGCCATAGTAAATAGGTGAAAATTTGAGAAGAGACACAATATTTTCATTGTATCAAACCATGACCTACACTCAAATTAGTTATTGATTACAAGAGGAAAAGCTAATAATGTTACAGCAGAAAAATCTTGTGGACACCATGTCAACCAGTCGATCAAAGTTAATATCATGAACATGTGAAAAAACGAATATCAGATGCTCCCTAACATGGTACACTGTGGTATTACTTTTAGGAATGAATGAGCTAAATCTAGACTTAAGGAGATATCAGACCAAAAATTTGAGAAATATTCTATAAAATTGCTAGCTTATATCCTGTGAAATTACCAAAGTTAAGAAAGACAAAAGTGGAGGAATTCTTCTAATTTAAAGTTCAAGCAGATGTGTCAATTAAATATGATGAATAATCTGAATTGGATCAGTGACAAATTTGAATACAAACTTTATATAACAGTATTTTCTGATTTTGACAATTATACTATGGTTATGTAAGAGAGTGTCTTGCTTTTGGAAAATAGTGATATATGCTGAAGTATTTAGGAATAAAGGTGATAGATACCCTCAATGAACTTTCAAATCATATAAGAAAAGAAAATTGTGTGTGTCTTTGTGTGTGTGTGTGTGTGTGTGCCTGTGTGCATATGTTGGTGAGTTTATGGGTTGGGAAGATCCCCCAGAGAAGGGAAAGGCTACCCACTCCAGTATTTTGGCCTGGAGAATTCCATGGACTGTTTAGTCCATGAGGTCGTAAACATTCAGATGTAACTGAATGACTCTCACTTCACTTCATAAAGAGCATGATAAAGCAAGAAATGGGGTAAATTGTAAAGCTGTTAAATCTGAGTAGAAGCTATATTGGACTCGTATTAGTCAACATAATTTCTGAAAACTTGATTTGTTTTAAAATAAAGAGTTATAAAAATAAGCCAGGGACAATAGTCAAAAATACATGTATTAATTTATTTTATAAAGCCAGTGACCTGTCAACAGATGCCATTGAGTTTTTAATAACAACTATTTGCTGGAGAAGTTGAGCATCATATAAATTAGCAAGTAAGAGTGAATGAGTAATATGAGATGGAGGCGCTTCGTCTGGATGGCTATGGAATCCGGTAATGAGGCTATATTAAAGAGATTTTTTATTACCCACTTGTGAATTATCCCTCCTGAATAAAGCCACTTGTTTTTCAATAGGTTTTTTAGTATTTTTTTTTATTCAAAACAGAATCTCATTCTTGATTAAATTGCATAAATGGGGATATAAACCTAAAATTCAGCTTATAAGGGATACCTGATACTAATAAATGATTTTGATTCAATGCCTGCATTTTAACTGCAGCCTGGTTTGGTTTGGATTCATAGACAATGTGGGTTGAAAGGGATCTGAAAAGGTTATCTGGTAATCTTCCCTATTTGGTGTTTAAATTACCTATTCACCTTCCTTGCAAAGCAGAATATGTTAATATTTCTCTAGACACATTATTTTATAAAGTAAGAATGTGTTAGCGAAAATTCTCTGTTTTTATTAGACACAATTCCCTCTCCTCAAGAAATTCTTAAAATCTGCTTTCAAAAAAGTATATCTCATGTCCCTAAAAAAATGAAAATGTATCAGTAGGGCGATACTTAGGTGAATCACTTGTAATACCTTGTAACACTGTTATGACTATCATTATTTTTTGTTTGGATGGCCTGAACAGGCTTTATCATTTTACATTAAGAGAAAATTTTTGCATAATTACTTCTTGGTCCAGTTTGTGTTAGATTTATATTTAACATCCTACCTTTGTAACATTTTTGTTGTTGTTGTTGTTATGGAGAATAAGATATTAATGCTTGGGTCAGTCTTTCCTGGGATGTTTTAAATATCCAGTCTTTAGTTGCTTGTCCCTTTTGGAATCTAAATGGTTTGGAAAATATTAACCAGCAATTAGGAATGTATTAAGTGGAGGTGAAGCACTGGCCCTGGGCCTCAGAGTCCTATTGAAGTCTGTTACATCAGTGTTTCTATCACTCTTCTTCCTTATGTGTGCCTTTTTTGACGTAAGCATGCAAATACAAATTTTTGTTTATATTTTAAAATATTAAAACCAGTTAGTGAGTTTAACACACTTTTCTGCCTTTAACTGCCTTCATATTCCTTCTATTGATATTTTAATGAAGAAGACCTGTCTTTTGTGTTAACTTACAATTCATACCCTAGGTATTTTTGTCAATTACCTGAGCTTATTTTTGCATTTTGGGGACTTGCAACGCTTCTTCCTTTTCTTTAGATGTCCTTACTCTCTATTTCAAATTTTCCCAGTGTCTTCCTAAGGAAAGAACTCCAAATCACTCACTTTTCATTTTGATATTTGGCAAAACTAATACAGTTATGTAAAGTCTAAAAATAAAATTAAATTAAAAAAAAATATAATTAATGATTACTTAAAGTGTTATATACTTAGGGCATTACACATTTTAATAAAATTGTAAGTTTAAACCAAAGGCAGATATTCTTTCAGCCATCAGTTTGTAGATCAGTTAAATACTTTTGGTATCTTCCCTTTCCATAGCAGTTCCATTGCTTTATAGTCTAGAGCAATATAGACTATTGCTTACTCTGCTTTTGCAATAATAATAATAAACCAGAAAAATGGCATAATTACCAAAGTAGTTGGCTCTTAGAGATGATTAATTTAGGTTTCTGTCAGATAATCCTTTCAAAAATATATTTTGATTTTTAAATACAGAATAAATGAAAATACTTACATTGAAAGATCCAAACATTTCAGAAATAATATGGAATAAAACATCTAAATTTTATTCAGGTCTTCCTACTCTTATTCCCCCCCTGGAAAATTTGATATTCAAATTTGGGTACATTTCCAATGTATTTACTTTCACGAATTCTTTTACATATGTAATTATTTTTAAAATATGAATTGAAACATACTTTCCAAATAGCTCTGCAACTTGCCTTTTCATATAAAAATATGTCTCAGAGATCTGTCCATGTTATTAAAATTGCAGACTATTCCATATTAAGAATGTACATAAATCTTTTTAACAACTTCTCTGAGGCAGATGGTAAAATCCAACAGCCACAGACCACCAGAAATACACCTGTGGTCCAAAAATAAGTAGTTATACTGAGTTTGCTGCAGTTAGGGTGAATGTACCTCATAGCATTTGTAGGTCGTTTTTTTTTAATTGAAGTAGGGTAGGCTTAATTTTTTAGATGTTCATATTTCAAAAACTAGACGAAGTAACTATATTTCAAAATTTAAGTTTTTAGCTTCACTAAATTTTTGTATATTTTCAAATGATCAGACATTACCCTGCTTTTAGAATATACTATATATATATATACATATTCATAAACAGATATATATGTATACTGTTGTCTTTTACGTTATTAATTCTCTTATGTCCTTTTTTTGTCTACTCGATTATTGTTTCATTTTTAATTTATTTTTTCCTCCTACAGGTGACTTCTTTATTTAGTGTATTAAATCCAATAACATTGCTAGACTATGTCTTAATGTTGATTGTTGCTGCTGCTGCTGCAGCTGCTGCTAAGTCGCTTCAGTCGTGTCCAACTCTATGCAACGCCATAGATGGCAGCCCACCAGGATCCCCCGACCCTGGGATTCTCCAGGCAAGAACACTGGAGTGGGTTGCCATTGCCTTCTCCAAATGTTGACTGTTGGGCATATATATTTCCAAGATTTCCTTTGATGTGTACATTAAATTTCTCCTTTATTTCAGAAAATACTTTTTCTATTCTATCTTTGAAATTTTTTTCTTTTTCAATTTTTGTGTTATTTTAATTTGCAGTTCAAAAATTTTGTAAATCTATTTATGCTTTTATGAGCTTGTTGGGCTTTTAATTTACCTGAACTCATTAAAGATAATGAAAGTTAGGTTCCTTTCTTTTTAATAAGCACATTGATCATTTATTTTTCAAGTTTTATTGTGCTTTCTAAAACTGCTCTTAAAATAGTGAATGATGGCATTGATAATCCCAATTTTAATATGTGTGTTAATCATTCAGTGGTGTCCAGCTCTTCAACCTCATGGACTGCAGTTCACCAGGTTCCTCTGTCCATGGAATTCTCCAGGCAAGAATACTGGAGTAGGTTGCCATTCCCTTCACCAGAGGATCTTCCCAACCCAGGGATAGAACCCAGGTCTCCTGCATTGCAGGCAGATTGTTTACCATCTGACCCACCAAGGACAATGCCAAAATGTTTATTAATAGATTTTCTAGTATAACTTTCCATATATTCTGCGTTACTATGTTGTTTTATTAATTTTTAAAATTCATTTACATTTAATGTACTAACATTTTATTTTAGTTTGTAAATATGTGATTATTGTTTTCTTTTTTGGGTGGTATATTTAACAGCTTTAGAACTGGGCTTTAATGTTAGTTTCTTATGACAGACTTGGAACTTTTCTATTTTTCTGTTCTGAATGTTTTCATAGACATAGGAATTAGCTGCTCATTTTAAGTTCAGTTGTTTGTTGTTGCTGGTACTGGTGTTGGTGATGGGAAATAACTGGTGTTCCTTGGCTTGTAGCTGCCTCAGTTTGATTTCTATTTCTGACTTCATCTGGAGTTCTTCTTATGTGTCTTCATTCCATGTTTCCTCTGTAAGCATCTGCCTCTGGGTCCAGATTCCCCTTTTTAATATGACATTGACCAGATTCCCCTTTCAGTATGACATTAAGGCCCACCTTAACCTCATTTTAAATTTGATTACCTTTTAAAGCCCATATTTCCAAATAAAATCACATTGTGAGGTTCTGCGGATTAGGACTTCGACATATCTTTTGGGGGGAACATAATTCAACCTAAAACAAAGGCACATTGACCTTTAAAAGGGAAATTGTCCAGATGGGCCTAATCTAATCACAGTAGCCCTTATAAGCAGAGCATTTTCTGTCTAGTGGCAAAAGAGGAAGTCAGAGATATTCAAAGCATGAGTAGTATTTGATGTTATTTTACTAGCTTGAAGATGAAGAGGGTCCTTAGTGAGGGAATGTGATCAGCCCCTAGGACATATGGGTGGACTCTGGTTGGTAGCCAGAAAGGAAAGGATACCTCAGAATGATAACTGCAAGAAAATAAATTCTGTCAACAATCTGGATGCTTTTACAAGTGAATTCTTCCCCTGAGACTTCAGAAAAGAATCTCACCCAGTCAACACCATTCAGCCCTATGCAGAGTATCTAGCTGAATTTACCTGCACTTAAGACTGTGATATAATAAATGAAAACTGTTTTAAGTAACAGTGTTTGTGCTGACTTTAAATACAGCAGTAGAAAATTAACATGGTAAGGTATAGGATGCTATAAATGCTTCTCTAAGAGTTGATGCTGAAAGAGCCATACTGGGATGCTGAACCAGTTTTTACTTATTTATTTTTTCAAATTTAATTTTACTGTGGTAAAGAAAATTGAATATAAGATCATCCCTATCAGCAAAAGTTTAAGTGTACATTACTGTTTACTATAGATACAGTGTTGTATAGCAACTCCTGCTAAACTGAAACTGTATGCTCCTTGATTCACTTCAGTTCAGTTCAGTCACTCAGTCGTGTCCGACTCTTTGCGACCCCGTGAATCACAGCACGCCAGGCCTCCCTGTCCATCACCAACTCCCGGAGATCACTCAAACTCATGTCCATCGAGTCAGTGATGCCATCCAGCCATCTCATTCTCTGTCGTCCCCTTCTCCTCCTGCCCCCAATCCCTCCCAGCATCAGAGTCTTTTCCAATGAGTCAACTCTTTGCATGAAGTGTCCAAAGTATTGGAGCTTCAGCTTTAGCATCCGTCCTTCCAAAGAACACCCAGGACTGATTTCCTTTAGTATGGACTGGTTGGATCTCCTTGCAGTTCAAGGGACTCTCAAGAGTCTTCTCCAACACCACAGTTCAAAAGCCTCAACTCTTTGGCGCTCAGCTTTCTTCACAGTCCAACTCTCACATCCATACATGACTACTGGAAAAACAATAGCCTTGACTAGACGGACCTTTGTTGGCAAAGTAATGTCTCTGCTTTTCAATATGCTATCTAGGTTGGTCATAACTTTCCTTCCAAGGAGTAAGCATCTCTTAATTTCATGGCTGCAATCACCATCTGCAGTGATTTTGGAGCCCAGAAAAATAAAGTCTGACAGTTTCCACTGTTTTCCCATCTATTTCCCATGAAGTGATGGGACCGGATGCCATGATCTTCGTTTTCTCGATGTTGAGCTTTAAGCCGACTTTTTCACTCTCCTCTTTCACTTTCATCAAGAGGCTTATTAGTTCCTCTTCACTTTCTGCCATAAGGGTGGTGTCATCTGCATATATGAGGTTATTGATATTTCTCCTGGCAATCTTGGTTCCAGCTTGTGCTTCCTCCAGCCCAGCGTTTCTCATGATATACTCTGCATATAAGTTAAATAAGCAGGGTGACAATATACAGCCTTGACGTACTCCTTTTCCTATTTGGAACCAGTCTGTTGTTCCATGTCCGGTTCTAACTGTTGCTTCCTGACCTGCATACAGGTTCCTCAAGAAGCAGGTCAGGTGGTCTGGTATTCTCATCTCTTTCAGAATTTTCCACAGTTTATTGTGATCCACACAGTCAAGGCTTTCGCATAGTCGATAAAGCAGAAGTAGATGTTTTTCTGGAACTCTCTTGCTTTTTTGATGATCCAGAGGATATTGGCAATTTGATCTCTGGTTCCTCTGCCTTTTCTAAAACCAGCTTGAATGTCTGGAAGTTCGTGTTTCATGTATTGCTGAAGTTTGGCTTGGAGAATTTTGAGCATTACTTTACTAGCGTGTGAGATGAGTGCAATTGTGTGGTAGTTTGAGCATTCTTTGGCATTGCCTTTCTTTGGGATTGGAATGAAAACTGACCTTTTCCAGTCCTGTGGCCACTGCTGAGTTTTCCAAATTTACTGGCATATTGAGTGCAGCACTTTTACAGCATCATCTTTCAGGATGATTAGTAACTCTCTATTTCACCCTCTCCCTAGCCCCCGTGTGTCTGTGCTTAGTTGATCAGTCATGTCCAACTCTTTGAGACCTCATGGACTGTTGTCCGCCAGGCTTCTCTGTCCATGGGGATTTTCCAGGCAAGAACACTGGAGCTGGGGCCCCTAGCAACCATCATTTCACTCTTTGATCTATGATTTTCACGATTTTAGGTATCACACACAAGTGGAATCATGCAATGTCCTCCATGTTGTTTCATTTTCAGGTAGTTAATTGCTAACAGAAAGAATTACAATTCATTTTTATATGTTAATTTTTTATCTTGCATCTATATTAAAATTTTTTATTAGTTCTAACAGTTTTTTAATGGAGTCTTTAGAGTTTTCTTTATATAAGATCATAGCATCTGCCAAAAGGGGAGATTTTACTTGTTCCTTTCCAGTTTGGATACATTTTATTTCCTATTCTTGCCTAACTGCAGTGAGTAGGACTTCCAGGACTATACTGAAGAGAAGTGTGTTAGTGGCGTCCTTGCCTTGGTCTAGATCTTAAATGGAAATCTTTCAGTTTTTTTTTCCATTGACTATGATGCTAATTTTTTACTTTTCCTACATAACCTTTATTAAGTTGAGGTACATTTCTTCTATACTTTCTTTTATGAACAGGTGTTGATTTTTGTCAGATGTTTTTACTGTATCTGTTGAGATGATGTGATTTTAATTCTTTATTCTATTAACAGTGGGTATCACATTTATTGATTTTCATATATTGAATAATCTTGAATCTCAGGGATTAATCCCACTTGGTTATCATACATGATCTTTTCAGTGTCTTTTTGGATCTTGTTTGCTAATACTTTGTTGAGGACTTTTACACCTATATTCATCAGAGAAATTGGTCTGTAATTTTCTTTTCTCATTATGTCTTTGGCTTAGGAATCAGGGTAATGCTGACTTCATAAAACACACTTGAAAATGTTCTCACCTGTTTAATTTTTGAAAGATTTTGATAATGATTGGCTTTAATTCTTCTTTAAATGTTTGGCAGAACCTACTAGTAAAGCCATTTGGTCCTGGACTTATCATTGTTGGGGGTGGGTAGGTGAGGGTTGATTCATCACTCAATCTCCATACTAGTTACAGGTCTGTTTAAACTTTCTGTTTCTTCATGAGTTATCACTGGTTGACTGTTTCTCAGAAGTTACCCATTCTTCTAGGTTATACAGATTGTTGGCAAACAATTGTTTATAATAGTATCTTATGATCCTTTCTATTTCTGTGGCATCAACTGTAACATCATTGCTTTTATTTCTGACTTTATTTGAGTCTTCATTTTTTTAGGTACTTTAGTTAGGAGTTTTGCAGTTTTGTTTATATTAAAAAAACTCCATTTTATTAAATTTTCTATTTTAATTTTCTATTTTGCTTATTTCTTCTCTAATCTTTGTTATTTCCTTCCTTATACTAACTTTGGGCTTACTTTGTTCTTCTTCCCTAGCTCCTTGAAATTTTAAGTTTAGTTGTTTGAGATTTTCCTTATTTTTTAAATAAACATTTATTATAATAAATTTCCTTCTTAGTATAGGTTTTACTATATTCTATAAATTTTGATTAAAGTGTTTTAATTTTTACTTATTTTGAGATATTTTCTGATTTCAATTTTGATCCAATAATTATTCCAAAATATATTATAAATTTTCATGTATTTGTGAGTTCAATTTTGCTTCTGATAATGATTTCTAGTTTCACTAGTGTGCTCAATAAAGATATTGATATGATTTCAATATATTACAATTCATTAATATTTCTTTTGTGACCTAACTTGTGATCTACCTTGGAGAAATTTTTGTGCAGTCTAAAGAAGAATGTGCATTATGCTGCTGCTGGGTGATATAGTGTGTCTATGTCTATAAGGTTTAGTTGGTCTATAGTGTTTTTAAATTCTCTGTCTCCTTCTTAATTAGCTATGTGTATATTCTATCAATTATTGAAAGTGAGATATTAAAGTCTTTTACTTTTATTATATTGCTATCTATCTCTCCCTTCGGTTCTGTTAATGTTTCCTTTGTATAAATATAAAAAGCTTGGGTATATATGCATTTTTTAATTGTTATATCTTCCTGGTGGATTTACCCAGTCATCACTATACAATGTCCTTCTTTGTCTCATGAGATAGTATGATTTAAAAACTATTTTCTTCTGAAGTAAGTATAACTATCCCTTCTCCCTATTGATTACCATTTGCATGCAATATCTTTTTCTATCCCTTTACTTTCAGAATATTTGAGTCCTTAAGACTAAAGAAAGTATAGCATATATTTTTTGTCATTTTTAAAAAATCTATTCAACTACTCTGTGTGTTCTAATTGATGAGTTAAATCCAGTTAAATTTAAGTAATTATTGATAGAGACAGATTTAGTATTCTTATTTTTCCTTTCTGTTAGTTTTGTAGTTGTTGAGTTTATCTTTTCTTGTCTTGCTTCAATATTTAGTGTTCTGTTGAATTTTTAAAATTATTACCTTGATTCTTTTCCGTTTTTCTTTTGTGTAACTTCTACACGTGTTTGTGTGTGTGTATGTATGTGGTTACCTTTGGATTTATGAAAGTATCTTACAGTCAAAACAGTGTATTTTAAACTGATAACAACTTAATTTCAATTACATGCAAAAATTTGCACTTTAATTTACTTCCCTCTCTTTTTTTTTTCAATTTTTTTTATACTTCCCTCTCTATATTATTGTGCTACGATTTATATCTATCTATATTCTGTAAACGGAGAAGGCAATGGCACCCCACTCCAGTACTCTTGCCTGGAAAATCCCGTGGATGAAGGAGCCTGGTAGGCTGCCGTCCATGGGGTCGCTAAGAGTCGGACATGACTGAGCGACTTCCCTTTCACTTTTCACTTTATGCATTGGAGAAGGAAATGGCAACCCACTCCAGTATTCTTGCCTGGAGAATCCCAGGGACGGGGGAGCCTGGTGGGCTGCAGTCTATGGGGTCGCACAGAGTTGGACACGACTGAATCGACTTAGCAGCAGCATATTCTGTAGAATATAATACCTATTATATTCTGTAACGCATTTAGCATACATTTTAGCTGGTTATTTTTAATGCCTTTGTTGTTTAATTTTTATACTAGAATTAAAAGTGATACATCCAATACTATTACAGTATAATGCAATATTTTTGTCTATATATTTACCTCTACCTATAATTCTTAGATGCAAATTAAAACAGCAATAAAATAAAAATATCTCTTTTGGAAACTTCCCTTCAGTCCAGTATTTAGGACTCATGGATCACTGTCTGGGAGAATGTTCAATCCCTGTTCAGGGAACTCAGATCCTGCAAGCTGTGTGGTGTACCAGGAAAAAAAAAAAAATCTCTTTCATCAGTTTTTGCAACTAGCCAGCCCTGCCCTATGAAAACCACATTAAGAAAATCCAATATTCAACAATCTTATACTTTTTTATGCTATTATGCTGCTATTTAGTGCCCTTATATTTCAACTTGAAGAAATTCCTTTGGCATTTCTTATAAGGTTTACCTACTGTTGATGAATTCCCTTAGTTTTTGTTTTCCTGGGAAAGTCTCTTGAATCTTTAAAAAGCAGTTTTGTCAATTACAGTGTTCTTCTTTAGTGGTTTAGTGGTTTTTATTTTAGTATACATCACCTCTTTTTTTATTTTTTTTAGTATACATCTTTGTATACATCATCTTACTCCTTTCTGGTTGGCAAGATTTCTACTGAAATATCTGCTAGTTGTTTTTGTGAAAGTGAAAGTGAAGTTGCTCATTTGTGTCTGACTCTTTGTGGCCCCATGGACTGTAGCCCACCAGGCTCCTCCGTCCATGGGATTCTCCAGGCAAGAATACTGGAGTGGGTTGCCATTTTGCTAGTTGTTTTATGGGAACCTAATTTGTATGTAACAAGTATCAAAAATTTTCCCTTCACTTTGACTTTTGACAATGATTTTTTTTTTCCCCCCAATTCATGACATTTTAAGTCCTTTAGCGTGGAACTGAATGTCTATTTTCTTACTCAGATTTGGAAAATTTTCAGTGATTTTTTAAGAATGATCCTTCTGATTTTTTTTTTCTGTTGTTTTATTCCTTCAGAGGCTCTGATAATGTATGCATTTCTGTTTAATGGTATCTCGTAAGTTCTTTTAAGTTTTTTTATTCTTTTCTTTTTTTTGAAATTTTTACTCCTTGAATTTTTTCCAGTGTCTTGTCCTTAAGTTTGATAGTCCTTTCTTCTGCCTGATTTAGTCTGCTATTGAACTTCTCTAGTGAAATTTTCAATTCAATTATTGAATTTTTTAGCATTGAAGTTTCTGTTTGGTCCTTTTTAATATATTTTCTATGTCTTTGCCAAAAGTCTCACTTTGTTCATGAATTAATCTTGACTTCAGTGACCATCTCTATGAAAATTATTTTGAATTTTCTGTGAGGTAAATTACATAACTCCATATCATTAGATTCAGTTTCTGGAGATTTATTCTGTGCCTTTGTTTGGAACTTTGCCTGATTCTTCATTTTCCTTGGTTCTGTATGTTGGAGCCTGCACATTAGACAAAGCAGGGACCTCTCCTAATTTTTATAAGTTGGCCTTATACAGGATAAATGTCCTACTAATCAGCTTAGCCAGATTCTGGGGCTGTTTCATTTTAAAATTAATTATATATAATATATATAATGTATATATTATATAAAATAATTATAATATAATTACATATAATTATATTATATTATATATAATATATATTATATAAAAGATGGGGAAACAGTGGAAACAGTGTCAGACTTTATTTTTCTGGGCTCCAAAATCACTACAGATGGTGACTGCAGCCATGAAATTAAAATATGCTTACTCCTTGGAAGGAAAGTTATGACCAACCTAGATAGCATATTCAAAAGCAGAGACATTACTTTGCCAACAAAGGTTCGTCTAGTCAAGGCTATGGTTTTTCCTGTGGTCATGTATGGATGTGAGAGTTGGACTGTGAAGAAAGCTGAGCCCCAAAGAATTGATGCTTTTGAACTGTGGTGTTGGAGAAGACTCTTGAGAGTCCCTTGGACTGCAAGGAGATCCAACCAGTCCATTCTGAAGGAGATCAGCCCTGGGATTTCTTTGGAAGGAATGATGCTAAAGCTGAAACTCCAGTACTTTGGCCACCTCATGTGAAGAGTTGACTCATTGGAAAAGACTCTGATGCTGGGAGGGATTGGGGGCAGGAGGAGAAGGGGATGACAGAGGATGAGATGGCTGGATGGCATCACTGACTCGATGGACGTGAGTCTGAGTGAACTCCGGGAGTTGATGATGGACAGGCAGGCCTGGAGTGCTGCGATCCATGGGTCGCAAAGAGTCGGACACGACTGAGCAACTGATCTGATCTGATCTGATATATATAATATATATAATATATTTATATACATTTTAAAATTAATTATATATATAATATATTTATATACATTATATACATTTATATAAAATTATTTATATAATTTCTGAGAAGGCAATGGCACCCCACTCCAATACTCTTGCCTGGAAAATCCCATGGACGGAGGAGCCTGGTAGGCTGCAGTCCATGGGGTCACTAAGAGTTGGACACGACTGAGTGACTTCACTTTCTCTTTTCACTTTCATGCATTGGAGAAGGAAATGGCAACCCACTCCAGTGTTCTTGCCTGGAGAATCCCAGGGACGGGGGAGCCTGGTGGGCTGCCGTCTAAGTGGTCTAAGTGGTCGCACAGAGTCGGACATGACTGAAGTGACTTAGCATAGCATAGTATTTATATAATTTATATACATATTATATTATTTATATAATTTATATACATATTATATTAAATATAATATGTATATATAACATGTATATATACATATTGTATTTAATATAATATGTATATAAAATTATATATATAATAAATATATACATATAAATATGATATATATAATATATATTATATATATTTATATATTAGATATATATAAATATATGTATAACATATATTATATATTATATATATGCATATATATTAAAATTATATATTTTGTATTATATATTATAAAAATTATATATTTTATATATTTTGTATTATATATTATAATATAATATATTATATATTATAATATAATATATTATATATTATATATTTTAATATATAATTATATATTTATATATTATAAATTTATAATTTTATAAAATATAAATATAATTTTATAAATACAAATATTTATAAAATATGAATATAAATATAAATATATATATTTATAAATTATATATTTGTATATTATATATTGTATATTATATATTATATTATCATATTATAATATATATTATATTATATATTATGTTATATTTTATAATATACAATATGTATATTATTATTATCTTATATAGTATATATAATATTATATTATTATATAATATATATTAATATATATTATATAATATATATTATATAATTATAAATATTATATATATATTTGTTTGAGGTAAATTCTGGGATAAGTATTTGCAGGAGAATGACATGGGGGTCAAGGTAGAGTCATGTTTCACACTACGAGGTATTTTGATTCATAAAAAAGTTTCCTTTGTGGCAGCATTAAGTAAAACTTTTGTCTCATATTTAGCTGGCCCAAGCAGAACAGAAGTTATAGGGTTGCCAATAATGCAGAATTTCTTCCTTTTGCTCTCCCTTGCTGGCAGACTGCTTCCTGAAAATTGTTTTGCCTTTGAAATACTCATTCAAGTTGATCTCTCTAGCATCAATGTGTTGCCAATCTAGTTCCAGAAAGTTTCCTGTCAGGAGCTTGTCTTTATTTTTTAGTAACAAATGCCAGATTTCTTTTCTTTTTTTTTTAATTGAAATATAATTGCTTTACAGAATTTTGCTGCTTTCTGTCAAACCTCAACATGAATCAGCCATAGGTATATATATATCCCCTCCCTTTTGAACCTCCCTCCCATCTCCCTCCCTATGCCACCCCTTTAGGCTGATACAGAGCCCCTGTTTGAGTTTCCTGAGCCATACAGCAAATTCCCGTTGGCTATCTATTTTACGTATGGTAATGTAAGTTTCCATGTTACTCTTTCCATACATCTCTCACCATCTCCTCCCCTTTCCACATGTCCATAATCTATTCTCTATGTCTGTTTCTCCATTGCTGACCTATAAGTAAGTTCTTCAATACCATTTTTTTTATTCCATATATATGTGTTAGACTATGGTATTTATTTCTCTCTTTCTGATTCACTTCACTCTATAATAGGTTCTAGGTTCATCTCATTAGAACTAACTCAAATGTTCTCCTTTTTATGGCTGAGTAATAGTCCATTGTGTATATATACCACAGCTTCTTTATCCATTCATCTGTCAGTGGACATCGAGGTTTCTTCCATGTTCTACCTATTGTAAATAGTGCTGCAATGAACAATGAGATACATGTGTCTCTTTTGATTTTGGTTTCTTCAGGGTATATGCCTAGGAGTGGAATTGCTGGGTCATATGGTGGTTTTATTCCTAGTATTTTATTCCTGGTATTTTATTCCTAGTATTTATTCTTAGTATCATCTATTGAGATGATCATATGGTTTTTATCTTTTAATTTGTTAATATGGTATATCACATGGATTGATTTCAATATTGAAGAATCCCTGGAATCAATATATTGCATCCCTGGAATACATCCAACTTGATCATGATATATGAGCTTTTTGATGTGTTGCTGAATTATGTTTGCTAAAATTTTGTTGAGGATTTTTGCATCTATGTTCATCAGTGATATTGGCCTATAGTTTTCTTTTTTTGTGTTGTCTTTGTCTGGTTTTGGTATCAGGGTGATGGTCGCCTCGTAGAATGAGTTTGAAAGTGTTCCTTCCTTTGCAAGTTTCTGAAAGAGTTTTAGAAGGATAGATTTAGAAGGATAGGCATTAAGTTTTCTCTAAATGCTTGATAGAATTCTCCTGTGAAGCCATGTGGTCCTGGGCTTTTGTTTTTCGGGAGATTTTTGATCACAGCTTCGAATTTCAGTGCTTGTAATTGGGTTGTTCATAATTTCTATTTGTTCCTGGTTCAGTCTTGGAAGATTGAACTTTTCTAAGAATCTGTCTGTTTCTTTCAGGTTATCTATTTTATTGCCATATAGTTGTTCATAATAGTTTCTTATAATCCTTTGTATTTCTGCATTGTCTGTTGTAACCTCTCCTTTTTCATTTATAATTTTGTTGATTTGATTCTTCTCTATTTTTTTCTTGATAAGTCTGGCTAAGGGTTTGTCAATTTTGTTTCTCTTCTCAAAGAACCAGCTTTTAGTTTTATTAATTTTTACTATTGTTTCTTTCACTTCTTTTTCATTTATTTCTGCTTGGATCTTTATGATTTCTTTCCTTCTACTAATTTTTTTTTCTTCTTTTTCCAGTTGCTTTAGGTGTAAAGTTAGGTTGTCTATTGAATGTTTTTCTTGTTTCTTGAGGTAGGATTGTATTGCTATAAACTCCCCTCTTAGAACTGCTTTTGCTGCATCCCATAGGTTTTGAGTTGCTGTATTTTCATTGTCATTTGTTTCTATATAATTTTTGATTTCCCTTTTGATTTTTTCAGTAAACTCTTGGTTATTTAGAAACGTGTTGTTTAATTTCCTTGTGTTTGTGTTTCTTACAGGTTTTTTTTTTTTTTTTATTCTAATTGATATCTAGTCTCTTAGCCTTGTGGTTGGAGAAGATGCTTGATATAATTTCAATTTTCTAAAATTTACTGAGGTTTGATTTGTGACCCAAGATGGTCTATCTTAGAGACTGTTCCATGTGAACTTGAGAAGAAGTTGTATTCTTCTGTATTTGGATGGAATGTCCTGAAGATATCAATGAGATCCATCTCATCTAATGTATCATTTAAGACTTGTGTTTTCCTTATTAATTTTCTGTTTTCATGATCTGTCCATTGGTGTGAGTGGGGTGTTAAATCTCTCTCCTACTATTATTGTGCTATTTACTGTAATATTTATTAAACCTATTAAGAATAAAGATTTGTGCTCATAGTAGCTTGGAAACAAAATTCCACCTTAATGTCTACCTGTTACATATTCTAGCAATTACAGTTGTATTTCATCTTTTTGTTAGATTATAAATAAAAGCATGAATAAATATAAAAAAGAAATAATTAAATTTTTATTCAAGTAAATAAAAGTTTTTTCTCTAAAATAGAATTTTCAGTATATATACTGTTATGCTGATTTTTAGTATCCTACAGTATCCTACAGGCCATTGATGTATAATTTCAAAAGCAAAGCATTCTAATATTTTTTTCAACCTTGTTGGCCCCATGCTGATTTTCCATACTGTACTTGACTTCCTTTTTATTGTCTATTCTGCTCCAACAGATTTAGCAGATATATGTACATTATCTGAGTTAAATTCACACATTCCAGTCCATTTCAGTTTGCCGGTTCCTAGAATGTCAACATTCACTCTTGCCATCTCTTGTTTGACCACTTCCAATTTGCCTTGATTCATGGACCTAACATTCCAGGTTCCTATGTAATATTGCTCTTTACAGCATCAGACCTTACTTCTATCACCAGTCATATCCACTACTGGGTATTTTTTTTTGCTTTGGCTTCATCCCTTCATTCTTTCTGGAGTTATATCTCCACTGATCTCCAGTAGCATATTGGGCACCTACCGACCTGAGGAGTTCCTCTTTCAGTATCCTATCATTTTCCCTTTTCCTACTGTTCATGGGGTTCTCAAGGAAAAAATACTGAAGTGGTTTGCCATTCCCTTTTCCAGTGGACCCCATTCTGTCAGACCTCTCCACTGTGATCCACCCATCTTGGGTGGCCCCACATGGTATGGCTTAGTTTCATTGAATTAGCAAGGCTGCAAAATCAGAGACATTACTTTGCCAACAAAGGTCTGTCTAGTCAAGGCTATGGTTTTTCCAGTAGTCATGTATGGATGTGAGAGTTGGACTGTGAAGAAAGCTGAGCACTGAAAAACTGATGCTTTTGAACTGTAGTATTGGAGAAGACTCTTGAGAGTCTCTTGGACTGCAACGAGATCCAACCAGTCCATTTTAAAGGAGATCAGTCCTGAGTGTTGTTTGGAAGTAATGATGCTAAAGCTGAAACTCCAGTACTTTGGCCACCTCATGCAAAGAGTTGACTCATTGGAAAAGACTCTGATCCTGGGAGGGATTGGGGGCAGGAGGAGAAGGGGATGACAGAGGATGAGATGGCTGGATGGCATCACCAACTCGATGGATGTGAGTTTGAGTGAACTCCAGGAGTTGGTGATGGACAAGGAGGCCTGGCGTGCTGCAATTCATGGGGTTGCAAAGAGTTGGACATGACTGAGTGACTGAACTGAACTAAACTGAACTGTACGTTATCAAGTTCACTGTCTTTCTATTGACATTAATAATGCTTATAGGTATGATATGGTTGCTAAAGTATTTCTATAAACTGGCAAAAATCTCCTGTACCTTTTTTATAACACAGACATAGCTTTAAAATATTCACCCATAGGAAGAGACTTTAGAAAATGTTACATTCTGCCTTAGTGCCATCAGCAGGAGGAAATTCACAATTAAAAATGAAACCTGCAAAACTCAACCAGAGTAGGACACTCAGCAGATAGCATTAACATGCCACCTCATTGAGACTAGATACATGAAACTTTGAGTCCTGGATGTAAAGTTGTGTTGCTTTACTTAGAATCTACATTTTTATTTCATGAGTCTTCTGCTGTGATTTTTTTTTTTTATTTTATCCCCTTCAAATGAACAAGAAACCTTGCTGTTCTATGCCTGAAACTTCTTGTATATCTATGTCAGTGGAGCTAAATCTATGGTTCTTTTAATTTTAATGCTTGAGGACATTTCTGTTAATTACTCTATTTTCAAGATTTTTAGGACCTTTATGAGAATCTCCTTGAAGAATCATTCTTTCAAGCAGATAATGACTTATTTCCCCCCAATCAGAGGGTTTCCTGGAGGTTCCCGAGTTGTCCCACTAGCTAACATGCAATTTTTCCATGTTTAAATTTGTGGACCTCTGTCCACTCCTCTGCAGGGACATCCAGTGTTATCACAGCGTATTTTTTAGCTTACGTGTAAGCCAATCAATGGCTCATGTACTTAGCCTGGTCTTCCCCTTCCCTATGAGTCTACATGTGAATGAAGCTTTTCTCACCACCTTGGCTTCTTTCTTTCATCAAACATTAGCTACTGCCTAGGCCCATTTTGTTTTCTTTTGCTTAGTAAGTTCTAGTAAAAAAAAAAAAAAAAAAAACCAAAACTCAGTCCCTTTCACTTAACCATGATTCTACTGACTTGTCTGAACTCAACATTTTAATCCTTCTTGCCTCCTTAATACTTTAAGTGATGGTCCCAAATCTGCTGCTGCTAAGTCACTTCAGTCGTGTCCGACTCTGTGCGACCCCATAGATGGCAGCCCACCAGGCTCCCCCGTCCCTGGGATTCTCCAGGCAAGAACACTGGAGTGGGTTGCCATTTCCTTCTCCAATGCATGAAAGGGAAAAGTGAAAGGGAAGTCGCTCAGTCGTGCCTGACTCTTAGTGACCCCCATGGACTGCAGCCCACCAGGCTCCCCCATCCCTGGGATTCTCCAGGCAAGAACACTGGAGTGGGTTGCCATTTCCTTCTCCAATGCATGAAAGGGAAAAGTGAAAGGGAAGTCGCTCAGTCGTGCCTGACTCTTAGTGACCCCCATGGACTGCAGCCCACCAGGTTCCTCCGTCCATGGAATTTTCCAGGCAAGAGTACTGGAGTGGGTTGCCATTGCCTTCTCTGGTCCCAAATCTAGTAGCAGAATATTAGCAGTCTAGTATTAGTGCTAATATTCTGCTGATGAGTCATTGCGGCATCTTCAAAAATACTTAACAGTCTGATAAAGAATTTAATTTAGAAAACTTCCATTTAGTACCTACTGATGCAGTGTTCTAAATATTTCTTCTTCTTTGTTTAGAAAATAGGAGACAAAACTATTACCTAATGTAATCTAGCACAGGAAAAAAAAGAAAATGAATATTACATAATATATAATATATATACAATGTATAGTACATAGTAATATGTTAAGTGGAGGAAAGAAATATTAAAATAACATTGCATCTTGAAAAGGTTTCTATTCACTTTTCTCCAGTAGCAATAGTGCCACTTATTAGTTAAATTCCACAATTCAGACTTAATTCTTATACATTGTCTAAGTTATCTTTCTGCTGGTCTTTTATTCTTCCTAACAATCTAGATATTTAATTTTAGGACTCTGTTAGTTTTCAAAGGAGGTTAAACATCCTTTGACAACACTAATGTTTGTTTGTCCCTTTGACAATTGCTTGCCCTTTTAAAACAGTATCATGCTTATGGTTAGTTCAGTTCAATCACTCAGTCATGTCCAACTCTTTGTGACCCCATGGACTGCAGCATGCCAGGCTTCCCTGTCCAATACCAATTCCCAGAATTTACTCAAACTCATGTCCGTTGAGTCAGTGATGCCATCCAACCATCTCATCCTCTGTCATCCCCATCTCCTCCTGCCTTCAATCTTTCCCAGCATCAGGGTCTTTTCAATGAGTCGGCTCTTTGCATCAGGTGGCTAAAGTATTGGAGCTTTAGCTTTAGCATCAGTCCTTCTGATGAATATTCAGGACTGATTTCCTTTAGGATGGACTGGTTGGATCTCCTTGCAGTCCAAGGGACTCTCAAGAGTCTTCTCCAACACCACAGTCCAAAAGCATTAATTCTTCGGCACTCAGCTTTCTTTATAGTCCAACTCTTGCATCCATACATGACTCCTGGAAAAACCATTTTAACTAGATGGACCATTGTTGGCAAAGTAATGTCTCTGCTTTTTAATATGCTGTCTAGGTTGGTCATAGCTTTATTTCAAGGAGAAAGTGTCTTTTAATTTCATGGCTGAAGTCACCATCTGCAGTGATTTTGGAGACCCCAAAATAAAGTGTCTCACTGTTTCCACTGTTTCCCCATCTATTTGCCATGAAGTGATGGGACTGGATGCCATGATCTTTTTATGAATGTTGAGTTTTAAGCCAAGTTTTTCACTCTCCTCTTTCACTTTCACCAATGACTCTTCAGTTCTTCCCTTTCTGCCATAAGGGTCCTGTCATCTGTGTATTGGAGGTTATTAATATTTCTCCTGGCAATCTTGATTCCAGCTTGTGCTTCATCCAGCCCAGAATTTGGTATGATGTACTCTGCATATAAGTTAAATAAGCAGGGTAACAATATACAGCCTTGACATACTCCTTTCCTGATTTGTAACCAGTCTGTTGTTTCATATGCAGTTCTAACAGTTGCTTCTTGACCTGCATACAGATTTCTCAGGAGACAGGTCAGGTGGTCTGATATTCCCATCTCTTTCAGAATTTTCCACAGATTGTTGTGATCCACACAAAGGCTTTGGCATAGTTCATAAAGCAAAAGTAGATGTTTTTTTCTGGAACTCTCTTGCTTTTTCTGTGATCCAGTGGATGTTGGCAATGTGATCTCTGGCTCCTCTGTCTTTTCTAAAACCAGCTTGAACATCTGGAAGTTCACGGTTCACATACGTGTGTTGAAGCCTGGCTTGGAGAATTTTGCGCATTACTTTGCTAGCGTGTGAGATGAGTGTAATTGTGTGATAGTTTTAGCATTCTTTGGCATTGCCTTTCTTCGGGATTTGGAGAAGGAAATGGCAACCCACTACAGTACTCTTGCCTGGAAAATCCCAGGGACAGAGGATCCCTAGGGTTAGGGTTAGGGTTAGGTTACTTCATGGGGTCACAAAGAGTTGACCATAACTGAGTGACTTCACTTTCACTTTTCTTTGGGATTAGAGTGAAAACTGACCTTTTCCAGTCCTGTGGCCACTGCTGAACTTTTCATATTCGTTGGCATATTGAGTGCTGCACTTTCACAGCATCATCTTTTAGGATTTGCAATAGCTCAATGGTGGAATTCCATCACCTCCACTAGCTTTTTTTACAGAGATGTTTCCTAAGGCCCACTTGACTTCATATTCCAGGATTTTTGGCCCTAGGTGAGTGATCACACCACTGTGGTTATCTGGATCATGAAGATCTTTTTTGTATAGTTTTTCTCTGTATTCTTGCCAACTCTTCTTAATATCTTCTGTTTCTGTTAGGTCCATACCATTTCTGTCCTTTATTGTGCCCATCTTTGCATGAAATGGGCCCTTGGTATCTCTAACATTCTTGAAGAGATTTCTAGTCTTTCCCAGTGTATTGTTTTCCTCTGTTTCTTAGCACTGATCACTGAGGAAGGCTTTCTTATCTCTTCTTAGAATTCTGCATTCAAATGGGTATATCTTTCCTTTTCTCCTTTGCCTTTATCTTCTCTTCTTTTCTCAGATATTTTTGAGGTCTCCTTGGACAATAATTTTGCCTTTTTGCCTTTCTTTTTATTGGGGATGGTCTTGATCACTGCCTCCTATACAATGTCATGAATCTCTGTCCATAATTCCTCAGGCACTCTGTCTATCAGATCTAATCCCTTGAATCTATTTGTCACTTCCACTGTATAATCATAAGGGATTTGTTTTAAGTCATACCTGAATGGTCTAGCGGTCTTCCCTACTTTCTTCAATTTAAGTCTGAATTTGGTAATAAGGAGATGGTGATCTGAACCATAGTCAGCTCCTGTTCTTGTTTTGCTGACTGTATAGAGCTCCTCCATCTTTGGCTGCAAAGAAAATAATTAATCTGAGTTTGGTGATGTCCATGTGTAGAGTCTTTTCTTGTGTTGTTGGAAGAGGGTGTTTTCTATGACCAGTGCATTCTCTTGGCAAAACTCTGTTAGCCTTTTATCTGCTTTGTTTTCTACTCCAAGGCCAAATTTACCTGTTACTTGAGGTAGCTCTTGACTTCCTAATTTCGTATTCCAGTCCCCTATAATGAAAAGGACATCTTTTTTGGGTGTTAGTTCTAGAACTAGCTAACATGTAACTATTAGTTACAGAACTAACTAACATGTAACTATGGTTACATTTATATGTATTTAAGACTTAGGACCAAGGAAATCCTGAAAAGTTAGGGACATTAGAGAAGTAAATATAGCCTGTTGAGGACTTTAATAGGTGAAGACAGATGAAGAGAACAGGGATTGGCTGGTAACTGATTGAAAAGATAAGGAAATGAACAAGGGAAAAATTGCAAGGTATGGAAGAAGTAGGTCAATTGGCACCCTACTCCAGTACTCTTGCCTGGAAAATCCCATGGATGGAGGAGCCTGGTAGGCTGTAGTCCATGGGGTTGCTAAGAGTCGGACACGACTGAGCGACTTCCTTTTCACTTTTCACTTACATGCATTGGAGAAGGAAATGGCAACCCACTCCAGTGTTCTTGCCTGGAGAATCCCAGGGGCAGGGGAGCCTGGTGGGCTTCCGTCTATAGGGTCTCACAGTCGGACACGACTGAAGCGACTTAGCAGCAGCAGCAGTAGCAGCAGACTGACCCAAACTCCAGAATAGTTCTTCCAGCAACAATGAAGAGAATGTGTGGCTCCTGTCCAAACCCTGGTTGGCTGTGGGAGACTAGAGGCAGTCAGCTGACCTAAAACCCATTAGTAAATGTGGTTATTTATATTACTTATAGTTTTGGCTATATTTGTCTCTCTTGCATACTTTGCTTTGCAAAATGTTCTTTTATTAGTCATACAGTTTCATTCAGAGGCTTGATAATTTTATTATCTGAAAGCCATCACTGAAATGTAATATATTTTCTTTACAAACATATATATACTTACATTACAAACATAAAGTCTACATTAACCATTTAATACTTTGAGGAATAATTTATTAACTGTACATTTCTCCATGCTATCTGGGTTGAAGGTACATGTTAAAAAGGAGACTTATTACATATTTATGTATTTACATATTTAGATATAGGACTTGTTATCAACTCTGAAAATTGAGACATTGATAGAGGTAAAAGCTTTGGTACATTTTGTCTAACATAGAGGTAAGCAAAGGGAATCATTGCAATAACCTAATACCACTCCTTGCATATTTTGTCCCCCCCCACCCAGAAAACATGTTTGGGATAGTTGCTTGTTCCTGCTTCTGTTTTCCCAAAGATTGATATTTTCTTATCAGAGGAGGGCTTCTTTCCCAGTCCTTGCACTACTAGCAATTACTTAAGATCTTTCACCACGGACTGAAATATTGAGAAGCATTAGGGAAAAGTGAAGAGGATGCATCAGAGAATGTTATTAGCAGACACAGAAAGTAAAGCATTAGCCTTGTTAACTCATCTTTATTGTTGCTTGAAATCATGAGCTGTGTGTGTGTGTGTGTATGTGTGTGTGTGTGTGTGTGTTGGTGTTTGTATATACAGTAGTGTCTAATACGAGTGAGAACAGAGGCATATGCTCTTTATAGTCCATCAATAGTTGTGTCAGCTGAGAGCCAGAAAGAGCATCTGGCACATAGTAGTGGATTAGAAAAATATGTCACCCAGGGGCAGACTCATTGTTTGTAAGCATTAAGTTAGACAAAGGCAGAAAGTCTAAATCTGAACAAAGTCAATATTCACAGAACTAAACATTGTGATACTGACCAATGATTTATGCTGGGAATAAACCTGGACTGGTATCAGCTGTGCTGTATGCTTAGTTGCTCAGTCATGTCTGACTCTTTGTGATCCCATTGACTGTAGCCCACCAGGCTGCTCTGTCCGTGGGATACTCCAGGCAAGAATACTGGAGTAGGTTGCCTTGTCCTCCTCCAAGGGATTTTCCCAACCCAGAGACTGAATCTGCATCTCTTCCATCTCCTGCATTGGCAGGTGAGTTCTGGTGCCACCTGGGAAACCCAGATTATAAAATAGATCTTGCCAAAGTGGATTAACTGGCCCACTTTAACTATTAACCATGTTTTCAGAAGACACACATCGTTTTATCAACTTGAAAAACCAAGGAGCTAACTCATGAACCAGAGAAAGTTTTCAAGATATGGGGATAATGAAATTGCATAAAGAATGGTTTATATTTGAAATAAGTTGACTTAGTAGTTTTACCTCTGTGTAATTTTCTGATTTTTCCCCTCAAACCCTAGTCCTGCAATTCTAAATTCGCAGTAGCATTTTCGCCTGGGGGGAGGTTTGCTAAAGCAGCTAACACAACATACACCAGTGCCACTCCTCACGTTCACCCTACAGTTTAGCTCCTCCCTCTGATTTCTTGCTGATGATTTCCAATATTCATTTTTAGTCACAGAAGCTCAAGATCTATGAGTGTTCTTTGATTTATCTCTCTCCTTCCTCCCATTACAAATGATTCATCAGGGGCTGTCAATTTCTTCTCCCTACTGCCTCACAGCGCCCTTTCTTCCTGTACATTACCCCAGCCCTAGTTAACAGTCTTATTACTGCTTACCTAAACTACTGCTATAACTCTTCTCCCTGCCTCCAGTCTTGCTTCTAATCTACTCATTCTGCATTTGGCTGCCAAATTAATCTTCCTAGAGTACAGCTTTGATTATGTCACCCCTGCTCAATAACCTTCAAATCTCTCTTTGCTTACCAAATAAAGTTCAAACTTTTTAGTCTTTGTCTTTATGATCTAGGCTTATTTTTGTGGGTTTAGCATTAATATTTTCCTTTAGCTTAAACTCTAACAAAACTGAACAATTCAAATATTTTGCAACCAAGCCTGGATACTTTGTTCTACCAAAGGTTTTAATAATTATGTTTTTCTACCTGGAGTGTTTTTAATTCTGCCTGTTAAAACCCTCTTCAGCTTTTCAGTGGGAGCTTTAGCCTTCACTGAAAGATCTTGAATACACAGACTGGCGTGTTCTCACAAGCACACATGAGGACCTACAGGGAAATGGAGTAAAATCAGAGGTGGGAAAACAAAGAAGGAAGATGGAGCAGTAGTGGGCAAGGAAGTCTGAGAATTACAAACATGAATCCAGTCTTCTAGCTTGTTGTGAAATTACGCTCATCAAGGGCTGTGTGTGTGTGCTCGGTCATGCCTGACTCTGCGACCCCGTGTACTGTAGCCTGTGAGGCTCCTCTGTCCATTGAATGGAATTTTCCAGGCAAGAATACTGGACTGGTTTGTCATTTCATACTCAAGGGACCTTCCTGACCCAGGGATTGAAACCACATCTCTTGTGTCTCCTGCATGGGTAGGCGGTTTCATTACCGCTAGCACCACCTGGGAAGCTCATCAAGGTAGGATGATGAAATATACTTTATTTAATAGTTTGTTAGTCCAATTTTTAAATTTTCAAACAAGTGATATTGAGACCTCTATTTTTATATTCTTGCATTGGGCTGGATAAATATTAGAATCAGGTCTGCTTTTTTCCCCTTGAAATCTAAGGCTTACATTATCTGTCATCTGATAGATGTTTATTAATATTTGTTGTCTGTAAGAAGCAGTCTGCTACTCTTTCCTTGAAATGCTAGAGAATGTTTTACATTTCTTTGGTATGAATCACAGTCTTTAATTTCTTACATTTTGTGTATGTGTTGGCATCTGCATGTGTAATCTCTGTGAAAGAAGTATGTGGTAAAACTATACATTTTGCATTGCTTGCAGAGAAATGGGGGTTAAAATTACTTATTGGATGAAAAATAGAAACCCAGATTTTGCTTTAGAAGAGATATAAGTGTTCATGGGATTTGAGAACCACAAGGTAGTTTAGACATTGGTAAACTGACTCCGGAAAAGTTAAAAGGCTTATACAGGGCTCCTGACTGTTAGTAGACACTGTAGGACTAGAATCCAAGCATCGTGATGCCCTCCTTTCCCAGTGCCAGCTGTGTTAGAAGAGTGTATTAAACACTAACTGAAAAGTGCCATTATGAAAGACATGGCTTGAATATTGTCAGTATCCATAGCAGTATCTTTCATGAATGCTACAATCAACTTGTGAAGTAGAATAAACTCAGATAAGATGATAAGCTTATAAAGACGGAAACTTTCCAGAAGAGCATAGTTTGGCCACATCCATAACTGCCACGCATTGAGAATCTAGCCAAGTGGGTGCAGTGTTGACACATAGTTAATTCAACAGACTGCAGCAGTTATAAAGATTTAGTACAAATGTCATTTAGAACACCCTACCTGCATTTGTGTTTGTATAGGGCATTAGTGTGAGCAAATAGTGTCAGCTTAGGCCTAATTTCTAAAGCAAAAAGACACTTAAAGAGAAGGTTTACAACCCTAAAATCTGTTTAGGTGTAGAAAACACAACAACCCTAAAATCTGTTTCAGCACATGAAACAAAACTCTTAAAGATATGCATATATAATATCCACTAATTGCAATATATCCATCTAATGGGCAAGGTGAAGAAACATGTTTGGAATTGTAATGGTTTGTGAGAGCGATCTCAATACTGGTCCTATAGCACTTGATAAATCACTTATTGAGTAAAATAAAACATACTTGTTTCAAGCTGTTACCAAGAGCAAATCAGATTAGAATGTGTGGCAATGTATACACATTATTTGCTCTAAGAAAATATTAAGTGAAGGAAACTTCATGGTTAGAGAACATGATATGGCAATTATTTCCAAGAGGGATATTTCCTTCTAGCAAGTTAATACTGTGGTAGCACTTAGCTTACGTGTTGAAGATACACACTGAATTGCACTGTTTTACTTCTAACACCTTAGTTCAGATATCCTTTCTTCTTGGTAATACTCAATTATTAAAAAAAAAAAAATGGAATGGAGTTAGAAGTGCTTCTGAAACATAAGTGAGATAGAAAACAAGGTGTCTTGATAACTCACCTGATTGGACACTTTAAAGCCATTCTTGTCTGGAATGAGATTGTGAAGTCTGCTTATCTCATCAAAGAGGATAAACCTTATTTGTCTCTTATAATTTTGATTGGATGATGCCAGAGTGTGTTAGATAACAATAAAGGAAGAAAAGGTGTATTATATAAGGGAGCGCTCACATTTGCGATTTCAATCACTGTAACAGAGATTCTGGAATAAAGTGTTCCTAGGTTTGTGTTTCAGTGTGAGGGTTTTGAACTTGCTATGGCTTGAATCAAGGCCACTGAAGTGCCATGCTAGGATGGAAATGACAGTAGAACTGATACTTTTCCAGGACGTGTTTACAGCATGCCTTGCAGAGACCATGGCCAAGGGAAATGGAGCAGCGCTCTTCAGGGAGGTGTGGGAGCATTGCCACATCCCTGTCCTCCCTGGGGTAGCAACTTTGCTTCCAGCCAAGAGCTGCTATCCTGAGGTCCCTTGGCGCAGCTTGCTCTCTCAGGGATCAGCATGCACACCTGCTGGGAATAGTTACATGAGCCTCAGGAGGCTCCGGTGCAAATCTAGGGAACTGCTAATTGTATCTCTTGCCATCTAACTTAGACACCTGTTTCCTTTTCACTTGGCTGATCTCCACCTATGCTTTGAGACTAATGGCTTTAGTGTGATCTCATCTTTTTCAGTTACCCTCCTGGTATTGCAGTTAAGTGATACCCTGGTATGCTATCTGCCATAGAGAGGAGAATTAGACATCATTTTGGACCTCATTGCTCAGCACTTAGATGTCTGGGTACCAAAGACTGCTTTGTAAGAGGGGACAAGGAAGTTCAAGTTCGGATGAAATAGCACCACTCATCTTAATGTCTTGAAGTTCTGATTTATTGAATTTCATCCATTTAAAATTAGATATTGTTATTCAGTAGAGGATAATGTATTTCTATGTATAATTATTTTCCATGAAAAGTGACACAACATAGATGAAATGAAAAAAAAGTGATAAATGCCAACCTGGATACATAATTACAGCTGTGTCAGTGAGCATGGGCTATGGCCCTGGATGATCTGGGTTTGAATATTCTCTCTTGTACTGATTAGCTGTGTGACTTAAGTGAGTTATTTAACACCCTTGTGACTTACATCCTCATTTGTAAAATGGCAGTAATAATGGTACTTATCTCATGGGGTTGTTAAAGGGCTTAAATGAGTTAACATATTTAAAATACTTAGAAAGATGACTGGTGAGTCAAGAACCATTTTTTAAAATGTTTATCATTTTGTTCTATTTCCTCTAATTACTTTTCCTGTTAATCTTTGCATAAATCACATTTTGGTTACATTTGATTTTAATTATGCAATATTACAAATAGTTTCATGTGTAACATGTTTTTCTAAGCATTATTTTAAATAGCTAAATAATTTCCAATTGAACATAGGTGTTAAAACTTAATTTAACCATTTTCTGCTTGCTGGCTTGCTATGTTGTTTCATATATTTTGTTGCAACATATAACCAATTGATGTGTTTCTTTGGAGATAAAATTGCTTTCATATTTGAATGAATTTGTAGAAATGGAGGTTTTGAGTTAAATGCTATGAATATTTTAAAGATTTTTAAACTGCTTGATTTTCTAAAATGTAGTGGCACTTTAACTTGCCAGTAGCTATAAACAATCATTCAAATTGAAAAGAGACAAATCATGCAGAGGGATATAGTTTAATTGTTTTATTTTATTTCTAAATTGAGAAAGTATATTTGATAAGTATGTCAAACATGCCTATGTTTAATATATTGCATTCCCGAGAAGGAGGATTGAGCAAGATGGCAGCAAATGAAACGTCCACATTGAAACCAAAGTACTTTCTTCACTTTAAATACACTGCCTTTTCTAGCATGAGGCTCAAGCATTTGAAGTTTATTATGACCTAATTCTTCTTAAATCTGATCTTAATTTAATGGTTTTCTGATATTTGTTTAAAAATTGGTGATAGTGCATTTTGGAATTATTTCATGAAACTCTTTACTTCAAAATCTGTTGAGTTGTTCCTGTTATCACAACAACGTTATTGCAGATTTTACTTCTTTATTCATTCAAAAAAATTTCTTCACTGGTTGCTAGGGTCTTAAGACACAGGGATGAATAAAAAATGGTCCTTCTCCTCAGAGAATTTTCAATCTAGTGAGAGAGAGACATGTAACTGGAAGAGGGAGGGGACCCGTAGAAGGCTATCTACAGTGGATAATCCAGAACCTGAGAGATAAGAGATTATCTCCTTTAAGAGAGTGAGATGGAAGACATTCAAAAAGAGGAGAGAGAACACTGTGACTTTGTGTCCTGTGAAGAGCATGCTATTTCTATTTTCTTCTAAGATATTCTCTTTAAAACTAAAAACTGTTTCATAACCCTGCTGAAACTATGTTAACACACATTACTGGTTATACTTTGAGACTTATGGAGCTTGGGTGATAACAGACACTTTAATTCTTAAACCCATGGACAAGATTGATTTTCTAAAGCAAAATCAGAGTGAGCAGGGGATTGTTAGTATCATTTTTACTATTGAGATTTCATCTGGATTCTAATCTCCCAAGCCTCCTCAAGACTGCTGTAAATCACTCCTCCCCTGACCACCTCAACAGACTCTGTGGGCATTTAAAAGGTGTACATTCCTAAGTGCAACTACACAGTCTTTAACCAAAGCTTGGAAATTGGTTATAGGTCTCTATACCATTTCCTATCCTCCCAGTATAATATCCCATAAGTAACATATCACTCTTGCCCTTTGGTCCAATCTGAAGTTGGCAGTGTAAGAAAATAAAAAACATAGGAAAAATACAGAAAAAAAAACACCTGAATTTCAGATTAAAAAGTGTATGATCTTTAAGTATTAAGTATGTACCTTACAATATTTGGAACATACTTATAATTAAATAGCATTTATAGTTTACTTGAAATTAAAATTTAACTAGACATCCTGTGTTTGGCATCCTGAATCTGGCAATTCTAATTCAATGCTTAAAGTAAAACTCAAACTGCCCATATCATGTCTCCTTGCTCTTGATTCTACCTTCAATAAGGGAGGGCTCCTGCAAAATGGACATCTGCACTGGATTTATCTAAAGTAACAGAGAGAGAAGAGGGACTGGTGAGAAAATGCAGAAGAAAGTATTGCTTCAGAAAGAAAAAGCTTCCCCACTTCATTTCTCCCACAGAAGCTCCCCTTTCTACAAATTGTGTTTTTGAACAATATGAGGAGTGCTTTATTTAGAGACTAGTTGTATTATCAAAGATACATTTTTTAAGGTGCTTTCTCTTGTTCTAACTGCACAGCAAGCAAAACAGACCTAGAGGTGAAATGAAAGGAAAGATACCTCCTCCCTAGTTTGCCTCGTTGCTAAGAAAGTGAAAAATAACAGCCCTGAATATTCCCCAGAGAAGTGCTGCTTTGAGAAAGTGTAACAACTGGGACTCACATGGCTGACGATGTAGGCAGGCAGCCTGTGTAAGTCCTTTGGAATATTCATTTTGACCTCTTGTAGGATGTAATTGTTGAGAGAAGTGGGAATCACAGTTATAAAGAGTCTCTGTCAGTGACAAGTTCCTGGGTAGCCCAAATCACAGAGGCAGAACCATATACCAAAGCCAAGGGAACAAAGTCAGACAAAAATCAAAGTATGGCATTATGTACCTGGGTGGTGGGTGGGGCTACATGTCAGGAGAGTCTTTACTTGTATGTGACCTAACTTAGGGTACAAAAAATGACCTTTATGTTTCTGAAGATGTTTAAGTACAAAAAGAAGAAAGTCTTTATTCACCTATCACCCTGAGCAAAGATTTAGCAGATGAAACCACAGGTGTTTGACTCAAAAGAGGGGAAGACTGGAGTCGGTTAAATGTTTCATTTGTTCCTCATAAAAAATCGCTAGTCAAGGGCATTCCTATACTTTTATAGATTTTATACAGCATTTAGTCTGAGAATTTTGTTCCAGGGCTTCTGTCTATTATTAGATATTTATGCTGAGCTCAATTAAATCTAATAATTTAAAATGCACTATATACTGTACAATTCTGAATGAAGATTGGCTAGTACTTGACCATTTTTATCAATGTTTGTTGCTAGAATCTTTTACTTATTGTAAGTAAATCACTCTACTCATTTCTTGCTCAAAGAAAATTCTCAATTATGCAAAGACTCTGGAAATTAAAATAATAACTTCCAGATTTTAAGAGAAGAAACAAAAGTAAAACTTTAAAATAGAGAAACATAAAAAGGCTTGTAATATAAATTACTTGTGATTAAACATTTTGTCCAGTATAAATAATTGGTATAAATATTATAGTTTTATATAAATATCTTTAAAATAATATCTTGTGACTAAGAGTGATGGTAGCTAGGAAGTGAGGAAAGGGGTGAGAAGAAATTCAAGGTGATGGACTGAAAGGGGCATCTTGATTTTGGTATTGACAGTCAAAGATATGTAAGTGAAAGCGTAGTTTCTACAGTTCTTGAATTGTTTATCTCTACAGTAAAATGCCTACGTATGAACAAGTTTCATTCGGAGAGCACATTTGTTAAGTCCAGGTTATTCATAAGTTCAACAAATTAGTCTAGGTGCACTGCTAGCCCTGGGGAAGGCAATGGCAGCCCACTCCAGTATTCCTGCCTGGAGAATCCCATGGACAGAGGAGTCTGGGGGCTGCAGTTCATGGGGTGCTAAAGATTTGGACACGACTGAGCAACAAAGCACTATTAGCACAATTGGCTATATAGCGCTGTACTGTAATAGGTTTATAATACTTTGTACAGAAATGATACATTTTTAAAAAGACACACACACACAAATAATCTTACAGTATAATACCTTGAAAAGCACAGTACTATAGTGCAAAAAGTGGCATACAGAGGTTGGATCGAGTGAACAGGCAAAGAAAGCTACTGACTGAAGAGGTAGAGAGAGTGGGAGACAGTAGAGCTGAAGGATGCTCAGCGATGAGAAATGGGGGGCGAGCTGCAGTGTCACTCCCGCCTGATGTTGATGGTAGAGATGATGGAGATGGTAGAGCTGAAGGATGCTCAGCGATGGGAGATGGGGGGCCAGCCACAGTGTCAGTCCTGCCTGACGCTGATGGTAGAGCTGATGGAGATGGTAGAGCTGAAGGATGCTCAGCGATGGGAGACGGGGGCCAGCCACAGTGTCATTCCCACCTGATGTTGATGGTAGAGATGATGGAGATGGTAGAGCTGAAGGATGCTCAGCGATGGGAGACGGGGGCCAGCCACAGTGTCACTCTTGCCTGATGCTGATGGCACAGGTTCTGCTTCCTTCCTGAACTCAATTCTATCTACTTTCTTAAAAAAACAAGCTAGTAATGTCTGGGTAGTAGTTTTATTATTTTTATTTTTTAATCGTTATAGATGACAAGGCAGCACTAGATTGCATTCTGAATGGCTGTTACAACCTTCATGTGCAGACCTCTATTTTATGCTTGCTTCTAGACATCCTGGGCTTGAAATAAAGATACTGTACTACTGTACTCTACATAGTGCTATATAGTAAAGTACACAAAAGCACCATCACTTGTACAGAATGCACGAATGTGACAAAGTATGACAGACATGTGAACTAATTTAGGGATTGGACATGTGAATGCACTTTCGCATTTTGAAAGTTCAAATTTTGACGACTTTCGTGTAACATATGGAGAAGGCAATGGCACCCCATTCCAGTACTCTTGCCTGGAAAATTCCTTGGATGGATTAGACTGGTAGGCTGCAGTCCATGGGGTCGCTGAGGGTCAGACACAACTGAGCGACTTCACTTACACTTTTCACTTTCATGCATTGGAGAAGGAAATGGCAACCCACTCCAGTGTTCTTGCCTGGAGAATCCCAGGGACGGGGGAGCCTGGTGGGCTGCTGTCTATCGGGTCGCAGAGAGGCGGACACGACTGAAGTGACTTAGCAGCAGCAGCATTATGTAACATAAGGGGAGTTACTGTATAGCCCTGAAACTTTAAACTGATAAAGAAATATACCATGCTGCAAAAGACAGAATAGAGGGAATAAAAAAACAGATGTTTAAAGCCTCAGGGGACAGATATACAAAATTTATTCTTATGATGGCTCAAAAATAATTTCCGTACTCTTCTCAATGAGGAGAGTCTGTGTTCTCTAAAATTTGAGGAGTCTATGTTCTCTAAAACTCAAAAGTAATGCTAAAACTTTAAATAAACTATTCAGATATTAAAAATACCTTGAAATACCTAGTTGGTAAAAATGGAGATCTAAACTACTATTAACGAACTTTGACAGACCTTTTGTGAACCAGTTAAGAGACTGTCAAGATTGTATGGACTTAGTGATGAGCACATGTAAGATAAATACGCAAACATCAACTGCTATCAACCAGAGGCGACCATTAGAAGATGAACAGGAAGCACTGTTTATGCTCAACAACAAAAACTTATATATTATTTAAAAATAATCCTAGCAAGAAAATGGGTAAGACTGACAGGAAGAAGCTTATAAAACTTTACTGAGTTAGATAAAATATTTAAGTAAACAAAGAGCTATATCATGTTTCTGAATGCAAAACCTGAATAATGTACAGATATTTTCTTTCCAAATTAATATATGGGCTTGCAATGGGACAAAAAGCTCTTAGTAAACACTCAGTCTCTATATTTTTCTTACTGCTTATGTTATGTTGATTCCACTAATGGTCCCATTATCAAATGGAATTATTAAAGATCTTTAATATGTGGCAATATCTTGAGCAATATTACTCAATCATTAAGTAACAATTGTTCAATTAAGCCTTGGAATGTCATGTACCTGTTTAAAACGTGTGAGTTTGGAGGGGAGTAGGGATCAAAACTCATCAGGTTCTCTATAGCATGGAAATGAAGAAAAATACAGGATTTCTATTATGAGATTGTTTACCCAGACAATAATTCCTTCTATTGCTTGTCCATATTGATTAAATTTTGGCCTAGATTAAGCACTTCAAATTTTTTTTGTATTTTTATTTTTTTTATTGGAGGACAATTGCTTTACTCTATTGTGTTGGTTTCTGCCATACATCAACATGAATCAGCCACAGGTAAAAGTATGTCCCTCCCTCCCTCTTGAACCTGCTTCTTACCTCTCACACTATCCTGCACCCTGATATCCCACAGCACCTGATTTGAGCTGCCCACATCATAACAGTAAATTTCCACTGATGATCTAATTTTACATACGGTAATGTATATGTTTCAATGCTACTCTCTGAAAGGTGGGACAAATTGACAGAGAACTTCAGATTACAAACAACCTACTAAACAAAGCCTGACATTCCTTCTCCAGGGCAAATGAGTGAAATAATTGGGATGGATGGATATATCTTTATTATTTTGGAAACACTGATTGTGACCTCCTTCTGTGCTGCTAGGTCTTCTCTGGAATGGACAGCAGTGCGGCCCAAGCTGAGGTCAAGCACATCAGTAGTGATCTGAAGAGCTTATCTCAGCTCAAACTAGCTTAGTAGGTCTTGGCATGTGAGAAAACCCTGTCTCTAAATCAGGAGTGGCAATAAGAACAGTCATCAGTTCAGTTCAGTCGCTCAGTCATGTCTGACTCTTTACGACCCCATGGACCAAAGCACACAAGGCCTCCCTGTCCATCACCAACTCCCGGAGCTTACCCAAACTCATGTCCATCGAGTCAGTGATGTTATCCAACCATCTCATCCTCTGTCATCCCCTTCTCCTCCTGCTTTAAATCTTCCCCAGCATCAGGGTCTTTTCAAGTGAGTCAGCTCTTTGCATCAGGTGGCCAAAGTACTGGAGTTTCAGCTTCAACATCAGTCCTTCCAATGAACACCGAGGACTGATCTCCTTTAGGATGGACTGGTTGGATCTCCTTGCAGTCCTAGGGACTCTCAAGAGTCTTCTCCAACACCAAAGTTCAAAAGCATCAATTCTTCAGTGCTCAGCTTTCTTTATAGTTCAACTCTCACATCCATACATGACTACTAGAAGCACCATAACCTTGACTAGATGGACACTTGTTGGCAAAGTAATGTCTCTGCTTTTTAATATGCTGTCTAAGTTGGTCACAACTTTCCTTCTAAGGAGTAAGCATCTCTTAATTTCATGGCTGCAGTCACCATCTGCAGTGATTTTGAGCCCAAGAAAATAAAGTCTGCCATTGTTTCCACTGTTTCCCCATCTATGTGCCATGAAGTGATGGGACTGGATGCCATGATCTTAGTTTGCTGAATGTTGTTTTAAGCCAAGTTTTTCTCTCTCCTCTTTCTCTTTCATCAAGAGGCTCTTTAGTTCTTCTTTGCTTTCTGCCATAAGGGTGGTATCTTCTGCATATCTGAGGTTGATATTTCTCCCGGCAATCTTGATTCGAGTTTGTGCTTAATCCAGTCCAGCGTTTCTCATGATGTACTCTGCTTAGAAGTTAAATAACCAAGGTGACAATATACAGCCTTGACGTACTCCTTTTCCTATTTGGAACCAGGCTGTTGTTCCATGTCCAGTTCTAACTGTTGCTTCTTGACTTGCATACAGATTTCTCAAGAGGCAGGTCAAGTGGTCTGGTATTCCCATCTCTTTCAGAATTTTCCACAGTTTATTGTGATCTACACAGTCACAGGCTTTGGCATAGTCAATAAAGCAGAAATAGATGCTTTTCTGGAATTCTCTTGCTTTTTTGATGATCCAGCAGATGTTGGCAATTTGATCTCTGGTTCCTCTGCCTTTTCTAAAACCAGCTTGAATATTTGGTAATTCATGGTTCAAGTATTGTTGAAGCCTGGCTTGGAGAATTTTGAGCATCATTTTACTAACGTGTGAGATGAGAGCAATTGTGCAGTAGTTTGAGCATTATTTGTGATAGCCTTTCCTTGGGATTGGAATGAAAACTGACCTTTTCCAGTCCTCTGGCCCCTGATGAGTTTTCCAAATTTGCGGGCATATTGAGTGCAGCACTTTCACAGCATCATCTTTTAGAATTTGAAATAGCTCAACTGGAAATCCATCACCTCCACTAGCTTTGTAGTGATGCTTCCTAAGGCCCACTTGACTTCATGTTCCAGGATGTCTGGCTCTAGGTGAGTGATCACACCATCATGATTATCTGGGTCATTAATATCTTTTTTGTATAGTTCTTTTGTGTATTCTTGCCACTTCTTAATATCTTGTGCTTCTGTTAGGTCCATACCATTTCTGTCCTTTATCGAGCCCATCTTTGCATGAAATGTTCCCTTGGTATCTAGTTTTCCTGAAGAGATCTCTAGTCTTTCCCATTCTATTTTTTTCCTCCATTTCTTTGCACTGATCACTGAGGAAGGCTTTCTTATCTCTCCTTGGTATTCTCTGGAACTTTGCATTCAAATAGGTACATCTTTCCTTTTCTCCTTTGCTTTTCACTTCTCTTCTCTTCTCTTCACAGCTGTTTGTAAGGCCTCCTCAGACAGCCATTTTGCTTTTTTGCATTTCTTTTCTTGGGGATGGTCTTGATCCCTGTCTTTTGTACAATGTCACAAACCTCCATCCATAGTTCTTCAGGCACTCTGTCTATCAGATCCAGTCCCTTAAATATATTTCTCACTTCCACTGTATAGTCATAAGGGATCTAATTTAGGTCATACCTGAATGGTCTACTTATTTTCCCTACTTTCTTCAATTTAAGTCTGAATTTTACAATAAGGAGTTCATGATCTGAGCCACAGTCAGCCTCTGGTCTTGTTTTTGCAACTGTATAGAGCTTCTCCTTCTTTGGCTACAAAGAATATAATCAGTCTGATTTCGGTGTTGACCACAGTCATATAATCTCATTTTTCTGTACTTGACTACTGGATCCAGAATAGCCTTAAGTTTTAAAAGAATGCATGCCCATCCTTTGGTAATGGCCTCTGTCCAGTAAATTTCAGTTTAGCTCCCTGAACATCTGGACTGAAAAGACTTTGGGGTGGCATCCAAACAAATACAACCTTAGCCTCTTTGTTTGGGCTGCACTAATGATGTCAGACTCACCTTATTCTCTGACACAGCATCTTTTTAGTTTAGTTCATCTCTTATCATCGTGCAAGTAGTTAATAACTATTTTAATTTTTTCTATGCTTATTTTTGTCTATTTTCCCCCAATAAATTCTCACCTTTTTGAGGCAGGAACCATATCTTGTTCTCTGCTATATTCTTAGCTTCTGGCAAGGTTACTGAACCAGAGTCGGAAACTAGAGAGTATTCATTAAATAAACGAATGAATAAATGAATATTAAAGAGATAGTCTATTTAATAGATGGTATGGGGAAATTTGGCTTTAGAGGTAAAAGCAAAAGTAATTTTAGTCACATAATCTCTATAAACAATATAAATTTGTAGTCTGGGTACTTGTTACAAAGATACACAAAAGAAATGGATAGCCTGCCACCAGAGTTTGAAAGTATATTTGGTGTGGTCTGAAGTACATTCTACATGGACCTGACGTGAGGAGCCCTGAAGGCACTGTGAAGCCTGCATTCCTCAGGGTCCGTGAAGCTGAGGAGGACTGAGAAGGCCACTTAGTTGTCTGTCCAGAAGGATGAGCCACACGTACTAGAAGACCCTAAAGGAGGCCCTGTGGATATAACTGATGACATCACTGTGGGAGCGTTGATGCTGAAACTGCGCAGAAGACCCAACGACCCAGGGTTAGTCACTGTCTCCTCTCTCTCCCTCTCTTATGTCTCTTCTCTCTCTCTTCACTCCGCCACTCCTCTCCCCACACATCCACAAAGTGACTATTTATGTACATGTTTATTTTCTGTTTCTTTAGTTACAAGCTCACTTATCAACAGTGTCAAAGCATTTCCTTTCTTGGCTTCTTCCTGAAGGAAATGTTTATTATGAATTTTTAAAATCCACAACCAAAATAGGATTTCATAAAAGAAGTGCTGACAGAAACTTATTTATTCTCTTGAGAATGCAACACTGTGCATAATAAACATTTAGTAAATTGTTAAACAGGGTATGATGAAATGTTAACATAAATAAAAGAGAGTACTTAAATGAATTTTCATTCCTTTTGTTTTCCCCTTGCTGTGCTCCCCTTGCTGAGCCATTTCAATAAATAAAAGGAAAATAGTAGGAGAAGTGAGAGCAATATTCACACAAAAAGCCTAAGTCCATCCCCCACTAAAGTCCATCTCTTTCTTCATGTCTGTTGGAAAGAACTTGTTTTTTTCAGTGAACAACAATTACAACCACCACTATAACAACAAAATCCACAATAGCAGCAACAAAAGGTAGTTTTCAAAGACTAAAGCAGTTTTAATAGGCACTTAGTGCAAATGTGGACAGTTTAATTACCTCAGGAATCTCTTCATTCAGAGTAATAGTACTCTATCAGACATGAAGGAGCCTTTTTTATGAGCAGAGTCATTAAACATACTCCTGCGAAGATTTGCTAGAAATAAAAACCAACGGGCACCACTTGGCATACTGACACACTCATTGTAAATTATAATTTAAATATTATCTTTAAAAACACATAGGTAGCCTATACAATGAATTAAGTGCTCAAAATATTTCAAAACTCTCCTTTAGAATTATATTTTAAAAATACAACTTGCAAAATTCTGCTAAGATTTCAATGTTCACAGAGGTGCATTTGTTGAATTTTCAAAATAAGAAGCAACTGTCTTGGCAAAATTATCTGATTTATAAATCTACTATTACTGCTATTTGGGAGCCAGATGCTGACTTTGTCTCATTTTCCTTCCTTACTTGATTTAAGAATTCATTTGTGAGGGGTCTTGGAGCTTATTTTCTGAAAACACTGAGACAACATTCCTACTTGAAGTCCATCAACTCAGGACTTAAGGGAATGTGTTTCCTTCACTTGTTGCTGGTAAGGATTTCACACCTATTTCATTCTGAGTTTCAGCACTTTTTTTTTTTTTTCCTGAGTAAAAGCTATACTTTCTGAAGTGGTTTCAACTAGCTAATGTTTAAAACAATTGCAGAAGTATGATCAATTCTAGGGTGTGTGTGTCATTAAAGTGACAATGTTTCATGTCTTATGGAAAACTTCCAAATACAGAAAGTGGCTTGTCTTAATATAGTGTTGGTAAGTTGCTGCAAATCTGCCTCACCAATCCATTGGCTGAATGAACACCTTTGTCCCTGCACTTCAGGACTTTTGCAGCCTGAGACCAACACTACTTTCTTTAAAGGGAAATAAGACATTTTCACTCCCAAGGTGGCGGTAGTGGTAAAGGACCCACCTGTCAATGCAGGAGATCTACGAGATCAGGGTTCAATCCCTGCATTGGGAAGATTCCATGGAGGAGGGCATTGCAACCCACTCCTATATTCTTGCCTGAAGAATACCATGGACAGGGGAACTTGGCAGGCTATAGCCGGTAGAGTCACAAAGAGTGAGACACAACAGAAATGACTTGGCATGCATGCATGACATTTTCTCCCTCTCACACGTCATATGAAGGGTTTTTTTTTCCTCCCAAAGTTTATGTGCAGAATTTGACTAGGTGCATCTTTTCTTTTCACTGCTCTAAGCTGGTGTGGACTGCATCACACATACAGGATATACTTTGTCTTACAAGAGGTGATAGCCTGAGGCAACAGCTAACTATAAGACGTAAAGAGATACATTTCCCATTTGGATCTTCATTTCTTAATATGTAAACATCATATAGTATATATATAAACATCATATAGTATATATACTATAAATATATATTGAGGAATAAAATAAATACTCTGTAAAATGCATGGCATATAATAAGCGTTCTTGCATATTAGCACTCTATCTCCCTTTCTTTTTCTTTTTCCCTACAGAATAATAAAATTATCTTCACTATATATACCAAAAAAACAGGTTTTAGTGCAAATCACTTTTTTCATGTATAAGTTTTTCAAATTTCTTTAGATACTATATATGTGTTTATACGTTACCTTCAAAGAGTAAAATAATCTTTATTCCTTTTTAAGCCTATGTTTCCTATCTCAGTTTTCCACTGACACCTAGTAACTACCTAGTAAGCCATGGAAGTTACCACCAAGAACTTCGGGGAGGCTTCCTGGTGACACAAGTAATTTAGTGTCTCTAGACTATTAATGTTACATCATAATCTATGAAGTGTCCTTTGACAGAAACATGGAATTGCTTACTTGTTCTCCCACTCTCACATGAATGAAGGAAATAATAGCAGAAAATATGGGAAAAAATTATAATTTTCCAAAAAGGTCCAGGGGGCAGAGACATACTTCATCACTAGGGAAGGAAGGCTAGAAGAGCATCTTTGAATGAGACAGATTCGTTGCTTCAGAGTAATTCATAAGCAGCCATTCCAAAGTGGAAGCTGTCAGTGAGCAGAAGATGGATAAGGTATGGTAAGTGGGAACAAGACTGCTGCTCCATCACTTACAATTTACTAGGCTAATAACATTCTTATATTCTTCTTTGAAATATTAAAAATATGTATAAAATGGATCTGAGTGTCATTCCACTATAATGTAGTTCTGTGAATTCAGGCTGATATGTATCTGGGGATTTTATTTGATGATGTTTTGACATATGAGATTTTGGTTGTTGCTGAATGATAACGTAAACATATTACTCTGCAGTTCAAACAGATTGGGCATGGCTTCCTTTTATACTGATGGTGATTGTTTCATAAACATTTATGGTTTGATTTTTTACATATTCTTATTTTGCTCAGGTACTTCAAAGTGAAGTCTGAAGTTAGCTTTTCTACCCAAGAGGGACTATTAAGAAATCCTGGTTACAGCGAGCACAAAGTTTTCTGCACAGATTATAGTGACTAAATGCCTAATTAGAGAGAGTCTGGAGAAAATGAAAAAATTGTTTTGGGTGCAGGAATATGCTGACTAGAGTAGAAATAAGCTCCACAATTTAGGGACTTTTTCTCTTTTAGGTCTCCTGAAATGAGAACATTCATAGGCACATGAGGATGATGATCAAAGAACATTTGTTAAATAACCATAGTATTCATGCTTGATGCAATCTTCTATATAATATAAAAGATATATTTAATTGAATATAATTGGAAGGTATAATCATATAATATTATTATATACTATTAATCATATATTAATATGGTTATAACCACATAATAATATTATTATTTCATTTTTTAAAATGAGCTCAAATTTAAGGTGATTTTCTCAAGGTCTTGCAGTAATGCTTAATCACCTAGTACCCCAAAGGAGCTGAGGCTGATGGATTTTTTTTTTCAAGGGGTACTGAATAATCTCTTTGTGAAGAATGCATCTAGGGAAGGAGAGTTCCAGGCAGGATTAATCTACCTTCAGAAATTTCTGAAACTGGAAGAGTTCACTATTCTGAGTCCAGCTTGATGGCTCTGATTCAAAACTGTCCCTATTCCAGCCTCATAGATTCCTGGAGAAAGGTCAAGAAGAACAAACCAAATTTAGCTGTTTCACAAAGTGTTACTTAGTTACTCAGTCGTGTCTGACTCTTTGTGACCCCACAGGCTGTAGCCCACCAGTCTCTCTGTCTATGGGATTCTCCAGGCAAGACTTGTGGAGTGGGTAGCCATTCTCTTCTCCAGGGGATCTTTACCACCCAGGGATAGAACCTGGGTTTCCTGCATTGCAGGCAAATTCCTTACTGTCTGAGCCACCAGGGAAGCCCCCTGTTTCACAAAAGGTCTATATAAATTTGGGGACATAGTGGAATGACTTTGAATTACAGTTAACAGTACAAAGTATAATACAGTATTACACAGAATTATTTTGTTAAGATCATTCCTATTATAGCTGTGGGGAAATTGAATTACTTAAGTTGCTAAATATTACAGAATATTATGTATAAAACAGCCAATATAATTCATGATTCATTTTCAACAGTTAAGAAAATATGTAGATTAAGTGTCTGATAAATAAAACATATGGTCAACTATATTTAGTGACTTATTGATATGAAAGGCACAGTGTTCCTGCAGAAAATTTATTGTATTTATTCATTATTTTATAGAAAGATAGATTAGATGTAGAATGTTATAGAGGAAAATTATATAGTAAATATATTAAAAACATATACATGCTTACAGATACATGTTGAATCTCAACAAATACACTTAATTTATACTTGTTTGGATCATTTCTTCATTTTTTTGAAATGTCATCAATTTTATTTCACAATACAATTAATTTAACTTGATTAAAGTGTAGTATTCTTAATTATCCTTTAATAAAAATAAAATTCAGGAGTCAAATATGCATAACAATATGTTGCTGATATTTACTGCTCAACAAGGATTGAATAAAAACTGGTTTTTGTAACTTCTTTAAGTCTATAGATTTACAAAATGATTATAAAGCAAGTAAAATTTTGGTATTGGAAACCAAGTTTAGAAGATGTCAAATTAAAATAGGACTCCAAACCCTATATAATACAAAATAAAGTTTATCTATTGTTGCCTCTAAATTATCACTGTTGAAATGCTACCATTGGTTCATTCTCATAGTATAGGAAAACATTTGTCTCAAATTGTATGGATATGGAGACTTGGGAAATATAATTCTGTTCTTTCACTGTCTCTCATAAAATAATATGTACAATAGGAAAAAGGATTCGTTATAGACAGTGCTGAACCCTGTTCCCCTCATGGGTTAAGGGCAGCAAGTGGGAAGGGAGAAGAAAAAGTGTAATGAAATGCTCATGGGTCCTGCCAACACACTCAACTGTTAACAACTGGGGAGATGTACACTGGTGCCGCCGCTTGGGGGCTTTCAGGAGCAGAACTTCTGTCTTGACTAGAGCACTAAGGCAATGGCACCCCACTCCAGTACTCTTGCCTGGAAAATCCCATGGATGGAGGAGCCTGGAGGGCTGCAGTCCATGGCATCGCTGAGGGTCGGACACGACTGAGCGACTTCACTTTCACTTTTCACTTTCATGCACTGGAGAAGGAAATGGCAACCCACTCCAGTGCTCTTGCCTGGAGAATCCTAGGGATGGGGGAGCCTGCTGGGCTGCCGTCTATGGGGTCACACAGAGTCGTACATGACTGAAGTGACTTAGCATAGCTCTTGCCTGGAAAATCCCACGGACAGAGGAGCCTGTTAAGCTGCAGTCCATGGGGTCGCGAAGAAACGGACATGACTGAGAGACTTCATTTTTCCCTTTTCACTTTCATTCATTGGAGAAGGAAATGGCGACCCACTCCAGTGTTCTTGCCTGGAGAATCCCAGGGACGGCGGCGCCTGGTGGGCTGCCGTCTATGGGGTCGCACAGGACAAGACTGAAGCGACTTAGCAGCAGCAGCAGCTCTGCATTAATGAATCCTCGCTACATACATATGGCAAAATGTGGCTTTAATGTGGGACATATTCACTAATTAAGAAAAAGATCTCTTTTCTGTGAATCATCCTAGCCCTCATGCTGTTGTGGAGTAACTGATATTGCTGTAAAGGAAGCAGTGGATCTCAGACGCTCTTCCTTTTCTCTCATTTCTAAAGTGAGCACAGCTGTATTATCAGTAAGTACAAACTTTGTGGGGCTTCCCAGTGGCTGAGCGGTAAAGAATTCAGCTGTGGTGCAGAAGTTGTAGGAGACCTGGGTTTGATCCCTGGGTGGGAAAGATCCCTTGGAGGAGGGCATGGCAGTCCACCCTCGTATTTCTGCCTGAAGAATTTCATGGACAGAGGAGTCTGGTGGGCAACAATCCATAGGGTCACAAAGAGTCACACACAACTCAAGCAATTTAGCACGCACTCATGCGTGAGTTTTATGGCCAAGGATGTCAGGACCTTATGATGATGAAGTCTCACTGCTGATCTTTAACATGACCACAGCTGCGGTAACTTGAATTACTAAATCCTCCCTATCTAAATTCAAGTCATCCTTTTATCTTTATTAACCTTTTTCCTAAACTTGGATCCTCATCATTAACACATCTTATTTTAAATGCCAAAATATGCTCAGCATTAGGTAAGAAGTATGCATTTATGCTTCTAGTTAAGCATATGTTAGAATGTTCAAGTATTAGAATTCAGCCATTATGAAGTCACTAATCAAATTCCTTGCTGTTTGTACGTGGATCTGGCATCATATCAATGAATCGCATCATCTATTGTCAATCAACAGTCTGCCCCTTCATGGATTTGACGAAAGATGCGTCTAAAGGAAGATCCTTGACTGGCAGCAGAGAAAAATTGCCCAGAACCACTATAGAAACCCCACTGTTATTTGAAATTTAACTGCCAGAAACTGATTAGGTTGTCACTGATATATCCCCTCAGGGGCAGAGCTTCATAACTAAATTTATATTTTAAAGAGCCAATATTAGAAAGCCAAGGAAATGCTGAATTCAGTATCTTAATTATGTCTTAATGCTAGTAAAGCCATGTTATGTTCTGGGGGGTGGCAATATCAATTTCGATATAGAGAAAAAGGTAAAATGGGAGCTGGCAAAAGCAGCTGAAGTACAAATATAAAAGTAGGGGAGCTATTTTTAAATGTGCAATTGACAGCAAATATTAAATTAAAGGGGCATTTTACACAGCAAAATATATCATTTACTGAAATTCTTAGAGCTCAGTGAAAAATCACAAACCTGTGAGTGAAAATGAAAAGAACTATACCATTAAATAAACTTTCTAGAATGCTTCTAAACAAATTGTCAGCAAACAAGATGTTAAGGCATGTGCAAGATGGTGGGTAGACACATTGTAAATGGGAACTGTTGAGTGAGTTTGCATAGATTCAAAGGAATTATTAGAGGGGATTCCTTTCAGCTGCCTTGACTTACATCTTTCTAAGTATACTAATTACACATCATTTCTTGCCTCAGTACAGTCTCATGCAGGGGTCTGTATTTAAGGCAGGGGGTAGAAAGAGGCACAGTAGGTTGGAAAAGCTCACAATCCATTTCCACAACTTAGCCTGGGGTAAAGCATAGCTATCCTGTGAAATACCACAGAGGAACTTCAGAAACAGAACGATTTTCTTTAGGAAAGAGAAAATTACAGGATGCGCCTCACACTGTTTTTAGGCCATTCATTGAGGATATGTTTATAAAACAGTGTGAGGAACATGCATGAACAATTTGGGAAATTTGGGAAATAGAGAAAGATTTTGGAACAATTGGCTAGGTTATTTTCATACTGCTAGGGTACCAAATATGTAAAGGTTATGGATTGCATTTAAATCAATAGCCAATTTTTATCTCAGCTACTTAGATGACTGTTGTGCTGTGCTCAGTTATGTTCAACTCTTTGTGACCCTATGGATTGTAACCTACCAGGCTCCTCCATCCATGGGATTCTCCAGGCAAGGATACTGGAGTGAGCTGCCATTTCGTACTCCAGGGGATCTTCCAGACCCAGGGATTGAACCTGCATCTTTAGCATCTCCTGCATGGTTTGCTTTCTCCCCACTACATTACTCTTTTGTCTTCTTGTTCTCAGCTCTTTGTTTTCATTTTATTAATTTATTTTTGATTCTTATTTTAAAAAAATTTGCACTAAAAAATTAAAGATACAAAATGTCATGAAAGAGAAAGTGTTAGTTGCTCAGTTGTGTCTAACTCCTTGCGACCTCAAGGACTGTAACCTGGCAGGCTCCTCTGTCCATGGAATTCTCCAGGCAAGAATACTGGAGTGGGTTGCCATTTCTTTCTCCAGAGGATCTTTCCAACCCAGGGATTGAACCCGGGTCTACTACATTGCAGGCACATTCTTTAATGTCTGAATCACCAGGGAAGCCACTTATAAAATGTCATAAAGATCATTAATTGGATGTCAATATGACACTAAACAGCATAATATATTTTCAAGATGAGCATTTAATCTGGTGACCAAAAGGTCTATATGTTTGGCATTTTCACAGAAGAGAAAAATGCAGGCACTTTTCCACTTTATTACTACAATATTCAGAGAAATAAAAATTACTTTGAATTCATTTCATTTTTCCACAGTGGAAATAGAGCTTCTGGCATAGAAAGAATTCCATCTCTCAAAGCTCCCGCAATGGAAGAAAAAAGCATGAGTTTGATAAAACTGAGCAAAATCCAATGTTCTGGGTTATAGAGAATTTAAGTCACCTTGTCTTAGAAGGTCATCCTCTATGAACACTGAGCATGTCATCCCATTCTTGCTGACCTCTTCAGATTACAAGGCTTATGATTGTCACATAGGCCACTGAATTTGGGTCAAAGTGATGGAAATGTACCTATCAGGTCATGTTCAATCCCAGGCAAGATAGACAGGTCAGCTGCTTGGCCATACTATGTTGGGTCCGTGGCCTTGACTTTCTTTTAAAACAACTCACTGTTTATGTAAATGTCATCTGCTCTTTTTTTTTTTTTTTTAATCCCTCTTCAGGAACTGAGCCCAGAGAAACTGGCCCAAATTTGTTGGCCCTTTAACTACTACTTCTGTTATAATAAAACCTTCAATGTCTGATCCAGGAGTCCTGTATCTTATTTCAGTATCCATAAAGCTGCAGCCAACCAAGTTGTTAGCTTGCAAAGGAAATAAAATCTATACCTTTCCCAGCTCTTGAAATGTTAGAGAGTCAAAGATGAAAACAGAAAATGTGTGAATAGAAAGATCTCATCTATCTCAATATAAGATTGGAATCACATGTACATAGGTGGAAATTGAAGTTGTGGGCATAAGGACAGAATGCTGTCACAAGAGGAAGGTGCTGGCGTTTGGGGATTGAATAATGCCAATAGGCACAGGTTTGCTAGTAGGCATGGGCTCAGACAAAGCCTGGAGAAGAAGGGGGTTAAAGAAGAGAATGCTGTGTCATAGAAGTCAAGAGGAGGACATTTTTCAAAAAGGTAAATATTCAACACTACTGAGAGATGGGTGACATGAGAGTAAGCACCCAGTGGATTTAATGAGATGAGAAAGAGAGATACAAGGAGTTACTAGAAGGGAGGCATTAAATAAATATTGGGGAAGGATCTTTGGACAAGTCTTAGTTAAAAACACCAAGGGAACAGATAATCTATTCCCTGGAAGCCAGGATAGGATGTCATGGGATGACAGAGTGTAAATTTGATGAGATTGCATGGATACATTGAAAGAAGAAGTTAAGGAGGAGCCACTTGTTCATTATTACATGGGTGTGACATTATAGAATTTAACATTTGTTAGCTGGAAGATTCAGTCTTAATTGATTCATTTTATCTAGAAATAAAGAACTAAAACATGACTTGACATGTACTGGGTTTATGTGAAGTTTTATAAACAAGTTTTGGTAGAATCAAGTGGAGTTTTAAAAACAAGCTTTGGTAGAACATAAATCAGAGAGTTAGAGGAGCACGCTTTGGCAGTGTCAGAGGCCCTTTCAAGCTCATGACTTTGTAAGACAATTTCATGGGTAATGTTGTTTGTAGTATTTAGCTTTGAAGGTAGAGGAACAATGGCACCCCACTCCAGTACTCTTGCCTGGAAAATCCCATGGACGGAGGAGCCTGGTAGGCTGCAGTCCATGGGGTCACTAAGAGTCGGACACGACTGAGCAACTTCACTTTCACTTTTCACTTTCATGCATTGGAGAAGGAAATGGCAACCCACTCCAGTGTTCTTGCCTGGAGAACCCCAGGGATGGGGGAGCCTGGTGGGCTGCCGTCTATGGGGTTGCACAGAGTCAGACACGACTGAAGTGACTTAGTAGCAGCAGGTTTAGCAAAGACAGTGATTTTCAACCATGGGTTGTACATTAGCATCATCCTAGTAATTCTTGAAAATTCTAATGCCCAGGCCGCATCTCCGACCAATTAAATGAGAATATTCACAGATGAGATAGACATCATATCTTTATAACTTTCAGATGATTTGACTGGGAAAAAGTTGAGAATCACTAATGAAAAGAAAAAAAAGAGGCAAAGTTTAAAGGTGAGAGGCATAGGCTTCTTTGCATGTTAATAGGTAAGTCATATTTGAATCTGCAGTTTTTCTTTTGTTGGAAGTCCTAAGTGAATCCTCAAAGTGTCTTCTGCATACAGGAAGGCATCAACCAATGACCTTGCTCGGAAGCCAGGCTAATAAAATCAAACAACAAATACCACTAAATATTTTGTCAGAGACAGAATAAGACCCTTCAAAATTAATCTTTAATATGCCCCCCAAAATTTATAGTTTTAACCTATGAATTACTCTCTTGCCATAGTCACCACCAGGGGCAGGGTGGTGGGAGGATGGGGTCAAGAGGTACAAAGTTTCAATTATGTAAGATGAAGAAGTTCTAGAGATCTAATTACCAGTATGGTATCTGTAGTTAATACTGTATTGTACACTGAAAATCTGCTAAGAGAGTAGATCTCATGTCTTCTCACCACAAGTCAAAAAAAAGGTAATATATTAGGAGATGGTTGACCTTAAATATACACAATTTGTATTTTTAAAATAAGTGCAAAAATAAATCCTGTATAATATTGAATTTAAAATGGATAGAATGAGTCCTTTTTCAAATATCATACAATAGGATGAATAATCATTTCATATTTGGTCCCATACATCACTTGAAAATATTGTATTCTGGCAAATTTCCATCTGACAACAACAAAGCAGAATACATTTCGTCTCATATGTCTTACTTTGAGTACACTGGAGTCATCAGATTCTATTTACTCAGGGTTAGATACTTCTCTGGAGAAGGCAACAGCACCCACTCCACTACTCTTGCCTGGAAAATCCCATGGACGGAGGAGCCTGGTAGGATGCAGTCCATGGGGTCTCGAAGAGTCGGACACGACTGAGCAACTTCACTTTCACTTTCCACTTTCATGCATTGGAGAGGGAAATGGCAACCCACTCCAGTGTTCTTGCCTGGAGAATCTCAGGGACAGGGGAGCCTGGTGGGCTGCTGCGTCTGTGGGGTTGCACAGAGTCGGACACAACTGAAGCGACTTAGCAGCAGATACTTCTCTTACAGCACAACTACTGCTGACATGAATACTATTCTGTCAGTCTAAATTTGCTTAAATCTTATTTGAATAATTTCATCATTAAATAAATTTTTCATTGAACCACAATTTTAAAGAAAAAAGCCCATTAAACTTTGATTATATTTTTGAATGGGTTAATTTTAATTACTTTTTGGTTTCAACCTTACTGCTGTGAATTTTTTTAAGCTGCTCCAATTTTCTGCTTGACTAAGTATACTGTGGTAAACAAATAGTCCAGTATCTTGCTGACAATCTCCTGCTCCTAGACTGACTTCAGATTACAATTCTATCAGTTTTAATTGTACAATATTACAAAACTAGAACACTGGAGGGCATTGTATTAGCCACAACCTGCATTGAAAGCTTCTTTTTGTTTTGTATTTTGTTTTTAGTTAAAATATGCCATGATATTTGTTTATTATCTTATTACTCAAGAGGAGACAAGACAATTCAACTCCTAGGTATGTATACAAGAGGAATGAAAATGTATCCACACTAAAACTTGTACACATATGTTTAAAACAACATCCTAATAGTCAAAAGTGGCAACAACTCAAATGCTCATCAACTGATCAATGGATAATCAATTTGTGGTGACCATACAATGGAATATTATTTGGCAGTTAAATAAAAAATGAAGTATTGATATATACTATATCATGCATGGGGCTTCTCTTGTGGCTCAGCTGGTAAAGAATCCATCTGCAATGTGGGAGTCGTGGGTTATATCCTTGGGTTGGGAAGATACCCTGGAGAAGGGAAAGGCTACCTACATCCAGTGTCATGCATGAAACTTGAAAACATGGTAAATGGAAAAAAAATACAAAAAAACAGTCACTAAAGACCATGCATTGCATAATTCCATTTATATGAATTGTTTAAAATATTGAACTCCATAGAGGTTGCAAGTAGATTTAAGGGTTGCCTAGGGAATTGGGGAATTGGGAGAAAATGGAGAGTGACTGCTAACAGGTATGGGGTTTCTTTTGGAGATGATGAAAATGTTCTAAGATTAGATAGTGATGATTGTATGACTGAATACACAAAAAGTACTGACTCGTACAATTCAGAAGGGTGACTTGTACCCTCAATAAAACTGTAATTAAAGAAGAGGCAGATAGTTTTAACAATAACCCTGTGTATGAGACAGCAAAAGAGACACTGATGTATAGAACAGTCTTATGGACTCTGTGGGAGAGGGAGAGGGTGGGAAGATTTGGGAGAATGGCATTGAAACATGTAAAATATCATGTATGAAACGAGTTGCCAGTCCAGGTTCGATGCAGGATACTGGATGCTTGGGGCTGGTGCACTGGGAAGACCTAGAGGGATGGTATGGGGAGGGAGGAGGGAGGAGGGTTCAGGATGGGGAACACATGTATACCTGTGGTGGATTCATTTTGATATTTGGCAAAACTAATACAATTATGTAAAGTTTAAAAATAAAATTAAATTAAAAAATTATTGAAGATTTTTGTTAATTCAAGTTTCATTCTAAATAGACATATTTTCTTCTTTTTTACTTATTATAGCTAGAGTAGATTATAATTCTCCCCAGATGATGAATTTTTAAAACATTCTTTGATGTACTACTACTAAATTTGCTTTTGACTCATCTATTACTTGGTACTTCAGCTTTTCTCTGTCAATAACTGCAGTCTTGTGAATCACTTTTCTAAAATTTGTTTCTGTCTTTCTTTTAAAAATAGTCTTCTGGAGCTGTTGCACATGCTTCAGTGATAAAATTTTGGAAATTTTTATTACATAACTATGGATTTGCTACTATAAGTACTATATTTCCCAGGTTTCTCTATAAATAACTATTTCTCTAATCTTTTATTTTTTAAATATATTTTGGGAAACAGTGTGTTTACTAAAGAATAAGTATAAAGTCCAGAAAGAACTAATTCCAATAGAAATAACCAAGTTAAAATGTTGCATTCCAAATTTATGATTAAATGCAAATGCTTCATTAAAAAGCAAATCCTTCATTTAAAGTTGTTCACTGGAATGGGACTCAAATATTCAATCTGGTTAAATTTGATATGCTGAAAAATCATATTCAAAATATTTAATGGGCTTAGGAACTGTTAGATCATCTGTTTCTACCTCTAAATTTCGAGTAAACTAGTGACTCTGTTTACACAAGACCTTCTCATCAGCTGAAAGTCCTTGCTTATTTTCATCTATTTACATCATTTTCTGGAAAAATATGGTTCAAATTTTATTTCATCTGGATACCATTACCGATAAACCTGTTTTCATGATGTCCTGATATTATACAATTTGAATACTGATGCATACCATTTGTGTGTTACACATTTCAATCTCATAATATCTTCCTTTGGATAGTTCTCAAGTATTTCACATTATATACTTTTATTATAATTAGTTTTTAAGTATTTCCATGGCATATCTATGTGTCTTATTTGTTATGCATTTCAAAGAGCTATAAAGTGGCCATTATATACATAGTGCATTATTTGCAAGGCAGAGGTATAAATAAATTATATTAAAATAACACATGTTAATCATAAGTATTTTGTCTCCTACCTCCCTTGTCATTTTCTCAGTATTTCTTTTGTAAGTATTGCCTTTCTAATAACAGTAACAAAGGAAACACTAAGGAAGTACATATGGAGATAGGACAAAATAGTAGGTGCTTGCAGAAAAGAGGTTTTCTGTGTAATAGTAAACTTTTGTCAAAAACTGAGGGAAGGTCAGAGAGAAGCAACACTAAATAATGAATGTTGCTGCTGCTAAGTCGCTTCAGTCATGTCCGACTCTGTGCGACCCCATAGACGGCGGCCCACCAGGCTCCCCCGTCCCTGGGATTCTCCAGGCAAGAACACTGGAGTGAATTGCCATTTCCTTCTCCAGTGCATGAAAGGGAAAAGTGAAAGTGAAGTCGCTCTGTCGTGTCCGACTCTTCGCGACCCCATGGTCTGCAGCCTACCAGGCTCCTCCGTCCATGGGATTTTCCAAGCAAGAGTACTGAAGTAGGGTGCCATTGCCTTAAGTTTTCATTAGTAACGCTATGTTGCTATAGTGGAAATGACAAGCCCATGGTAGAATTGCTCAGGGAAGAGCAACCATTAGGAAATATGTAGCGCTGAGCTTCAGAGACAAATGCTGAGGGGTAAAAACGTGCTGTTTGTACAGCATCCCAAACTTCCATATTATTTTATTCTCTTGAAAATCGTAGTGAACTCCGTGGAGAGAACGGGAAGGCTGACGAGGGCATTGGATGGGCTCTGCTGCCGCCCACCCACCATTTAATTCACTGCTCGGCTGAGAACGCCCTGTGCCCCGCGCCTTTCCAGGTGTCAGGGCTGCTTCAATATACGCCTCCCTTTGTGACTCTTCAGCTTTTGATGAAATGGATAAGTTTTAGTTCTTGAAAGTGAAGTAGCTGTGAGGGAGCTGTCCATTGGGAAACAAGCAGGTTCTTCAGGAGAAAGTAACTAAGATTTAGTGAAAGGGAGTGTATATTTTTACAACAGGAAGATGTACAGTTGGATAGGATCCTGTGATGAAGGCTATATCTGGCTTACTTTTCCAGGAAGTTTTTGTGTATAATCCTCATCACTTTTCATTGTTGGTATCTTTAAATCTTTGCGCTTTTTATTTAAAGGGCTCTTTCATCCAACAGAGCTATTTATCCTAAAACCACACTGTGCCTTGTGTTAACACATCCTTCTCCACATGGATTTTTTTCACTTTATTTCAGCACAATGACCCCTTTATTTCAAACATATCCTGCCCACTATGCCACCTTCTATCCCGGGGGCAAGCCTGGATTTGAAATGTCTTCCTAAAACAGACTATTGAGAATGTGTCACCCTACCCTTTTTTTTTTTTTTTTTTGCAATTTAATATTTTGTAACTTAAAAATTAAAAAAAGTAAAGGGCTTCCCTGGTGGCTCAGATGGTAAAGAAACTGCCTCCAGTCTGAGACACCTGGGTTTGACCCCTGGGTCAGGAAGATCCCTTGGGGAAGGAAATGGCAACCCACTCCAGTATTCTTGCTTGGGGAGTTCCATGGACAGAGGAGCCTGGCGGGCTACAGTCCATGGAGTTGCAAAGAGTCAGACACAACTGAGCCACTAATACACACACTTTTTAAACAAAAGTCACGTCCTTAACAGGATATGTCTTTTGCACTCTGACGGAAACTGAGATTTGCCATGTGCTCATCTCCTGCGTCAAACTCACCGCGTGTTTACTTTGCCTGGCTGACTGCTTCCTGCGTTTCCTTTACTCCACCTGGATGTTTACAACTGCTCCTTCCCCACTAAACTACTCCAGTGAAATCTTTCCAAAGTTCCCTTTCCTGCTGTCTTTCCCTTTTGTTGTATTCTTCTTAAACAGGGGAGCTGCGGTTACAAATGAGAGACTGCAGATGGATTTATTTCCGTTAACAAAACCCTCCAGTTAAAGAACATTCACTGGTAAACAAGGGATTCTTTCCATAATGTATCTTTTAAAGGACATGGGCCCAATATTTCTTGGTATGCTGAAGGTTTTTTCTCCCTATATTTAATTTAGTTTCCCATGTGATGATTTGTTACCCTCTATTTTTTAAAAAGTGCCACAATCTAAATTAAAAAGAGATTCTAATTACCTCTCTTACAGGGAAAAAAAGAATCATCCAGTAATTTAAAAATATTTGAGCTATATTTTGATGTGTTAAGCAAATAGATCTATATATCATTTTAATGAAACATAGCAGGATGCTTTAAAACACATTTTCCTTAAGAGAGTCCTAAGCACAGCTCCAGACAGATATGTTTTCACTTTAGTTTTAAAGGCAGGAATGACAGTGCTCTATGAATAAAAATCAAAAGTAAATTTCCGAGTCAGGGGGCCTACTTGCTGCAAACTCTTGTTCCATGGGACTTGAGATTATACATTGGACAAACTAATAACCTGCTGATTTCAACCTCAGTGAGTGACAGGAGACCCGTGGTGACAAAAGACCTAAAAATATATCAGGCTTTGGCCATTAAAAGCCTTATCAGCAAGGAACAAAAATCAACAGAGCTTTAGGATTGCCAATGCAGGGATTTAAAAAGGCTCCTAGCAAGGGAATATTACTAACCATCCTGATAATCTGTTGACATACAACGCAGGCCGCCTCTGTCACCACTTTCTGGCTGAGAGCTTTAGGTGATGAAAGGCAAAATGGTTGGAGGTGGGGCATCAGCCTTAATACTGACAGTCAGCAGCCTCGCTGAGGCTGCGGGGAGGGACACGGGCTCTAAACCTGTCGCACAGGGTAGCCATTGCTCTGAAGGCAGCAGGTGTTTAGATCTGTATGCTTCTGAAAGAGGGTTTGCATCTATTTTCATATTCTCTATATCAACTTGATGGCTAATCATTAATTTTAATACTGTAAATACTATTTAGAGCCAAAGCTTTTCCCATTAGTACAGTAAGCAATTTGTTCTTTTTCTTGTCCCCCAAATGCCTCTTGGCACAAAAATCTGTAAGGAAACAGAAGTGCATTAAAATATTAAGTCACTATTTGTGAATACTAACTGCTCCCCCTGAAGGGATATAAAAGCAGTGTGCCAAGGATATACTCGGGTAGAACCAGTAATTGTACAGTTTTTCCTGTTTGCATTTCCAGGTCTGTCTCCTGATAGATTCTTTAGTGACACATCAGAGATCTGTTAATGGGTTGATAAATGACCAAGGTTGGAAATCGTCATCTAGTGTAGTCTGTCCAGGCAGACTAGGGCAGGGAAGAATCAGAGATGGTTTTCTATTCATTCTGTCAAGGCAGGCACATTTATAATGTCATTCGAGAAACAGAATGGAGATGAGAATCAACCTATTGCTAAAGAAATAGAAAAAAAAGAATTTGCCATTTGATGCCTAGAATAAGATACTTAGCTGGAAGTCTGAAAGGAAGACAGAGAACTAGGGACAGATGAGAAGAGAGCCAAGTAGAACTGATGAGACTGGGAATATGAAATAGAAGCCAAGATAAACAATTAAACTTGCACTGATGTCGCTACCTCCAGATTCAAGGAGTATGGTCAACAGCAGAGAATTAGTGGGGTAGATGGTTAAGGGAAGCTTTTAAGACACATCTATTGGCAAGTCAGTTGCCAACATTTTCTAAAGATAAATTGATGAATAGCAATAAGGAAATATTTGCCACACAAGTAATTATGCTTTTTCTTTTTCATTTAAGGTATTTACAAGGGCTCCTCTGGTAATTTCTGTTAAGAACTGGTCAGGAGTCATCAATCTGATGTATAGTAATGATGAGTGAGGAAAAATCAATAGAATCAAATTAAGAAGTAAAACACAAAGAACCAAATGAAAAATTCCACAAAGAATGGATTAAAAAAAGCTGAGGATGACCTGAGGACTCTAAGTGGACTGTTGCCAGAAATAATACGGTATTCTCTCTCCATCGTCACATTAATGTCTCTCTCTTTACTTCCCCATACCCCATTCTTCACTCATTTTTCCCCCCAAATGGAAAAATCGAAGGCAATATTAAGGTGTCGGGGGAGAATTTTCACAAGGGCAGGCTTCAGCCTGATCAGGGTGTCCAGGGTGAGCTGAGGGGCAGAGACACCCCACCATGTCTGTCACGGTGATGACGGAGAGATGGAAGAGCTTTAAGTCTTCAGGGGTGGAGGCCCACGGATTTGCCCTCCCTCAGTACCATTCTTCATCTTTCCTTATCTGCCTCAAAGTTGGAAACTCACAAATCCCAACTCCTTTGTGTCAACCTATCTAAAGATAGTTCTTACTTGGCTTTTGATCAGAGGTTGAATGGATTATTTGATATTCACTGCTTCAAAAACTCAACAGAAATAATCCTTTAACAAATATTCTCTTGGCTTTTACCCCTTCTTTAACATATGTCTTGCCATGCTGGCATTGACCTGTCTCATTCTGTGTTCTATTGAAAATCAGTAAAAATGACGATCTGTAACAATTTGTTTGCAAGATATAAAAGAGAAAGGAGCCTTTAGGACAGGAACATGTCAAAAATTTAATTTCTTTTGATAACATTTGTCTGATTGTTCCCCATACAGCCCAATTACTAGTAGAGTGTAGAGAAAAATTGTTTTCATGGGCACAGGCTATCCTTCGCTGTGTCACAAGATGCAGTTCGTGTGACAAACCTTCAGGATGCTTTCTGGCACTCAGACCTTGTGATTCTACAGCTACACTTAAAAAATATGTGCACACTGTTCAAAGGGAAAACAGGGAGAGGGAAAGTGTGTCTGGAAAATAACATTATTTCAATAGGTGTGTGTTATCACCTTTGAAAAAACCCTTTTCTACTGGTATTAAAATCAAGGATGAGTACATCCTTCAGAATGGTTTTGCTTTATGCTAACAATGTAACATAACCAAATTCTTTAGATGAAAGCTGTTTTTGTGAGATAAGAAAAAGAAATAAATAGATTAGAAAAACAAACCTCAGCATTTACTATATCTGGAAAATAACATATTACAGTATATTCAACTCTGTTAAGTGTCTGTGAATGCAAAAATAACTTTTCCTCAGAGTGTTGGATGAAATGTGAAAAAAATGAAGGAAAAATCCAAAAAATAAACAACAACAATAAAAAAACCACCCAAAAGCTTCAGTTTGACTTTAAATTGTAAATGTATCCAACAATCTTTAAAGATTTTGTGTTCGTCAAATACCATTCTGAGCACAGGCACGAAAGGTAAGTATTCCTATGATCTTTCAGTGGTGGCATAGGAGTTTTGTGGATCACTTTCGCAAGTTGTGACAGACCACCAAGGTCAATGATTCAATAGAAAACATTCCTAAATAGTCAATTATAGAGTGTTTGATTCTAAGCTTGTGTCTACAAAAAAAAAAAAAAAAAAGGCAAATGTATTTGGAAAGTAATAAACCAATGTATTCCAGAACAAGCATTAGATTCTTAATGAGAATCATATCAGTTCAGGAAAATTTTCCATCTACCATTATTTTACAAATCTCTCTATTTTAGCCTCTTTCAGTAAATAAATTAATTCACATTAGTATTTAAAACCTAATAATTCTGCTTCTCTCTATGTGAGAATTCCAAAGGATAGTGAAAAGTGAATAACCTTATAGAATGAGACAAAAGGCCAGTTTGAGGCTGGATAAGGGTGACTTTTCAGATTATTAATACTGAAAATAAATTTGGCTTTCAAAAAATATAGTTGGAATTTAATGCAGACAGCAGTAAAAAGAATATGGGTAGAGAAGGAACAGGGTGCTCACTGTTATATCTGAAAAGACTTGTTTTCAGTACAAAGGGTATTAAGACCTCACCCATGCATTTTATGCACAAGGATATTGTTGCTCTTGTTCAGTCCCCGAGTCCTGCCTGACTATTTGCGACACCATGGGCTGCAGCACGCCAGGCTCCACTATCTCCTGGAGTTGGCTCATGTTCATGTCCATTGAATGGTGATACTAACTATCTCATCCTCTGCCGCCCTCTTCTCCTTTTGCTTTTAATCTTTCCCAGCATCAGGGTCTTTTCCAATGATCTGGTTCTTCCCATCAGGTGGCCAAAGTACTGGAGCTTCAGCTTCAGCATCAGTCCTTCCAATGAATATTCAGTGTTAATTTCCTTTAAGATTGATCGGATTGATCTCTTTGCAGTCCAAGGAACTTTCAAGAGCCTTCTCCATAACCACAATTTGAAAGCATCAAGGTGCTTAACCTTCTTTATTATCTAACTCTCACATCCGTACATGACTAGTGGAAAAACTATAGCTTTGACTATATGGCCCTTCATCAACAACGTGATGTCTCTGCTTTTTATTATGCTATCTAGTCTTGTCATCGGAGAAGCAATGGCACCCCACTCCAGTACTCTTGCCTGGAAAATCCCATGGATGGAGGAGCCTGGTAGGCTGCAGTCCATGGGGTCGCTAGGAGTCGGACACGACTGAGCGACTTCACTTTCACTTTTCACTTTCCTGCATTGGAGAAGGAAATGGCAACCCACTCCAGTGTTCTTGCCTGGAGAATCCCAGGGATGGGGGAGCCTGGTGGGCTGCCCTCTATGGGGTCTCACAGAGTCAGACACGACTTAGCAGCAGCAGTCTTGTCATAGCTGCCCTTCCAACGAGCAAGCATCCTTTATTTTCATGGCAGCAGTCACCTCAGTGATTTTGGAGCTCCAAAAAAGAAAATCTGTCACTGTCTCCACTTTCTTCACTTCTGTTTATCATGAAGTGATGGGACCAGATGCCATGATCTTAGTTTATTGAATGCTGAGTTTTAAGTCAGCTTTTTCACTCTCTTATTTTACCCTCATCAAGAGGGTCTTTAGTTCTTCTTCACTTTCTGCCATTAAGGTGCCATTAAGGTTGTTGATTTTCCCAGCAATCTTGATTCTAGTTTGTGATTCATCCAGGCCAGAGTTTCAGTGCTGTACTCTACATATAAGTTAAATAAGTAGGGTGTTAATACACAGCTTTGATACTCTTTCCCCAATTTGGAACCAGTCAGTTGTTCCATGTCCAATTCTAACTGTTGCTTCTTGACCTGCACACAGGTTTTTCAAGAGACACTTTAGGAGGTCTGATACTCCCATCTCTTAAGTATTTTCCACACTTTGATGTGATCCACACAGTCAAAGTAAAACCTTTGGCTTTATTCCAGTCTATGAAGCTGAAGAAGTAGATTTTTAAAACAAAATTTTTTTTCCTTGCTTTATCCATGATACAGGAAATGTCAGCAATTCAATCTCTGGTTCCTCTGCCTCTTCAAAACTCAGCTTGTACATCTAGAAGTTCTCAGTTCATGTACTGCTGAAGCCTAGATTGAAGGATTTTGTGTGTAAGCTTGCTAGCATGTGAAATGAATGAAATTATACAGAAATCTTTACATTTTTTGGCATTGCCCTTCTTTGGGATTAAAATGGAAACTGACTTTTTCCCATCCTGTGGCACCTGCTGAGTTTTTTAAATTTGCTGACACATTGAGTGCAGCACTTTAACAGCATTATCATTTAGGAGTTTACATAGCTTGGATTGAATTCCATCACTTTTACTAGCTTTGATCCTAGCAATGCTTCCTAATACTCACTTAACTTCACACTCCAAGATGTCTTGGCAACATTAAAAGGCAGAGACATTACTCTGCCAACAAAAGTCTGTCTAGTCAAAGCTAGTAGATTTTTCTGGTAGTCATGTATGAATAGTTGTATATTTGGACTGTAAAGAAAGCTGAGCACTGAAGAATTGATGTTTTTGAACTGTGGTGTTGGAGAAGACTCCTGAGAGTCTTTTGGACTGCAAGGAGATCAAACCAGTCAATCCTAAAGGAAATCAGTCCTGAATATTCATTGGAAGGACTGATGCTGAAGCTGAAACTCCAATACTTTGGCCACCTGATGCAAAGAACTAACTCATTGGAAAAGAACCTGATGCTGGGAAAGATTGAAGGCAGGAGGAGAAGGGGATGACAGAGAATGAGATGGTTGGGTGGCATCACCGACTCAATGAACATGAGTTTGAGCAAACTCCGGGAGTTGGTGATGGACAGGGAGGCCTGGCATTCTACAGTCTGTGGGGTCACGAAAAGTTGAACATGACTGAGCTACTGAACTGAACTGAACTGACCTGAGTGACCACACCATTATGGTTATCCAGGTCATTACAAGCTTCTTTGTATAGTTCTTCTGTGTTTTCTTGCCACCTCTTTTTAATATCTTCTGTTTCTTTTAGGTCTTTACTAGTTCTGTCCCTTACTGTGTCCATTTTTGCATGAAATATTTCCTTGAAGAGATCTCTAGTATTTCCCATTCCATTATTTTCCTCTGTTTCTTTGCATTGCTCATTTAAGAAGGCCTTCTTATCTCTTTTCTATTTTCTGGAACTTTGCATTCAGTTGGGTGTATATTTCCCTTTCTCCCTTGCCTTTTGTACCTCTTCTTTTCTCAGCTATTTATAAAGCCTCCTCAGACAACTAGTTGGCCATCTTGCATTACTTTTTCTATGGATTGGTTTTGGTCACTGCCTCCTATATATTGTTACAAACCTGCATTCATGGTTCTCCAAGCCCTCTATCTAAAATACCTAACCCCCTGTATTTGTTCATCACCTCCACTGTATAATTATAAGGGATTTGATTTAGATCATACCTGAATGATTTAATGGCTTTCCCTACTTTCTTCAATTTAAGCCTGAATTTTGCAATAGGAGCTCATGATCTAAGCCACAGTCAGTTCCAAGTCTTATTTTTATTGACTACATGGAGCTTCTCCATCTTTGCTTGCAAATAATATAATAAATCTGATTTCTGTGTTGATCATGTAATGATATCCATATGTAGAGTTGTCTCCTGGGTTATTGGAACACAGTGTTTTCTATGACCAGTGTATTCTCTTGACAAAACTCTGTTAGCCTTCACCCTGCTTAATTTTGTACTCCAAAGCCAAGCTTGCCTGTTATTCTGGATGTCTCTTGATTTCCTACTTTTGCATTCCAATCCCCTATGATGTTAAGGGCATCATTTTATGGTGTTAGTTCTAGAAGCTGTTGTAAGTCTTCATAGAACCGGTAAACTTCATCTTTTTTGGCATCAGTGTTTGGGGGATAGACTTGGATTACTGTGATATTGAGTGGTTTGCCTTGGAAATGAACAGAGATCATTCAGTTGTTTTGGACATTGCACCCAAGTACAGCATTTGGACTCTTTTGTTGGCTGTGAGGGCTACTCCATTTCTTGTAAGGGACTCTTGCAAACAGTAGTATATATAATCATCATTTGAATTAAATTCAACCATTCCTCTCCATTTTAGTTCACTGATTCCTAAGATGTCTATGTTCACTGTTGCCATCCCCTGCTTGACCACATCCAATTTACCTTGATTCATGGACCTAACATTTCAGGTTTCTATGCAATATTGTTTTTATGCAATATTGCATTGGATTTTACTTTCTCCAACTGTCACATCTACAGCTGAGCACTATTTCTGCTTTGGTCCAGCCACTTCATCCTTTTTGGAGCTGTTAGTAATTGCCCTCTGCCTTTCCCCAGTAGCATATTGGATACCTTCTGACCTGGGCATTCATCTTCCAGTGCCATAACTTTTTGCCTTTTCATACTGTCCATGGGGTTCTGCAGTCAAGAATAGTGGAACGCTGCCATTTCCTCCTCGAGTGGGCCATGTTTTATTAGTATTCTTCACTATGACCTGTCAGTTTTGCATGGCATGGCTGCACGGCATGGTTGATAGCTTCACTGAGTTATGCAGGGCCCTTAACCATGACAAGGCTATGATCCAAGAAAAGGATATCCACAGATACACGAAGAAATCAGATTTTTAATATAAAAAGTTCTAAAGTGTATCCAATGCTCTGCGGTTCCTTAAATGGGAAGGAATTCTCAAAGAGAGGGATATATGTATACCTATGGCTGATTCACTTTGCTGTACACATGTAACATATACATAATGCATATAACACAATATTATAAAGCAATCATACTCCAATAAACACTTAAAAAACAAAAGTGCTTCAGGTAAGTTTGAAGGATAAAGAGAACTGTTACCTCTTTCATGACCAGAAACACATTTTGCATGCATAAAAGACCAAAAAAAGAAAAATGACTTCTACATTCAGGCTTTTGTTCCCTTCCTGGTTGTCCCAGATACCTGGAGAGTGATGATCAGCTTTTCTGAGGGTGTTATGAGTTCACAGAGTACACTTTTGAAAACAGCTGGGCACAGATTCCCAAGAATGCTGCTTAGCATTCTAAAGCCCAACCATAATTTCTCCCTTAAGCACCATGTTAAACTGGTTTATATCATACATCAAGACTTATCTAGACATAACGAATCAAGAGGTTTCAGCTTTCTAAAGAATTGTCTACTTTCTGGTTTTCATGTAAGTCAGAAGTTGGTGCCTAGAGGAAAGATGAGTTTGAACACTGTTACACTGTGAGGGCACTGGGGGCATCTCTGAGGCTTGTGGTGTGTACGCAAAGGCAGAGGTGGTGAGGTTGTTTTCCTCTGGCTCAACTCTTCTTTTTGTTGGGAGTAGTTTTGGACCATCATCATTGAGTATCAGCTTGAAGAAAGACTTGATGGTGATCCCCCTTTTTAAGAGGATTGTGTTTTGTCATATAATTATACAGCTATTTGAGCCATATTGCTTCACAAATTGGTGGGGAAGGGAAATGTGTATTTGTATGAGTGATGGCCTTCCTCAGTGATCAATGCAAAGAAATAGAGGAAAACAACAGAATGGGAAAGACTAGAATCTCTTCAAGAAAATCAGAGATACCAGAGGAATATTTCATGCAAGGATGGGTTTGATAAATGACAGAAATGGTATGGACCTAACAGAAGCAGAAGATATTAAGAAGAGATGGCAAGAATACACAGAAGAACTGTACAAAAAAGATCTTCACGACCCAGATAACCACGATGGTGTGGTCACTGACCTAGAGCCAGACATCCTGGAATGTGAAGTTAAGTGGGCCTTAGAAAGCATTACTACGAACAAAGCTAGTGGAGGTGATGGAATTCCAGTTGAGCTATTCCAAATCCTGAAAGATGATGCTGTGAAAGTGCTGCACTCAATATGCCAGCAAATTTGGAAAACTCAGCAGTGGCCAAAGGACTGGAAAAGGTCAGTTTTCATTCCAATCCCAAAGAAAGGCAATGCCAAAGAATGCTCAAACTACTGCACAATTGCACTCATCTTACACGCTAGTAAAGTAATGCTCAAAATTCTCCAAGCCAGGCTTCAGCAATATCTGAACCGTGAACTTCCTAATGTTCAAGCTGGTTTTAGAAAAGGCAGAGGAACCAGAGATCAAATTGCCATCATCCACTGGATCATGGAAAAAGCAAGAGAGTTCCAGAAAAACATCTATTTCTGCTTTATTGACTATGCCAAAGCCTTTGGCTGTGTGGATCACAATAAACTGTGGAAAATTCTGAAAGAGATGGGAATACCAGAACACCTGATTTGCCTCTTGAGAAATCTGTATGAAGGTCAGGAAGCAACAGTTAGAACTGGACATGGAACAACAGACTGGTTCCAAATAGGAAAAGGAGTACGTCAAGGCTGTATATTGTCACCCTGTTTATTTAACTTCTATGCAGAGTACATCATGAGAAACGCTGGACTGGAAGAAACACAAGCTGGAATCAAGAATGCCGGGGGAAATATCAATAACCTCAGATATGCAGATGACACCAGCCTTATGGCAGAAAGTGAAGAGGAACTAAAAAGCCTGTTGATGAAAGTGAAAGTGGAGAGTGAAAAAGTTGGCTTAAAGCTGAACATTCAGAAAACGAAGATCATGGCATCCGGTCCCACCACTTCATGGGAAATAGATGGGGAAACAGTGGAAACAGTGTCAAACTTTATTTTTCTGGGCCCCAAAATCACTACAGATGGTGACTGTAGCCATGAAATTAAAAGACGCTTACTCCTTGGAAGGAAAGTTATGACCAACCTAGATAGCATATTCAAAAGCAGAGACATTACTTGCCAACAAAGTTCGTCTAGTCAAGGCTATGGTTTTTCCAGTGGTCATGTGTTGATGTGAGAGTTGGACTGTGAAGAAAGCTGAGTGCTGAAGAATTGATGCTTTTGAACTGTGGTGTTGGAGAAGACTCTTGAGAGTCCCTTGGACTGCAAGGAGATTCAACCAGTCCATTCTGAAGGAGATCAGCCCTGGGATTTCTTTGGAAGGAATGATGCTAAAGCTGAAACTCCAGTACTTTGGCCACCTCATGCGAAGAGGTGACTCATTGGAAAAGACTCTGATGCTGGGAGGGATTGGGGGCAGGAGGAGAAGGGGACGATAGAAGATGAGATGGCTGGATGGCATCACTGACTCCATGGACGTGGGTCTGAGTGAACTCTGGGAGTTGATGATGAACAGGGAGGCCTGGCGTGCTGTGATTCATGGGGTCACAAAGAGTCGGACACTACTGAGCGACTGATCTGATCTGATCTGATGAGTGGATGGAATAAACAAAACTTGCAATTTTTTTATGTTCTTCTCCTCATTCTCAAATTTTCTGATTTATTCCTAGGAATATGAATAGAATTATTTTCCCCATTTTTTCTTTTTTTTTCTTCCTTTTCTTTGTATAAACACCTTTTGAGCAGTTTGAAATATGATAACAAATTTGAGAGTTGAAAACTCAGCATTTAATATCTTGTCTAGTCTCAGAGACTAGGTCAGAATCCAGATCTTTTGTCCAGTCCCCTCTTTTTGCTATAAGCAATCAAGGGCCTTGAGCTGTGAGGTTCATAGTCATACTGACTGAGTCACTGCTAGCGCTGGAGTCAGCTTTGAGTCTCTTGTCTTCCAGTTGGTGCTACTCAAACTTGCCCAATAATAAACTCAAATATCACGTACCAATTTAAAAATTTTCTGTTGTAATACAGTCCTTGAGTGTGTGCTGAGTCACTTCAGTCATGCCTGTCTCTTTGCAACCCTATGGACGATAGCCTACCAGCCTCCTCTGACCATGTGATACTGCAGGAAAGAATACTGGAGTGAGTTGCCCTGCCCCCCTTCAGGGGATCTTCCTGACCCAGGAATCAAACCCACGTCTTCTGTGGCTCCTGCGTTACTGGTGGATTCGTTACCTCTGGGCCACAAGGGAAACCCAATACAGTCCTTAGGATAATGAAAAGGATAACTTTTCAAAGTTTAATATTTGCAACTCACTAAATGATGTGTCTGTGCTTTATAGTATATGTGGTTGTTCCCTAGCATCAAAAGTAAATTACTTATTTTGATCATTCATCCTATAATTTACCACTTGAGTGTGGATTACTTTGAGTCAGCAGGCATAGTCAGTTCGTTCTTGTTCTATAGCCAAGTCTTTAGAATATAAAATTCATCGTTTTCCATGATATGAGTGTTATGGCCAAGACAACCCTGTTGGTTGACACAGTGAAAATGTGGCTATGGAAAATGTCTAGGGTGCACAATTTTTTAAAATGTATACTTTGTCCCTTTATGCCATCACTGAGATTCAGCCAGATTCATGGCTGCAAGAGCAACAGATCCAATAATTTCTTATCTTCACAGGTCACTGAGTTTTATGATGACCTCAAAAACAAAGAAAGACTGTCCTCTTGAGATAGTCTAGATGTATGAATATACTATGTTAGAAATTTCCATATTTTCTACTGCAGTGTCCTTCTTATTAGAGAAGAAATAAAATGAGCCTCCTTGTCATACACGCATATACCTATGGATTAAATGATGCCCTAACATTTCACATTTCATACTTTTTTATGTGTGAAATGAATTTGTGTTGTGTTTTTGTGAATGCAGATAACACTCTGAATATGTATGAAAATATCCATACGCAATTTTTTTTCATTTGTAAATCTAAACAGTCTGTTACTTTTCAATTTTCCTGATTTATAGTAGAAAATGATTGCATGTCTCCTTAAAATCACTTGGCTTGGCTCTTCTTTTATGAATAGTTTTCCTAACAGCTATTGTTGCTTGAGCCACTAAAAGTTAATTTTGTGGATAAATTTTTATTTTCCTTGGTATTGCATACAAACTATCAAGTAATCATTAAAATAAAATGGATATAAATTTAGAATTTTTGACCATCTATTAGCTATTATTCGTGATTGTGTGTGTTAGTCACTCAGTCGTACCCAACTCTTTGTGACCTCATGGACTATAGCCCACCAGGCTCCTCTGTCCATGGAACTCTCCAAGAATACTGGAGTGGGTTGCCATTCCCTTCTTCATGGGATGTTCCCCACCCAGGAATTGAACCCCAGTCTTCTGCCTTGTAAGCAGAATCTTTATTATCTGAACCATCAAAGGTATGTATATCAGGTTCTAAAAAAGACCAAAAACACACAAATAAGAAGCTGGCCTGGCAGTTGATGGGTGTGGGAAGAGAAGCAACTCAGAGGAGGGGCTGTACAATGTGAAATCTTTTCAATCAGTTTCAGGTACAGATACACTCCATGGAAACCTGCAACAACATCACACAGACTGAAGCTGTATCTGAGGAAGTGGGGGGAGGATTGTACCTAGCTCAAGATTTATCTCAGCCTAGGCTGAGAGGTGGGAATTTCCTCCTTCTCAGGTGGTAACATGACCTGGTCTTCCCCTGTGAGTCAGTGACCTCCTGCTAGGAGACCACTGACCATTGAACCAATATCCCCGATATCTTACATTCCAAACTGAGACTTCAAAATATATTTTCACAGCAACAAAATTCTGATTACATATCTATGCATTTATCATCTTTCTAGTCAACTATCTTTCCTTATTTTGTTGAAAAATGATATGCAATTATTTTCGAAGCTAAATACTTGCTCTAAAGCTACATATATGTGTGAGTGTGTATAACTTAGATTCTTGTATTAACTTTGAAAAGTGTTTGATGTAATGCAGTTACATTTTTAGCAAGACATAATGACCACCATCATTATGGGGCACTGAAATACAATAAATTGACAGTTTAGGGTAATGAAAGCCCAGGGAATTTTTGATGATTGCCTTAGCTTTGGGGAGATCATTTTCACTCTTTATGTGCTGAATCATTTTCTTCAAGCTCTTTTTCCACCAACTCAAATATGTGCTAAAACTTCAGTGTAAACAGTTTATGTTGTGTATGAGAAGAATCTGTTAGAATTCTCAACATTATATCTGTAGCAATAACAACAAGTGCTTAGATAGCAGTATATGCCAGACACAAATTTCTTTACCTTAATTAACCCTTTCAATTCTGACAGCTCTATGAGGTAAGTAGTATTGTCATCCTCATTTTACTGGAGAGGAAACTGACGTACAGAAAGGTGGAATCACTAGCCCGTGTCTCTACAGCTTGTAAGCATAAAGCCTGGATAAGAATTGAGGCAAGTCAATTCAGAGTCTGCTCTTAACCAATTTGTTAATGGCTAATAAAGTGCTTTGCCTTTGATTTCTGTAGCACTTCTCTTTGACAAGTACATGTATCTTATTTCTTCAATATGTAGATAAGGATACTGGGGCTTGGGGACATTTAACGATGTGCTCATCATCACTCTCCCAGTCAAAGGAAGAACTGAGACCCAGGTAACGCATTGCCAACAGCAGAGAGTCATTTAGCTTTGATGTAACATAAAAACACATTTACAAAAGATGGTTGAATTAATCCACTCAGCTCCAAGTCAGAATAAATAATATACTCCTTTTTTTATATGCTTTGTAGAGTTTGAAAAATTCATTTTTAGAAATAACTGATTCCTTTCTGTGAATCTAGTAACAAGGTTAAGGTTGGGAGATGAGTGGTGGTATGGATGAGTATTAAGTATACTTACAACCCTGGGATTATTCCTTCCAATTAGCACATTCCCACTTTTCCCTACTTTGCTCCAATATGAATAAGTGAATGACCTCCTATTTCTTGCATTCTTTCAGTTTATTTATATATTTCAGGGTCAAATTTGAATGCTAACCTCATTGCTACACTACTAATTAGTATGCTTGATTATATTATTATTATTATTATTGTTTTGCCTTAATTGTACTTGACTAGTTCTTGACACAGAGAAGGCAATGGCACCCTGCTCCAGTACTCTTGCCTAGAAAATCCCATGGACGGAGGAGCCTGGTAGGCTGCAGTCCATGGGGTCGCTAAGAGTCGGACACGACTGAGCAGCTTCACTTTCACTTTTCACTTTCATGTGTTGGAGAAGGAAATGGCAACCCACTCCAGTGTTCTTGCCTGGAGAATCCCAGGGACAGGGGAGCCTGGTGAGATGTCGTCTATGGGGTCGCACAGAGTCCGACACGACTGAAGCAACTTAGCAGCAGCAGTAGCAGCAGCAGTTCTTGACAACATGTAGTTACAGGATGCGGACATAGGACCTTGCACTGGTACTGACTGCTTTCATTCTGTGGATTTGTCTTCATTTCTAAGCTTACACCTGCTTTTTAAAATTCTGATGGAGAAATTACCTTAAGAAGAGCTTGAGGTTAAAAACATGCACACCAGTCATGATAAGTAAAGCATTTACTTTCAACATCAAAATCATTATTGCCCCTCACGATATAAATTTGCCACGAGCTCCATGCTTTTTTACCTGTGAAGACAACCAAGAAAGCTTAGCATGCAGTTCCTTTTGGACTAAAGTGAGTAGATGTATCAGTGACTGTTTCCACATTAACCCTTTTTTTCCATAGACTAATATTCCTCAGCAGATGGTACAGTGCAGTTTATTGTATCCTTAAAAATGTAGAAAGGAAAAAGTAATAATTGATAAAGTGATTTTTTGTTGTCCCGTCTTTCATTATTAGCTATCCTGTACTGAGTACATGCTTATGCAGTAGAAAGTATATCGGAAGGTCTCATTTGCAAAAACATGGAGAAGTCTTGAGGGTATCATGGTAAGCAAAATAAGTCAGAGAGAGATAAATACCATATGATCTCACTTATGTGTAGAAACTCGAAAGCAAAGAGATTGGTAGCTCCCAAAGGCTGGTGAGTGAGGGCTTGTAAAATTGGGGAAGGTGGTTAGAAGGTAAAAGCTTCCAGTTATAAGACCAATAAGTCCTGGTGATGTAACAGACAGCATGGTTATTATTGTTAAATATATTTGACAGTACTTTACTGTATATTTGAAAGTTTCAGGAGAAAAATATCTTAAAAGGTTTCATCACAAGAAGAATATTGTAACTATGTGAGGTAATGCTAACTAAATTTATGATAATCATTTCACAATATATATACTTTTCAAATCATTATGGGCTTCCCCAGACTAATACAATGTCATATATCAATTATATCTCAATAAAACAATATAAAATAAAACAGTCAAAAGTATAAAAGCAGAGACTAGAATGGTGGTTGCTGGGGGACAGAGGGAGGTGCGATGGGGAGGTGTTGGTTAAAGGGCACAAAGCTTCATTTAAGCAAGATGAACGCTTTCTGGATCTAAAGTACAGCACGGTCATGAGAATTAACAGTTCTGCGCTGTATACTTGAACTTTGTTAAGAAGATGGATCTTGCATTAATGAAGTGAATTCTAATCTTTTATTCTCCCTCCCTCACTTATTACTAGGCAAAATGGTGACAAAACCACATTTGAACTACCTTACAGATAGTGTAGTTTTTGCAAGTGTAATGTTTCCAATGTAGATGTTTCCAATATAGATAAGTCAGAGTAGCTCTCTAAAGAGCCTGAAAAATCATCTTAGAAGAACCCATTACGATGCTTATGTTTACTAACCAGCTATCAAAAATGCTAATGTGCAGAAAGACCAGGGAAGGCAATTTTAATTAATAAAATTTGATGCATTAAAGGAAGTGATGCCTTTTTGATGAATTTTTAAAATATAGCTCACATTCAGCAGTTTTTATTATTTAAGAGTAAGCTTGCTTTCTCTTAAAATTGACACTTCTACCTAGACTTTTCAGGTTCTTTCCTGGAGAGAAAGACTAAAGAAGTTAATAAACATTAAAATGAAAGGTGGATTTTGCTATTCTATCACTGCCAGAAAGCTTCCACACAAGGAAATGCTCTGCATGCATTATAAACCTATACAGATAGGCTATATAATCACGGAAAAGTGAGAAAAGAACAGAACTCAGAAATGGGGGAATGAAATTAACGCTTTTAAACTGGGAAAATTAGTGTGATCCTTTGTTGGTCTGCACTAAACAATTAAAAAAAATTGCATTAACATAGCAGCCAACTGTATAGCTGCCTGCAAATAAAGCAATATTGCTGGATTGACCAGGTTACCATATCATCCTTCTGTGCATAGTATCTCAGACTTAGTTCTCCAGAGAGGGAAACCATAAAAACAAAACAGTAATGCAAATCAAGATGGGGGATCCATTTTCATTTTACTTGTAATAAGATTTATATTAATTCAGGCTCTTTGTTTGCTATCAAACTAGTCTTAAAAAGGATCACTTACAGGTGTTTGAGTGTAAACCCACACTCCACATACTGAGGCTTGCAATAACAAACCCGACATCTGGTCTTATCACTGGGTAAAGTAAATATGAGAGCTTTAGCTTTTGAAATGAAATGCTGTGGCTGGTTCTGAATTCATATATTGCCCACAGGTCATCACAGCTTCATTTGTGCCCCGTGGCAGCGACAGAGTGGCAGCTCTCTAGGGAAATGGACACTTGGCTTAATGCTTTCTCTCTGGCCTTCCTGGGCTCCCGAATGCTTTAATATTATTTAAAAATTGTCAAAGCTGCCTGCTAATGGGCAAGAGATATACTTCGGACTTAAACTGACAAACTTCAGTTGTGGCCACAAGGAGTGGTTGCAGTGAGGAATGGCAAAAGAATACTGTAATGTAGCTGGATTCCCTAACTCTGTTGCTATGGACTGCAGACAGTTTGAAAAGCAAACTAAAACAAAACAGGTTTTGTTTCACACACCATAAAGTAACATCCTTTGGATGCCAGATAGTAGATTTTGCAGGAGTCAGATGCAGGGAAAAGTCCTTAAATACTTAACATTTCAACCTAAATCATAAACACTGGGCAGGACACTGAGATACTTTTACACTCGTGTGGTTTTCTTTTTCCTTCTTATAATCCTCCTCCCCTTCTTTTGTTCATTTTTCATTCTCTTTTCTGATAAGCAAAGTCACAGTTCAGATGCAGCAGAGTCTAAATCATCTAAAGCAAATCAGACCAGAAATGGGCTGATAATGAGGGGAAAAAAAAGTGTGCTTGCTTCTTACAGGTGAATCATCAGTGCAACAATGGAGTCTAAAGATTCTATTAGCATTACAGAAGCTGTCAGGAAGCAATTTACGTTTTCTCTCAAAGATTTTTACTCTAGTAGTATAGAACCTTGATTATGATGATTTCCCCCCTTTTTTTGTTTTTTAGTCTGTTTTCTCCAAAGACCTTTTGCATTAGTTACTGTATGTACAATTTCTGTTTCCAGATCTTATATAATGGAATTCTCTTTCATTTGATCATTCAACAAATATTTATGCAGAACCTACTATGTCAGACACTAAACTGCTTGCTGGGAACAGATTTGGTTCTAATTGCCTTCACCGAGCATGCATTCATTTTCTGTATTTACTCTAAATATGCTATGTACAACTATTCAAAAACACATTTCCATTGAGTGTCCAGTGTGGCTTCTAACTTGTTAGTATGTCATTTAAAAAGTGCTCAACTTTTTCTTTCTTATAAAGTACTGTTTAAAAGTAATTTGTTTGAGATTTTGATATTTAATAAATTAAATGATTTTATAAATTTTGTAGACTATTTAGATACTTAGTATGTATTTGGCATATAATTTAACTGACATATCACATGTTTGTATTTAAATGAAGTACAAATCAATACTATTCTTCCAGTTCTATTTTTCCAGAGTGGAAAAATGAGTTTCAGCTCTCTGGAGCCATATAGAAAATCAGTTTCACAATCCCTCTGACTCTCAGCAGTTTGCAGAAGGACAAGGAGCAAGGCTGCCACTCGAGCGCCATCCACATTGAATTGTGCATGATTGATAACTGTCTTTTTGTTAATTTAATGGAAGCAGACAGCAGGAAAGGAGGGAGGGAGTGGGAAAATGAGTGTATTGACTTAGTGAAGGAAAGAAGGCAACAGGAAAATGGTTTTAAATTTCATATTGTCTTGATCATTATGTGGTCCCTGACCGTTCTGGACACATTTTGATGAGCTGTCATTTGTACATTTCCTATGATGTGTCAACATTTAGGGAATGAATTCAGATCAGGTTTTTCTGATGCTAAATTGGACACAGCATTATTTGCTTCGAATGAGAGTGAGAGGGTATGACAGAACTCAAGTTACCCAGAGATGTCTCAGATGTCTTCTTAAGAGCTAATACAATTATTAGGAGCAAGGACCCGGTGAGAGTCTTCTCCAGCTTTTTAAATCCAGTGAGTGAAAAGGAGGAATCTTTCAAATGAAAAAAAACTAGGATGGAGTAGCCTGCTGTAGACTCTTGTCACTGTGAGTGTGGACACACAGCTGGATGTTCACAAACCCAACACAGAGGCACACCTTTCTTCCTTCCAAGCTAGTTATTTTTGTGGTGAGGCTCTGTGGTGAATAGCTGTTGACTCTGCCATGCCAGGTTCCATTCTTCTCTCTTAAGTCAGAACCTGACTTTCGGTTGGAGATTTCCTCCCATTTCAGTGGTGCTGTATCTTCTTCTCCCAAGCCAGCACCCTCTGTGGGCAAACAATTCAGGCTGAGCCAATCTACACACTCTATCCCCACTGGAGATAATGGTTCTGGGATAAACATATGCCTCAAGTCTGGCCAATAAGACTTAATTCTGGGATTTTCTTTTGAGCTCAAAATAAATAGACTTTTTTTCCTAATAAAATTCTTAGGATGATATAAACAAAGAGCTACTAGGAACCCGACCATAGACAGAAGTAACGAGAGAACAAGACCCTTCAGAGAAAAGGAGAGCAGGGAAAGAGAGTAGTATTTGAGCTTTGACGACACTGTTGGAGACCCTGGATCAAGCTATGCCTGAAGCCAGATATCACTGAACATTTTGTCATGTGAGCCAAATAATTCTTATTTTTCTTAAATTGAGTTGACTTTTATTTTCTTGTAATAGAAATATTCTTACTCTATCCCCAGAAATCGTATTATCTTCTCTTTAGATAATTTTACTTCCTTGTCTCCCAATTGCTTTTGGGAAATCAGTATGGAATTCTTTTAGTTTCTTACTTATGTTCAATTAACATGTCTCCAAAATGGCCTTCATCCGTCAAGAAAATAAAGTATTGCCAAAGGAAATTAAACTTCACAAGAAGAGGAAGCTGAGTATGCAAAATATCTGACATTTTTCACTTAACTTAAGGCAAAATTACCTTTTATCTTACCTTATGTGATATATAGACAGGGAGAAGCTCTTTGGAGGTATTTGAGGAACATCTGTGCATACTTATATCTTACAGTAGGTTTTGCTCTTTCCCTCCTTTTGGTCATGTTTTCATCACCTCTTGAGTGAGTGAGTGAAAGTCACTCAGTCATGTCCATCTCTTTGTGACCCCATGGACTATACAGTCCATGGAATTCTCCAGGACAGAATATTGGAATGGGTAGCCTTTCCTTTCTCCAGGGGATCTTCTCAACTCAGGAATTGAACCCAGGGCTCAGCTGGTAGATTCTTTACCAGCTGAGCCACAAGGGAAGCCCAAGAGTACTGGGGTGGGTAGCCTGTCCCTTCTCCAGTGGATCTTCCCGACCCAGGAATCAAACCAGGGTCTCCTGCATTGCAGGCAGATTCTTTACCAGTTGAGCTATCAGGGAAGCCCCTCATCACCTCTTATATATATAAAATTTCTTATTAGACATCCTTGCCTCAAATTCAGTATGTACACATCAAAACCAATTATACTTCTTTCAGACATAATACTCCTCCTATTTTCTCAATTTTAGTTTGTGCCTCTGTCATTCAGCCCTGCACACAGTGTAGATATGGGGGAGTTGAGTTTAAGAACTTCTAGTCCCATTCTCTGTCTTAATCACCTCAGGCTGCTATAAAAAATACCAAAGGCTAGCTAGCTTAGGCAACAGACATTTGTTTTTCATAGAGATCTCTCTTTTCCAGGCTTGCAGATGACCACTCTCACTGTGTCCTCATGTGATGGAGACAGAGAGGGAGGGAGGGAGAGAGAGAGAGAGCACGCTCCTCTTATAATGGCACTAGCCCCAACATGGGGTACCACCTACTTGACCTCTTCTGAACATAATTGCCTCCCAATAGCTCTATCTCCAAATACCAACACACTGAAATTTTGGGAGAACACAAACATTCGAGTGATGACACCTTCCCACACACATATCAAAAGCAATCCATCTACCATCTTATGTTTGCATGAATTGATCTGTTCAACTCCATCTTTATTACCATTTCTTTTACTCAAGTCCTCATCATCTCCTACCTCAATAATCATGATAAAGTCCAATTTGTTCTCATCATTGGTTATGTTTCATGAAAATTTGTTCCCCAGATTAAAGGCATTGTAATCTATCAAGAATGCAAATCTAACCATGTCAGTTCTCTGCATAAAATTTTCAGTGTATTTCATATATTTATTTATATAACAGACCTACATAGCTTGATCTGCATCTGCCTGTGCAATTTCTTGTGGTGCCATTTCATCATTTCTATGTCATGCCCTGACAGTCATGAGGCACTTATTCAGAGGCACTTAGACACACACATACACACACACACACACATATACACATTTCTGTTTTTCATATCAGTGATTACAGAATGCAGTTCTGTTGGAACCCCATTCTTCATCACAATCATTTTGTTAATCCATTGACCTTTCAAAAATCAGGGAGAGATTTTTTTCTGGGTTTCCATAATTTTCCATGTGCACTGAATTCACTCTACTTCTCACTCTCTGTATTAGAGTAATAGAATTTTATTTGCTATGTAACTATTTTCACCACTAGATTCCTTGCTCCTTGAAGACAGAATTCACATCTCACTTTAGTTTTTATCGTGTGCTTGGTATATTATCCAACACTGAGTAAGAGCTTGCTGAAGGTACCCTAATCCTTAAGTGTCTTTAAAACCAAGTAATTTATTATGTAAATTAATTGCATATGTAATCACTCATTTGATGTGTTTGAGCTGTGGTGTTGGAGAAGATTCTTGAGAGTCCCTCAGACTGCAGGGAGATCCGATCAGTCCATCCTAAAGGAAATCAGTCCTGAATATTCATTGGAAGGACTGATGTTGAAGCTGTAACTCCAATACTTTGGCCACCTGATGCAAAGAGCTGACTCATTGGAAAAGAGTCTGATGCTGGGAAGGATTGAGGGCAGGAGGAGAAGGGGACGGCAGAGGATGAGATGGTTAGATAGCATCACTGACTCAATGAACATGAGTTTGAGTAAACTCTGGGAGTTGTTGATGGACAGGGTTGCCTGGCATGCTACATTCCATGGGGTCACAAAGAGTCGGACACAACTGAGCAACTGAACTGAATTGAACTGAATCACTCATTTAGTTTTTTTTTAATTGTTGAGCTTATTTGACTTTAAATGAATCTTAAGAAAACACATATTAAGCAGAAGTATGAGGGAAGACTGTTTGACCTTTAAACTGAAACATTACTTCAACACTTTGTAAATATGAACTGTAAACAAAATACCATAACTGCAAGGTACAAATGAGTAAAAGAAAAGAAAGAATGAAACAGATATTAAGCAGCTAAGACAAAATGTGATGGTAAAAAGCTTATTAAAGATTGTTGATATAGCCCAGAGAACTGTGCATCTAGGATAGAAAAGAACTTTTGAGTTCTATGAGATTTCTGTTTACAGTGACACAACTTTGTTAAACTGCTACCAGGCTTTACCTTCAAATAGCATTTTTCACAGCAAAAGCATATTTTGAACAGGAACTTCTCTATTATCTTCATTATATTCCCTTTTCCCCATCAAATCTAAAATAGTTTTATAAAGTCATGCAATTATATTGGGATGGAAGAGAAAGGTGGGTACATACATGGATTCTTGAGTCAGATCAGTCCTCAGTCTTAGCACTTTTATCAATCTCAGACAATTCTCTATTTTAGTAAAACAATATTTTCTCATCTACAAGCCTGTGTAATAACATATGTTTCTTAGAATGGTTATGGAATTTATGATATCATGAAGGTAAAGTGCTTAATGTGATCCATGGTGCATTCAGTTCAGTTCAGGTCAGTTGCTCAGTGGTGTCCAACTCTTTGCAACCCATGGACTGCAGCATGCAGGCTTCCCTGTCCATCACCAACTCCCAGAGCTTACTCAAGCTCATGTCCATCAAGTTGGTGATGCCATCCAACCATCTCATCCTCTGTCATCCCCTTCTCCAGCTTCAATCTTTCCCAGTATCAGGATCTTTTCCAATGAGTCAGTTCCTTGCATCAGGTGGCCAAAGTATTGGAGTTTCAGCTTCAGCATCAATCCTTCCAATGAATATTCAGGACTGATTTCCTTTAGGGTGGACTGGTTGGATCTCCTTGCAGTCCAAGGGACTCTCAAGAGTCTTCTCCAACACAACAGTTCAAAAGCATCAATTTTTGGCCTTCAGCTTTCTTTATAGTCCAACTCTCACATCCATACATGACTACTGGAAAAACCATAGATTTGACTAGACAGACTTTGTTGGCAAAGTAATGTCTTCACTTTACAATATACTGTCTAGGTTGGTTATAGCTTTTCCACCATGGAGCAAGCATCTTTTATTTTCATGGTTGCAGTTACCATCTGCAGTGATTTTGGAGCCCAAGAAAATAAAGTCTGTCACTGTTTCCGCTATTTCCCCATCTATTTGCCATGAACTGAGGGACCAGATGCCATGATCTTAGTTTTCTGAATGTTGAGCTTTCAGCCAAGTTTTTCATTCTCCTCTTTCACTTTCATCAAGAGGCTCTTTAGTTCTTTGCTTTCTGTAATAAGGGTGATGTCATCTGAGGTTACGGCATATCTGAGGTTACTGATATGTCTCCCAACAAACTTGATTTCAACTTGTGCTTCCTCCAGCCCAGCGTTTCTCATGATGTACTCTGCATATAAGTTAAATAAGCAGGGTAACAATATACAGCCTTGACACACTCCTTTCCCCATTTGGAACCAGTCTGTTGTTTCATGTCCAGTTCTAACTGCTGCTTCTTGATCTGCATACAGATTTCTCAGCAGGCAGGTCAGGTGGTCTGGCATTCACCTCTCTTTAGGAATTTTCCACAGTTTGTTGTAATCCACACAGTCAAAGGCTTTGGAGTAGACAGTAAAACAGAAGTAGATGTTTTTCTGGGACTCTCTTGCTTTTTGATGATCCATTGGATGTTGGCATTTTGATCTCTGGTTCCTCTGCCTTTTCTAAAGCTAGCTTGAACATCGGTAGTTCACAGTTCATGTACTGTTGAAGCCTGGCTTGGACAATTTTGAGCATTACTTTACTAAGGTGTGAGATGAGTGCAGTTGTACAGTAGTTTGAGCATCTTTGGCATTGCCCTTCTATGGGATTGGAATGAAAACTGACCTTTTCCAGTCCTCTGGCCCCTGCTGAGCTTTCCAAATTTGCTGGCATATTGAGTGCAGCACTTTCACAGCATCATCTTTTAGGATTTGAAATGGCTCAACTGGAATTCCATCACCTCCACTAGCTTTGTTCATAGTCATGCTTCCTAAGGTCAACTTGACTTTGCATTCCAGGATGTCTGGCTATAGGTGAGTGATGACACCATCGCAATTATCTGGGTCATGAAGATCTCTTTTTGTATAGTTCTTCTGTGTATTCTTGCCACCTCTTCTTAATATCTTCTGCTTCTGTTAGTTGCATACCATTTCTGTCCTTTATAGAGCCCATGTTTACATGAAATGTTCCCTTGGGATCTCTAATTTTCTTGAAGAGATCTATAGTCTTTCCCATTCTATTGTTTTCCTCTGTTTCTTTGCACTGATCACCAAGGAAGGCTTTCTTATCTTTCCTTGCTATTCTCTGGAACTCTGCATTCAAATGGTTATATCTTTCCTTTTCTCCTTTGCCTTAGCTTCTCTTCTTTTCACAACTATTTGTAAGGGCTCCTCAGACAACCATTTTGCCTTTTTGTATTTCTTTTTCTTGGGGATGGTCTTGCTCCCTGTCTCCTATACAATGTCATGAACCTCTGTCCATAGTTCTTCAGGCACTCTGTCTATCAGATCTAATCTCTTGAATCTATTTGTCTCTTCCACTGTGTAGTCATAAGGGATCTGATTTAGGCCATACCTGAATGGTCTACTGGTTTTCCCTACTTTTTTCAATTTAAGTCTGAATTTGGCAATATGGGCTTCATGATCTGAGCCACAGTCAGCTCCTGGTCTTATTTTTGCTGACTGTATAGAGCTTCTCCATCTTTGGCTGCAAAGAATTTATCATTGGTGCATTATCAGTATAATTATCAATACAGTCAGTGGTGCATTATCAATTCTTTATTATTTCTAATGAGTCACATGGTAAATGTCAAAAAATGTTGGCAACCAAGTTAAAGAGATTTCTTTACTGTATGATTTATTGGGCCTTAATATATCAATGTGCACATTGAATTGCTAAATGGTAATGGGTTTTGTAGTATTTTCCAGGCTTATATGACAATGGTTCCATTTTATTATAGAATACATCATGGCACTACTCTTTCATGCCACTCACTTAAGTAAGTGTTGCTTTAGGTGAACATTATTAAACTAAAATAGAATAAAAAATTGAGAAAGCCTAAAGGAGTCCAGGCAAGGAAGGCGAAAGTAAGAAACAATGGTATAGTTACTGGTTTAGAACAAATAGATTTGTTAATAAACTTCTATACTATTCTAACACACTGGCTGTCTTTACCCTAAAGCCAACTAAAGTATTGAAGTTCTAAGGCTCATCACAAAATTCCCATCATAGTTATAGTCATTCTCTGCAGGAATTACAGATAGACATTCAATCATGCAAATATCAAAACTGGAAAATTTCTTTGAGGGAAATAGTTTTTTAAACAGTTTTTTGCATGCAATTTTTAAGAAATACTTGTTTCACTCATCCCTTTCTATTAGCTTTATCACTTTAAAATTTGTATGTAACCTTTTTCTTAGGACCTATTGATGCTGTAAGGAAAGGATTGATTGTCTCTAAAGTGTATTAGAATAACCTGAGAGACATAATGAAATGTTGGCACAAAATCATATACCAATGAATTGCTTTTATTTACTAGCTCTATAGGAGAAGGCAATGGCACCCCACTCCTGTGCTCTTGCCTGGAAAATCCCATGGACGGAGAAGCCTGGTAGGCTGCAGTCCATGGGGTTGCTAAGAGTCAGACATGACTGAGTGACTTCACTTTCACTTTTCACTTTCATGCATTGGAGAAGGAAATGGCAACCCACTCCAGTGTTCTTGCCTGGAGAATCCCAGGGACGGGGGAGCCTGGTGGGCTGCTGTCTGTGGGGTCGCGCAGGGTCGGACACGACTGAAGCGACTTAGCAGCAGCAGCAGCAGTAGCTCTATGATTTAGATAATGCTCAACTTGCTCCTTTGTTTTCTATGATTCACATAATTCATAAAGCTTTATCAAAGGACAAGACTGAAGTAGAGGATACTGGCTACTGAGTTGCAATTTAGCAATCATATAACAAAAGAGTTTGATAAGAATATATGACTAGTTATTTTTCTGAACCACATTATTTGAGAGCAAATTATATTGTGAGAGTTCTTAAAACTAGAATTATGTAAAATTATTAATATTTGCTACAACTACTTCTTTACCCCTTTTAGGATTAAACAGGTAAGGGCTGTCTAATGGGCTGCTCAATTTCACTATTTAGCAAACATTTATGGAGCAAAGTACAGTTTTAGGGGTTGTGAGTGATGATTCATCAATCAGTAAGACTCATAAAAATAAGAAAACAGAAAAAATCTATGTTAACACAAATTATGGTAGAATATAAGAATGATATTTGTATGGTATTACATAAAAGAAAATGCCCATGTATTAAGAAGAATCATTGGGTAAGAAGAATAATGTAGAATTCAATGGGTATTTGAAGAATGGAAAAGACCTTGAAATATGCAGCCAGTGGAGAAGCTTCTCCAAGCAGAAAGAAAATCTGGTTATGTTAAATTGTGTACTCTAGAGAGAGAAAGGTAGTTTTGTCAAAATTACAGTTTTTTGAATTTAGGTTTTAATAAAAAGATATTTTAAGAAATACCAAAAATGATAAGGATGTGTTTCATAATATAAATCCAGCGGTAGTAGTACTAAAGAGTGGCTTGTGAGGTTTATGATCTTCTTGGTTTCCATCACTTCTCTCAAATTAAGGGCAACGATAGCTTTCAGATAAATGCTGTAGTCCTGCTCTCAATTCATTTCCAGCCCTTTTTATACATACATTTTGAAGTAAATACTGAATACCAGTCTACTTTCTAACAGTAACATATGAAGTTTCAAGTAATGATGAGAATAGCTACTTGTAGAAATTATTCAAGTATTTCAGAAATACCCCGAATAGAAAGGAGCTGTAAGCTGTGAATCCTTCTATGGCTTCCTGTCTGCTGCTTAGAAATTCAGGTGAGCCCAGTGCCTGCTCTTTCTGTGCTCCCACAATTTCTGGTTAGTACCTGTCAGGCCATTTTGAGATGATTTGGCATTTTGTTTAATTTGAGAACGATGAGCTCCTCAAAATTAGGAGACTGTCTTATTTTTCTTTACACTTTAGGTGGCACTTTATGTTTAATGATTAGGAGTTGATCTGTAAATGCCTTATAAACAGAAGGGAGTTCATGCATGTGTGAAATTATAATATGTAAAATTTAAGGATGTCTTCTCATGCTATATTTGGAAACCTACCACATTAAGGGATTTTCATCTCTTCATTTAATCCTCAACAAATTTATGATGTAACTACTTTCGTTATTCACAATGCTCAAGTTCAGTGCCCCAGTGATAGAACAAGAATTGCAAGCTCAAGACTCGGACTCTAGAACTCCAGTTTAGAAATCCTTTCTCTGTGTTCCTCCCAGACACTTAAACTCTGAATACTTCCAGAGATTGCGAGCTCTCCCCACTACAGAACATTGTTAGGTATTATTATTTGCACACCCATAGGCTTCCGTGTCACTGGCTCCTCATGACCACCATTCATCCCTATGTACAAAAAAGAAAGAAAGAAAAAAGAAAAGAAATAACTCTATACTACAAAACAGCCATTCTATCTTCTGCAAGTTTTCTTTTCTTCAGAAGAAGCATTTCTGGTTTCCTCAATGTCATTTTATGCATCATAGTCTTTAAAGGCACAGTGTTGGTATATTTTAATGATGTTGTACACTTGTGCAGGAACACATGGCTGGTTTCATACTTTTTATCAAATGCAAAGCTATCAGTCTAGAATCTTATTCCATTGCCCCCCACTGATGTCTAAGCTTATAAGAGTTTACAAATTTAATTTATTTTAAAAGTACATAATAAATTTGAGCTTAAAGAGTTGTTAAAAACAAATGACTTCACAGGTGGCTCAATGGTAAAGTATCCGCCTGCCAGTGCAGGAGAGATGAATTCCATCCCTCAGTTGGGAAAATCCCCTGGAGAAGGAAATGGCTACCCACTCCAGTATTCTTGCCCAAGAAATTCTATGGACAGAGGAGACTGGCAGGCTACAGTTCATATGGTTGCGGAAGAGTTGGACACAACTTAGTGACTAACCAACAGCAAAAACAAATGACACAATTTATTTGAATAAATTTTGAAAATAAAATGCATATATTTGCTGAATTATTAATTTTCCTAAAATTCATTTATTACAATTTCATAAATTTATTTATGAAAGCTTCTTTGATTTATTTTTCATAGCTGTTTGCTTTTTGAGTTTGTTTACTTTAAGTTATAATTTTTTGGTAGAGTATTTTTTTTCTAAGATTATTCTGTTTCTTTCAAAAAATGGATTAAGCTATTGAAGGCAGGACAGACCCAATAATTTGTGTTATACATCTGAATGACTTAATTATAAAAAATATAACTTGGAGGATAACCAAGACTTGAAATATAGTTGCCAAGTATGACAAAACACTCAAACAAAGACACTTTTCCCGCCACAACAGAGTTTTCAACTGATAGTTGAATGTATTAATTTGTTACTAATGTAGTAATAACTCAGGTATTTCCTGATCTAATGTCTAGTTAAGCCCTTGCAGACAAGACCTAATTTTTAAAAGAGTGTCTTTATTATTATGATGTGCATTAGACCTCTCTCTCTCTCTCTCTTTTAAAACCATTGAGAGTTTAGTTAAGATGCATGTGGTACTTTGTGACAATTGAAATGAATAGAGAACTTATGAGTGCATACCTTATGACAAATGTATAACCAGATTTGTCTTCCATAACCAAGTCTATTGCATTCTCCAGTAATACAATATTGCTTTCAACAGAAGTATGCATCATGGTATAAATCTAATACGGTCCATTGGTTTAGCAGCATTTGACAATCCTTGATATTTCTCTGAAAGATTCTCCATGACACTGAATTAAGACAAATGGTTTTTCTCAGATATAGCAAACTTTACCATTTTATGCTTTATTTCTGATGGAGTTAAAGATAACTCAAATAATTTGAAGCTCAAAAAGCATGCTCAGCTCTGAAGGAAGTCTTCATGTTAAGTGCTAACTTAAAATCTCTATCAACATTAGTGAGAAGTCTTTCTCAGATTACTTCCTGCTCATTTAAGTATAGGAAAAAATAATATTTCAAATAAGGTAGGTTTTAATTCCTCCTACATGTTATTCATTCCTAGAGTGACTTTCCTTATGAATCACTGGAAACAGATTGCTGAAAAGAAACTTGAGATCAATGATGATATATTATAATTTTCCAGGTGATTCTAAAGCAGTTATTTTTTTTAATATATTAATTCCTGTAGGATATTTTTTCACTCAGAAGAAACATTTCATTTTTATGTTATTTTCAAATCTGCCTTTTAAAAAAGCAATTCTTTAAAGGAAATGTCCTCTAAAGTGTCATAATCATGTTTTGGAATTCATCACATTTGATGGGCAATGGTATAAACCGTGTATAAACCGTGCCTCAAAGATATTCTGCCATTAAAGTGATTTTTCTTAAAACCTATCAAAGAGGAGGCACAGCAACCCACCTTCCAGCTTGCACTGAAATAGCAAATGCTGACAAGCTAGTTAATAATTCAAAAGTCTTTTTGGTGGATTGTGTCTATCCCTAAGTTTCAGTTTTATAGAAATGTTCAAATATATTACTTGCAGTTCTTTGCAATTTTATTTTTTTTAGAATTTTGTATTCCCTCTTATCATAAAACAGACTGCTTTTGAAACTCATAGCAAACACTTCTGCTAAAGCACCTCTGTTATTTTTACTTCACTCTGCATAAGTGTTTTCTCATAGCATCCAAGAAATAGACATCTTAGCTAGAATGAGATAAAGCCTATTGCCCCAAAGGAAGATATATCTTTAATATTTTTCCTTTGAGGTAAAGAACCCATGTGATTTATTTCATAACTGGAACCATAATTTCTGTCTGTGATTTTGATCAAACTATTTAGCCTCTTTATCTCAATAGTCTTCATTTTTAGTTGAAAGTGAAGTTTAGGTGGAAAAAAATAAAGGCATGAAAATGAGAAAAATTTTTTATTAATACAAACACAAGAGTTAATTTTTGAACAATGTAACAGTCCAGGTTGGGGCTTATTCATGGAAATTATCAAAATAGAAATTTCTTCAGCTACAAAATGGAAGTTTGTAACATAATCAGAGGGTTATACAAGTATTAACTGAGACATGAATAGTTAAGCAGATCACATTAAGTGGGTCTTCAATTTCTCTTCATCTGACTTTAGTGTTCTTTTTTTTTTTAATGTTAGCACTTTGTGGGTTTGCAAGTGTTGTTATTTTAACTCAAAGATGCTAATGAATTAAAGGTTAACATTTTTCTTCTCATTTCTTATTCCCACCCAATACATTCTAAATTTCTGGAAATCAGATTTTTGTGTTTTCAAGGCAAAAATATTAATTAAAAAGACAGTGTTTTCTTTTTTTCTTCACTTTGAGTAGGGCTGAAAAAAAGTAGTCTAAAGAACACAGTAAATATTTTATTTCAGACACCAAAAGTAATATCCTTAGAAATGCGAGCCAGAAGCAAAAGAATATGCACACTGAGAAACACAAAGGTTTTAAATCAACTATTAGAAGGAATTCTGGGAATTCAATTGGATTATTTTAAACTGAGTATTTCAGAGAACCTGAGAAGCTTATTCTAATTAGATGTTACTTATCTTTGATTTCTTGAATCTTAAACTTTGTGATTCGGTTCTTTTCAGTTTCATGCTAAAACAATTTAAGAAATTGGTCAGTTAAGAGATAAAGGAGTTATATATTGACATCAACCAGCCACAAGAGGGAAGTCTTGGCTATATTAGAAGTAGTGTACATATAGGGAGGGGTCCAGTTTTGCAGAAAAACAGGAATAAAAACAAACAAAAGAAGAGGAAAAAGCATTTTATCTTCTACTTTTTGTTAATTTATTTTTGGTATATCTAGATGCTGTACCAACAAGAGAAAAATTACTTGTATGTTTGGTACATTATTAGACTTTACAAGTACTTTTGTCATACAATGTGTTTTCCTTAAAACTTAAATCACATGTTCTCTGTGAAAGTCACTATAAATCTACTAATTATATATATACATGCATATATGATTACTCATACACCTATATTTTATTCATATAATATAATTCATAAGAGTAATTATTGCTTAGTTTTCTGAGCTGTACCTATTAGTTCTCTCTGTTATGCATTAGTGGCATCCTTGGAATGAATTCTGACTGTATTTTATCCTTCTTGAGGATCCTATGTGTGTAATTATGGCATTTAGAATCTCATGCATATTGCGGCCAAGAAATAAATGAAAAGGATAAAGCATTTCTTAATAAGATCAGCTATTAAACGATTTGGAAATTGACAGTGAAGAAAGTTCTGAAATAGATACTGAAGTCTGGAATGGTATGTTTTAACTGAAGGGTGTTTGGTTGGAAATTTTTGTTTGGATTCACTGTTGGAGTGTTTCTGTTTGAATTCATGACCACTCACCAAATAGTCAGCCTAATTACACATGGTGTAATTAGACAATACAATCATCATGTTATCTACAGAACAGAATGTTCTAGTGATTTGTGGCAGGGCATGGAAACAGAATTCTTAAATCCCAACTTCTGCTTTTAAGAATTTTAACTAATGACATACACAATAAGTATAAAATATTGTGAATACTTCTGCTCTATTATCTTAAAAAGTATGTGATTTTGTTTTTTAGCTTTTCATTGAAAAAAAAATAGTGAAGTTCTGTGAAAACTTGAAATACTTCCACTCATACAGAAAAAAAAAAAACCCAATACTAATAAGACTTTTAAAACACATAGAATACATGCAAATTATGCTGTTTCTCTTTCTATCTGTAATCATCACTATACCCATTTCAGTTTGTGTGCTTTGACATTGCAGCTATATATAAAAAATTTATAAGTTATTTTCTCCAGTTATTTAAGAATAATTCATTTTAGTCTAATGCTAGCAACTAGTTCAAGTTGGTTAGTGACCTGGTGGTAATGCAAATTAATAAACGCTATGTCTTTGCTTAGGTTTAACTTCATATTTAAGTGCACCTCTATACTCTTAACTGAAAATTGTAAGATTATATCATTTAATGTTGAGTAAAATCATTATATCATTTGAAATAGAAAAAATATACAACATATTGGATGTAATATAATAATCACAAATGCTGAAGTCCTGTTTTGGCTAATATGTCGATATTGACATTTTTTTCAGGTGAACAGTTTAATAAACTGTGAAGTGTATACATTTCATTGGCATTGAGTTCATCAATTCCCACTTTGAATGGAGTCAATTCTACTCTCAGATTTTTTTTTTTTTTGGCATACAATTAGCAATCATTCATGTTCTGAAGAACTTTTAGTGGCAGGATAGATAGACTCTGTTATGTTTTCCTTCTATTAGGATGGATCACTTACAAATAATCCTGCTGTGATTAGGCGTTTATTTTACAGTGCAAAATCTATATGGGGATCATTCTTGACATGTCTCTGGAGTTCATTTTTATCATCAATCAAGAAATACAGAGGTGAAGAAGAACATCTAGAGAGGACAAGAGAATGTCTAAGCATAGTCAAACAGGCCTCCCAGAGAAAAATGCTTTTATGAAAGGTATGTTGTTTCTTAAACTGTATATGGAATATCAAGTCCACACATGGCATTTTTCTTTTGGTCTTAGCCCTATTAAAGTTAAGCCATATTTAATGGTGGAACAAGATTCAGTATTAATAAAAGACATATTACAGACACATTACTAATTTAGAATTTAAGGTTAGCAGTGTTTCAGCTGCCAGCATATGGTTGCATAAAGAATTAGTAAGCAGAATGAAGGCTGTTCAATTCCCAAGTCACTATTCCAATTATTGGGGATTAATACTGTCTTATTTTCACCTTGTTTTCTGAGTGTATTGCATGAATGTGCATTTGTTGAAACTTCAATAAATTATTATTCTGAGAGAGATGTATGTTTCCTTATCAAACAGAAATCAAGCCCTCTTTATTGGAGTGTTAGATAATGTGTATTTTAATATTGTACACAGGTATTTTAATAATTGTATTATAAAGCAAACAATTATTAAGAGTTTAAATAGCATGAGTTTAATGATTATTTTTCCATCAACACATTTGGTATAGCACAGAACAAGTTTTTTGTTACTATCTATGAACTGAGCTTGTTTTCCTTACAAAGTATCATCAATGGTTTTTGATCCCTTTTACAAACTTCTATAGGAAATTAAATATTTCCATCATCTTCAATAAAGTGGTCATTAATTTATGAAAATAACATTCTGCACTTAAAAATCAAGCTGCAGCTTCACATTCACAGACAAACACCTTTTAGCTAAGGATTACATAAAGTTTCAAACCATAGCATTCTTCCCATTTTACAAGGTTACCACATATGCCTAATAAATGAGTGTACTAGCAACAGCATTAGGGTAATCCTCGTATATTAGGGAAATGAATGTTTAATGGATAAATTAACATAAAATTTCCAGAAATATTTACTATTACATTATTCTAGTGCTTTATAGATCTGAATGATCTATCAACAAATTTAGGGTGTCTAAACTTTGCTTCCTGATTAGACTTGTAAAGTAGTTTCTAGGCAACATGAGGAAGGAGAAATTTATTGGTCTGGGGTTGTTTCCCCCACTTAACTGATGTCTGTTTACATCCTTATGAGACACATGTTGTCACATCATAATAAATTCAACACATCAGAAGTAAGTCAAAAGGAAGAGAAATTTTGATTAATTTTTAAAAACTCTATTATCCTCCGAATGCTTTTTCTGATTTGGTTAGTCTACCCACAAACTCAGGTTTGGTTAAAAAGACTAAAAGAGTTGTGAGAATTGGATCATAAAGAAGGTTGAGTGTCAAAGAATTGATGCTTTTGAATTGTGGTGCTGGAGAGGACTTTTGAGAGTTTCTTGAGCACCAAAGAGTTTTAACCAGTCAATCCTAAAGGAAATCAACTCTGAATATTCATTGGAAGGACTGATGCTGAAGCTGAAACTCCAATACTTGGATTACCTGATGCAAAGAGCTGACTCATTGGAAGAGACTCTGATGCTGGGAAAGATTGAAGGCGGGAGGAGAAGGGGACAACAGAGAATAAGATGGTTGGATGGCATCACTGACTCAATGATCTTGAGTTTGAGGAAACTCTAGGAGACAGAGAAGGACAGGGAAGCCCAGCATGCTGCAGCCTGTGTGGTCACAAATAGTTGGACACAACTTGGTGACTGAACATCAACAATAGCTGACTAGAAGCTCTCCCTGATTTCTGGCAGATATAGTTGAATATTTGGTCTTTATTCAACCAATGATATGTTCTTGTGTTAAATTCAAATTAGCCAGTGTTGTTTGTATTATTAATATTTGAAACCACAAAACCTGGCCTATATCAATTTATTTAATTATATCATTGTCATCCTCTAACCCAGAATGAGAGTAAATAGGGCACCATTAAATGCTATGCCTTGACAAAGGGTGCAAACCAAGACTGTCATGGGCAAACTGTTCACCCTTCTTAAAGTTAGATACTCTAACTATAAGCTACATCAATTTAAAAGACTGCCTTCCTGGAAGAATTTGGGTTTTACCTTGTATCTTTAATTTGAAAGGCATCTGATACTTGAGGAAATTAATCTGTAATGGTGCGATTACCAGGATTATTTTAGAGCAGATCTCTTATAAACTCCCTTAAAACACATGCAGAAGAAGTCTTACTCAAATGATACATCAAGTTCTCTCTGGAAGAAGGGAAATTTCAAAGAAAACTCTTCTTCTCTTCAGAGATAAGGAAGCTGTGCTCTTGCTGTTAGTCACCACATTTCCAGGGTGACAGAACAGTGTTTCCTGAGGGTTTCTTCATCACCTGGCTGCAAAAGTGATCATCTGATGAATAGGTAATTATGGATTGAACTAGGAATCGTGCCGGGATGTAAATGTCTAGTAACCACAGAGTGCTTGCATTGTAACTAATGAATAGTCCCTTGCCTAATATAACCCAACCTAATCACCCATAAAGCTTTGGGTAATTTTCACTTGACCCTAAACTTTGTACATTTAGCTGCTTCTCTACCCAATACTGAATGATAACTCAACAAGAGAGTAGTGAGCATGAAAAGGTTGTTCCTTCCGCAATATGTCATTACAGTACATAGTATTTTAATCAGAGGAAATCAGTGGTTGTAGTAAGGTCTCATTCATTACCTAATCAGAGCCAGCCCAAGAAAGAAGACTTCAAATAGTTTTGCCATTTGTCTCTTTTGTTAATGTTCATCAATTCTTTTGTGTTAGCATCCACTGTAGAGAAAAAGGGTATTGGGGCCACTGTAATGCATGAAGGAGGCTAAGAACTGAGTCTCACTGGAGTGAAATGCCTTACTCACCTCTGCATCTCCAGTGCCTGGTAGCTCACCTGAAGCATAGGATATGTCTCAATTAATATTTGCAACTTATTTACTTTTACTCAGTATTTACTTATTCACAAGATTTGAGATTGTTCTAGACCAATACCAGGGGTGATATCTAAGCATTGATATATGCTGTGGAGGTTGTTTTTAAATGTTTAATTTTCTGATAGAAATGTACACATTATAGAGAAGCTGATTCTGAGAGTAACTTTAATAAGAAATAATAGAAAAATTTTCAAGAGAACAGCTGCTTTACAGCTGTGTTATCTAACATGCAGTATAAATGAAACTTTCACAATATGCCCTCACTCGCAATTCAGACACCATGTTAAACCCAAACCAAGATGAGAAAGGAAAAGTACATCAAACTGTGATCATCAGGAATATGTAGAACACGTATGACACTAGGGATCGTTGATCTACAAAAGTGATGAAGTTAATAAGAGGACAAGCGAGGAGTTTGAGAGGGAGACCTCTGAGATGAGAAAGAAATCCTTTGTATATACTTAGGTTTTGGGAAAAAGTAAACATATGCTTGATACATATGCTTGATACACTTCTGGGGAAATTTGAGATCAGCACCTCCGATGTGGCTATCACTGAGGTCCTAGTACTTAATGTCTTTGTTAAAAACCTGCTTAAAGCACAGTTCGGAGATCTATCCTGATTATGCTGAGGATGATGGTGTATGTGAAATTTCTACCTAAACATGTGGTCAGACCTGTGCCTGTGAAAATATTCTTCCTTTCACACACAGTGTTAGTGTTTTCTTTCTTTAATATATTGTACTGACTCCCTCCATATGCCCCGAGGAGATACGAGGACATGAATAAAGATGTCAGTAACTACATTGAGGAAATGGTCTACAACGGAAAGTCAGATGCATTTTGTGCCAGTTTTTGGTTGGAATGGTGACAAGTTGCTGGGATCCAAGCTTTAAAATGCTTGGAACAGGAATACAAAATCATCCGCACTGTTTCTGGAACTATATTGCTTTAAAAACTAGATTCTATCCTGCCACAACCTCATGCAATTTAAGAACGAATCTGCCCTTCCGGGATGCCTATGAGACTAGTGATATCGGTGCCGTAATGGGAGTCAGATTAGGATCTTCTAGGACCAGGGAGGGTAGAGCATCCTGGTTCCATTCAATGTTAGAACTGAAGAAAAGTCTATCAGTGTGAATTTAGATGCTAAATGAAGCTCTGCATGGTAATGAGGTGGATGTCCAAGTGATTAATTGGATTCACAGTCGTGTACTGCAGCACGTGGCTGGTGGAGGGAATAACAACCCCCATGGCGGGTGCTGGCTTTAGCAGTCCTCATCCTGAACCACCCAGGCCTGACTCTTGCTGACCAGGCACCAATGCTGAATTGTCACCTCTCTCATAATGCTGGAAACTTTCTGGGATTTAAGTGGAAGACTGATCTCCATGTTGATAAAAAGATAGCATCTTTAAATCTGATGATATTGTCCTCATCAATGGGTGTCAGGCAACCTCCTGTATGAAGAGATAATCACCAGCTAGTCTTCCTAGGATGTTTGCTAAGCTTGAGACTAACTTTAGCTTTAAGGTTTTTTTTTTTTTTTCTTGAAATTTATGAAAAGGCTATTGAATTTCCTCAGAAGATTCTGAAGAATGACTGCTAATTCCAAAACATGGAAAACATTTTGGGAGGAAAGGCTTTGGAGATCACTCTATTTTATGTTTATGGCCGTACACAGAAGAACTTTACAAAAAAGATCTTCATGACCCAAATGATCATGATGGTGTGATCACTCACCTAGAGCCAGACATCTGGAATGTGAAGTCAAGTGGGCCTTAGGAAGTAGGACTATGAACAAAGCTAGTGGAGGTGATGGAATTCCAGTTGAGCTATTTCAAATTCTAAAAGATGATGCTGTGAAAGTGCTGCACTCAATATGCCAGCAAATTTGGAAAACTCAGCAGTGGCCACAGGACTGGAAAAGGTCAGTTTTCATTCCAATCCCAAAGAAAGGCAATGCCAAAGAATGTTCAAACTACTTTACATTTGTACTTATCTCACATGCTTGTAAAGTAATGCTCAAAATTCTCCAAGCCAGGATTCAGCAATTTGTGAACCATGAATTTCCAGATGTTCAAGCTGGTTTTAGAAAAGGCAGAGGAACCAGAGATCAAATTGCCAACATCCACTGGATCATGGAAAAAGCAAGAGAGTTCCAGAAATACATCTATTTCTGCTTTATTGACTATGCCAAAGCCTTTGACTCTGTGGATTACAATAAACTGTGGAACATTCTGAAAGGGATGAGAATACCAGACCACCTGACCTGCCTCTTGAGGAACCTGTATGCAGGTCAGGAAGCAACAGTTAGAACTGGACATGGAACAACAGACTGGTTCCAAATATGAAAAGGAGTACGTCAAGGCTGTATATTGTCACCCTGCTTATTTAACTTCTATGCAGAGTACATCATGAGAAAAGCTGGACTGGATGAAGCACAAGCTGGAATCAAGATTGCCTGGAGAAATATCAATAACACTAACACCTCAGATATGTAGATAACACCTTTATGGCAGAAAGTGAAGAAGAACTAAAGAGCCTCCTGATGAAAGTGAAAGAGGAGATAGAAAAAGTTGGATTAAAGCTCAACATTCAGCAAACTAAGATCATGGCATCCGGTTCCATCACTTCATGGGAAATAGATGGGGAAGCAGTGTCAGACTTTATTTTTTGGGGCTCCAAAATCACTGCAGATGGTGATTGCAGCCATGAAATTAAAAGATGCTTACTCCTTGGAAGGAAAGTTATGACCAACCTAGATAGCATATTCAAAAGCAGAGACATTATTTTGTCAACAAAGGCCCATCTAGTCAAGGCTATGGTTTTTCCAGTAGTCATGTCTGAATGTGAGAGTTGCACTATAAAGAAAGCTGAGCGCAGAAGAATTGATGCTTTTGAACTGTGGTGTTGGAGAAGACTCTTGAGAATCCCTTGGACTGCAAGGAGATCCAACCAGTCCATGCTAGAGGAGATCAGTCCTGAATGTTCATTGGAAGAACTGATGTTGAAGCTGAAACTCCAATATTTTGGCTACCTGATGCGAAGAGCTGACTCATTTGAAAAGACCCTGATGTTGGAAAAGATTGAAGGCAGGAGGAGAAGGGGACAACAGAGGATGAGATGGTTGGATGGCATCACTGATCCAATGGACATGAGTCTGAGCAAGCTCCAGGAGCTGGTGATGCACAGGGAGGCCTGGTGTCACGCAGAGTCAGACATGACCGAGCGACCGCCCTGAACTGATGATGTGAATGACAACAACAACAAAAAAGGTTGAAGGTGTTCTGACTGTATGCTTATTTAGTAATTTTTGTATAAAGTGTTTAATATTTTCATCCACATTATAGGGAATGAAGTATAACACCACACAAGAAATATCACAAGTTGTGTTTGCTGCCACTTTTGTAGAGAAAGTGAGCTAAAGAGACAGTGATTTAATAGCCAGGAGACTGAATTACTCTCCTACATCTGGAGTTGCTCTCTGAGGGTCAGGGTTGTGGTCTGTGGATAAGGTAAGGAACAGGGGAAGAGAAAGAAAAACCATGTACAACTGTCTGTGTTATAAATGCTTTAATGGCAAATAGGAAACATTTGTCCCTAAGGACTTGCAATCTGACACCTGTCAAGAACACTAAGGTCTTTTTTAAGAATAAAATGGGGCTAAATTGACTGCTTGTCTTGAAGATTCCTGAAGGGAAGAAGAGAATAAAAATATGGCTTAAGTCACTTTGGTATAACTTGCTGAGTGTAGAGCCCTAGAGGCTGTTGTACCATCTTTTTAAATGAAATTAAATGATCCCTTGAGTTTAATAGGAGTTAAAAAAAATGACAAGAATGTTGGGATTTTTTGGATAGAATTCCTTTGGATTATTTAAATAGTACTTAAACAGAACATTTTTTCTAGTAAAAACAGCTGAAAGCATAAAAGCAAAAACAAACAAACAAACATATATCAATGAAAATTGAAAGAGGAAACAGGGGAAACAGGATAAGCTTGAGATAATACAGTATAATGACTTAGGAAACAAAGAGAAAAATATTTTATTTATTCATATAACACATTTTAAATGAATTCCTTCAAGTGCTGACAATGCTGATAAATACAGAGAGATACTTGTGTGAGAAAAAATAAAGGCACATATAGTCAGGCAGTGGAAACAAATAGTGATTAAAGAATCACAAAAAATGGAAAACTCCAAAAGGATAGTGACTGGATCCTAGCTATCACATACAAGGGGAGTGTTGGTCTGATCTGGAAGGTCAAGGGAGATATCCTTGAGGAATGATGGTGAAGAATGGGTCTAATTTCAAAGTTATGCTGAACTGGGTGAAGAACTAGAGGAAGGTGACTGAAGCTTAAACTATAAGATGTAGTAAACTCTACATACAAAATTTTTGAACCTAAGATTATGTCAACCAAGACTAGCTGATTGAAAGCTGACATTTTTGTTCATAGAACAGTTTTATTGTTTTACATATTTTTGCCAGTGCTGGAGCTGACTGAATTCTTGTGAAAAGTGAAGGTGATGTTTAGTAAAGGCTCAAATGCATGAGACCTTGATCTTGGTTTTGCATTGACCTTATGGATGTGGTTGGGCAAAATGATGGAAAGCAAATAGATGAATATAGTTCTTGATCTCTGGAATTTTAAAATACAACCATTAAATGCCATTGACATAAGAAAATATGTGTCATATTTTCACCAAATAAAATGTAGAGTTACTTTTTTTTTTTTTTTTTAAAGACTGCTAGTGGGGTGAAATGAAGTCATTTAGTCATGTCTGACTTTTTGCGACCCCATGGACTGTAGCCCACCAGGCTCCTCCATCCACGGGATTTTCCAGGCAATAGTACTGGAGTGGGTTGCCATTTCCATCTCTAGGGGATCTTCCTGACCCAGGAATTGAACCCAGGTGTCCCTCATTGTAGACAGACACTAAGTTTGGAATAAACAAAATGGTTCAATTACTACCTTTGACACTGTCTTTGAAAATAACTTGAAAATTTTGATTGACTAGACTAAAACAAGGATACAATTGAAAATAAAAACTGATAACTCTGAACAAAACTGAGACAGGACCACTAATTCCTTCTGTGTTACATTGTACATAATAGTGCAAGCCACTGTACTCTCATTTGTACAACTCAAAAATATAACATTACTCTGTACTCTTAATTTTCAGTCTATTGGTCATAAAAGGAAACTGCTTCTTAGTTGATACTCTCATACTTCACCTCTCTGCTTGTAACTTTCAGTAGTTGCCTGTCTAGCTTTCTTAGTGAGGCACTTGTGGACTACTAGAACTTGAACTTTGCCCACCTTTTCACATTTATAGCTTCACTGCCTGGAACATATGGTTCCTCAGGTTGCTGGCAGAGGAAGAGAGGATGTGGGGAATGAGCACCTATTTCATCTTCCCAGCACCGTAGGTGACATACTGCTTCCTCTCATATCCTATAGATGAAAGATAAATTACAAAACTCTTCTAGATGCACTGCTGAGATCAGCAAAACATTTCATTTTACTAGGCCCACAGCTACACTACACTTCCCAGTCTAGCAATATCTCTGGTGAGATGAAATGGGTTAGTAAAGATATATTTCTCTAGCCCAATATCAAAGTTTTAGTTTACACTGAAAAATGACTTTCCAGGAATGGGAATATTTATGTTTGCATGATGAACATATTTTCTCCCTATTAACAAGCAATATATAATATAGGATTAAGCCTGATGTAGAAAACTCCATTATGATTAAGGAATTGAAGAAAAGGAAATGGATTAATGAAATGCTTACTAGTAGAACTAAGATAACTTGATAATTCAAATGGGGATGATTTTGCCAGTAGGGCTAGAGATCTAAAGTCTGTTGGAAAAGAATCTCTGTTGAACAGAGCCTCAAGGTCTCACAAGCTATACTTTCCTTTATTCTTTATTAACTTCCTTATTCTTTGCTTTCTTACCGAACAATCCCACCCTACCCTCATCCACAGCACTGTGATATCATCCTTCTTGAAATATACTAGTGCCTTTGGTTACGTTACAGCAAAATTTTCCTCATCAACTCTTTTGAAGATAATTATGTACATACATGATTATGTGTTTGTTTTAGGGGCCAAGTCTCCAAATACTATCTACTGTTTCTCATTTCCAAAGTTTTAGAAATTCTACTCTATGGACTCCATATAGTACAAGGTCAAACAGAAAATGTTTACTGTCAAGATAAGGGCTACCATTCATTGTATGCAAATCTGTTCAGAGAATGCATGTAGTATCAAGGCCTTACTGGCACCCACAAATCATGCTACCTATATTGCTCTATTCCAGACACATGCACAGAGCTCTTTGTCATCTATGGAAAAAGGAAACAAAAAGTAATACTGAATTCAATTAGTGTTGGAAGAGTTTTCTGCCACACACACACACACACACACAAAAGGACCGAAAAGAAAACAAAAAGAGATTAAATATATTGACAGACAGATATTACCCACAAATGCTATTAAGGAAAAAAAAAAACAAAAAAAGGGCAAAGAATTATTTCTAAACAAAATACACATAAAATTGGACCACTAATTACCAAGATGGATTGTGTATTCTCAGAAGAGCTAGCAATGATCATTAGAAACCAGCATAGGTTCACTAAGAATAAGTGTTAGTCACTCAGTCATGTCCTAGTCCTTGAGACCCCATGGACTGTAGCTCACCAGGCTCCTCTGTCCATGGGATTTTCCAGGCAAGAGTACTGGAGTAGGTGGCCATTCCCTTCTCCAGGGTATCTTCCCCACCCAGGAATCAAACCTGGGTCTCCTGAATTGTGGGCAGGTTCTTTAGTGTCTTTTAAATAACCTTTTGGGGGCAGAGGGATCAAGTAAATATGATGGGGAAACATTAAATTTTATTATTATTTTTGACAGCTTCTCAGATTATTTTTGTAGACAAGACAAAGAATGTATGTTAGAGATAGCATATTAGATGAATTTTAAATTGACGTAGTTGGTTAAACATTCATGCTAGAAGAATGATGGAAAGAAGTTTCTCCAAGACTCTGTCTTCAATTCTATTCTAATCAATGTTTTAATTAATTATTGGAAAGAAGATATGTGAGGCAGAGTTTATTCAGTTTACTGATTGAACCAAAAACTAATTCAGCAAATTAAATATTTATTAGGTACCTATTATGTTTCTGGCATTGTGCAAAAAGAAAAAAAAAACTAATAGTATGTGAAGACTACCAAGGAATTTTAATTTATTATAAATTCGATTTAAATATGAGTGGTTGTTAAAACCAGAAAATACAACCTGAGCTTGCTTGAATACAATGCATTTAAAACAAAGGAAAAAAAAATGGACTGTGGTTTCAGACTCTTTGATGTTTTATATGGTCTCCACTACAACTTAGCTGTGTGACATTGTACAGGTTAATTTTCCTAAGCCTCAGTTTTCTTTCTCTAAAATGGGTCAATATCTTTCTCGTGTTTATTTGTAAGAAATAGTGAAATGCACAGTGTAAAGTATTAAACATCATTGTGGAAAAAGATTATGACCCAGCTTATGTGGGCTAAGTCGACTCTGCGATTCTATGGACCGTAGCCCCCCAGGGTCCTCTGTCCGTGGGATTCTTCAGGCAAGAATACTGAAATGGGTTGCCATTTCTACTCCAGGGGATCTTCCAGGAATGAAACGGGCGTACTTATGTCTCTTTCACTAGCAGGCAGGTTCTTTACCACTAGTGCCACCTGGGAAGCCATTGCTCAGTAAATAGCTTCAATTATTCTTAGTTCACTGTACAGATCAAGAGACACACATACTGGATCAGGAGACATGAAGCTTGGGTCTCTGTCTTAATTCATCCCATCATTGACAATGACACTTTTAATCTATTTCTAAGTGATCATTCTTCAATCTTGGTATTTCATTTTATTAAGAGTTTTGAAAAAATGGAATCCATTCAGAGAAGAGGAACTGAGATGGCAACAGCTCTAGAAACCATGCTATGAAAGAAGGATTTTGAAATATTCAAATTAATTAATTAACGCCTTGCTTTGTTCCACACAAAGTTATAAGTTACTGACAAAAATGCATACAGTGCAATAGGATAAAAATAGCTAAAGCAGTGGAGGCAAAGAAGAAAGAATATTATGAAACAGGGATTACTAAATGAATCACAGTTGCATTAAAAGATGAAGCAGGGAATAGTTACGAGCAGGACACCACACAGTTGTCACTAGAAATTGCTTCCTTCACTCTGCCCGTTACCTCCTAACATTCCAACTCACTTACCCAAATGCCTCTGCACTGATAATCCTTTGACCCCATTGAGATATCTCATCCTTTTACCCCACAGCTTACAACCTGTCAGCCTTGTCTCTTCATTTCCGTGTTCTCTAGTTTAGAAGGTGTAGTGTTAGTCTAAATATAATTGCTTAATCCTATTGCTGCCAGTCATACTCTGAAGCCAAACTGAAACCCTGGATAAACCACAGTATTTGTCTTAGCCTACAACCACACTGACCAGCCACACTTGAAATCAATCATCATTGAGTCTGCTATGTTTTCTTTATCAGCTTGATATTCCTGCTTAACTATTTCGTTCCTGCTCATATATTACTAAGGTCTCTCGCCCTCTCCTTACTCCTGATTTACCCTCACTTCACTGAGGGGATCTCACAGTGGCTCTCTCTCCATCACTCAGTCTGTAGAGTTGTCTGCCCCTGAAGCACCATTGTCTGCCACAGTCAGTAAAGATGAAGGAATGAATTGACCTCTCATTAAAGTCCAATGTCTTCACATGTGCTCTGGGTTCTGTCCCTTTCCATCATCTCAAGGAATTCATGCCTATGGCTATGATTTTTTTCTAGTATGTCATAAATCTCTTTCCTAATATAGATTATTTCCATAAAGATGAAACAAGCTTTGGTGCCTCACATTCTTTAAACATCCTCCACAGATAGGTGACACTTTCCAGGAATTTTCCTATTTCTTCTCTCCTTTTCAATGAGCTTCAATTTGCTAAAGAGAGGCACACGCACCTCTTTGACTGCAACTCATGTACTACCTTTCTTGGTCCAGATTCTTCCTTCACTGACTATTTCAAAATCTCTAAGAGTCTCTCATGTTACCAAATTTAATAAATACTATTTTTCTCTAACTCACTTGGTGTCTCAACAGCATTTGGTAGATGTGACAAATCACTCTATTTTGGAAAGACTTAATAATTCCTGTTAAATCATTTTCATGCATTCTCCTCTTTCTCAAAATGGATTCTTTTCAGTCCTCTTCACTGGCATTGCTCCTTACTAAATTCCTGGTGGACTGATGTTGTGCAGGGCTCAATACTGGGTTCTCATTTTTCTGTCTATATATGTTTTTGCTAAGAAATTATATTCATATCTATGCCTTTAAATGGCATTTGTATTGTAATAATTCACAAATTTATATTTCCAGCACGGATATTACCCTTGAACTTCAGTCATATGTCCTGTTGTCTACCTGACATCCATTTAAACATTTCAGAGCAAAACAAAAACTTATTGGGCCCAACTTTGAATTCTCCATTTCCACTCACCATAATATCTTTAAAAAGCCTGTACTTATGCCATTCTTTCAGGAAATGGCACACCAAGGTTACTCTTTATTCTGTCCTTAATCTCAAATTTTATCCTACTCCATTGGCAATTCCAGCTGATTCCATTCTCATATTAAATTTTGCATATGGCCACAATCTTCATGGCTCTTGTCCTAGTCCACGTCCCCATATTGTTTCCCATGATTACCTCAAAGGTCTCTTAGCGCTTTCTTCTCCTTCCACCCCCGTAGAGTAGGCAGAGTGACCTTTCATATGTGCACACCACACCTTTGTCTACAGTCTTACAGTTGACTCATTGCTTTCAGAACTCATTGCTATTAACTGTTCAACAGTCTTCGGCTCACACTGACTTCCTTTCAATTTTTGACATACATCATGTTCTTTTTTTCCCTTTAGCTTTTTGATCATATTATCACTACACTTGATCCATTCTTACTTTATTCGAAATCTCTCATACTTTGTTAATTGTCATATTTTTCAAACTTTGGTATAAATTCTGTCTCCTTACAAGAGGGCTTTTAAACACAGTATCCATTTCAGTCTCTATCTGTCCACTCCTCTTCTCTCTATCATAATATATAATCAGTTCCATCCATTGCATTTATCTCAATCTCTAATTCTTTGTTGTGTTAAAAACATTAAAAATAGGTTTCTTTTTTTAATGTAAGTTCTACACAGAACTTATATGTCTTTTTTAGTGCTGTGTTCCCAGAATCTAATAATGATTGGAGATGAAAACCTATTTGATAAATGATTAAATGAGTGAATTCATTCACAGTGCTTCAGGAGAGAATAGGCTTTGCTGTAGTTATAAACAACAACCACACGTCGGTGACTAACAACGCAAAGGCTTATTTCTTGCTCATGTTGTAATTTTTCTTGATATGGTTTTTATTGCAAGAGCTTCACTAACATAGACACCCCCACAGCAAAGTGAAAGGAGGCCTGGAAAAATGTGAATTACAATTGCTTCTTGAAGTTTCTGCTTACAAGCAACATATTCAATTCCATGCAGATTTTATTGGCCAAACTAAGTCAAATACGTGTTTCAAAGTTAGCTCCTACAGGTAAGGGGGAAGTAAGGTCAGCATCCCAGAGAGAGACTGTGAATATTTTCAACAAGTATACAATTTATTATAGGTGCCACTGATCATCCATAGGCAGAAGTTGCCCACAAAACTTAGTAAAGAACTCTAAAGTTAGATCTAGATTCAACAAGAAAATTGTTTTGAATTACATGATCACGGTATGGGGGAGTGACAGCCCTATACCCTAATGATGTGCTGACATTTTCAATCTCTGACATACATGTAATTTTATTGTTGTACACAATTGAAAGAATGTCATGTGGAAAAGGAACTGAGCTGAAATAACAGATCAGAATTGAGTTTTTAATGACAGGAAAATTTAGTTAAGCATGAATTACTTAGTTAAGGTAAAAACACTCTATATTTATATCTGTTTAAAAATGATATAATGCTTTGTAAAAAAAAAAAAAGTGAGCATTTTTAAAATCACAAAAAGTATTCACCAGGTAGCTGCATGTCAGGCCATCAACTAAGGTATAAATATCTACTCTGAGTGTTGAGTAACTCTTTATTTGCCTCTAAGTTCAAAAGTCTGTGAGTTCATCACCTAATACAAAGGACCCTGGGCACTTTCTGTCAGTGTGGATTCTAGTGTGATCTTGTTATGCCATCCACAAAGAAAGCATATTGAATTATATAATCATCAAGGGTCTTTTATGCTTAAAATTTGAAATTTTTCTTTTATATCACTATCTATTGAATATCTACTCTCTACAAAATTTTGTGGCAGGTCCTAATAGCATCTAATAGGTCCTAAAAACTGTGAATAGAAATTATAACTTCAAAAACAACTGAGGGAAGAAGATATTATATATGAGCCATGAGAAAGGATGTGTTAAGAACACCAGAGCTGGCGCAGTGAATGAGAAGTTCTATTGAGGAAGCAGCTAGAGATGGCACAAAATATGGCCTTTGAAAAACAGCCCTTGAAAAATTTTGTTAGACCAAGGAGGAAGAAGGGGAAGACAGAGTATTCCAGAAATTATTAAACTTTCGGTTCAAGATGATAGACTAAGTGCAAAGTTTTTTCTCATCTCCAAACTTAACTGAAAGACAACAAAGGTACTAGACACAGGTTAATTTCTAATTCTGGAAAGCACAGTGAAGGACCATGAAGACAAAGTAATTTTAAGTTTTTTTTGGAGGATAGAAAGTAGTTGGGATATGACTGAAAAAATCCAATGAATGAGAAATACCACCTGGAACACAGGTAGGAAAGTGTCATGGCCAAGGTGACAGCCATTCTTGTCTTCAGTTTTGTGACTTCAGTTTAGTACTTTCTTATATTTTCCATCTCATTGTGGGAGTCCTCACTGTGTTCATCCATTCTTCTCCTGAGTTCCTGAAAATCCTTATGACCATTACTTTGAACTGTTTATCACGTAAATTACTAATCTCCATTTCATTACTTTTTCCCCTTAAGACTTTATCCTTTACTTTTGTTCCAAACATATTTTCCTGTTTCATCATTTTGCTTGACTCTGTGTGTCAGTTTCTGTACATTAGACAAAATAGCCACTTCTCCTAGTCTTGAAGAAGCAGCTTCCTGTAGGAGATGAAACGCATTGTTCAACCCACCCTAGGTCTTGGTTGTCTCTTAAACCTCTGTGGTTGTCCAAACAGCTTACTCTATTCTTAATGGCTCCCAGTAGTTGAGGCTGTGCCAAGACATGTGAATGTCTCAAATGGGAGAATCTCAGTAAACATAAAGATTCAGGCTAATTGGAACCTGGACCCTCAGGGAGTAGCTTTTAGAGTATGCAAATATATACCGTATGTGTGACCATTTAATCTCCATTGGCTGCCAGTGCCAAGGAGATTTAGAGAGTCCCCTCGCTGGCCGTCAAAATCTTGGGGCTGCTGCGTAAGCTCCTGTCTGTGAGATTCTGGCGAGCTGGGGTGAGGCAGAGGGACAGTGCTTAGATGGTGTGCAGTGGCTTACAGGCCCCAAGAGCAGGTGTATAGTCCTTTGTGAAGTGAAAATGAAAGTCGCTCAGTCTTGTCAGATTCTTTGCAACCCCATGGACCATACAGTCCATGGAATTCTCCAGGCCAGAATACTGGAAGGGGTAACCTTTCCCTTCTGGAGGGGATCTTCCCAACTCAGGGATCGAACCCAGTCTCCCACATTGCAGGCAGATTCTTTACCAGCTGAACCACAAGAGAAGCCCTTTAGATGTGATATATATATAGGTCTTTTCAGTTCAGTTCAGTCACTCAGTCGTGTCTGACTCTTTGCGACCCCATGAATCGCAACACGCCAGGCCTCCCTGTCCATCGCCAACTCCCGGAGTTCACCCAGACTCATGTCCATCGAGTCAGTGATGCCATCCAGCCATCTCATCCTCTGTCGTCCCCTTCTCCTCCTGCCCCCAATCCCTCCCAGCATCAGGTTCTTTTCCAATGAGTCAACTCTTCGCATGAGGTGGCCAAAGTACTGGAGTTTCAGCTTTAGCATCAGTCGTTCCAAAGAAATCCCAGGTCTTTAGAAGTGAGCAAAACCTGAAGTCTGTCTCTCATGCTGAAGCTTTAGAACAAGCAAATAGGCTTTTTCCACAGAATGACAGGGAGTGTATTTTAGTCAGTTGCTGTCTGTACAGTGCCCCGGGGTGTCTGCCTGCTAAGAACTATTAATATTTTTCTGATTGCTACAGTCCCATGGGCCCCTGGTTGCCAGAGCCAGATGATCAAGGGGAACCTGCTGGGTTGGCGCTGCAAAAACCCGCAGCACCGGAAGTAAGAACCAGGATGCTAGACATGGATACAATCTTCCCTGAAAGGGGTACTGGCACCCAGGAGCATGGCGGAGGGAGAGCACAGAGATGTCCCTGCAACCCTCCATGTTCCAACAACTGCCCAGCAGGCCCCCAAATATGTGTCAAACAGGATGCCTGCCCCTCAGGCTGACACGCTGAGACAGTCTCGGCACAGGTGCCCCTCAACAGGGTGCCTCTTTACTTGGGATGGGTGATTCCAAACATGCGAACCCTAAAGAGCCGTTTCTAAGGTCGGATTGCAACAACTCCATGGGTCTCATGGGCAAGAGCCCTGCTAGATTTTCACATTTAGATGTGTCAGCGGTTCATCGCTCAGATACAGATCTTTAAATGTGAGAATGCCCAGTGCGGTGCTCAAACCATTCGCTCTTCATGGAAAAGCTCGGGATTTTGAGTTTCCTCCTAAATGTGTTTCACTGAGCTGAGGTGGGGTTTATGATGAAACTGGGTTCCAGCCTCTTCTACACTGTGTCAATGTGGGGTTTTTATCTCTCAAAGTGCAATTTTCAGAGGAAGTTGTTCCATCTGTAGCTGTGCATTCAGTGTGTTTGTAGGAGGAAGTGCAGAGTCCTCTTACATGAATGAACATCATGAGTTGGAACTCCGTTTTTCTCATAAAGAAGCTAATCAGAAGGACTGCCTAACCAAAAAAAAAAAACAAAAACTGAAAGAGGTTTACACAGATACACTTGTCAAGTTCAAATAAATCAACAAAAGTATAAATTTTTATATCAAGCAAAGCAAAAATAAGACAAAGAGTTTTGAATGGGAAATATGCTTGCTCTCTGTCTCTATATGTATGAAAGTGAAAGTAAAAGCATTAGTTGCTCAGTCCTCTCGGATTATTTGAGACTCCATGGTCTGACCATGGGATTCTCCAGGCAAGAATACTGGAGTGGGTTTCCATTCCCTTCTTCAGGGGATCTTCCCAACCCAGGGATCAAACCTGGGTCTCCTGCATGTAGGCAGATGCTTTACCATCTGAGCTAACAAGGAAGCCCATATATAAATACAACTATATTAATAATTTGAAGAAACTCAAAACCCAGAGCTTCTCCTAAGGAACAAAGAGTTTGAACCCCACAACTGGGCTTCAACTTTTAAGACCTACACCAGACAGAGAAACCCTCAAAGCATCCAACTTTGAAAATTCAACAGGGCTCTTGCCCAGGAGAGCTTCTGAGTTGTTGTGACCTGAGGTGAGAAATGGCTGTTTAGAAATCACATGCTTGGATTCATCCACCCAAACATCCAGCACAAAAGTAGCCTACTGAGGGCTTCCTGAGCTCTATGTTTGGTTGTTCTGGAGTCTGAGGAACATGCATCTGACTTTACACACATCTGGGACCTGCTGGAGAGCCATCTGAAAATGAAGGCTTGTAGAGACAGAGAGAAACAGAGACACAGACTGAAACAGAGCAGGAAAGAGACAGAGATCAAAATAACAAATTAAATAGAATAAGTGAATCTTCTCAGTTTCTTATCAATGAAAATATTTCCATTTCTTCTCACATCATATGTTACCAGAGTAAATATTTTTGTGTTACTTAGATGTTGTTGTTTACTGCTATGTCACGTCTGACTCTTTGCAGTCCCATGGACTGCAACAACCAGTCTTTCTTGTCCTTCACTATCTCTTGGAGTTTGCTCAAACTCATGTCCATTGAGTGAGTGATTCCATCCAACCATCTCATGCTCTGTTGTCCCCTTCTCCTCCTGCTTTTAATCTTTCCCAGCATCTGGGTTTTTCCCAATGAGTTGGCTCTTTGCATCAGTTGGCCAAAGTATTGGAGCTTCAGCTTCAGCTGTCAGTCCTTCCAATGAATATTCAGGGTTGATTTCCTTTAGGATTAACTGGTTTGATCTCCTGGCTGTCCAGGAGACTCTCAAAAGTCTTTTCCAACACCATAATTTAAAAGCATCAATTCTTCAGCAGTCAGCCTTCTTTATGATCCAACTCTCACATCCATACATGACTATGGGAAAAATCATAGCTTTGACTATACAGCTTTCTGTCTGCAAAGTGATGCCTCTGCTTTGTAATACACTGTTTAGGTTTGGTATAGCTTTTCTTTGAATGAGCAAGCATCTTTTAATTTTGTGGCTGCAGTCACTGTTTTCAGTGATTTTGGGACCCAAGAAAATAAAATCTTCCACTGTTTACTTAGATACACATTTTTAAAAATAAAAGTTGCCCTTTAGATGCAAATCAATGACTTCATTCTGTATTGTTCAAAAGATCCATTAGTCTGTTCCAGTATGGTTCTACAGGTCACCAAACTAAAACATTCTTAAAGAATTTTCAAACAATACTAATTCTTATAATTTTTTGTGTTATACACTAATGCTAGATTCAAAACCCTGGGTAAGATACCATATAACTATATGTGTTTATATGTGCTTTTGAACCCACACTAGAACTTTTCAAATAATTTGCAACTTAAAAAAGTGATCATTAAAAAATATAGTCACAAAGAAAACCATAAATCATAAGTTGATTTTGTAAATCACTTTTGTTACATTTTATAATCATTGTATAATAGAAAAATAAATGACTATCAAATCAATAAGAAAAGCATAAGTGCTATCTTGACTCTGAAATATGCATGTGGGAGTTTAAATAGCAATGTTTTAAGAAATAGTTAAGAGAGAAAAGTAAAGCAGATATTAGAGGTTGTTAAAAATGGTTTCTAGTATACAAATTTCAAAATTAATGGAAGATGATATTTAGAGCAAACTGAAAAGTTATGACCAACCTAGATACATATTGAAAAGCAGAGACATTACTTTGCCAACAAAGGTTCATCTAGTCAAGGCTATGGTTTTTCCAGTGGTCATGTATGGATATGAGAGTTGGACTGTGAAGAAAGCTGAGCACTGAAGAATTGATGCTTTTAAACTGTGGTGTTGGAGAAGACTCCTGAGATTCCCTGGGACTGCAAGGAGATCCAACCAGTCCATTCTGAAGGAGATCAGCCCTGGGATTTCTTTGGAAGGAATGATGCTAAAGCTGAAACTCCAGTACTCTGGCCACCTCATGTGAAGAGTTGACTCATTGGAAAAGACTCTGATGCTGGGAGGGATTGGGGGCAGGAGGAGAAGGGGATAACAGAGGATGAGATGGCTGGATGGCATCACTAACTCGATGGACGTGAGTTTTGAGTGAACTCCGCGAGTTGGTGATGGACAGGGAGGCCTGGCGTGCTGCGATTCATGGGGTCACAAAGAGTCAGACACGACTGAGTGACTGAACTGAACTGAACTGATACTACCTAAACATATTTATAAGATAATATAAAACATTTCAAATAATATCTGCTATTTTTACTTAGCCACACATTTTTTAAAAATAAAAAAATAACATTTATCTTATTAACAAAAGTGATTTACAATACTGATTATGATTTACAGTTTTCTTCATGATTATATATTTATAAAATAAATAAAATAATTTTCAATTCATGAAGACAGAAAACATGATGGCAAGAAATTTATTGGAGAAAAGAGCTAGTGCAGAGGCCAAAAGGTGGCTGATGATTAAAATAAGTCAGTGTGTCTGTGGCACAGAAATCATGGAGGAAGGGAAAGTCTAAGACATAAGATTGGGGGCCAGTTGAATGAGGCTCTTTAAGGCTAAGATATTGAGTTTGAATTTATTCTCAGAGTACTGGTAGACATTGCAGAGCTCTAATCAGTAAAATGCTGAATTAATTCTAATGAAGCAAGAAGATCAATTGGGAGGCAACTGCAGTCTTTAAGAAGAGAAGTAATGAGGGAGGCCCTGGAGTAATGTGCCAACAATGAAATAGAAAATAAGTGGTTAGATTCAAAGTTTATTTTGGAGCTGAAGTTAAGAGCAACTTGCAATGAATCAGATGAGGGCTGGGGGTGAGGAAGGGTTAAATTAAAAAAGACTAATGTAGGGAAGGTTTTTGGAAAGACAGCTCTTTTTGGTTTTGGTATCTTTATGCTACTTAGTATTTATTTATTTATTTATTTTAATTTTATTTTATTTTTAAACTTTACATAACACATGTATACCTGTGGCGGATTCATTTTGATATTTGGCAAAACTAATACAGCTACTTAGTATTTATAGAAGTTGAAATGTCAACTAGATTTTGAAAATATTAGTCTAGAATATAGTGAATTGATAAGAATAGGAGGAATATAAAGGTATAGTAGATATTTAATACATATTGATAAATGAGTTTGTGGATACATTTCTTCATAATGATCACAGATAAAGGAAAATACCTTTCAATTTCTAGGAAAACAGCTTGAAGTATGTGTTATGTGGTCTATTGTATGATAACTAGTCTTTCAATGGTTTTGACACAAGGATTCCTCTACTCCTGGGTTTCTGTCTGACAGCATAATACTTACTAGAAGTCCAATTTGAATGGGAAACAACGTGCTGCTGTAGCTGGGCAAATCTCTAACAACTTCCGAGTTAGAACTGTGATAAAGTTAAATTGGAGAACACTGCTTAAGCCAGGAGAACAAAACCAGACTTGCTTTTCCATCTCCCTTCCTTGAATCTAAAATGAGTGGGATTGTGTCCAGGTCCTTTGCAGCTCACTGGTAAGAATCTGCCTGCAGTAGGAATCACAGGAGATGCAGGTTCAATCCCTGGATCAGGAAGATCAGGGCATGGTAACCCACTCCAGTATTCTTTCCTGGAGAATCCCATGGACAGAGGAGCCTGGTGGGCTACAGTCCATGGAGTTGCAGAGTCAGACACGACTGAGGCAACTTAGCATGCATATACCCCATTGTTAGTCATAAGAAAGATGGAGAGGAAGAGGGGAAGATAGGGACAGGGGTTTAAAAAGTACAAACTGCTACATATAAAATAAGCGAGAAAAGTACATTGGACAGCTCAGGGAACACAGCTAACTTTTATAACAATTTGAAAGGAATATTATCTACACAACTTTTGAATCACTGTGTTGTACACTTGAAACTAATATTGTAAATAACTATACCTTAATAAACTAAAAAAACATAAAGTGTGAGAGGAAGATGGTCAAAACAAAGCCGCTGTCTGGATAGAAAACTTGCTTGGATATAATCTGAACACTATAATATGAAAACTGCATTTGACTCGTGACTTCTAAAGTGTTAGTAAAACAGGCTCCCAAATAATGTCTCAAGCATTGACCACTCCCCTCAGGAATGAATCCTGCCTTGGGAGGAAAAAGGAAAGGAAGTGAGTAGACGTTTGAAAATAAAGGGAGACGGGCCTGATGAGACACCTTCTCTTGCAGGTAGAATCTTAAAAAGCTGTTTTTCTGGTTCTATGATAAAAGAGCAAAGGAAGAATCAAAGGGATTAAAACACAACCAATTCCAAGTAAAATCCTAGGAAATACTTTTTAAAGCAATGTATAATTAACTTGTCAAATGCTTTACCTTACACATTATTCAAGCAAACAGCTTAGAAATATTCTATCGACAATAGAATATCAACTGTTTTGTTGAATAGGATTACTTGTAACTATACTTTCAATGTTCTACCTGCATTATGCATTTTCTGTTGTGACATACAAGGAATGTGAATAGCATTTGTAGTTACATTAGCATAGATAGCATTACAAAGATTATCAATCCCTATTCTTTATGACATACATTTGTTATCATCATTTATGAAGATAAAACTACACTTCTTGATGAAAGTGATGAAGATAATTTTATGGAACACTCATTTGGGGTAGGAGAGAGGTAGAGAAGGTAAGCAAAGGAAATATATTTCTGACCAATAAGAGATTCTCTCTCCATTCATGATTCTCATTTTTGATAATCTTAGAAGATGCTTCAAAATGAAATCCAAAGTGCAAAATAACTGACATAAATCTTTTTAGGGCAAAAAAGGTAGATATTGAATAGAATCTTACACATACAAACACTCTCATATAAATAATTCTCTTCATATAATGCAAATGTCTTCTTTTGACCTTCCTATTGCATTTCAGTCTTGTTTTATATTTGTTATATACCCAATGTATCAGTCAAAGTATGCTACTTAAGGCTCTCCCAATCTAGCCACTCTGCACACAATATTTTTGAATTTGCCTCTTAAGAATAGCTTGTAGAAGCTTAAAATTGCCATACTTACCCCTCTCATTACCTACATGCTGCATTTTATTTGACTGCATCCTGCTTGTTCAGGAGGATCCAAAGCTGAGATGTCATTCTCTGGGGACGTCTCCCCAGGTCTCTCTAGTCTCTGTTCTTTGCAGGCTGTATTCTCTCAGTTATTCTAAGCATCACACTACAGGGCTACCTTGAGTTTGCCTGTCTGTCTCCTCCAGGCAGCTGCTTTGAGTGGGGAAGGTATGTTCTAGATCCTGATATTCCTGTGTTGGGGGAGTTTGTAATTTCCTTGGTTCTGTCTCACCGCAGCAAAAATTTGAAATGCCAGACCAACAAGTGTTACAGCTCAGTTTTATTTGACAAGCAAAGGAAAATACCTCCTCGAGGTGTGAGGGTGGGCTGACCCAAAAGATGCGAAAGAGAAGAGAGCCCTGAGGCTCAATTCTGACTCCTCTTTTTATATGCTTTTTCTCCTCCGCCTAAGCCTGTCCTGCTAGCCAGGAGGGCTGTTGGTTTCACCTGAGGTCCTCGCCCTGGTCCTGGGACCTTCCTTTGTTCCATTTTCATGGGCTTTTCCCTTCTTTCTCATTTAGCCACCAGCATTCTGGACTCCTTTTTCCTATTCTAACTGCCTGACACCTGGAACCGACACAGTGCTGGTCATATGGTAAGCACTCAGGAAATATTATTAAATAAATTACTATATGGATAAACAATGCTATTTTGAAAAAACTGTCCTAAGGAAAGTAAATTTTTTCTAACTTTTCTAACTAGAAAGATGATATGCAGAAATCTGTTTGTAATAAAAAGAATTAGAGTGAAAGACAAGAAATAATATTCATAATATTCATATAATAATATTCCATATTCAGTAACATATATAAAACTCTTCATATATATGAGTTCAAATATTTATAGAAAGGATTATGTTTTGATATCATCTAGAAGACAGTTTATTGTTTATTTGGAAGTGAATGTTTTTTCATATTATTTGCTTCTCAAAGCATTCATTGAAAAAGGTCCACTATCCCCTAGATAAAGCAATCTTTGCATACAGCAGATGCAAATATCAAACAAAACTGTATACATCATTTCATGTCAGTTACCATTCAACTTATGAAGCAGCTCCTTTTGCTGTTAATTTTATTATACTGATGGTCATTTTTTCCTCATTGGGTTTCTAGAATAAGAAACACAATTATTACTCTAATTGATACTCTCTGTCTCCACGCACACACACACACACAGAAAAAAAATCAGTCAAAAATTGTATATTCTGTTTACAATTGCTTGTCCATTCTATGTAGTCTCTTTTCTATATACACACTTTCCTATTTGCTACATCTGTACAATGGAGTTGCTGTATACGGCTGTGACGGTTTCTATTGCTAGTGGTACCCTTTCTGCCAACAACTGGCCAGGCTACCTTAAGTTAGTCATTGAAACCTTCTGATATTTTCATGTTTCCGTCTATACAATAGAGTTAACGGTAATATAGGAAGACAATTTTATAAATTACATTATTGTTACATTATACAGATGCACTACATTTTAACAACATTAAAGCAGCAATGGTCATTGCACATTGATATGTCTTCAACTATTTTGTGCAATTTGTTAGTGAGAACAGACAGCATCACCAAAAATTAGCTTCTTTCTTGCTTCTGCCTAGTATGAGATGACAGGAGTATACATATACATCTTTCCCTTCTTTTATATATTTATTTCCTTTCTATTTTTTAAATATAAAGACTGTATTTACTATTTTTTCCTAGCACATCTGCATTAAGCTCAAAACAGGGTCTAAAGCTATGTACTTGATTTCCTTTTTTTATTCAAGGAAAAGGATTCCTGAAATGTGAGCTACATTTATTTTCCAAATGATTCTGATTATTTGTATTCTTTTTCCTTACATAAATATATGTAAAAATAAATTTAAAAGTTATTTATTTTGGCTTATTAAAAACACTAAGCCTGGGAAGGAATGTTAGCCAAGATAAATGTTCAATTTGTTCTTCAGCTGATTACTGAATAAGTTGAAATGACTTTTTATTTATTCATTTTTTTTTAGGTATGCAGTGAACACATGATTTAAAAAGGCTGGAAACCAAATAAGTCGATTTTTTGGCAAAGAGAACAATTTTAATGGCACACTATGCAGATAATTATAATTATCCTTTAACCTACTGTTTATGGGTAGTATAATCTCAACGCAAGTGTGAATGAAACAAACATCTCTGAATTGCTCTGGGCAGATTTGTTTTACTTTATTTATTTATTTATTTATTTATTTATTCTGTTTTTCTAGCTAGTAAAAATATATTGTGTCAGCAGGTGTCTGTAGGACTTGCAAAGGAAGCCCTTACTTGTACCCTGTGAACCTAGGGTGGGTGTCAAGTGCTCCTGAATCTACTAGGGGTCATGGGCTAAAGAGGAAGCTTCTACTTCTAAGCTGTCTAAACCCACAGTTTCTTGGGAGACCTTTTATAAATGACTCTGAAGTAATTAAACTGCACTTTCAGTAATCTGTAAATGCAGTTTAGATACTCATCCTTTCAATATAAGCACTGTTTGTCAGGCCTGAGAGTTGACAGTTTTCTCTGTGAATGTCCAGTGCTAATCAATGAATTATCTGGGCTTCAGCTATGTTCTCATTATATGAACACAGACTACTTGAGTGAAATTAGTTCTTTTCACTATTTTTTATCAATAATGTCAAGAATATTTCTAATGAGTACGTTTCCAGTCACACAAATAGTAGCACCCAAATCAATAAGCATCATGCAATTTGAATATTGAATTCACCCTTTGAAATGGCCTTAGAAACTTAGCTTATTGATGTGGGAAAGCTTTAATTGCAATTGTCATTAGAAGAACACAAAATCCAAATGGCAAAGCTCCTTTGCAATTGGGAGAGTAATGAAGTTAAAATAGCCATGGTCATCAAAGTGATGAGTTCAGGAAATTCCAGGAAGTCACAAGAGTCCTTTGAAAAGCCAAGAGCAGTTGGGTCAACATTAGCATACACTGTGTGAATAAAGGACTGCTTTTATTCACTGTTATGTTTCATTTTTTTAAATGTAAAGATATATTTCTATTAAAGTGACAAGATGATAATGCTTAAGAACATATGAATGGCTTCTCTAATATGCAAGATTAAAAACAGTTAACAGAGTTAAGTAGGCAGTTTAAGAGTCTAGATTTGAGGCTAGGAAGTCAGGGGTGAGGCTATCAAATACATACATAAATCATGAACTTCTGTGTCTGCAGGTTTCATAGCACTAAAGAGCTTAAATCTGTGATAAAAAATGGGCAATGGAATAATGGCATAATTTAAATCACTGAGGAGTATAACTTTGCATTCAGGTGGTTAGACTGGATTTGTGTAGATAGTGGACGGGAAAGAATTAGGTGATAAAATTTCAACCTGAACTTTTAAAATTGATTGTCACTCTGAAGATTCATAAATTGTTTTTATTATAATCACTTTTACATAGTGGAGGCTCAATAAATATTAAGGAAATTGTTTACAATAATGGTGTGAGGAGAGGGAAAAAATTCCTTTTATTCTTTTAGGTTCTTAATTGAGAATCCTGTGATAAAAGATAGATTAATTAGTAAAAAAAGAAATACATTAATATGTTTATATGGGAGAAACTCAGGAATAAGTAAACTCAAAGAGGTGGCTAGAACCTGAACTCAACTATAATCTTTAATTAAAGCATAGAAAAGTGCAGAGGAGGCAAGTCCTGGGATGACTATCAAAAATAGTTCAGTAAGAAGGAAAAGATTTGAGTCTATGCCTTCTCCATTGATAGAAATTGCTCATGATTTAGAGTCGTCCTTCTCTTCCAGGTACAGTGAGAGTTGTTGTTGTTTAGTCACTAAGTCGTGTCTGACTCTTTTGTGACCCCATGTTCTGTTGCCTGCCAGGCTCCTCTGTTCATGGAATTTTCCAGAGAAGAATACTTGGAGTGGGTTGTCATTTCCTTCTCCGGGGGGATCATCCTGACAGTAGAAATCAAACCCCCTTCTCTTGCATTAGCAGGCAGATTCTTTACCATTGAGCCACCAGGGAAGCCCCAAGATGGAGAAATTCTTTATAAATGTAAATTTCCATTACAAAAGGGTGGCTTACTGTTCCCAGAGCTTCTGTTTCTACTGTTTTTCAAAATAATAAGGCCAAAACAATCCTTAAGACAAAGAGCCACGTTTTGCAGAAGCATATAGTCTCCTACAATAGCACAATCACAATAACAACTAATACTACTGGTACTTGATGAGTATTATGACAAGCTGAGGCTTTGTTCTAAAATTTCCTTGTATGCCAACCTATGTGATTTCAACAAAATTATTGTGATTTCAACAAAATTATAAATCAGATTTATTACTTTCCATGCTTTAAAGATGAAGAATTTAGTTAATTTAAAATACAAAGTTCAAATGTGATGGAGGTCTGTATAGCTCATCCTTATTCTCCAAGATCCTCCTGTGAAATTTAAAGTAATTTTATGTATGTATTTATTTTATAATCACTACTGTAAATTACTAACTTCAGATTCAGACAATTGAGCTGTCTTTGTTTTCTATTAGCAGTTTTAATTCCAATAATTTTTACATTGCTTAATCACTATAGCTGCCAGATGCAACTGGGTAGGGTTTCTTTTTGTTTTTTAAACTACATTTGTTAATATAACTTCTCCTTTTTTCCTGGTCACATCTTTTTTTTAATTTATTTTTTATTGAAGGATAATTGCTTTACAGAATTTTGCTGTTTTCCATCAAACCTCAACATGAATCAGCCATAGGTCTCATTTTTGATGACCACTTATTCATAAAAATCATCTAGAAAACTTAAGGACAACTTCACCTCTCTTTTACAAATTTGGTGCATTCACAGAGGAAATTTATATAATGCTTATTTCATGTATAGCAAGAAAGGGAGAAAAAGATGAGGATTTGCCCTCAACAATAAAGCAGCACAAGTACAAGCTGTATATGTACAGCAAACAAAAGAGACATAATACATTCAAGTAGGAGCGTACAGAATTGCATTCAACTCCCAGAAAGTGTTGTCAATTTTTTTAGTGATTGAAAAGTTGCTATGTCAGAAGGATGATGATGTTGTAAAATAAAATTTATATTTTGTGATAAGATTAGAAAAATTAAAAATAAAATATGTTCTCTGCCATTTGGCCTCCACTATTAACATACTGTTGAAGCTCGGCTTGGACGAGTTAGAACCAGACATGGAACAACAGACTGGTTACAAATTGGGAAAGGAGTGTGTCAAGGCTGTATATTGTACCCTGCTTATTTAACTTATTTGCAGAAATCATGCTAAATGTTGACCTGATTGAAGCACAAGCTGGAATCAAGTTTGCCAGGAGAATATCAATAACCTCAGATAGGAGGATGATACCACCGTTATGGCAGGAAGTGAAGAGGAATCAAAGAGTCCTTTGATGAAAGTGAAAGAGGAGAGTGAAAAAGCTGGCTTAAAACTCAACATTCAAAAAACTAAGATCATGGCATCTGGTCCCATCACTTCATGGCAAATAGATGGGGTAACAATGGAAACAGTGACAAACTTTATTTTCTTGAGCTCCAAAATCACTGCAGATGGTAACTGCAGTCTTGCAATTAAAAGATGCTTATTTCTTAGAAGAAAAGTTATGACCAACCTAGACAGCATATTAAAAAGTATAGACATTACTTTGCTGAAAAAGTCTGTCTAGTCAAAGCTATGGTTTTCCGGTAGTCATGTATGGATGTGCGAGTTGGACTATAAAAAGAATCTGAGAACCAAAGAATTGATGCTTTTGAACTGTGATGTTGGAGAAGACTCTTGAGAGTCCCTTGGACTGCAAGGAGATCCAACGGTCCTGAATATTCATTGGAAGGACTGATGCTGAAGCTGAAACTCCAATACTTTGGCCACCTGATGCAAAGAACTGCTGCTGCTGCTGCTGCTGCTAAGTCGCTTCAGTCATGTCTGACTCTGTGCGACCCCACAGGTGGCAGCCCACCAGGCTCCCCCAACCCTCGGATTCTCCAGGCAAGAATACTGGAGTGGTTTACCATTTCCTTCTCCAATGCATGGAAGTGAAAAGTGAAAGTGAAGTCGCTCAGTTGTATCCGACTCTTCACGACCCCAGGGACTGTAGCCTACCAGGCTGCTCCATCCATGGGATTTTCCAAGAAAGAGTACTGGAGTGGGGTACCATTGCCTTCTCCGGATGCAAAGCACTGACTCACTGGAAAAGACCCTGGTGCTGGGAAAGATTGAAGATGGGAGGAGAAGGGGATGACGGAGGATGATATGGTTGGATGGTATCACCAGCTTGATGGACATGAGTTTGAGCAAGCTCTGGGAGTTGGTGATGGACAGGGAAACCTGGAATGGTGCAGTCCATGGGGTTGTAATGAGTCAGACATGACTGAGAAGAAAGTGAACTGAACTGAATTCCCTCTACTGTGTATTGTGTATCTGGCATTATGCCTCAACCAAACCTGCCTGACAGCAGAAACACATGCTCAGTCATAAAAAGCCATATTCTCATAGCATCAACAAGACAATTCCTTGGAAGATGACATTCCTTCCTGCTCTTGTAAGGGGGTCACCATAGCCCACCACTTTGTACTTGCAGATCTGGATTGTATAAACTACTAAAAATATTTCATGTACAGCCGTCTGTCTCAAAAAACTTATATAACTGTGCTTTGCCTTCTAATGGCAACCCACTTCCAGTATTTTCCAGTATTCTTGCCTGGAAAAACCCATGGAGAGAGGAGGCTGGTGGTCTACAGTTCAGGGAGTCACCAAGAGTCGGATATGACTAAGTGACTGATCACTTGTGCTGCCTTTTAATAAGTGGAACAAGTCTTAGAACTTTCTCAGATGTTGTTCCTGGGTTATAAACCTCAATTTGACTCAAATAAAAATTTTCACTTCTTTCTTAGGTTGATTATTTTGTTGACAGTGTTGTACACTGGTCAAGGTACTAAGCAGTAATTAATACTTGGTTATCTATACTGAGACTCACTTTATTTTGAGTGCAACAATAAAATCTGGACAGGTTATAAGCACTTAAAGTAAAACAGCAACACTTGAGACTATTTACCTTCTGACGTGGCCATAGTTTATACTCAACATTAATTGCTAATATTTGTCATTTCACAGTTTATTGATTGGTTGTACTTTGTTGCTTGTTAATACATGAGTTGTCAAGTATTTGCCAATAAACTCAGCTAAAAAGAAATTCCCTCGGGAAATTGCAGAAAATGTGGCTCACAATTATAAAGCTGGGTCTCATTATCTAAAAAGTGGGTCTGTGATTTCTAATGACTTTATTCTCCTATGTTGCATTGCTTTCTAAAGAGATTCTATATGCAGTTCTTTGTAATGGAATGTAATCAGTAAGTAACTTAACCTTCCTGTTATTTTTTCACTACAAATTATTCTTCATTGTTTAATCTGGCTGTTTCCTTGTGGCATTAATTCAGTGTTTTTCCCTTCAGTGAGCATTTATTAAGGGTTCACTATGAGTGCGGAACTGTCTGCCAGGCTTTCTATCGTTTTACTTATTTGTTTTTGTCAGGTGTGCAGCCCTCAGTTCAGTTCAGTCACTCAGTCCTATCTGACTCCTTGCCACACTGTGGACTGCAGCACGCCAGGCTTCCCTGTTTGTGACCAACTCATGGAGATTGCTCGAGCTCATGTCCATTGAGCCAGTGATGCCATCCAATCATCTAATCCTCTGTTGTTCTCTTTACCTCCTCTCTTCAATATTTCTCAGTATCAGGGTCTTTTCTAATGAGTCACTTCTCATCAGGTGGCCAAAGTACCAAAGCTTCGGCTTCAGCATCAGTCCTTCCAATGACTATTTAGGACTGATTTCCTTTAGGATGGACTGGCTGGATCTCCTTGAAGTCCAAGGGACTCTCAAGTGTCTTCTCCAACACCACAGTTCAAAGGCATCAGTTCTTCAGCATCAGTTTTCTTTATGGTCTGACTCTCACATCCATACATTACTACTGGAAAAACCATAGCTTTGACTAGGTGGACTTTGTTGGCAAAGTAATGTGTCTGCTTTTGAATATGCTGTCTAGGTTGGTCATAGCTTTTCTTCCAAGGAACAAACGTCTTTTAACTTCATGGCCACAGCCACCATCTGCAATGGTTTTGGAGCCCAAGAAAATAAAGTCTCCCACTGTTTCCATTGTTTCCACATCTGTTGCCATGAAGTGATGGGACCAGATGCCATGATCTTTGTTCTTTTAATATTTTTTTAAGCCAGCTTTTTCACTCTCTTCTTTCACTTTCATCAAAAGACTCTTTAATTCCTCTTTGCTTTCTGCCATATGGGTGGTGTCATCTATGTATTTGAGGTTATTGATATTTCTTCCTGCAATCTTGATTTCAGTTTGTGCTTTGTCCATCCCAGCCTTTCCCATCGTGGGAAATGCTGTATATAAGTTAAATAAGTTAAATTATTAAGTTAATTATATATAAGTTAAATAAGTTATCTAAATATAGGTTAAATAAGCAGGGTGACAGTATACAGATTTATGTACTCTTTTCCCAATTTGGAACCAGTCCATTGTTCCATGTCTAATTTAAACTTGTTTTTGACCTGCATACATGTTTCTCAGGAGGAAGGTGAGGTTTAGTATTCTCATCTCTAAGAATTTTCCACAGTTTGTTTTGATCCACACAGTCAAAGGCTTTAGCATAGTCAATGGAGCAAAAGTAAATGTTTTTCTGGAATTCTCTTGCTTTTTCTGCAAAATATTAGTTTCTCTTTGTACCAGAAATCCTTCTTTTTCATTGTATTATGAATTAATAATTGCATGGTAATGAAAGTCCACATATCCTTAACACTTCTTGCATCTCCACTATTGACTATCTAAAACGTTACTTCTAAGATGCAAATAATTTAGATTTAAGTATGTTTCTTTCCATAAATGAACCTTGGATTTGATCCCTTTATATTGTATATTGCTTCTCTTCTGTCAGCCTAAGAAATTCAAGTCTTCCAGTTCATTCAGTATCACTAGGCTTTTTTTTTTTTTTTCTGAACATCTTCTAATTTGATTCAATATCTCATCACTCTCCATCTCAACTCATCAAACTCTTTAACTATGTTCCCTGGACTAATATTGATAGCAAAATCCTCTATTGTACAGTTTGCTAGGGTTATCATAGCAAGCAACCCAGATTGGTGACTTAAACAACAGAAATGTTTTTTGTAATTCTTGAGGCTGGAATTCTGAGATCAAGGTACTGGCAAGGTTGGTTTCCTATGAAGAAAATGGCTTGTAGTTGGCCATTTTCTCACTTGTGTCTTCACATGATCTTCTGTCTGTAACTCTCTGTGTCCAAATTTCCTTTTCTTATGAGGACACCAGTCATGGTCAATTAGGGCCCAGCACAATCATCATTTTAAAGTTAAGTGCCTATTTAAAGCTATATCTTAAAATATGGTCACATTTTGAGATGCTAAGTTTTAGGACATCAATCTGTAAAATTGCTGGGGAACACAGCTTATCCCATAACACCTATGTATACAATTTCTTCTCTAAGCATTGTATTTAGCCCTTTCTGTGGTTTGAATCTAGCTTTCTCCTAAGGTCACTGCTTCCGCACCGGTATTTCTTTATTTTTAGTAGTTTTGATACATAGGTGTATGTATACACAACAGCATCTGGAAGTGAAATAGTTATCTTCCTTCCCATGGTTATAGCCTAGACTTTATTATTATCAAAACTGTAACACTTTTAACATTGTGATTTTGCGCAGTTCACTCTTTGACAGCCCACTCTAAGACTGTGGTGCGTGTGCTGTCGCTTGTCATGTCCAACTCTGCACAATTCTGAGCTGTAGCCTGCAAAGCTCCTTCTGTCCCTGGGATTCTCTAGGCAAGAATACTTGAGTGGGTTGCCATGCCCTTCTCCAGGGAATCTTCCTGACCTAGGTCTCCTATGTCTCCTGCATTTTCAGGTGAGTTCTTTACCACTAGTACTACCTGGGAAGCCCACGCTAAGACTCACACCTCTGCTGTTTCCCAATCAATTCTGATTATCAGACTGACCCTATAATTTTCCCACTACCTATACACCCTGTCTTAGCTCTTCCCTTTTCAACTCAGTTTTGATTTCCTCTCTTTCTGCTTACTAACCTGGAAAAATCCCAGTCCTATTAAACCCAAAGATTTTCTGACTACTCATGGGTATTTGAGAAATTAATAAGCCTGGAGACATAATCTACTGTGGTAGAGGTGTTATTTAAATTAAAGGGCTTAATTTGAGGTGACGCTTGTAACAGGCTTCCGTGGTTGCTCAAATGGTAGGGAATCTGCCTGCGATGCAGGAGACCTGAGTTCAATACCTGGGTCAGGAAGATCCTCTGGAGAAGAGAATGTCAGCCCACTGCAGTATTCTTGCCTGGAGAATCCCATGGACAGAGGAGCCTGGCAGGCTGTGGTCCATGGGGTAGCAAAGAGTTAGACCCAACTGAGCGACTTTCACTTTCACTTTCTTTAGAGCGTGGAGCCCTGGGATCTGGACATAGAGGATAATCTCCATCTTCTTTTTTTGACTCCAACTGAACAAGCAATACAACTTATGGGAACTTTCTGTAGTGCAATTAAGATTAGATAATGGAGACTAATAGTTTTTTTGTGTGTGTGTGTGTGTGTGTATAACAAAGTATTAAAGATATGGAGCCTCGTGGGCTACAGTCCACAGGGTCACAAAGAGTCGGACATGACTGAACGAGCAACTTAAGAGGCTTACCGTCTTCTTGTGTACATAGCCTAATTAGACTCTAAGCTTTCTAACTGGAATTTCCTTCCTTCCTTTACTTCTTCCCTTTCCTGTATCTAAGATCTTCCAGCTATCCAGGAAAAAACACAGATGCACAGAAAAGCAAGCAAACAAACAAAAAAACATGGAGATTAGAATAATTGATCATCTGTGCTTAAGTGGCTAAGTCAAGGCAAGAATGAGGAATTGGAGGAAGGCACTGCCTCATTCATTGAATATTTATGGAACTCCTACCACATTCTAGACAGCATTCTGTTGCTGGAGATACACTGACAAACCACAGAGTATTTGCTCTATAAGGAGTTAACACATGTTAGACAATTTAGAAAGTGGTAATTTCTCTGATGGAAAGTGTCTCAGTTTTGAGCCTTCCTCCCCCTCTGATCCCATCCCTCCATGTCATCACTAAACCCCAGGCTGGGCTCTCATTGGTATGTAACAGCTTCCCACTAGTTTTCTGTTTTACACATGATAGAGTATCTATGTCAGTGCTACCCTCTTCTTCCCCCAATATGTCCACATGTCCATTCTCTACAGTTGCATCTCCATTCTTTCTCTGCAAATAAGTTCATCGGTACCATTTTTCTAGATTCCATTTTTATGTGTATATATACAATATTTGTTTTTTCTCTTTCTTACTTACTTAACTCTCTGTAACAATTCTATGTTCATCTGCCACATTAGAATTGACTCAAATTAATTCCTTTTTATGACTGAGTAACTTTTCTCACATGCTAGTAAAATAATGCTCAAAGTTCTCCAAGCCACACTTCAGCAATACTGGAACCATAAACTTCTAGATGTTCAAGCTGGTTTTAGAAAAGGAGAGGAACCAAAGATCAAATTGGCAACATCTGCTGGATCATCAAAAAAGCAAGAGAGTTCCAGAAAAACATCTATTTCTGCTTTATTGACTATGCCAAAGCCTTTGACTGTGTGGATCACAATAAACTGTGGAACATTCTGAGAGATGGGAATACCAGACCACCTGACCTGCCTCTTGAGAAACCTGTATGCAGGTCAGGAAGCAACAGTTAGAACTGCACATGGAACACCAGACTGGTTCCAAATAGGAAAAGGAGTTCGTCAAGGCTGTATATTGTCACCCTGCTTATTTAACTTCTATGCAGAGTACATCATGAGAAATGCTGGACTGGAAGAAGCACAAGCTGGAATCAAGATTGCCAGAAGAAATACGAATAACCTCAGATGATACCACCCTTATGGCAGAAAGTGAAGAGGAACTAAAAAGCCTCTTGATGAAAGTGAAAGAGGAGAGTGAAAAAGTTGGCTTAAAGCTCAACATTCAGAAAATGAAGATCATGGCATCCAGTCCCATCACTTCATGGGAAAGAGATGGGGAAACAGTGGAAACAGTGTCAGTCTTTATTTTTTTGGGATCCAAAATCACTGCAGATGGTGACTGCAGCCATGAAATTAAAAGATGCTTACTCCTTGGAAGGAAAGTTATGACCAACCTAGATAGCATATTCAAAAGCAGGGACATTACTTTGCCAACAAAGGTCTGTCTAGTAGAGGCTATGGTTTTTCCAGTGGTCATGTATGGATGTGAGAGTTGGACTGTGAAGAAAGCTGAGCGCCAAAGAATTGATGCTTTTGAACTGTGGTGTTGGAGAAGACTCTTGAGAGTCCCTTGGACTGCAGCGAGGTCCAACTAGTCCATCCTAAAGGAGATCAGTCGTGGGTGTTCATTGGAAGGACTGACGCTAAAGTTGAAACTCCAGTACTTTGGCCACCTTGTGCAAACAGTTGACTCATTGGAAAAGAACCTGATGCTGGGAGGAATTCTGGGCAGGAGGAGAAGGGGACAATAGAGGATGAGATGGCTGGATGGCATCACCAACTTGATGGATGTGAGTTTGAGTGAACTCCGGGAGTTGGTGACGGGCAGGGAGGCCTGGCATGCTGCGATTCATGGGGTCACAAAGAGTCGGACACAACTGAGCAACTGAGCTGAACTGAACTGAATCTTGGTTAATTTAAGTAAATTGAAAGTTCAGTAAGCATTTTTTCTGACCATAGAGTTATAAGGTTAGATATCAAACATATGGGGTGGGGGATGTTAAAAAACATAAACACATGGAGAGTAAATAATATGCTTCTAAATAGCCAAAAGGTCACTTAAGGAATAAAAAAAAATATCTTGAAACAAATGACAATTGAAACAAGATGACTCAAAACCAGTGGGATGTAGTAAAAGCAGTGGAAGAGAGACGTTTATAGCAATACATGTCTACCTCAAGAAATGAGCAAAACATCAAATAAACAATCTTACAAATAAACTAATCTTACACCTAAAGCAACTAGGAAAAAAGAAAAAGAAAAATACCAAAGTTAGTGGATAGAAAGAAATCATAAAGATCAGAGCAGAAACAAATTTACAAAAATGATAGAAACAATAGCAAAGATCAATAAAACCAAAAGCTGGTTCTTTGAGAAAATAAATAAAAGTGACAAACCTTTAGCTAGACTCATCAAGAAAAAAAGGGAGAAGACTGAAATCTATAAAATTAGAAGTGAAAAAGAAGTTAGAGCAGACAAATAAATGCAGAAAAATACAGGATCTTAAAAGACTGCTACAAGGAACTATACGCCAATAAACTGAACAACCTGGAAGAAATGGATAAGTTCTTAGAAAAGTATAGCCTTCCAAAACTGAACCAGGAAGAAATATAAAATATGAACAGACTAATCACAAGCACTGAAATTGAAACTGGAGTCAAACACCTTCCAGTAAGCAAAAGTCGAGTCAGATGGCTTCACAGGCAAATTCTACCAAGAGTTTAGAGACGAGCTATCCCACTCAAACTCTTCCTATCCCGTTCAAACTCTTCCAAACTCACCTATCCCGCTCAAACTCTTCCAAAAAGTTGCAGAGGAAGGAAAACTTCCAAAATCATTTTACAAGGCCACCATCTCCCTCATACCAAAACCCAAATCCTCAACAAAATCTTAGCAAACAGACACCAACAACATATCAAAATGATCATACACTATGACTACATAGAGTTTATCCCAGGGATGCAAGGATTCTTCAATATGCTCAAATGAATCAATGTGATACATCGTATTAACAATTTGAAAGATAAAAACCATATGATTATCTCAACAGATGCAGAGAAAGCTTTCAACAAAATTAAACACCCATTTATGATGTACAAAAAACAAACAAACAAAAGAACCTCCAGAAAATTGGTATTCAAGGAACCTACCACAACATAACAAAGGCCATATTTGACAAACCCACAGCAAACACTATTCTCACTGGGAGTGTTCATTTTGATAGAGTTACTAGGATACCTTTCTGAGAAGAAGATGACTTCACAGAGACCTGAATGATGCTGCTGCTGCTGCTAAGTCACTTCAGTTGTGTCAGACTCTGTGTGACCCCATAGACGGCAGCCCACCAGGCTCCCCCATCCCTGGGACTCTCCAAGCAAGAACACTGGAGTGGGTTGCCATTTCTTTCTCCAGTGCATGAAAGTGAAAAGTCAAAGTGAAGTCGCTCAGTTGTGTCTGACCCTCAGTGACCCCATGGACTGTAGCCTTCCAGGCTCCTCCGTCCATGGGATGAGGAGTCACCTATTTAAACTTCAGAGGAAAGAAGTTGACGAATATGAGGACCAAGCAATTTGTACTTTATGAAGTGCCTGTGTATTCCATTCAAGGGGCTTCCCTGGTATCTCAGCTGCAATGCATGAGATCCCAATTTGATTCCTGGGTTGGAAAGATCCCCTGGAGAGGGGATAGGCTACCCACTCCAGTATTCTTGGGCTTCCTTTGTGGCTCAAATGGTAAAGAATCTACCTGCAATATGGAAGACCTGAGTTTGATCCTTGGGTTGGAAAGATCCCCTGGAGGAGGGCATGACAACCCGCTCCAGTATTCTTGCCTGGAGAATCCCCATGGACAAAGGAGCATGGTGGTCTATAGTTTAAGGGGTCACAAAGGGTTGGGCATGACTGAGCTACTAAGCACAGCGCACACAATCCATTGAAGAGGCAAAGTGTAGGAGAGAGACTGGATCACAGATCATGGAGGCTGTTTGAGGCTTTGGCAGAGTTTGGAGTATGACTAGAAGCTAACAGATGGTTTTTAGAGGGGAAAAATATGATTCATATAAAAAACAATCTGGCCTCCATGTGACAAATAAATAATAAGGAGACACTAATGATTGTAGGGAGACAAATTAGAAGGCTATCATGGCAGTTCAGTGAGAGAAGATGATGGTTTTGTTCTAAAGTGGTAATGGTTAAGCTGTATAACAAGAACTATTTTTGGATTGACTGGATTGTAGGAGAAAAAAAAAGGAAAAGAAAGAAATGATAGAGGAAGTGCATGGAGTCTGGGCAAGTGGGTCTCCCTGAGATCTCAATATGAGTTGCCATGTGGGCTACCATAGAAGGATCCAGTCCTACTTGTATCTTGAAAATCAGAAGCAGAGGCAGATGTTGATGTGATAAGATGAAGTAGGTACTCCTGAGGCTACCCTTGAGTGGATTTCATAAAAAGTATAATAGTCTGAGCCCTAAATAAATACTTCCTTTTTATCCTTCTGGATTCTATGCAGGAAAGTCCTTTTTGATAACTGACTATGCAGTCTGATTTTAAGGGCTTCCCTGATGGCTCAGGCAGTAAAGAATCCACCTGAAATGTAGGAGACCTGGCTTCGATCCCTCCGTCTGGAAGATCCCTAGAGAAGGGAATGGCTACCCACTCCAGGATTCTTGCCTGGAACATTCCATTGACAGAAGAGCCTGGTGGACTATAGTTCACTGGGTAGCGAACAGTCAAACATGACTGAGTGCCTAACACTTTTCACTTTTTCTGATATTAAAGGCCAGGGGGTTACTTTAACAGAACATTTGTTTGAATTGGTGAAATGTCAACGAGTGGGACCATGATCACTATAATATTTTAGTCATGACATGGATATCATGTCATACATGTTCCTTTATGATATCTGTCAAGACTGCAGAAACTCAATTGAAATCAGTGAACTGATTAAGTCTTATTCCAACTTGGATGGGGATAAAGCACTGTTTAAAGTCCCCATACCGGAACTCTAGGTTAATGTACATTATCAAATAGAAGTAAGATGACATAGGTAGTCAATTTTCAATTGGTTCCACTTGTCAGGCTCATGATAGAAAAAGAGATTTTTTGGAATTAAGTTTATACAACATTGACTTCTCTGATTTCCTAGCATTGAAGAAATGATAGGGAAAATTGAAGTAAGGGATATATACTAGGAATCAATGGTTCTTTCTCCATTAATGGGATATGATAACAATGAGAACAGAGTGAATGTAGCTGGCGGTATTCAAGACATTCAAGGAGGATCACTCTATCAAAGGGTTTAAGGACCAGAGACAATAAATGCTAACAAGTAAAATTATATTGAATTCTCAAGTTTACCACTATTCAGGGCACTATTCAAAAAATCTAGAAAGATTATTATGTAGTCGGAATTTCAGTCACTAAACACACAGCTGGAATCCAGATGTTCTTGCAGTCTTGTAGAGAGATAGCAGTTTTCAGTATTGGCTTTTAAGAATATTACCGGGTACCTAGTTTTAAGGATGACAACAAGATACTCTTTATCTGTCATGGACTATTTTTAAATTTTATTATTATTTTTGAAGTTTGAATACTTTTTTTTAGCCTATCTATAAATCTCATCACCTTTCAGGGATGTTGATAGAAAAGTACTTAGGAGTGAGGTGTGCTGGGAGAAGTGGTAAGGTTGATATAATCATTTTTGAAAGGAATTTATAAGAACATGAGAAATGGCTCTTTAAAGTTTTAACCACAGTGAGAAAACAGTGCTGTGGCTCATTTCTAACTGTGGATTATGGTGTAGTTCACAAGTCTCTGAAGTAATTTATCGAACAGGAGTTGGGTAGGAGTTTTACTAAGCAGACATTCTGAATTCTTCTGAAATAACTAGCAAATGCTTCTGAATTTAATTTACTAACTCCAACAAACAGTAATACCTGTCTGAAAAGACTGGAGACAGAATGATACCAGAAGGCTGGTGGGAACAAAAGAAACTCAGAATTTTCAATAGTCGTAGACAGTTTGACAGAGAGCTGGGATACACCACGCATTAAACTAGTGTTGAGATGGGCTGTCCCAGACACTTTCAAGAGCTTGGTGGGTAGAATTTGAAGTGTTGACTAAGATGATTGCACTAGATGTTCCCTTATCAACCTCAGATTGGACATATTGCTGGGTGGTAAATCTTGGTGACTGTCATCAGTATTTGTTGTTTTTTGGGAATGAGCAGAGAATATACATGCTATTGGCCCTGCTGTCAATAAGTGGATACCTTTATAGGTATTGTTAGAGAACTTGAGGTATTGTTGGCTGTCTAGAAAGGCCAAGAGCATGATAGGCTAAACAAGTGACAGCAGCCCGGCTTGTGGAACCAAAGCCCTTCAGTGGCATTCTTCTATGCCTTAAGGAGATTGAGGGAAAAGAGGGGAAACCGCCCCCTGTATTAGTTTGGAGGCACAGGTAGTAGAGGACGGGAAGAGGTAGGTCCTTCAAGTAAGGATATGACCTTTCTGAGATGCAAGACAATCGTTATGTCTTGAGAATTATAGGTTATTATCAGGAGTTAATGAGATATTGTATAAAACAGTGATTTTAGAACTGGGATGGCTTTTCCCCTGTATCACAAGCTGGGCAATTGTGAATGCCTGGAGACATTTTTAGAATAATTTAACTAATGTGTATTGAAGTATAGGTGATTTAGAATGTTATGTTAGTTTTGTTTTAGAGAAATCAGTTAACCATTTTACATATATCCATTCTTTTTTAGATTCTTTTCCCAGGTGGGTCATTACAGAATATGGAGTAGAGTTCTCTGTGCTATACAGTAAGCTTTTATTAGTTACATATTTTAAGTATGCATGTGTGCAAAGTCACTTCTGTCACATCTGACTCTGCAACACTATGAACTGTAGCCTGCCAGGCTCCTCTGCCCTTGGGATTCTACAGGCAAGAATACTAGTGTGGGTTGCCATGCCCTTCTCCAGGGGATCTTCCTGACTCAGGAATTGAACCCACATCCCTATGTCTCCTGTATTGGCAGGTAAGTTATTTACCACTAACGCCATCTGTAGAGTAGTGTACATATGTCAATCCCCATCTCCCAGTTTATCCCTCCCCCACATCTCCCTTGGTAACCAAAAGTTTGTTTTCTACATCTGTGACTCTATTTCTGTTTTGTAAATAAGTTCATTTGTACCATGTTTTTTTATATTACACATATAATTGATATCATGTGATATTTGACTTTGCCTGACTTCATTTCAAATGATGACTTCTAGGTTCATCCATGTCCCTGCAAATGACATTATTTTGTTCTTTTTTATGGCTGAATAATATTACATGTATCTTTTCAAATTATGGTTTTCTCTGGGTATATGCCCAAGAGTGGGATTGCAGGATCATATGGGAGCTCTATTTTTAGATTTTTAAAGAACTTCAATACTGTTCTCCACAGTGGCATATCCATTGACATTCCTACCAACAGTATAGGAGGGTTACCTTTTCTCCACACCCTCTCCAGCATTTACTGTCTGTAGAATTTTTGATGATGATCATTCTAATTCGTGTGGTGTGATATCTTTTTGTAGATTTTATTTGCATTTCTCTGATGTATAATGATATTGAACATCTTTCTGTGGGCTTCTTTGTCATCTATTTGTTCTCTGGATAAATTAGAGACGTTTCTTTGTGGTCATTGGCATCTGGTAGGCAGAGGTCAGAGATGCTGCTAAACATCCTACGGTGCACAGACCAGAGCCCTTCCACCTCCGGGAACACGTTCAGTAGTGCCAAGGTTGAGAAGCTTTATAAATATTGCAGTGTCCTGCAAACTGGCTATGAAGACAACTGGCTCCGCCTTAAACATATCTCCCAAAAAAAATCCTATAATGAAATGCATGGTGATGAGGTAATGGGAGCGACCATATTCTAAAGCTCTTAGAATGTCTGTCTTTTGCCTCAAATGAGAAGATTATTTCTATCTACCAATGCAGGCAGCAGAAAACACTACCTAATCAGATCAGATCAGATCAGATCAGTCGCTCAGTCGTGTCCGACTCTTTGCAACCCCATGAATCGCAGCATGCCAGGCCTCCCTGTCCATCACCAACTCCCAGAGTTCACTCAGACTCACGTCCATTGAGTCAGTGATGCCATCCAGCCATATCATCCTCTGTCGTCCCCTTCTCCTCCTGCCCCCCAATCCCTCCCAGCATCAGAGTCTTTTCCAATGAGTCAACTCCTCATATGAGGTGGCCAAAGTACTGGAGTTTCAACTTTAGCATCATTCCTTCCAAAGAAATCCCAGGGCTGATCTCCTTCAGAATGGACTGGTTGGATCTCCTTGCAGTCCAAGGGACTCTCAAGAGTCTTCTCCAACACCACAGTTCAAAAGCATCAATTCGTCGGTGCTCAGCCTTCTTCACAGTCCAACTCTCACATCCATACATGACCACAAGAAAAACCATAGCCTCTATTAGACAGACCTTTGTTGGCAAAGTAATGTCTCTGCTTTTGAATATGCTATCTAGGTTGGTCATAACTTTCCTTCCAAGGAGTAAGCGTCTTTTAATTTCATGGCTGCAGTCACCATCTGTAGTGATTTTGGAGCCCAGAAAAATAAAGTCTGACACTGTTTCCACTGTTTCCCCATCTATGTCCCATGAAGTGATGGGACTGGATGCCATGATCTTCATTTTCTGAATGTTCAGCTTTAAGCCAACATTTTCACTCTCCTCTTTCACTTTCATCAAGAGGTTTTTGAGTTCCTCTTCACTTTCTGCCATAAGGGTGGTGTCATCTGCATATCTGAGGTTATTGATATTTCTCCCGGCAATCTTGATTCCAGCTTGTGTTTCTTCCAGTCCAGCGTTTCTCATGATGTACTCTGCATAGAAGTTAAATAAACAGGGTGACACTATACAGCCTTGACATACTCCTTTTCCTATTTGGAACCATGTTGTTCCATGTCCAGTTCTAACTGTTGCTTCCTGACCTGCATACAAATTTCTCAAGAGGCAGATCAGGTGGTCTGGTATTCCCATCTCTTTCAGAATTTTCCACAGTTTATTGTGATCCACACAGTCAAAGGCTTTGGCATAGTCAAGAAAGCAGAAATAGATGTTTTTCTGGAACTCTCTTGCTTTTTTGATGATCCAGCAGATGTTGGCAATTTGATCTCGGGTTCCTCTGCCTTTTCTAAAACCAGCTTGAACATCAGGAAGTTCATGGTTCACATATTGCTGAAGCCTGGCTTGGAGAATTTTGAGCATTACTTTACTAGCGTGTGAGATGAGTGCAATTGTGCAGTAGTTTGAGCATTCTTTGGCATTGCCTTTCTTTGGGATTGGACTGAAAACTGACCTTTTCCAGTCCAGTGGCCACTGCTGAGTTTTCCAAATTTGCTGGCATATTGAGTGACGCACTTTCACAGCATCATCTTTCAGGATTTGGAATAGCTCAACTGGAATTCCATCAACTCCACTAGCTTTGTTCGTAGTGATGCTTTCTAAGGCCCACTTGGCTTCACTTTCCAGGATGTGAAGGTCAGGAAGGGCGGCGGTGAGGAGATACCCCTCGTCCAAGGTAAGGAGTAATGGCTGCACTTTGCTGGAGCAGCCGTGAAGAGGAACCCCACACCCAAGGTAAAAGAAACCCAAGTAAGATGGTAGGTGTTGCAAGAGTGCATTAGAGGGCAAACACACTGAAACCATACTCACAGAAAACTAGTCAATCTAATCACACTAGGACCACAGCCTTGTCTAAGTCAATGAAACTAAGCCATGCCCGTGGGGCAACCCAAGACGGGCAGGTCATGGTGGAGAGATTTGACAGAATGTGGTCTACTGGAGAAGGGAATGGCAAACCATTTCAGTATTCTTGCCTTGAGAACCCCATGAACAGTATGAAAAGGCAAAATGATAGGATACTGAAAGAGAAACTCCCCAGGTCAGTAGGTGCCCAATATGCTACTGGAGATCAGTGGAGAAATAACTCCAGAAAGAATGAAGAATGCAGCCAAAGCAAAAACACTACCTAATAGGTATAGTTAAAGGCAAGAAAGACTAGATAAACCCTGTAAATATTGTTTTAGAACTGTATAGTCAAAGTATATGCAATATCTTTGTAGCTATGGATCATTTAACTCATTATTATGCACATCTGTTTCATATTTGACAAAATAATGAATAACTTTCTCCAAGGTTGGCCTAACTTTTAAACAGAAAGCTAGCGACCAGTGAGTCCTCTGTACCCTGGACATTGTGAATATTCTCTGCTAGATCTAAGGGTTGATGGTGAAGGCACATAATCATTTTCTTATTAGATCATTTCAGTCAGTTTCAAAGTCAGGTGTCTTATTTTTTAATGGCAACACTAAACAAAATCTGTCACACATTTCTCCAACAAATTCTTATACAAACTTTATAAGCTTCACATGTTTCACTTAATTTAATTATATGATGTTCATCTTTCTGGGATAGGTATACAAAGATTTTCTGGGAGTTCACTTGAGTACCAGAGTTTAATCTGATAATTTTATATTTTCATTTTCCCCCCAAGGTACAGGAAGCAATATTAAATATATGGTGTGGGTTTAGGAGACCTTGTTCTTCAAAGCAGATTTTAGCAAAGGATTTCCTAGTCTCCCCACCTAGAATAAAAAGACCTCTACTTTGGAGATGGCTATTGTGAGTTTTTGTGGGTTTTGTGGGTTCATGTTGGGTGCTTAGAACCATTCAGAGCAATTGAGATGTTTTGCTATATGGCCACAGAGGGTACTGTCAGTAACCTACACAATAAGGGCAGTGAGTAGCCCATGTCTTCTCTAAGAGGCTGGAGATATTTGTCAGAACCTTACTAGATAGGCTAGAAACATTCCCTCCAGAATGGAACCCCTAAAATAATATGAATAACTATGAATAGTTTTTCAAGATGGTGATGCCTGGTTTCTTAGCTCATTTGCTGAAGTTTGGGTGAAGTTCTAAATAATGCTACACTTACACTTTGAGTTAGGATAATGTCTTGGATGGGAGTGAGGTGTGGCACTCCATACGGAGCTGAACACAAGGATCATATTGGTTGGTGGATGCTTTAACTCTGGGAAAGAATGTTAATGTGGCACCACTTAGATGCAGAGTTAGGAGCCTTAGAATTGCAAAGGCCTTCAAGTTACTGTAACTTAGCAGACTACTGGAAGAGGGTTCTGTTTTTGATAATTGTTAAGTAAGAGCCTGCCAAATGATGAAGTGCAGCTGGGTTTGGGCTGTGCTTATTAGAAGAGTGTGTCACAAAAACTACTTTCTGGTGAAAGGTGGGGAGAAGGTAAACTTACAATGTTGCATTTTTCTGGTCCAAAAGGAAAACATCTCTCGCTCTTGGTGAGAATAGAGTGCTGGTGGGACAGTGAAGCCAGAGGGCCCTTCAGACCAAACTATGAAGTGGTAATGGCAATTTGGAGATGGAAATGGCAATCTATTCCAGTACTCTTGCCTGGAAAATTCCATGGAAGGAGGGCTACAGTCCTCGGGGTCACAAAGAGTGGCACATGACTGAGTGACTTCACTTTCTTTCTTTCTTTTGTGGAGTGGCAACATGATTTTTTTAGCCATTAATGTCTACCTTCCTCATTACCCATTAAGGAGAAGATGAAAGGAAGCAGGCAGGAAAGAAGAGCCAACCCCAACACCCTGGATCCACAGCAGCAGGGGATGAAGACTATGCATGGTTGACTTGAGGAGCTGGACCCAAAGCAAAGTTGCATGTCCAAGAGGAGAGACAGCAGGAGTAATGGCAAGCAGCTTGGTTTGAAACATGTGTAGTAGATAACATTTCTTAATGCTTTGTGTTTAATGAGTTGGAGATCTGAAGGGTGGCAGGGAGGGGATCCAGAAGTGAAACTGTTCCTTCTTGCCTTCCAATGAGAGAGGACACATTTTGGAGGTAGAGATGATAAGTTTAGCTTTAACCATATATATATATATATATATATTTTTTTTTTTGATAATTGAGAAGCAATTTATTAGCATTTCACTTTTCTGTCATATCTAAATAAAAATGCCTAAAAGACATTGGAAAACACACTTCTGAATATTAAGAGAAAAATCTGGGATCCAGCTATGCTAAAAATGAGGATGGAAACCTTGGGGATAGATGCTTTTCTACGGAGATTGCAAGGAGTGTGGACTTAAAACAAAGTAGATGACCTGGTAACACTGGCCTTTTAAGGCTGGACAGAGGAGAGAAACCTGAACATGAACTAGGAAAGGGATTCGGAGGCACAGAAACAAGAAAAACAGACTCCACAGTCATGAGCGTCCAAGAAAAAATCTAAGGCATAAGGAGCACTAGTGTCAAATGCGACTTCAAGGTCAAGTAAGGTAAAGACTATGTCCACTTGATCTAGCAAAATTAATATTAACTTTGATAAGAGAAAGTTCAGTAGATTGGTAAAGATTAAGGACAGATTTCTGAATGTCAAGTAAGGAAGAGGGAACAGTGTGTATACATGACTTTCAAAAGGCTGTAAAGGGCAGGAGAGAAATAAGGAATCATTGAGAAAAACATGGGGTAGATAGAGAATAATTGAGTTTGGAAGATGAGTTTGTATGCTCAGTGTTCTTGAGGGAATGGGCAGTAAACACGGCATACTGAAGACACAAAAGAGACTACAATATTTATTAAGTTGATAAAGGATAGAAATAAAATAAATCAGGTTGTCATACTTAGTAAAAAAAGTAAAACAAAATGTCAGGGTGTCTAAAAAAATTTGGATTTCAGATAAACAATAAATACTTTTTTAAGTATAAGTATATAACAAATAACTCCAGAGACTTAGTTATACTAAAAGAAAAATCATCTGAAATTCAAATTTGATTGGGAATCCTATATTTTATCCAGCAACTCTTAGAGATACCAATCGCAGGTGAAAGGTTAGCTATATTAAAATACGTATTTTCCATTATGACGAGATGTGGATTAAGTGTAAGTCTCATAGCAGGAAGTTTTCACTGAATTCCTTTCAGTAATTTCTGTTTCCTCTGCGAAGTGAAAAATAGACCACTGGCTAGGAGAGAGGCATAGTGGCAGTATTATAGATTTGAAGGAGATGTAGAAGGTTTGAAATAACTGCTGGGGAGAATAGGAGAAGAAATTGATTAGGAAAACATTATTATTTTCAGGCACATTGAGAGCTTAGTTAACATCAGGGACCTTGAATTGATAAAGGTACCAATTCATGCAGGCGAGTGTCACTAATCTGCTGAGGAGAGCCAATAGGCAAATGGAGCTGTCAATACTGAGAAGAAGGTGATGGACATGCTGGAACACTAATCCAAGGTGGATAGTGGGGGGGGGCAGTTCAAAGAGTGGACGAGGAAATAGAGGAATCGAAAGATGAGTAGGGTATGAAGACAGCAAGCAAAGAAGTAAGAATCACTGAATAACTAACTGAGCTAACTGGGAGCTGTGATAGGAAATGGAATGTTAGAATCTCAGAGGTTAAAGTTCTAAGTTCTGAGTAATGATAAATTCTAGCTGGGACCATGAAAAAAAGAGACTGAAGAGGATATGAGGTGAAACTTACTAGAGATGGAAAGGTAAAAACCAAAGGCATTATGAATTTTTTTTTTTTAAGAGCGTACAAAAAGCTTCTCATAGTCCTCAGGCAAATGATATGGGTAAATGAACAATGTATTCACTAGTGCCCTGCTAGTTGCTGTAACAGAAAAGCATCCAGAACTTCATGGCTTAACATAAAAAAAATTTATGCATATACACGTAACTAACCCAGTCATCACCTCTAATGACCAACTTTCCTACAAGAGATATTCAGGAACCTGAGTTCCTTCCAGCTATGGCTCTATTATCATCTTACCAGGCAGTTTCCAAGGCTTCCTTGGAGCGGTCTCTATTGCATTCAGAAAGAAAGGGATGGTCCTTTGGAAGAGTAAACAGGAGGTTTTGAATGGTTTGGTTTGAAGGCAACACTCAGTGCTTTTCCTACATGAATTGACCTGAATGCAGCCACGTGGTCATACAACTTCAAGGGCTGTAAGGACCCGTGACCATGAACAAGACAGAAAGGTAGATGAACAGGCAGCCCACCTAAGACAGCTTCTACCTGTGAGTGTTTCCAGGCTAGCAGTGTCTTCAGGGAAGAATGCTTTTACTTAAGGAGAGATGTTAAACACATAATTCAGTGAAACCAGAGGTCTGAGGGAAAGGTGAGGGAGGGAGAAGCCCTGTGAGGCCAGGTTAAGGAAGAGGACAGACTGTGATGGGATGGCACAGGCTCCTGGAGGTACTCACATCCTGCCTGAGGATCAGCCCCCTGGATTTGCTAATGGGGCTTTTGGAGGACTCAGTCTCTGCTCCTTTGGCCCTGAGCAGTGTTTCCAGGAGCATAAAGGATGCTGGGCAGAGGGTCTGGGGTCAGACCCTTGAGGTGCTGTGGCTCTGGATCCCCAGTGTGGTGGCCTGAGTCTGTGCCTCTGAGGCACCTTCATCCACTCCACCATACAGTCCATCACCCCAAATCTTTTGTTAAGCATTCTGCTGTGCTCTGTTACATTAAACTCAATTTTACATAATGGTTTGTGTTCCTGTTCTCCTTTCTCAAGCTATATATCCTTGGAAATGAAAGTCACTCAGTTGTGTCTGACTCTTTGCAATCCCAGGGGGTACAGTCCATGGAGTTCTCCAGGCAAGAATACTGGAGGGGGTAGCCTTTCCCTTCTCCAGGGGATCTTCCCAACCCAGGGATCAAACCCAGGTCTCCCACATTGCAGGCGGATTCTTTACCAGCTGAGCCACAAGGGAAGCCCTATATATCCTTTAGTAACCTCAGATTATGTGGGTATACCATCTGATTAAATGTGATTAAATGTGATATTTGTGACTACTTCTAAACGAGTTGCCAGGCCAGGTTCGATGCACGATACTGGATGCTTGGGGCTGGTGCACTGGGACGACCCAGAGGGATGAAATGGGGAGGGAGGAGGGAGGAGGGTTCAGGATGGGGAACACATGTATACCTGTGGCGGATTCATTTTGATATTTGGCAAAACTAATACAATTATGTAAAGTTTAAAAATAAAATAAAATTAAAAAAAAAATGGACATCCAGCCCACTTGGAATTAGCAATGTGACTTTCTGTTATAATTTTGCTCCAATGGAAAATAAGATGCTAGTATCATTATTCCAAATTGCAATTACTTTTCTAGGAATATTTAATCTGCAATATATATTTAAGACTATCTTTAGAGGATAATATGTTAATATACTATTAAAAAGAAGATAAAAGTTAACTTGATATAAAACAAGTTATTAGTAGTACTTGTTTATATTCTTACTTGAATGAGAAAAATTTTCTCAAGTTTAAATTTTTTTGAACGGGAAACACTTCAAAGACTCATGTGGTATACTCACTATATTTTGAAACTAAATAACACCATAAATTTTTTAAAGAAATTAAGAAATACATACAACCATTTATTAAATCATATGCTTTCTCTTCAGTCACTGGGTTATTACTATACATATGATGCTGTCCACATGCAAGGTTCTTTAAGCCTTTATTTATAATCAAGTTAAGGAAAATGAAGAACTAGAGAACAATCGCAAAATATTAGTCAAAAACAAATCAAAAATAAAAAACAGTGTTTACTTATATCACACAGGCACACATTTTCTGAAGTTTGGATGAATGATAACCAAAAATTCATTCTCACAAACATACATTTTTAACTTCTACCTCCATTTCCCTCTCCCAGTTTCTTCTCAAACTTCTATGTCTTGGTTTTACCAACTAAAATGTAATTGGCTTAAGTAGACTCAGATTGAATTTGAATCTTTCCTTCTTTGTAGCAGCTGATGGCCATAATCATCACGTTCTCTGTATATTGTGATTCCATAAATAATATTTAAAGAATGTAACTGAGATAGAGAGAAAAGGCATGCCTATATCTCCAATAAGATCTGCACTTCCATTAAACCCATGGATATTTTTCAAAATCTAATTTTAAAAGGACTAAGAGAATAGAAATTGAAGGGAAAAGAAAGATTATATACAGTGCAAAAGAAGTAAATTAGTGAATTATTTATATATTAAAAGAATAAAATGAATATTGTTCTTGTAAGACACAGGAAGAAAAGATCAATCTTAAAAGAAAGACAAGTTGAGACGGATCTTCTGTCTGCCTCTGTTCAATTGACTTTAAACCAGTACAAATCAGAATGATTAGAAGAAGCTAAGAAGTTAAAGCCCCCTTTTAGTTGGCTTGCAGTACACATAATACTGTCAGTGAATCATGTAAACAGCTGAGGAAGCACATCTACTATGTTAGAAGGCCACGAGAATCAGAACTGTCTGGGAACAATAAATCACTAAGCAGAGCTAAGGCAGCAAGAAGCGAACAGGATTCAGGGTCTCATTTACACGGAAACACCAATACTGCAGTTGAGGGGAGAGAGAGAGAAAGAGGCAGGGGGAGAGAGAATGTACAACAACAGTTGATTATAAGTAAACAAAATTAAATCTAGGACATTCAAAGGAATGAGGGAAGCAGTGTATCATGAATGGCTTGATAAAAGAGTATGCTTTGTTTTCATACAGATTTCAGTGGTAATTTCTATTTTCATTGAGTGTATAAATGACACTGGCTAGAGCTTTGCATTTAAATATTTAAAGGAAGGCTTATAATTTTTTTTTTAAATCCAAGTGCTATTACTGAATGTGAGAAAGAACCTCCTAGAAGAAAAGAAGTGGCTTCATAAGCAGCCCATGGCTAGAATTTTTTTCAAAGCTTGTGCTTCATGTTTGAAATTCATGTGAAATGTTACAGAAACATTTAGCCTCTTTTTATAATGCACAAAGTTGTGCATTATAGCTGGTAGCATCCTTTTTGGGAAGAGCCTGGACAAAGAAAGGGAAGTTGTGAATTTTATTCTTGATTCTGCTTTTAACAAAAAAATCACCTTGATAAACTCAGTTACTTCAAATTCTCTTAACTTCAGTTTCTTCATCAACAAAATGAGATCATTCATGTCTTCTCAAACTACACCATGTGAGAAAGAGTTGTACCAAAGGTTGTAGGGACTTGTAGCAAGTCTCAAAATGTGTCACTTTTACATGGTGATCATTTTAAGCTAAAGGCAATTGAGATCCTTCAGGTTCAAGAGAAAACTGCTGCCCCTCCATTAACTAGCTAAAATTATTTAAACCAGGGATTTTTCCCAAGAAAGAGTTATTGCCAGAGATACATATTATCTAAGCAGTCCCATCTTTATTGCAAGTCCAAAAGCTAGTTATCAAACATTTGTTCTTCTTTTTTTTTCCTGTGAATGATCATTCTGTCCTTGAAAGCCCCAGGTTCCCACCCCATTGTTTGGCTTAGAATGCCTTCTATACCTCATTTTGCCCTACTGTCTTTAAACCTCTCATTTACATGAAGTTCCCAAACATGAAAAATTGTTTGATATTCTCCTGTTAATCTGTCTCATGTCAGTTTAATTCTTCAACCAGTCAGAAGGAACTTGAAGTATAGAGGAAAGTTTTCCTTCCTGACAAGGTCAAATGAGATCAACTATATTAAAGGAAGGATATTTCAGAACATACTGCTGCTATGAAGATCCATATTTCTCCCACAGGTATGTACATATTATAAGCTGTAAATAAAATGAATGGATATACAGTTATAACCTTAATAAGTTTGGCAAAATTGCTAAAGTTTACTAGACCAAGGAAGTCCATGCTGCAAAGTGGTCATCTTGTGGGGTTTTCCAGGTTAGCTAAAATACCCAAACAACAAAAACAGCAAAGTAGACCCTATACTTCAGTGCTTATTTAGAATCAGACATGCTTAATTTGAATGATAATGTAACTTTTATGAGACACGTAACTTCAGGCAAAATAATCCTCTAAACCTTGATTTTCTCATTGGTAGAACAGAATTATAAACAGTCTATACCGGGCTCCTTCTTTGCAGTCAACACTGGTAAATTATTCAGTAAATGTAAACTTTTATTATAGCTCAGCAATTTCAGGTCACAGTTAAGGCATGAAATGGAAAAACATACTTACTCCTGGCTAAACAGTATTTATTTGTTCTTGTGGTGTGTGTGTGAGCATTCAGTTGAGTCCATCTCTTCACAATCCCGTGGACTGCAGCCTGTCAGGCTCCTCTGTCCATGGACTATTCCAGGCAAGAATACTGGAGTGTGTTGCAATTTCTTTCCCAGGGGATCTTCCCAGCCAAGCGATCGAACCCGCATTTCAGATGTCGCCTGAATTGCAGGCAGATTCTTTACCCACAGAATGATAATATAAAATTCACAGTCTTATCCATTTGGCTTCCCTGGTTGCTCAGATGGTAAAGAATCTGCCTGCAAGGCAGGATCCCTGGGTTCGATCCCTGGGTCAGGAAGATTCCCTGGAGAAGGGCATGGCAACTCACTCCAGTATCCTTGCCTGGAGAATTCTGTGGACAGAGGAGCCTGGCGGGCTACAGTCCATGGGGTGGCAAACAGTCGGACCTGACTGAGCGAGTAACACTTTCACTTCACTTTCATACCAAGAAATAGAATGGCTATATGGTAGTTTTATTTACTTATTTTTGAGGAAACTTTTCATAGTGGCTGCACCATGTTACATCAAGTCCAGAAGAGTTCTAATTTCTCTACATCCTTGCCAGCATTTGTTATTTTCTGCCTTTTGTTGTTGTTGTTGTCTAATAGTGTTCATCTTAAGAGGTATGAGGTGATGACTTATTTTGGTTTGCATTTCCCTGATAATTTGTGTATCATTTCCTATGCCTGTTGATAATTTGTATATCTTCTTTGGAAAAATGCACCTCTTTGTCCATTTAAAAATCAGGCGATTGATTGATTTTTGTTTTTAAACTGCAAAAGTTCTTTAATATTCTAGCTATGAACCATTAGTAAAAATCTGTCAAATTCACACTTGTTAAGTGGAGAACAGGGTGAAAGATGGCAAGGAGTGGTTCAAAAACAGACCACAAGGTAAACTGAAATAGAGAATTTTATTACACATATGTCCTGGGGGAAGTAAGTCACATTTCTTGAAGGGACGAGGTCAAAGGAAAATGTAAACAGAAAGATAAGATTTTTGGCGAGGTGTGACCAATATGGCAGAGTAGGAAGACTTAGAGCTCCCTCCTCCCATGAACACATCAAAATTTCATCTATTTCCAGAGAAAGTACTGATGACTGATGAGAATGACCTAAATACTAGCCAAAAAGATTCTCTACTCTAAAGAAGGAACCACAATGAGACAGATAGGAAGGGCAAAGACATGGGAGAGTTAAGTGCCATATCCCCAGATGGACAACCTACAAAGGAGAGGATAACTACAAATTTATAACTACAGAGGTTCTCCTGAAGCAGTGAGGGATCCAAGTCCCATATCTAGCTTCTCAACCCAGGAGCCCTACATCAGGAAGACATCTGGCTTTGAAGGCCAGCAGGGATTGCTTACTTTCAGAGACAGAGGGCTGTTGGGAAATAGAGAGTCCACCCTTAGAACGCTCACACAAAATCTCATGAACTTTGAAACACAGGACAAAAACAGTAATTTGAAAGGAGCCTGTGTCAGATCAACTTGCTGATCTTGCAAAGCCACCCAGAAAGACAAGAAGCAGTTGGAGCTCACACTGGGGACATATGTCCTAACAGCAACCATTTCTGAGTCCTTGTCCTATTAAAAGGAAACTTGCGCAGGCAAGAACCTTTTTAAAATCCTAAAGTCTAAAATCCTCTAGCTTGTAAGCACCAGCACCTGATGCTGCACATCAGTCCTGAAAATCCAGAGGCCAAGCGGCTAGCTGGGCCGGGACTCAGCCCACTCATCAGCAAGGCCCACTCATCAGCAAGCCAGTACTAGCTCTAGAACCACTTGGTCCCTGGCTCTGCTCACTATCAGGCTGACACCAGATCCAAGGCACTCTGTGCCCCTCAGCCAGTTGCCCCAGGATTTTGCCCAACTCACCAGCAGGCTGACAACAACTTTGGGATACCCTCAGTGTTTCAGCCGTGGAAGGAACTGACCTGTTCACAACAGCTTGACCCTAGATCTAGGACCCACAGGCCTAAAACCAGGTAACTCCAAAGCTGGCCACACCCACCAGTGGCCAGCAGCCTCCACATAAAGCAGGGCCTCGGAACCAACCTGACCAGGGGCCAGCCAAGCATACCAGATCACCAAGAGTAATCAGCCTGCTACAACAGAAGGACCCACGCAGCTTACACAGGGGAAACCCTAGAGAATATAGCTCTAGGTGGCCGGAGGGCAGTGCATTGCTGGGACATAAAGGATATGTCCCAACATACAAAGACCACTTCTACTACAAAAGACCATGTAATTTAATTTAATAACCATAACCAATTTAATGTAGAAATTAAAAACAACAAAAATGGCAAAATGAAGTGACAGAGGAATATGTTCCAAAGGAAGGAAAAAGAAAATAAAAAAGAAGCACAAGTGAAGTGGAGAAGCTGAGAAGAGTTTAAGGTAGTGATCATAAAGATGCTTAAAGAAGTCAGAAGAAGAAAGGATGAACATAGTTTAACAGAGTTAGTAACTATAACGGATAACCAAACAAAGCAGAAAAATATAATAACCGAAATAAAAAAAATATACTGGAAGAGATCAACAGTAGATTAGATAATACAGAGGAATGGATCAGAGAACTGAAAGAAAAAGTGAGAGAAATTACTCAAGCTGAACAGAAACACATTTTAAGAATGAGGACAGTTTAAGAAATCTCTGAGACAGCATCAAATATACTAATGTTTGCATGGTAGGGATCCCAGAAGGAGAAAAGAAAGAGAAAGTGAGAGAGAACATATTTGATAACATAATATCTGAAAACATCCTTAACCTGGGAAAGGAAACAGACATGCAGTTCTAGGAAGTACAGAGAATCCAGAACAGGATCAACTCCAACAGGCCTAAACAGACACATTGTAATTAAAATGGCAAAAATTGAAGACAAAGAAAGTATATTAAAGCCAGCAAGGGAAAAAACAACAAGTTTCAAAGACAGAGGCTCCCAGAAGTCTATCACTGACTTTTCAGTAGAAACTCTACAGACCAGAAAACAGTGGCATAATATATTTAATGTTATGAGAAGGAAAAAGCTTACAACCAAGAATATTCTACCTGGCAGGATTTAAAGGAATAATAATCAAAAAGTTTTACAGACAAGTAAAAAATAAAAGAGTTCACTAAACCAGTTTTACAGGAAATATTAAAGGGATTGTCCTAAGTTAAAAAGAAAAGAGACTGAAATCAGAAATATCAAAATCACAAAAGGAAAAAAAAATCCCACTGGTAACAGCAAATAAACAGAAAAGATAGTGAATTAATCATTTATAATGCTAGTAGAAGATTAAAACAAATAAGTGGTAAAGTCATTTATAAACAGAGTAAGAAGTTAAGGGATACACAAAACAAAAAGATGTAAAATTCAAAGTCAAAAACAGTAAATGTGATGGGAGATAAAAATGTAGGATTGTTCAAATGTGTTTGAATTTAAGACATTAACAACTTAAAATAATTACATGTATATTTACATATAGATAGTGATATACAAATTCAGGTAACCCCAAGCCAAGAATCTATAATAAATACACAAAAGAAAGAAATTCAAAAATAACACTACAGTCATCAAATGACAAGGGGCAATAGCCCCAGAAGAAGGAAGTAAAAGACTAAAAAACAAAAACCTAAAAGCAATGAGCACAATGACAATAAGTACACAGTTATCAATAATCAATTTAAATGCAAGTAGACTAAATGGTCTAATCAAATGACATAGAGTGGCTGAATGGATACAAAAATAAAATCTATTTATGCTGCCTACAAAAGACTCACTTCAGATCTAAAGATATACACATACATTGAAAATGAGAGGACAAATAAAGGCATTCTGTGCAGGAAATCAAAAGAAAGCTGGGGCAGCAATACTTCCATCGTGCAAAATCAAACAAAAACTGCAACAAGAGACATATGAGCATTATGTAATGATCAAGGGATCAACCCAAGGGGAATATGGGTTATTCTTATATGGCCCTTGTAAACTTATTGCACTATGAACCCAATATATTAGCACCTACATACATAAATAGCAACATATCTAAAGGGAGAAATTGACTGTAACACAATAATTGTAGGGAACTTTAACACTCCACTTATATAAATGGGAAGAAAATACAGACAGAAAGTCAACAAGGAAACACTGGTCTTAAAGCCATGGTCCCCAGCTTTTTGGCATCAGGGACTGGTTTCATGAAAGACAATTTTTCCATGGACCAGGATGGGGGGGAGGGGTGGTTTCAGGATGATTTAAACGAATTGCATTTAGAGAGTGGTTATAAATACACTTAACTAAAGTCTTGATAATTTTTATCAGATATATCCATTGCAATTATTTTCTCCATTTCATAGGTTGCTTTTTCACTCTGTTGAGTGTTTTCCTTCTGTGCAAGTTTTTAACTTTGACATAGTTTTGTTTTCACTACCTATGTTTTTGTTGTCATATACAAGAAATATTTGCCAAATGCCATGTAATGAAGCTTTTCTCCTATGTTTTCTTCCAGAATTTTGTGTCTTTAAACTTTATATGTCTTTAATGTTGGCTTAAAACTCAACATTCAGAAAACTAAGATCATGGCATCTGGTCTAATCACTTCATGGCAAGTAGATGGGTAAACAATGGAAACAGTGACAGACTTCATTTTCTTCGGCTCCAAAATCACCGCAGATGGTGACTGCAGCCACAAAATTAAAAGACCGTTACTCCTTGGAAGAGAAGTTATGACCAACGTAGACAGCATATTAAAAAGCAGAGACATTACTTTGCCAACAAAGGTCCATCTAGTCAAAGCTAAGGTTTTTCCAGTAGTCATGTACGGATGTGAGAGTTGAACTGTGAAGAAAGCTGAGCACCAAAGAATTGATGCTTTTGAACCGTGGTGTTGGAGAAGACTCTTGCGAGTCCCTTGGACTGCAAGGAGATCCAACCAATTCATCCTAAAGGAGATCAGTCCTGAATATTTATTGGAAGGACTGATGCTGAAGCTAAAACTCCAATACTTTGTCCACCTGATGCAAAGAACTCACTCATTTGAAAAGAACCTGATGATGGGAAAGATTGAGGGCAGGAGGAGAAGGGGACAACAGAGGATGAGATGGTTGGATGGCATCACCGACTCAATGGATATGAGTTTGAGTAACCTCGTGGAGTTGGTGATGGACAGGGAGGCCTGGTGTGGTGCAGTCCATGGGATCACAAAGAGTTAGATATGACTGAGCGACTGAACTGCACTGAACTAAACCTATTTTGAGTTAAATTGTGTTGTAGTGTAAGGCAATGGTTCAGCTTCTTTATTTCTCATGTGGATATTCAGTTTCCCAATATCATTTGTTGAAGATATGGTTCTTTCCCCATTATGTGGTCTTGATACCCTTGTTGAAGATTATTAGATCACATATGCAAGGATTTATTTCTGGTCTCTATTCTGCTCCATTGGTCTCTCTCTATAAATGTTTTTATTCCAAAACCATACCATTTTGATTACCATAGTTTTTTTTATATGTTTTAAAAGCAGGAAGTGTTAGACTTCCATCTTTGTTTTCCTTTCTCAAGATTGTCTTGATTACATGAATCTTTCAACCTACAATATGAATTTTAGATTTTTTTCTATTTATTTAAAAATGACACAGATTTTAATAACTGCTCTATTGAATCTATTTATTGTTTTGGTGGCATTTTAACAATATTAAGTTTTGCAATTCATGAACAATATTTTTTTCATTTATTCTTAATTTAACACCTACATTACAAATGACACTTATCTACTTTGAGAGATTTCAGACCTCTTGTTTAGTGAAACAAATGTACAAATTTCATATTAAGTTTAGAGACTTTTCTTGACTTTCAAATATTATTTCAAAATATAGTTGTCACTTTATTCAACAAGTACAGCTGCATGATATAAGATGACTCACTCTGTCCTGAGATTTCTTTCTAATAGATCTTTGCTTTTTTATCCAATGGATGTTCTCAACTCCTTTCTCCCTTGTAGCTGAACTCCCATTACGAGACCAAAGAGGGTGAGTGTTCATTTCCCTAGGACCCATGACAGCAAGGCCTCTGGAAATTTACTTAGTGTTAGTTAAAAAGGTACAAATTCTAGGAAAATTTTCTTCCTCTATAAACTATTTCTTCCTAAGAGAAGAAAAGTTGCCCTTCCTTCCAACTTTTACATGTTGCCATATGAAAATGTTCTTCTTGGAGCTCTGAAGTCTTTCTGCAAAGAACAGGACCTCTCATATTGTATTGATAAATTATTCATACCGATAGTCACACAACTCTCAACTTCTTGCAGTGTGAAATATGTTGATGCATTTTTGCGTGTGTGTAAGTCCATGAGCAGAGAAGGCAATGGCACCCCACTCTAGTACTTTTGCCTGGAAAATCCCATGGACGGTGGAGCCTGGTAGGCTGCAGTCCATGGGGTCGCTAGAGTCGGACACGACTGAGCAACTTCACTTTCACTTTTCACTTTCATGCATTGGAGAAGGAAATGGCAACCCACTCCAATGTTCTTGCTTGGAGAATCCCAGGGACGGGGGAGCCTGATGGGCTGCCGTCCATGGGGTCTCACAGAGTCGGACATGACTGAAGCGACTTAGCAGCAGTAGCAGCAGCAGCAAGTCCACGAGACAAGCAAAACTATTTTAAATGATACAGTTCCACTACGTCATTGTTAGCATAACATATGCTTAAGAGTGAGATCTCTGTGCTCTTAAGCAAGTTTTCTAATCTCAATATACTTTAGTTTCTCATCCATGAAATATGGATATATAATATTTATTATATAGGTTTGTTATAGGGATTCAATTAAACAAAATTTATGAGGCATTTATCCTGGTATGCATGAAGGGTTGTACAAACCTGAGATGAGCTGGTGTTTTCTTTAATATTTATGTTGTTGACACTCCTTTTCTCCCTAAGATAATTTTTCTATTTTTGCTATCTCCTATTGCTCTTTACCAATTTCCTCTTAAACATATATTAGTCTTTCATCTCCAATACTCCATGTCAAGATCACCAGTGATGTCCACATTGTTGATCATTTCTTATTTTACTTAACATACCAGAAGCATTAAACTGTCAATCCTCTTCCCTAAAACACTTTCTTCATTTGACTTGCAGATAATTACACTCATTTTGCTTGTCTTCTACCCTTCCAGTTATTTCTTCTGCTTCTATGGCTCATTCCTCTTCATCACTTCTGAAACCTCCTTTCCAATCAGTTCTATCACTAGAACAAACAAACAAAAACAAACTTTCTCCTGTCACAGTACTCCTCATTTCAGTAAATGGAAGCTCCATAAGCCACATTTTTAGGCAAAGATATCTCGATTTGACCTAGACTCTTTACTTTCTCTCAAATTCTAAACTCTATCAGCACTAATTGACTCTGCCTTCAATGAATTCCCACCAGCTACAAGACTTCTCAACAAAGTGGCCAAAGTGATCTTACTAATAAGTGAAGCCATGTTCAATATTTTAACTCTTCTATTGCCAATCAGGATTAAAGTCAAAATCCCTAGAATAATCTATATTATGTTTACCCATAGCTTCCCACTCTTACCTTTTACTCCTCACTCCATCAGTACTCTAGTCTCTGTTCCTTAGTTGTATTAGGCATGATTTCTTTTCAGAGCCGTCTTCTAAATAGCTACAAAGGTGACTTCCCATTTCACTTAACTTTTTACTCAAATGATACACTTTGAGTGAAGTCTTCCTTATATGAAAACATCTCTCGTCCTCAAAATCTCATATTTATTTTCTATGTTGTATAGTGTGTTTATTTTCTCCATGGTACTCAACAACATTTCATATACTAGGTAATTTGTTTATTTTCTTGGCTATTTTTTTGTGTTCTTTCTTAAAAATAAGTTCTGTGAGACAGAAAGTTCATTTTGCTTTGTTTACTGTTGTATCCTTAGCAAATGAGACACTTCTTTTACATACTGTGTGCGTGCATGCTTAGTCACTTCAGTCATGTCCAACTCTGGTGACCCTATGGATTGTGGCCCGCCAGGCTCCTCTGTCCATGGGATTCTTCAGGCAAGAATACTGGAGTGGGTTGCATGCCCTCCTCCAGGGGATCTTCCTGACTCAGGAATCAAACCCACATCTCTTATGTCTCCACTGTTGGCAGGTTTTTTCTTTTTTTTTTTTTAATCACTAGCGCCTTGCCTGGAGAATCCCAGGGATGGGGGAGCCTGGTGGGCTGCCATCTGTGGGGTCGCACAGAGTCGGACATGACTGAAGTGACTTAGCAGCAGCGGCAGCAGCGCCACCTGGAAAGCCCTATATAGTGTATACTCAATATAAAAATATTTGTTTGGTGAATGTATTGGGGCAAGGAGAGGGGTATTTTAATCTGTTACTTGCAATGTAAATGAAATCCAATCCCCTATTTCACATAGCTATGACATTTTCAAACAACACCATTAAATGTTCCTATGGATGCAGAAATTTAGGGGGATTATTATTGAGTTATGTCATGCTCAATGTCATGTGATTTAATTTCAACACAATAAAAATTAGAAACTTTATTACTCAGAATTCTTCAGGATAAAAACTTGGGTTTAAATGCAACAGATTGTGTATGCTAGTTTTCTATTCAGAAATAATAGCTTCATTTGGTTAATTCAGTTAGTAGAAACTATGAAGTTTCTAAACAATATGTAATAACCAATCAATCACTAAAAGTTTATATACCTAAACAATGTGGAGAAACAGTGCTCTGTTTGGCCAACCCTACCTAGTAAAAGTACACTGCCTGATTTATGGGCTTCCTTGGTGGCTCTCATGTTAAAAATATCTGCCTGCAATGAAGATCTGTGTTTGATCCCTGGGTAGGGAAGATACTCTGAAGAAAGGAATGGCAACACATTCCAGTATTCTTGCCTGAAAAAGTCCCACAGACAGAGGAGCCTGGTGGGCCACAGCCCATGGATTTGCAAAGAGTGAGGAGTGGGTGGAAAATCGGGTCCCATTTGGCCCTGCTGAAACTGGGGTTGTGGGGTGTGTGTATTAGGTATATTAGGCTACCCTTTGCCTAGAGCGAGAAGGATTTTCATGATGCTTACTTTCGTCGAGGCCTTTTGACAGACTTGGGATGCCAGTTTCTGTAGCGCTCAGTCAGAGATATACAAAAGGCAATAAGGTCCCCCAGGAATTCAATACCATGTCATTCTTCCAGCTCTGAGGTTCCTAGGAAGTTTGCCTTCTTCTTTCTACTTTACAGCGTTTTCCTATGCTTATTTATTGTGCTATGTACATGGGATTTGGGTTTTAGTAAAAGAGAGGAATGGGGTCACTCCATCTTGGCTGGAATCTCGAGCTTTATTTTATTATTTTGTTTATTTAGTATCTTAGTCTAAGAGAAATCAATCTGCTAAAGAGTATAATTTCAATTAAATATGAAACATTTATTTTTATCTTACAATCTTACTATGAAATGTCTTTAGCAATCAAGTGAATCAGAAGTTGTTTATATGCTAATTGATATCGTTTTATAAAAACAAAAAAAGTCATAGGTTTTCTGATACTCCAAAGAAATCCTCATTTCTCCTGGTAACCAGATCTCAACCCCAGCTTCCTTCCTTAGAACTCTAGGAGAATGAAATAATTCTTAATTATATGCATTATAAACCTTTGGAAAGGGCTTATATAAAGGTTTTATGAAATATATTCAAATGTTCAGCATTCATTTTATTTGTATTATATCTTCTGTCCATTTTTACAAAAGCAAACTTCTATCACTAGTCCTTTTAAGCTGAGTTGCTTCTTAGGAAAAGAGATATGTGGAAAGTAAAGGGTGGTAAGAGTTTTTAAATTGGGATTTTTTTTTTCTCCAAGGTTCTTTCCATTGGGGAAATTGAAATTTAATGATATAACTTTACATTCGCACTTTATTTTGAAATAAAAATAAATGCTCACCAAGGACATTAAGCTTTTGAACATGCTTTTTTTTTCAGGATAAAAATGAGAAGAAACTTTGAGGCTATTTTATTCATAAATAAATTAGAATTACAATTCATACTTTTCATCTAACTACATGAATACTTAGTTTTTACAGTAAAGGATTAGAAACATTTCTAACTCATGTAATATCTATAGTTAAATGCTAAATTTTTGAAAGATCCATATGTACATAAATATGAAAAAAGCATATTAAAATTCAGTGAGTAAGTCATGATAACATCCCATAAAATCAAAGAGTGGAGTCAGGGACTAAATTATTAAATACAGGACATGATGGTAAGAAAATTCATCAAATTACTAAGATTTGAAAGCCTAACTGAAAGCTGAAAATGTAATACTTATATGAATTACAGACTATATTGAAAAGAGCAAGTATCTTTGTGCTAATGCCCAGAGAAATACCAAATGAACTCCTTGACCTGCACATTTACATGACTTTGTATTAGCACATTTGCAGTGTCCAGAATATTAATGTACTAGAGATCAGTGTGGTGTCTTAAAACATGAATATACAATTTAAGTACTAAATGCTTTTATATGATTTTGGTAAACAGCTTATATCATTCCGGTAAACATTCTGGATTTTCTAAGGCAATTTTTATTTCAAATACTCTGTTCAATGTTGTTCCAACCAAGTGTTATGTATTTTAGCACAGAAAAATGTTCTCTCTACATTTTTATTTCCTTTAGTTTTTGTAATATTCCTGTCTCTACAAAATCTTTGGGTGTCATTCACAAAAAAGGTACATTTTTGCAATATCTGCTTCCAGACATTGAAATTCCCTTCCCAAACACTGCATTTTAACTCCACCAGTACAAACAAAACCTGAAATTTATCAGAACCCAAACTATCACAATTTATACTATGGTATGTATTTAAAAACAAAAATCTTTAATATGAGTATGATTGGAGAAGGCAATGACACCCCACTCCAGTATTCCTGCCTGGAAAATCCCATGGACGGAGGAGCCTGGTGGGCTGCAGTCCATGGGGTCGCGGAGAGTCGGACACGACTGATTATTCATTTTAGAATGTTATTTCTTTCTCTCCATTTCAGAGAGGATTATTTTAGAGGATTATGATATCATTTTAGTGGGCCCTGCTTGGCATTAAAAAAAAATAATAGAAGCAAGTATAGAATAGTGTGGAAAAAATATATATATATACATATATACCAGAGTTCATTGCACATGGTAAGAGAAATATAATTAGACAAGAATGTATTTAGTTTATCAATGTATTTGTTTGTTATTTAATTATATTATGTACTGTGCTGTCAAACAATTAAAAGCCGTTTTCCTATAAGACGTGTTAGATATGTTAAACTAATGTCCATTAGGCACTTGATATGCGTCATATACTCCACTAAGTACTTTATATGCATTTCTCTTACTTACCCCTGACCAGAATCTCATGGAATAGGTATTATTACTATTTTGAAGCTTTCCAAGCTAGAGCTTAGTGAAGTGAAGATAACCAAGTTTACAAGGCTAATAGATGGTAGAGACAGGTTTCAAACCCACAGGAAGAATGTAAGTTCCATGTTATGTATTACTTTGCCCTCTGTGTATCACAGCAATTTGTAAATAGGTGAATGCACACACTCATGCAGACACAGTTACCCTATGGCATAAATCATTTTGTGAGTGAATGAAAACAGTCTGGGACATAAGACTTTTACTCCCGGGGGAAACAATGAGGCTTCACTGGATTGCAGTGTGTCATAATATGGGTTCAGTCAGTGTCAACCAATGGAAAGTGTCTAGAGTTGAAATTTACTAGTGTTTAATTCAATATTATTTTTTATTGATAAAAATAATATCTAGCACCTAATATGTATATAATAATTTACCAGAAACTTTGGGGCAGTGGAAAACATAAGCAAGAAATATTTCTTGTATGAGTACAATTTCTTATTTCAAAGAAGTTTGAACAAACATAACCAGAAAAATGTGCATGACAATATCAATAATATGATTTTCATTTTGTGTGAATTTTATTCTATAAATGTAATGAGTTATCGAAAGAAATATTAGGTACTTCACATAGACTCAGCATTACCACTGAGCTTTCAACAACTGGTAGACTCAGCATCCATAAGAGAGCGAAGGTTCAAGACTTTCTCTTTATTTCCTGGGTACCAATCAGGCCTTCTGGTTTCCCCTTCAACCTTAGTGAAAGGGATTCAGGAGCTGGAGCAATACTCTGGAGTCAGATTTAAATTGATTAAAAAACCAAAAAGAAAAAGCTTTTGGTTTTTTATAAACAATGGTATTCCATCCACATCAGAGTTTTTGAACAAAAATTTTTATTTGCCATTTAAGGCAATTCAACTCAAACTGCTAAAGTCCTTGGATAAGTAGAATCCTCAACACAGATTTATTTTAGCCACTGAAACTGGAGACAACTACTTTGTAAACTATTCTGAAGAAGCAAATGTAGATACTGAAGTCATCGCTGATTGGAGATTTTCTAGTGGAGTGGGGACTCTGAGTTTGAAAGATTGTACAGAATGAATAAAAGCATTATAGTGAGTCCTGTGTAGCACCTAAGCACAGTTCACCCACAGAGGCAGACAGCACAGACAGCTCTTTGCGTATGACAGAAAAGAGGATGTACCAGAAATGAGCCCTAGGTATTAAAGCAGTGTTTCAATGTTGGTCACAAAACACTGCTCAGTGATGACTTTCTGGGAGTCTGAGAGCTGTGGCTTCTGGGGCTATTTGCTTTCTCAGGGCCAGGAGTCATATTTCAGTAGCTGTATATAGTAGAATGCCTTACAACAAATTCAAGCCCATACTATCACCTGACAAACACTTTCTAGACACATAGTGGAAGGAAGTGTGTGTTAATTTTGAGACTGATGACTTTAGGAAAATGGGTATTGGACCAGGTAGCTTTCGAAAGTGTAATGTGGGAGACCCTTTTAGAATGGATTTCAGCAGGCATATGGGTGCGGTACTGCTACACTCAGTGCCCCTAACCCTGCAGCAGGCTACCACCACCCATGCCTCCACTTGGAGACTCCTGGACACTCACAGGCAAGTCTGGGGCAGTCTATTGTGGGTCACTGCTCCTTTCTCTTGGGTCCTGGTGCACACAAGTCTCTGTTTATGCCCTCCAAGAGTCTATTTCCCAGTCATGTGTAAGTTCTGGTAGCTGTATAGTGGGGTTAATGGTGACCTCCTCCAAGAGGGCTTATGCCATATCCAGGTCTGCTGCACCCTCAGCCCCTGTCCCTGCCCCTGCCACAGGCAGTTCTGAGCTGTACCTCCACAGGAGATGCTCAAACACAGTTCTGTCTCAGTCTCTGTGGGGTCCCAGGGTCCTGTGGACACAAGATTTGTTTGAGTCTTCTAGGCATCTCTGGTGGGAATGGAGTTTGAGTCTAAACTTGAATTCACCCCTCCTACTGTCTTGCTGGGGCTTCTCCTTTGTCCTTGGCATAGGGGATCTCCTCATAGCTGCTCCAGCACCTGCCATCTTAATGAGGTTTCTCTTTTGAAGGAGGTTACCATTATCTTCCTTACCTCCACCATAGTCTGGGCCCAGGTAAATAGCAGGGAGGGAACACAGATCCACCCATCAACAGAAAATTGGATTACAGATTTACTGAGCATGGCCCTGCCCATCAGAACAAGACCCAGTATCCCCCTCAGTCAGTCTCTCAAATCAGGAAGCTTCCATAAGCCTCTTATCCTTCTCCATCAGAGGCAGATAGACTGAAAACCATAGTCACAGAAAACTAACCAATCTGATCACATGGCCCACAACCTTGTTTAACTCAATGAAGCTATGACCCATGCTGTGTTAGGCCACCCAAGAACAATGGGTCTTTGGTGGAGAGTTCTGACAGAATGTGGTCCACTGGAGAAGGGAATGGCAAACCACTTCAGTATTCTTGCCTTGAGAACACCATGAACACTATGAAAAGGCAAAAAGATAGGACACTGAAAGATGAACTCCCCAGGTCAGTAGGTGCCCAATATTCTACTGGAGATCAGTGGAGAAGTAACCCCAAAAAGAATGAAGAGATGGAGCCAAAGCAAAAACAACACCCAGTTATGGATGTGACTGGTGATGGAAGCAAGGTCTGATGCTGTAAAAAGCGATATTGCATAGGAATCTGGAATGTTATGTCCATGAATCAAGGCAAATTGGAAGTGGTCAAAAAGGAGATGGCAAGAATGAACGTTGACATTCTAGGAATCAGCAAACTAAAATGGACTAGAATGGGTGAATTTAACTCAGATGACCATTATATCTACTACTGAGGGCAAGAATCCCTTAGAAGAAATGGAGTAGCCATCATAGTCAACAAAAGAGTCCAAAATGCAGTACTTGGATACAATCTCAAAAGCAACAGAATGATCTCTGTTTGTATCCAAGGCAAGCCATTCAATATCACGGTAATCCAAGTCTATGCCCTGACTGGTAATGCTGAAGAAGCTGAAGTTGAATGGTTCTATGAAGACCTACAAGACCTTCTAGAACTAACACCCTTAAAAGATGTCCTTTTCAATATAGGGGACTGGAATGTGAAAGTAGGAAGTCAAGAAACATCTGGAGGAACAGGCAAAATTGGCCTTGGAGTACAAAATGAAGCAGGGCAAAGATTAGTAGAGTTTTGCCAAGAGAACTTTCTGGGCATAGAAAACACCCTCTTCCAACAACACAAGAAAAGACTCTATACATTGGTATCACTAGATAGTCAACACTGAAATCAGATTGATTATATTCTTTGCAGCCAAACATGGAGAAGCTCTATACAGTCAGCAAAAATAAGACTGGGAGCTGACTGTGGCTCAGATCATAAACTCCTTATTGCCAAATTCAGACTTAAATTGAAGAAAGTGGGGAAAACCACTAGAGTATTCAGGTATGACCTAAATCAAATCCCTTATAATTATACAGTGGAAGTGAGAAATAGATTTAAGGGACTAGATCTGATAGAAAGACTGTCTGAAGAGCTATGGATGGAGGTTTGTGACATTGTACAGGAGACAGGGATCAAGACTATTCCCAAGAAAAAGAAATGCAAAAAGTCAAAATAGTTATCTGAGGAGGCCTTACAAATAGCTGAGAAAAGAAGAGAAGTGAAAAGTAAGGAGAAAAGGAAAGATATACCCATTTGAATGCAGAGTTCAAAAGAATAGCAAGGAGAAATAAGAAAACCTTCCTCAGTTATCAGTGCAAAGAAATAGAGGAAAACAATAGAATGGAAAAGACTAGAGATCTCTTCAAGAAAATTAGAGATACCAAGGGAAAATTTCATGCAAAGATGGGCTCGATAAAGGACAGAAATGGTATGGACCTAACAGAAGCAGAAGATATTAAGAAGAGGTGGCAAGAATACACAGAAGAACTGTACAAAAAAGATCTTCATGACACAGATAATCACAATGGTATGATCACTTACCTAGAGCCAGACATCCTGAAATGTGAAGTCAAGTGGACCTTAGGAAGCATCACTATGAACAAAGCTAGTGGAGGTGATGCTATTCCAGTTGAGCTATTTCAAATCCTGAAAGATGATGTTGTGAAAGTGTTGCACTCGATATGCCAGCACATCTGGAAAACTCAGCAGTGGCCACAGGACTGGAAAAGGTCAGTTTTCATTCCAATCCCAAAGAAAGGCAATGCCAAAGAGTGCTCAAACTACTGCACAATTGCACTCATCTCACACGCTAGCAAAATAATGCTCAAAATTCTCCAAGCCAGGCTTCAACAATACGTGAACCATAAACTTTCAGATGTTCAAGCTAGTTTTAGAAAAGGCAGAGGAAACAGAGCTCAAATTGCCAACTTCCGTTGGATCATTGATAAAGCAAGAGAGAATTCCAAAAAAAACACATCTGTTTCTGCTTTATTGGAAATGCCAAAGCCTTTAACTGTGTGGATCACTACAAATTGTGGAAAATTCTGAAAGAGATGGGAGTGTCAGACCACCTGACCTGCCTCTTGAGAAATCTGTATGCAGGTCAGGAAGCAACAGTTAGAACTGGACACAGAACAGGAGACTGATTCCAAATAGGAAAGGAGTACTTCAAGTCTGTAGATTTTCACCCTGCTTATTTAACTTATATGAAGAGTACATCATGAGAAATGCTGGGCTGGATGAAACACAAGCTGGAATCAAGATTGCTGGGAGAAATATCAATAACCTCAGATATGCAGATGGCAACCACCCTTATAACCTAAAGGACAGAAGAACTAAAGAGCATCTTGATGAAAGTGAAAAAGGACAGTGAAAAAGTTAAAGTAAGATCATGGCATCTGGTCCCATCACTTCATGGCAAACAGATGGGAAAACAAGGAAACTTGTCAGATTTTATTTTTTTGGGTTCCAAAATCACTGCAGATGGTGATTGCAGCCATGAAATGAAAAGGCACTTACTCTTTGGAAGAAAAGTTATGACCACCTAGACAACATATGAAAAAGCAGAGACATTACTTTGCCAACAAAGGTCCGTCTAGTCAAGGTTATGGTTTTTCCAGTAATCATGTATGTGAGAGATGTGAGAGTTCAACTATAAAGAATGCTGAGTGCCGAAGATTTGATGCTTTTGAACTGTGGTGTTGAAAAAGATTCTTGAGAGTCTCTTGGATCGCAAGGCGATCCAACCAGTCCATCCTAAAGGAAATCAGTCCTGAATATTCATTGGAAGGACTGATGCTGAAGCTGAAACTCCAGTACTTTGGCCACTTGATGCGAAGAACTGACTCATTTGAAAAGACCCTGATGCTGGGAAAGAATGAAGACAGGAGGAGCAGGGGATGACAGAGGATAAGATGGTTGGATGATATCACTGACTCAATGCTCACGAGTTTGAGCAAGCTCTGCGAGTTGGTGATGGGAAGGGAGGTCTGGTGTGCTGCCTTCCATGGGGTCCCATAGTGGCAGACACGGCTGAGCAACTGAACTGAAAGGTGTGGTATGCTGCTACAAGCCATACTTGACTGAACATTCTAATCTCTTCAGAATTGGTGAGACTGATGAGAGAAATGAGAGATGGAATATTGTTGGTTTTCCTATCTGAGGGAGACCAGGAAATTATTGTTTTATTATTGTATTCCAGCTAAGGTTGCAGAAAGCTCATTTCACCTGTGAAAAGTCCTGACCTAGCTAGAGTCCAAGGTTAATCGATACTTAGACCTTCTCAAGTCTACTTTGCAAGATAGCAGAGGATGAATGTCTACTGCAATTCTGTTCATGTTCTTACAACTTCTCCACACTTCTAGCACCCGTGCCATCACAAATCATAGTTCTCTGAAAACTCTCTTCTTTCCCATACGCGTATTAGTGGGGAAACTTTTTTTTTGTTTCCAGTCCATGCCTGTCCTGGCTCCTGTGTAGTTTGCTGCTGCAGTAACCATAAAAAGACCTTCTCTGCTCTGTCCATTGCTGTTTCAGGGAGTCTTTCTTACCCTTTAGTGGGAGAAGCTGCCTGTGCCTTGAATCCATCCTCCGCTGGAAACCTTTTGCTTCAAGTCTGGTTGTTGCCCTCTGAAAGCGTCCCAACACCTGCGCTCTGGACTGGACTTCGATTTTCCTTTGCTTCTTGTTTGTTAGGGAGCCCTGCCTCTCTAACGTGCACCTCTGCTCTGACAGAACCTCCAGCTTTCCCTTTGCCACAGGGCAAAGTAGGATTAAGAAGGTCTAAGTATTGGGGGACAAACAAGGCAGAAGTATTGGCAAGTTGTTTGTGAAAACCTGTGTGTGTCCAGTAACCACCATCTAAATCACTCAATTTCATTTATTATTTAACGATTTACCGTAAAAACAGATAAGCTTGTGTAGATCCTATTTCTTTAAATTCAGAAAGTCTTAATTCCTATGAAATATTCTTCCATTCTGAAGGCTGCAATTAGTGTTGTGATGGGACTCTGCCTTGTCAACTTTAGAGCGTAGGGAACATTTCCAGAAATAAGACAGACTTCCTGGCTGTGTCTCTTGTTTATGAAATATTTTATACATTGACATTTAGAAATTTCTATTTACTTGCTCTCAGATGGTCATATATCACGTAAAAGAAAATTAGAAACGATTACAACTTTCCCAAGTCAGGGAAAATTCAATATCTAGCACATTGTGCATTTTTCCTATGCACCATTTAAAAAAATACATTTCTAAATTCATTTTAAAAATACATTTCTAAATTCCAATTGCCTTTCTAACTCTACCACTAGTAATGATGATGGACTTAGTGATTTTCCAGCATAACTTTGAGTGTAATCCAATTCAGCCATTTGCCCTTATGTTCTGATGTTTTGTAACAGAAATACAGGTGATGTAAATTGCCATACAATGTCGTCATATTGTATGGGTATCTCTTCTTTTAGGTAGATTTTTTTAGGATTCTAATTAAGAAAAAAATTCACAGTAAGAAATTATAAAAGTAAAAATGAGAAAGTGAAAAGTATATAAAGTGCTTGAAATGGGCTAGAGATTATAGATTTTTTTTTTAAGAATGAATTAAAAGAAATTATGATCAATTCTAATGAAGCAGGGCTCTGCTAATACATCAAACACATTATATAAGGTAGACATTGAACTTCTGAGGCTTGTGTTAACATTCTGCTGTTCAGCTTTATCAAGTTAGGGAACAAAGGGAGAACTGTGCTGTAGAAGAACTGTAATATGATAAGACCGTCATCAGTAAGAGATTTCACCTGTCAACCCTCCACCAAAGTGACAGAGGTTTTAATACAGTAATTATTTGGATAAGATATGGCCCTTATTTCAAAAATCCATTTCATATTTAGTCATATACCTTTCGTGGATAGAGACAGTGGTTGGCTTGGCACTGCCTCAGTAATATATCCTGAATCCTTTTGTTTGTAGTTTGTAGCAAGAGCTCGTTGTCATTTCTGTAGCACACTGAGACAAGGCAAAGCCTTGCCATTTTTTCCTTACTAAAGGAAGTACAGTAGTATGATGCTGGTTTAAAAAATCCTATTTGTGAGAATAGATCAAACTTTATTTAACTTTTCTGCCTGCTCCTGTAACATCATTTTTTTTTCCACTCTCAGTATATGCTTTTGCCATTGTTTTTCTAGACTAATTTTTTTAAAGGTAGCTCTGTGAATATTTATGTATTTGTTCAATATATATTCACTAGTAATATACTATGTGCCAGCCACTGGTCTTTGTATCTAATTAAATATAAATACCAGAAAAGAATCTGTTACGTGGCTCCATTAATGTTGATTAGAAAAGTCCCTTTATGCTGTGGGCAAGAGTGAAACAAAAGAAAGCCACTTCTTGAGAAACAATTTGGTTTTTTGGAGAACCACTGGGAAATTTACTTTGTTTCTGATAAATAATAATTTAAATTATAGGAAGCAAAACCAAATTTTACCATGTTTCTTGTAACATGTGGCATTACAAGAACTAATCATCCTAACAATCTCTAGAAAATAACCTTTCAAGGGTTTTATAGAGTTGTCAAAACTATCTTTCTGAGTTTGACTTTGGCTCACTTGTGGATACCTGTGCTCTAAGATTTATCTCATAGCCACACAGCTCTGAAGTAGACCATGCTATGATGATGCATTATTATTGGAAGGGCGTGTGAGATTTTATATCATATAAGCATTTCATTGCTGAAGCTTAATTCTATAAATTCCTCATTCATTATTTGAAGGTCATAACAAAGAAATGACAATTTTACCCTTTATCTCTCAAATTACAAATAATTAATTTATTATATTGGAGTAATAGTCTTGAGTTCCTTCAAGGAAGCAGTTTCCATTTTTTTAAATCTATTTTTGCTTTGTTTATGCCAACAAAATCATCTGCTTGTCTATTACCGTCACTCCAATTAGGTCCTGTATGCATTAAAGGAACATAAGGACAGCCCAATTAGAAAAAAATTAAGCAAGAGTACATAGTTTAAATACAAATACAGTAAGAATTAGCATTTAAATAACAAGTAACATGCCATGAACTCCTAAGTAGTTGACTTTGATACCCAGTTAGGTTCCTGAGTCTTGACTTCTTGCTTTTTTCACTATGGATCTCCTTGATTCTAAGTTTTAAGTATCAGGATCTACATGTATGTAGTTTTCTTTGTGTTGCCATGCTCATTCATCTTACTTTATTGCAGTTTTTCTCGTTATATGTCTTTTTCAATCTGTTGTGGGCTTCCCGAAGGCATGAGTATGTCTATTGTGCTACTACTGTGTCCCTTGTATTCAGCATAATGCCTGGCAGACAGGAAGCCTTAAAAATAATGTGTAGAAAGAACAAATTAATACTTAGAAATGATGGCTATTTTCTCATGGATAATAAGGATTATTATGGCAAGGATTATTATTACTCTCTCACGAACTTAAACATACATATTTCTCCCTGAAGTTTCAAGTCCCTAGGAGAAAAGATTAAAAATCTTTTTTTCCCCTTGGGGCAGAAAGTGGAAATTAACAACAACAAAAAAGTGGATATATGAAGTATTATTAAATGTACTTTAAAAATATAATCATTTGGTTATGAAATCAGTGACCGAAGAAAACGTAGCCCATACTAGTTGTTCTTGAGATCATGCATGTTTAATTTAAAATTATTTGAATTAAACACTTGAATAAAATAATTAGATATTAATTTGGATAATTATCAGCAAATTATGATTGCATGTGCTCTGAAGAATTCTTCTAGGAAAAATGACAAGGTATCATAAGAGACAGACACAGAATGAGACAAAATAAAAAAAAGAGAATTTTATTTTTATGAAGCATTTTTCAGTTTATTAATCATATTCCAAACATTTTCTCCATCTTGTCTTCACAAAAACTCCATGGTGAAGCGGGACTCATTATCTTCATTTTACAGAAACTGGGTCTCAAAAAACTTAAGGACTCAATTTGTAGCAACAAAAGCTGATGAGTGGAGGAATCAGGGCTCAAGCTCATTTCTGCTATTTTCAAATTCCATTGTTTTTCTATCAAGAGGTCTTATGTTTCAGGGTAAATATTCTGCAGAGGATCTAGTAGATAGAGTCAATTGCTCATTTTCAGAAAACTGGGGGAAAAAAAGATTAAAAAATTTAGAATCTACCCTAAACATAGTACCACACCGTTTAATCTGGCTCTCTCTAAGCTATAACTAGCAGCAGTTTATACTTCTTTAAAACATCACTTTTACCATTTCCCTGCTTTAAATAGATGCCTATCTTGAACACATTTCTCTACTTTCATATGAACATTTTAAAAATTGACTTTAAGAATTTTCAAACATTGATTTCATTTCTTCACACCTTTTGTGACGTCTTCTCTTGTATTGAACCCTGCATTCAAACCTAAGTTGGGGATTCCTTCTCGTGTTGGCAGAATATCTCATACGGATTTCCAGTGTGTACTTACCAATTATACTGTAATTGTATGCATGTATTTCCACTTAACTCTGAGATCTTACAATTGAGTTTATTGAAGCATTAAACAAATAATGTGCATAGGAGGGACTGTGCTAAATATTGAAAATACAAAGTTAAGAGCAACCGCTTTCTTATCTTTGATGAAATTAAACTTAGTAGGAGAAAGCATGCACACAAATTGGTTAGCCAATACAATGTGTGCGTGAGGACCATCAACGTACCCTGTGAACAGGGTCTAGGAATACTTGGTGTCTCAATGTGAATGCCGAACTGTCAGTTACTTCCTATACTAAGAATTCTAAATCCCTGTTTAGTGAAATCAAAATACACTTTTTTTTTTCCCCATGAAAGTCAAGGTAGATGCATTGATTGATTATAGAAGTAGCCAGATCATGGAAGGTTATTTTAAATTTCACCTAGCTGGGATTAACATATACACACTACTGTATATAAAATAGATAACCCACAAGGACCTACTGTATAGCACAGGGAACTCTACTCAATAAATGCTCTGTAATAATCTATGTGAGAAAAGACTCTGAAAAAAATATATATGTATATGTATAACTAAAACATTTTGCTGTATATTGGAAACTAGCAAAATATTGTAAATCAACTATACTCCAATATAAAATAAAAATTAAAACAAAATTCCATCTAGCTGGACATTCCCATTGTTGGCCAGTGTAGACCTAGCTGTATAACAATTATAGGGAGATATTAGGTGTATTATCGGAGAAGGCAATGGTACCCCACTCCAGTACTCTTGCCTGGAAAATCCCATGGACAGAGGAGCCTGGTAGGCTGCAGTCCATGGGGTCTCTGTGGGTCAGACACGACTGAGAGACTTCACTTTCACTTTTCACTTTCATGCATTGGAGAAGGAAATGGCAACCCACTCCAGTGTTCTTGCCTGGAGAATCCCAGGGACAGGGAGCCTGGTGGGCTGCCGTCTATGGGGTCGCACAGAGTCGGACACGACTGAAGCGACTCAGCAGCAGGTGTATTATATTGTATCAATACAATATTTTATATTTTTTATAAAGTATTGATTAAATATAAATATATTAATCTCCAAAAATGATGATGAATTGTTAAATGGAATGCAAGATTCATATTTTCCAAAAGAATTTGCAAAAGTGATTCTGATATAAGTCAAGTTTAAGAACCAATGCATGGGTAATCTGCAAATTACTTTTAGTTGGTAAATCATAGTTCCAATTAGATTGTAGTCATAGCCTTCTATTAAAGGAAGCTGTTAGAATACAGGAAGTTTTGAGAGCTGAAACTTTGAGAAGCCTCAGAAACATGATGTTCCAAACCTCCAAGAAAAGCTGCTAGGGAGTCTCTAGTCAGCTCGCTAGGACCTTATGCCTAGCCACAGGGAAGTGCAGCTTAGAACAGCTATTATCACACATGGAGGCCCCTGAGGAAGTTGGCAGCATCCCATGAGCATGAATAAACATCACAGAGATGCCATCGCATAAACAGGCATAAGCATTTGTGAGCACAGCGGTAGGTCTGCCTGTCCACACTTATCTTGGTGATTACAATAATTATTCACATCTTCCCTTCTTGGCCATCCCTTTTTACAGTGATAATCACTCCCACATTGCCCTGTACATCTCTGAACTAGACCTAATCCCTATTCATTTCCCACCTCTGGAACATTAGCTCTGTGACTATACATCCTTGACTATATGTATACTAGATGAATTCCTCCACATTTTTTGTCTTAATTAAAACTTGAAGATATTTCTTTACAATTCTCTCAAGGAGAAGATCTTTTCTTCTTTTACAACTTCATGAATCTCTGGGTGTGAGGGTGTACAATATTATTTCCTTTTTCATTATCACCATTTTTCTCTATTGTTCCCTCTTGTTTCTCTTCCTTTCTTGCCCACCTAGAATATATGATATGTTATTTCAATTATCCTCTTGCTGCTGCTGCTGCTGCTAAGTCACTTTAGTCGTGTCCGACTCTTAGCGACCCCATGGACTGCAGCCTACCAGGCTCCTCCATCCATGGGATTTTCCAGGCAAGAGTACTGGAGTGGGGTGCCATTGCCTTCTCCGCAATTATCCTCTTAGAAGGAGGATATCCTTTTTTTCTTCTTATAGTACTAGCAAACTCCAAACATGGATGAGCTCTGATATTTCAACTTCAATAACTTCACCTCAATAGCTAAACATTGACGGAGAACAGGGCAGCACTCAGCTGCTTTGTTTCAATTAAATTACTGTTCTTGGAATTTCTTTACTTCAGTTTTCTAGTGAGCCTGCTTTCCAACTCTTACAGATGGTTTCATTCTTCCCGCTCCTACAACTCTAGTCTCCCTTATGCACCTCCTCTTTACCTCACAGCAGAGGACCTCATGCCAATCAAGGCATGTTTTTACCTGGATTTCTTCAACAGCCTATGGAGTAGTACCTTTGATTCCATACTCACTGCTCTCATCTCAAGTTTCTGTTTGTTGTAAAAATGTCCTTTGGATTATGTTATTCAACTGCTTAAAATCCTTCAAGGGCTTCCCATTGTACTTAGAATACAATCTGAACTTCTTTCTATATTCTTCCAGGAGATGAATATCTGGACCTCCCTTCTTCAAAGTCATGGCTCTATGGATATTCTGGTGCTATATTCACTTTTCCTAATATGCCAAGTTTTGTCTAGCCTTGAGGGGTGTTTTCTCTGCCTAAGATGCTTCTTACCAACTATCAACACATGACTAGATTTTTCTCTTCCTTTACATCTCAGAAAATGTGTCCTTTACAGCCAGGATTTCCTTAACCATACTGTACCTAAGTAGTCCTTGATTCTTCAGTTCCCAATATAAGCCTCATGTTTGTTTATTTCCTACATAATATAGAAAAAAAAAAAAAGGACCATACAACCATAATACAGACATAATGAAGTCATACTTTTTTCCTGTTCTTTAGCCAGCCCCTTTCTTGCTCCTTTACAGATATGCATAGGGAGAGAGCTGCTAAATTCTTACCTCCTGGTGGAGTGGCAGATTATTTATATACATTTTGACTGTACTTATCACATTATGGCAAGGTTTTAATATATGAACTGAATTTTAGAGTCTAAATTTTATGCTTTCTTAAATTTATCTCCCCCACTATAGTGGAACAGAGCTAATAAGGACAAAGACCACTTAACTTTCTTTCAATATTTCTGTGTTCAGTCACTCAGTCATGTCCAACTCTTTGTAACCCCATGGACTCTAGCCCACCAGTCTCCTTCTTTAATGGTAAGAATGCTGGAGTGGGCTACCATTTCCATCTCCAGTAATAAATACATGTATATATTTTTCCACAAAATATCCAACTTCACTTCAAGAATATTTAAAGTAGAATATTTATATGTATGCATATACTTTTCTACTTGAATTCAAATTTTTTTAAATTTTTAAGAAAACTAAATTTGAAATTTTTAATGACACAGTCTCTTTCATCATTTTTCTTTCTTAAAGTTTCAGATTTAGAAATCAAATTCCAAAACTTAGACTTGCACAGACTACTCTATGCTGCAGTTATTCTATAAGCCTTTGATTTTAAGCCATTACTTAAGTAGATTGAGCAAAACACTGTTTCTATAACATGTTAGTATTATAGAGGGAAAAAAAAAAAAACTGTCCAAGTTAATTTAACAAATGCTGGTTTTAAAAAAAGTATGCCACCACAGAAATTCACAAATTAACATGAGAAGATGTCTTGCAAATTGCATAGGGTATACCTATATATGCTTGAAATCCTTATATTTTAGACTGCTGTTTCATAGTGCTAATACCTAAAGTATTCATAATAGATTGAATATATTCATAATAGATTAATAGATTGATATCTTTGCCAGTATTCCAAAGTATTCAATTTTTTGAAGTTTTGATGGAGAATAGCAGTTACTTATTTTCTAGTTTAATTCTGGTTCTGGATATTTTCAATTGAAAAAGATTTGGGTTACCATTTTTAGAATATCCAATTGCAGTAAAATAAAAGGATTCCATACCCTGATTGCTGTGGGCTATTTCTTGAACCCTTACCACCACCATACAGAGACATATGGCTCTGTCTGTGCTAATTTCTTGTTATGGCTTGGAAGAGCCTAGCAGAGCATTCCGACCTGGTTATGTCAGCCCCATCAGTCACCCATCAGCTCCAACTTGCTTAGCTGATAGACTCACAAGGTACTCATCTTCACTTCCTCTATGGCTAAAGTGCAAAAATAGCTAGTTCTACTTTATTATCTGCTTCATTTTCATCTTTCCAACAATTTATATTATTCATACTAACTCTACTTTCCATCCTCCAGATAAAAAGGTTAATATAAATGAAGAAAAGGCAATTTCTTCTCATTACTCATAAACAAAAATCATGCTTTTTGAAGACAAAAGAAGATTTATAGTCTATGAGTAAGGTGTGTGCGTGTGTGTGTGCTTAGTCACTCAGTCATGTCCAGTGCTTTGCGACCCACTGTAGCCCACGAGTGTAGCCCACGAGTGTAGCCCACGAGTGTAGCCCACGAGGCTCCTCTGTCCATTTGTAGTATAGTGCTTATTCCTAGGATATAAGAGTTTAATAATCTCACAGACAGATTGTTCTAGCCAAAGTAGTATTGAATAGGTTTTATATGCATATTTGGTTGACTAAAATTTGATTGAAAGTATACATTTGCTTCATTTTATATATTTTATAATTACATAATCTTTAAAATATTTTATAATTATATAACCTTTAAAATATTTTATAATTTATCTTATTTTGAAATTGTCTATCCTAGCTATTTTTAAATGTTCACATGTATGTATGTGTATAGTAATGTCCATATTTAATATAATTTGTGTATATACTTTTCAGTTTAGAGCAGGGGTCCCCAACTTCTGGACCACAAACCGGTACCTTCTGTTAGATCAGCAGTAGCCTTAGATTAGAAATAAAGTGCACGACAGCTGTAATGCACTTGAATTACTTGGACCCACACTCCTGATCCATGGAAAAATTGTCTTCCATCAAATTGGTCCCTGGTGCCAAAAAGATTGGGGGGCCACTGGCTTAAAGGAATACAAAGTTATCAGAAAACAGACAGAAAATCATATGGTTGCTTTAATTTCAACTACTATTAGCTCTATACCATTTGAAAACCCATCAAGAACCTGAATAGCATAGTGTAAGCATGTGGGTTTGTAATTATTGAATCCTTTTGTAAGCTATCACATTGATAAAATTATTGATGCCTTGAGTTAATTATAATTTTTATAACAAGATGATGTAAAATTGTCAAGCTTAAAGAATAATAAAAAAATTGAATAACATGTACACTACTGATACTGTGAAGCCTCTGTATTCTCCTTCCCAATGTATTTCTTGCCTTGCACCCAGGCATCTCCAGCATAAATAGTGTTTTTATTATTTCCCAAATGCAAATCAAGCTGAGATATAACTTGCTTTTTCAAACCATTTTTAGCTTGTGTAATCTAAACATGTTAACGTGTGTCATTCTAGTTCTGTAACATTTATTCCATGAAGCTTGTTATGATTTTTACTTATCCATTTCACTGTTAATGGAATTTTAGAATATTCTATGTTTTTTTCCTTTATTTTTCTTTTCTTTTGTCCCTTCCATACTGTCATTCTTTTTTCTATATTTCCTCTTTGTTTTTCCTATTTTAAGCAAAATTAATACAAATATTTCTGTATCTATTTCTTGGTACACACATGTGAATGGAATTGTTGATTCATCAGGTATGCAGATGTCTCAATGCATTTATTGTAATATTGAACTGTTTTCAAAGAATATTGTATGAATTTATGCTACTACCAACAGAAAATGAAAAATTCTGGATGAAAATTCCTGTGTTCTGCATCTTTTCTAAAGTTGGGTGTGCTTTTGTTTTTATATATTTTTTTTAGAGATAATTATATCTCATTGTGGTTTTACTTTGTATACTCCTGTCCACAAATGAGGGTGATCATATTTTCAAACACTTGAAGGCCATTTATTTTGCTCAAAGAATGTCAAGACTTTTGCCCTTTTTTATTTTATTTGTCTTTATCCTACTATAGGAGTTCTTTATTCTTTATAATATTCTTTCATATAAATCTTACAAAAGTATCAGTTTGTGGCTTTTCTTTTCAGTGTCCCTTTTCTCTAATTTTTAATTAATTGAGCTCTCAATTTAGCTTAAGCTTTATCAATGCTTTTGTTTGTGATTTATACTTTCAAGTCTTGGAAATTATTTTATATTCTGTTATTATATGGTTTCCTTATATCATATTTGGAAATTAAATTTTGAGAATGGTATAAGGTAGGCCAGCAATATGCCAACAAATTTGGAAAACTCAGCAGTGGCCACAGGACTAGAAAAGGTCAATTTTCATTCCAATCCCAAAGAAAGGCAATGCCAAAGAATGCTCAAACTACCGCACAATTGCACTCATCTCACAAGCTAGTAAAGGAATGCTCAAAATTCTCCAAGCCACGCTTCAGCAATACGTGAACTGTGAACTTCCAGATGTTCAAGCTGGTTTTAGAAAAGGCAGAGGAACCAGAGATCAAATTGCCAACATCTGCTGGATCATTGAAAAAGCAAGAGAGTTCCAGAAAAACATCTATTTCTGCTTTATTGACTATGCCAAAGCCTTTGACTGTGTGGATCACAATAAACTGTGGAAAATCCTGAAAAAGATGGGAATACCAGACCACCTGACCTGCCTCTTGAGAAACCTATATGCAGGTCAGGAAGCAACAGCTAGAACTGAACATGGAACAACAGGCTGGTTCCAAATAGGAAAAGGAGTACGTCAAGGCTGTATATTGTCACCCTGCTTATTTAACTTCTAAGCAGAGTACATCATGAGAAATGCTGGGCTGGAAGAAGCACAAGTTGGAAGCAAGATTGCTGGGAGAAATATCAATAACTTCAGATATGCAGATAATACCACCCTTATGGCAGAAAGTGAAGAGGAACTCAAAAGCCTCTTGATGAAAGTGAAAGAGGAGAGTGAAAAAGCTGGCCTAAAGCTCAACATTCAGAAAATGAAGATCATGGCATCCGGTCCCATCACTTCATGGGAAATAGATGGGGAAACAGTGGAAACAGTGTCAGACTTTATTTTTTGGGCTCTAAAATCACTGCAGATGGTGATTGCAGCCATGAAATTAAAAGATGCTTACTCCTTGGAAGGAAAGTTATGACCAACCTAGATAGCATATTCAAAAGCAGAGACATTACTTTGCCAACAAAGGTCCGTCTAGTCAAGGCTATGGTTTTTCCTGTGGTCATGTATGGATGTGAGAGTTGGACTGTGAAGAAGGCTGAGCACTGAAGAATTCATGGTTTTGAGCTGTGCTGTTGGAGAAGACTCTTGAGAGTCCCTTGGACTGCAAGGAGAGCTAACCAGTCCATTCTAAAGGAGATCAGCCCTAGGTGTTCTTTGGAAGGAATGATGCTAAAGCTGAAACTCCAGTACTTTGGCCACCTTATGCAAAGAGTTGCCTCACTGGAAAAGACTGTGATGCTGGGAGGGATTGGGGGCAGGAGGAGAAGGGGATGACAGAGGATGAGATGGCTGGATGGCATCACCAACTCGATGGACGTGAATCTGAGTGAACTCCAGGAGTTGTTGATGGACAGGGAGGCCTGGCGTGCTGCGATTCATGGGGTCACAAAGAGTCGGACACGACTGAGCGACTGAACTGAACTGATAAGGTAGGGATTATAGTTCTTCTCATGTGAATAGCCAGCTTTTCCAACAGCAATTGGATAGCCCATTCTTCAACAGTGATCTGTAATGTATTTTGTCTACCCCATTGCTTGGTCTTTTTTGTACCAAATATGACTGGCTTTACTATCCTGACTCATATAAATCTTATTAACTATTAATTCAGATTTGTCCAATGTGTTTTTCTTTTTCATAAGGCTCTTGGTTATATTTGCCTTTTTTTATTTTTCTGCTATTAACATTTAGAATTAACATGTCAAGTTATCCCAAACCAAAAAATAAACCACAAAACAAATATAAATATTATTGGAATAAGAAATTCATTGAATCTATTAACATATTGAGAAAGAGTGATATATTACCATTTATGTATTATTTAAGGTTTTTCAATAATACTTTATATCTGAACTTGAAGATTTTTATAGAATCTTTATCAAATACTTTATTTTTTTATGGAATTATTCAGGGTTTATTTTTCTACTTTATTTATAAGCATAGGTTCATTTTGTTTAACTTCTGCTAAATTTGTGATATAAAATTGAAATCTCTTATTTACTGTTTGATCTCTGCTACATCTATAGATATAGATCTTTTTGCATTCTTTAATGCTCTTCTGCATGCCCTCATTCTCTCCCTCTCTCCCTTCTTTTCTCTCTCTTTGTCCCTCTCTCTTGCTTACACACACACACACACACACACACACCCCTTTTCAATTCTGCTTCTGTATTAATCTTGGCATAGATTTGACAATTCTATTAGACTTTTACAACTCAAGTGCTTTGTTAAATTTGTTTTGCTATAATATTGTCATAATTTACTAATTACTTCTCACATTATTTCAGTTCTGTGTTTTTATTTTGTTGTCCTATAATATCTGTTAGATGATTTAATTACTTGATTTGTATTCTTTCTTTTAATTACCAAAAGGTTCTAAGTGTAACATTGATTCTTAGCTGAATCTCAAAATTATGATGTAGTTTTTAAAAATTTTCATTCCTAATTAAAAAAAAATCCATAGAATGCTTTTCTTAACCCACCAATTCTTTTGAATTGTATTTTTAACATAACCTGATGACTTTCTCTGTTTGTTATTTTCTCAGTCTGAATTACTTTTGAACTAAGAGTATGATCTGCAGTAAACACATCTATTTAATTTTTTTTTGTTTTCTGGCCAAGTGTATATTCCGTCTTTTATATCTTTGAGAAGAACGTTCATTCCCCGATATTGTGCAATGTTCTATTTGCATACATTTTTTAAAGCTTCTTAATCGTGTTACTCAAATCTCTAATATTCTAACTGATTTATTTTTTGATCTGATTTATAGTTTACTGACAGAGGTTTGTAAATTTGTGGATTGGATTTGTCCATTTTTCTGTTACATCAGTTTTTCTTCTTCATTGTTAAAGCTATATTGTTCATTTTAAAGAGATTTGACTATGTTCTCCTCTAGGAGTTTTATAGTTTCTGGTCTTACGTTTAGATCTTTAATCCATTTTGAGTTTATTTTTGTGTATGGTGTTAGAAAGTGTTCTAGTTTCATTCTTTTACAAGTGGTTGACCAGAGTTCCCAGCACCACTTGTTAAAGAGATTGTCTTTAATCCATTGTATATTCTTGCCTCCTTTGTCAAAGATAAGGTGTCCATATGTATGCACGATACTGGATGCTTGGGGCTGGTGCACTGGGACGACCCAGAGGGATGGAATGGGGAGGGAGGAGGGAGGAGGGTTCAGGATGGGGAACACATGTATACCTGTGGCGGATTCATTTTGATATTTGGCAAAACTAATACAGTTATGTAAAGTTTAAAAATAAAATAAAATTAAAAAAATAAATAAAAAAATAAATAAAGAGATTTGAAGTATTGTGTCTTTTTTATAACTTGAATATTTCACGACTACATCATGATTCTACTTATCTACTTTCTTTTTTTTAATTTTATTTTATTTTTAAACCTGAAACACTGTATTAGTTTTGCCAAACATCAAAACGATTCCGCTGCAACAATGTCTTCCAACCCTCATGTCTCTCTCACAGTGTGACTTTGACACTCCCTCCTTTGAAGGTAAGTGTTTGTTCCCTCCTCCTGAATTTGGGAAATTTGTTGTTAAGGAGGAAGTAGTAATAATACTATGTGCCTTCCAAGCCTAGTTTATAAAGGCAGTGACACTTCCTCTTGTCTGCCATGCTGTGAGGAACACCAAGAAGACCATGTAACTGAAGAATGTGAGGAGACCATCTGGAGGTCAGGTCTAAGGTGGTAGCTGGTGAGTAGCAAGTCTTGGAAGAAAGGCTCTTCCAGATGATTCTTACACTTTACATTGGATCAGCCCCAGACTTTCAAAATTTCCAACCAGGGCCCCAGATGTTAAGACTCAGAAGCAGGCTGTCCTGTGCACTGTTTGGATTACTGACCCACAGAATATAAAAATAAAATGTTTTAAGTCACTATTGAGGGAGTGATTTATTTTGCTTGAATGGAGTAGTCAGACTCATCTGATCACAATTAGTCACATCAGCACTCCTTTGATTATTATTTCTGTGATATGTCACTTAAGATTTAGTACAATTGCATGTAACCCAACGTGAACTGCAAGATTTCTTTTTTCTCCTACAAAAATGAAGTCTGGAGATAAACAACCCCCAACTGAAATGACAGAGTCACAGTTACCATGAAACTGTGCCATATCTCTTTCTCTTATGCCGTATTTATCACAGTGCTCTAATTTTCACCTTCACCTCATATCCTCACCCCAGGCGGCAGAGAGGGGAAATGAGAGGAGTGCAGAATGAGTCTTCCTTCCAACTGAGGGTATCTTGAGTCAAGAGATTTCCTCGAAGCCACCACTTAAGCTTCATTGGTTACAGTTTACTGCAAGGGAGCAGGGAAAACGCAGTTCTAAGACTGACAAACTTCCATTTGGAAGAAAATCAGCATTCAGTTACTAAGACAAACTGAAACAAACTATTTAGTATTCCCTACTAGCATTTTCTGTTACAAGTGGCATATCTGTTACTTTTATTATAATAAGAGTAATAGCTTTACTATTCTAGGTTGCCTCTCATGAATGGTACATAGCTGCAGTTTTTGCAATTGAGGGGCCATTTTGGCATATTATTAATATCTTAATATTTATTGTGATTAGATTCCTATCTAATAAACTTATTTTGTGTCTATTTTTCTATTTATTATTGTGAATCTCTCAAACTTTAACAAGTATAGAGATTTATTAGGGACTGATATCAGGGACTAGTAATCCATATTTTTATATTACTCTGAAAAATTGAAAAGACTCTGGAATAATTCTTGCCTGGAGAATTCAATGGACAGAGGAGCCTGGCAGGCTACTCTCTTTTTTTTTGTCCGTAGAATCAAAAAGAGCAGAACATGACTGATTGACTTAATGCTTTACTCATTATGTGCTATTTCCCTGCATTTATTTCTCTTGTTTTAAGATCTTACAAATTATAAAATACTAATGCTGACTTAGATTTATATCCAAGTCTATCACTTCTTTCCCCTCAGTATTCTTTCTTACCCCTCAGATTTTATTTAGAGATAATTTTTCTTATTCCTGAAACACATCTTTTTGGAGCTTCTTCATATTGTTTCCATGTTTTGCAAACTTTGTTTTGATTAATACATATAAATAACATATCATATATATATTTTAGAAAACTTATGAAATTTTGGCTAATAAAATTTTCTTTCATTTTGATTCCACTTGACTAAGTATGAATACTGCTGCTGCTAAGTCGCTTCAGTCGTGTCTGACTCTGTGCGACTCCATGGACTGCAGCCTACCAGGCTTCTCCATCCATTGGATTCTCCAGGCAAGAACACTGGAGTGGGTTGCCATTTCCTTCTCCAATGCATGAAAGTGAAAAGTGAAAGTGAAGTCACTCAGTCATGTCTGACTCTTAGCGATCCCATGGACTGCAGCCTACCAGGCTCCTCCATCCATGGGATTTTCTGGGCAACAGTACAGGAGTGGGTTGCCATTGCCTTCTCCTAAGTATGAATAGAATGCTAGATTTCTAATTAATAGATATGCAACAAGAAACAAAGATTTACTGTATAGCATAGTGAACTATAATCAATATCTTGAAATAAGCTATAGTGGAAAATAATTTCACAAATATTTATATGTATACGTATAACTAAATCACCTCATTGTGCTTCTGAAACATTGGAAGTCAACTATACTTCAATAGAATATATACATTAAGAAAAGTATATATATATTTCTCATTCTTGAAATATGATTTCATGAGGTAAATAATAAAATTATTTTTCTCCTCATTTTACAGTAATTATTCCATTGTTTTCTGACACCTTTTTAATGTTTATTTATGGTTTTTGTTCTTGGTGTGGTTGGCTAAAGAAATGACTGTCTTTCTACTTTTTTTTTATTCATTCAATATTTTTTTCAGCAACCGTGTACCAATTACTGTTCTAGGTTCTGAAGATATAATGGTAAACAAAACATTATTGACCTCATGAAATTTAGAGGTTTGTCAAAAGAAAAGAAAAGTGATACAATTACAGAAAGAGATGTGATATGTACAATATTATAGTAGCATTTAGTAATATTTATTCTCTGATGATCTAGGATTTTTCTGTCTCTCAATGTCTTAGATGTAACATCTATATATAAGCTCAATAAAAAATGATAAATAATTAGCTTATTGATGAGGAATAACTCTAAAGGCCAATGCCTTTTTAATTTTAACTTTGACACTAATATATACAGTGATGACAAAGTCATCTTTTGACAAGATTATTTAAAAATAGTTCAGAGGGTAATGCAATTTTTGAAAACTGCAATGTTACACATTTAAACCCAAAGCTTATCTTAAAGGTTCTGATCAAATGCCGGCAATTTTTGTTTCTAAAAGAACCCAAAAACCAGCTGGTGATGTTGGAAATAAAGAAGTATCATAGGTAAAGAGGGACTCCAACAGGCAGGCATAGTGACTATTATAAACCTGGTGTCTGTCTTAAATGGGTTCTTTTGATGATAGTTTCACAAGAATGACCTCTATTTAATCTAAGAAAGAGGGATATATTTTAAGCAAATGAGACAAAGACAGAAATAAAAATACAACCAGTCCTCAATGCATCCAAAACAGAAGCACAGAGAGAACTGTTGCCATTCTCTCAAAGGCAGACTCTTCTTATTTTTTTTTCTTCTTCTTCTCTTTTTCTCCTCTATTCCTCATCTCCTGTGGATGTCCGCATGTTTCTTGCATCTATTTTATTCACCTCTTTTTGCATTTAGGTTTTTTTGATTGCTTTTCTCCCCTATATCCCAAGATGATCACCCGGGTTCTGCTGCGTTGTGACAGCTTAGGGTGCATTATTTTTGCCTCAACTGGAAATGCAAATGTTGTCTTCACTTCATAGTCAATTATTCCTGAAAAGGGAGATCTGTTTGGCTCTGCTTACATTGTTGAATTAGGTCACTACCCTATTCATTGGGCAGAATATGGATGGCTTTTCCTTGATCAGATTTCCATACCTATCTAATCATTTGAAGCCAGGGTTCAGTAAATCCTATGATATATAACTCAACAAAGGAAATAGAGGGTCTTCCTAAAAATACATGTAATGCACTATGTGTCACATGTATGTTTCATTATCAGTTACTCTCTGAGATTAAAAGTTCAATAATAGATTTCAAAATTCTTATCCATACACCTACTACTCATTGGGAAAACAATTTCAATGTTCTTTATTTGTAAAGAAAAATTTTGTTAAGAAGAATAGAATGAAGATTGAAAGTTGCTAGTCTGTCTCTCACCAAATATTTTTGATCTGTTAATGAGAAGATAGATAATAATGCTTTTAAATTCATGAATATAGTTTAAATAAACTTTTCACTTTAGAATAGCTATAGATTTACAAAATTATTGTAAATATAACACAGAGTTCGTGTACGCCCTATTCCACATTTTCTCCATTATTAACATTTTTATTTAGTTAGTAAGGTTCATTTCTCACAGTTGAGGCAATATTGATACATTAGTATTAACTAAAAGTCATATTCTTATTTCTTCAGTCTTTCCCTTTGTCAGTCCCAATATCTCAACAAAGATAACATATTATTTTTAATAGTGATGTCTGCTTATGCTCCTCTTGGTTGTGCTTATTTCCCCTTTTGCTGTTGTCTTCTACCTTAAAAATGTTTTCCACATTTTTTATTTGTTTCAAAATATTTACTGACAGAGCTCCAGAAAGTGATTTGTAAATATGCAACAAGACTAGAAGCTTAATTAATTCTGTAGCTTAAAGGAAGTAATAAATCATATATAAAGTGTAATAATGTCCACAAAAATAAACCATACTTTTAAAAATGATTGACATCTAAAGCCTGATGATACTAATATTCTTATTGAAATTATTTTACTTTGCAAATGTATTCATGGTTTTATTTATGAAATAAATTATTGCTACATTAACAAGTACTTAATTAAGCATTATAAAAGATACAAGTCACATTTGTTTAAAGTCCTTTCATAATTTTAAATTAATTATCTAAAAACTATCTATCATTTTATTAGTCAATACTTGATATTGCAGGCATGTCAGTATAATTATTAATGCCAGCCCGTTCACTAGCTCATTTACTTCAGTTATGCATGATTATGTGTGACATTTAAAAAAGAACACTATTTTCATCATGATACAATCACTTTTCTGAAGATCAACAAAAGATATATTTCTTATACTTCTGTTACTTATTGTTTCCCTGATGAAATTCATAGAGCCAGATGGTAATGGAAAATATAACAGTAGAAATCTATTTAATTGGTATCTTAATTTGTTTCCTTTCTACCCCACAAGAATCTATATTTTATTTCTTTCACTACTGCTGCTACTGCTAAGTCTCTTCAGTTGTGTCCGACTCTGTGTGACCCCATAGACGGCAGCCACCAGGCTCCCCCATCCCTGGGATTCTCCAGGCAAGAACACTGGGGTGGGTTGCCATTTCCTTCTCCAATGCAGGAAAGTGAAAAGTGAAAGTGAAGTCGCTCAGTCACATCCAACTCCTAGCGACCCCATGGACTGCAGCCTACCAGGCTCCTCCATCTATGAAATTTTCCAGGCAAAGTACTGGAGTGGGATGCCATCGCCTTCTCTGTTCTCTCACTACTAGAAGGCAGGAAATGCAATATTTTACATCTTATGATATTTTTATACTCATTTCTCATTTGAATCTTGAAATATTTGGTGCTATAAGTAAAGTTAATATAAATGCAACATCACCAGGGTTCACCCACCTTTGAATATAAGTGAGGGGGAAATAACTTTTAATACATAGATATTAATAACTCTGAACTGCATTTGCAAAACATAAGACTTCCATTTTTCTTCCTGCAAAGTCCCTCCATTCTCTTTTACTATAGGCTCTTTGATAAAGTCCAATCTTAAAAAGTCATAGGGGGAGAATGCAATTTTGATGCTAACATATTAAATGTGCTCATTATTTGATTGATTTTTCTTAGCTTATACATTCCATCTGCTTTTCCATTTGCAATTTTTAAATGTAAACATATTCATATAATGCCTACTATATGCTTGCCTTTTCTTTATATGGGATGGTTTTAGTGTTGAATCCTAAATTACTATTTTGGCTTTACAAATTTTATATCTATGTAACAACTGACAGATAATGAGCAAATAAGAAATAGACAAGATAACCTCAAAAAGTGATGGTTGTTATGATGAAAAAAAAAGTATGGTTACCTGAGAAAGAATAATTTGTTGCTACTTCAGGGACATGTAAGTGGAGATCCCATGATGAGAGGGAGCCAAGCATGTGAAGAACCAGGGGAGCAAAGTTCCAACCAAAATGAAAGGGAAGAGAAGAAGCTTAGTGAACTGGAGGATTTCCAAAGAAATATGTGCATGTAAGGCACTAAAGGAAGGAAAGAGTTTCTCTTGAAGCAGTTTGAGGAAGCCTTAGTATGATCAAAAAGCTTCACTTTCAAAAAAATGAAGCAATAATAATTCCTATATAAAGGCAATTGTGTTGATTAATATCAAGCAACTTTTCTAAGTTCCAACCATTGTTATTGTTCAGTCACTCAGTTGTGTCCTACTCTTTGCAATCCCATGGACTGCAGCATGCCAGGTTTCCCTATTCTTCAGTATCTCCTGGAGTTATTTCAAACTGTTGTCCATTGTTTCTGTGACACCATCCAACCATCTCATCTTCTGTCATTCCCTTCTGCTCTCAATCTTTCCCAGCATCATGGTCTTTTCCAGTGAGTCAGCTCTTCGCATTAGGTGGCCAAAGTCAGTTTCAGCCATCAGTTCTTCCAATGAGTATTCAAGGTTGTTTCCTTTAGGATTGACTAGTTTGGTCTCCTTGCAGTTCAAGAGACTCTCAAGAGTCTTCTCCAACACTATAGGTCAAAAGCATCAATTCTTTGGCATTCAGCGTTCTTTATGGTCCAACTTTCACATCCATCCATGACTATTGGAAACTATATGAACCCTTGCTGGCAAAGTGATTTCTCTGCATTTTAATACACTATCTAGGTTTGTCATAGCTTTTCTTATCCTTTGCAGTGATTCTGGAGTCCAAGAAAGTAAAGTCTGTCACTGTTTCCCCATCTATTTGCCATGAAGTGATGGGACTGGATGTCATGAACTTAGTTTTTTGAATGTGGGGTTTTCTGCCAGCTTTTTCAGTCTTCTCTTTCACCTCTTTCAAGATGCTCTTTAGTTCTTCATTTTCTGCTATTAGAATCGTGTCATCAGAATGGTGTCATCTGTTTATCTGAATTTGTTGGCATTTCTCCAAGAAATCTTAGCTTCAGCTTTTGCTTCACTCCAGAAATCACTGCAAAGTGATGCCCTTCTTTGGGATTGGAATGAAGGCTGAACTTTTCCAGTCCTGTGACCACTGCTGAGTTTTTCAAATTTGCTGGCATATTGAGTGCAGCACTTTAACAGCATCATCTTTTAAGAATTGAAACAGCTCAGCTAGAATTCCATCACTTCCATTAATTTTGTTCATAGTAATGTTTCCCAAGGCCCTCTTGACTTAACACTCCAGGATGTCTTGCTCAAGGTGAGTGACCGCACCATCATGGTTATCCAGGTGATTAAGACATTTTTTGGTACAATTCTGTGTATTCTTGCCACTTCTTAACATCTTCTGCTTCTTAACATTTCTGTCCTTTATTGTGACCATCTTCGCACAAAATGTTCCCTTGATATCTTTAATTTTCTTCAAGAGATCTCTAGTCTTTCTCATACTCTTTTGCTCCCTCAGTTTCTTTGCATTGATCACTGAGGAAGGCTTTCTTATCCCTCCTCACTATTCTATGGAACTCTGCATTCAGATGGGTATATCTTTCCTTTTCTCCTTTGCCTTTCACATCACTTCTTTTCTCAGCTATTTGTAGGGCCTCCTCAGATAACCATTTACCTTGTTGCCTTTCTTTTTCTTGGAAGTGATTTTGATCATCACCTCCTGCACAATGTTATGGAATTCTGTCTGTAGTTCTTCAGGCACTCTGTCTATCAGAATGAATCCCTTGAATCTATTTATCACTTCCACTTTATAATCATAAGTGATTTGATTTTTTGGCCTACTTGTTCTCCCAAGTCTGAATTTTGCCATAGGGAGCTCATGATTGAGCCACAATCAGCTGCTGGTTTTATTTTTGCTCTACTGTTAGAGCTTGTTTATCTTCTGCTGCAAAGAATGTAATCAGTCTGATTTTGGTATTGACCATCTGCCTATGTTCATGTGTAGATCAATTGTATCAATTAATATCAAGCAAATTTTCTAAGTTCCAACCGTACTTAGATTTTAGCTTTTCTCCAACCTAATGTATTGTTTTAAAGTCTTTCCTCTGAAGATCTCCTCTTTCACTTTCTTCTTCTTTCCCTCTAGGAAATTCCTACTCATCTTCCAAGGCAAACTGGTGCTCTCCCTGCTCTGGGGAAGTACTCTTGACATCCTCAGGATATATGCTCCCATAACACTCTGGGAACATCCTTTTTATGGAACTCATTGCACTGTAATCTGCATGACCCCATTATGAGTTTGTCAATGAAGGGGACTTCCCTCATTCCTTTTTTGCATCCTTTTACTCCTCACTACAGTGACCTTACAGAATTGAAATATTTATAAATGTTCATTGAGTGGGCTTCCCAGGCGGCACCAGTGTTAAAGACATGCCTGCCAATACAAGAGTCACAAGAGATTCAGGTTAAATCCATGGATTGGGAAGATCCCTTGGAGGAGAGCATGGTAACCCACTCCAGCATTTTTGCCTGGAGAATCCCATGGACCAAGGAGCCTGGTGGGTTACAGTCCATAGGGTCACAAAGAGTCAGACATGACTGAAGTGACTCAGCACGCAGACTCAAGTTGAATATATAAAGAATACACTAACAGTCAAAGTAATTTAAAAAATGCTTTTAAAGAAATGTTTAATATGTAATTTTATTTGAGATAAAAAAATTGTCAAAAAAAGGCATGACATTGTACAGAAGAAATATGACTCTGAAGAGATTGATACCAATGAAGTAACAATGCATATTGGTTATATTCTGATTAGGTTTATGGAGAAAGATATAGAAAGGTGATCATCAATTACTCTTAATTGGCCACAGAGTAAAGTTTGGCCAATGTATATCCAAATATTTTAGTCAATTACTGCTCATATTGCTTTGCGGGAAGAAAAGAAGAACACTGAAAAATTTTACTAGGTATTTTTTTGAGACAAACCTGAAAACACACATTGCAAAGTAGGCACTAAGCCACTTGATGGCTTGGATTTCAGTATTTTTCCAGATTGATACCGCTTATTGTTGTGGAGCAGTGTCAGGAGGTTGGTTGATCTTTGACATTTTGGTGACAACATTACCATCAAATGCTAATGTCAGCTTAAACTGAGGAGGCTAAAAAGAAATTGTAAAAGGAAATGAACATTGTTTCCACATGTTTAGAGACACGGCAGATATTCATAATGCTAGTGACACAAGTCACATATATATATTTAAATTTATCTTGACTATTTCCTGAAAGTAAAGGGCCCAATTGCTGATGCTCCCATGATCTCTTGATTGCTTTGAGAGATAAAACTTACTTAAATGACAAGGAATTTGTTTAAAATCACTCTATACTTTTAAACAAAGATAGATTTTGTGAATCAACAAAATACAAGTGAAATTTTCAGATAACTGTGTCTACAATTTTAGCTATCGGCCAAAATTGGAAGCTATAATTAGCTTTACAATATAAAATATTTACAAGGAAAATACCTATTGTAAATGACATGGTAATATTTCTTTCAAACAGACACTGGAGACTATTAATATACATCCAATAGCCTTAAGCCCTATAGGAGTAAGAGCTTAAAGTTTTGAATAATGAGCGGACGTTATCCCATTGCCTACACATATCCTTTTTGTTTTTTTTTTCAAACACAGAAACTCAAAAAATGTGTGTGGCCTATTCTAAAGTGCTATAATGAGCTCTTACTTCTGAAAGTAAATGCAGGTGAATGTTGCTGAGATTTTAGATGGGGCTTTGAGAGTGATACAATGGTATTTTACACTGACTCAGTTACCTCTTTTTAGGACCTGCAGTTCAGTTCAATTCAGTTCAGTCACTCAGTCATGTCTGACTCTTTGTGACCCCATGAATCACAGCACACCAGGCCTCCCTGTCCATCACCAACTCCAGGAGTTCATCCAAACTCATGTGCATCGAGTTGGTGACACCATCCAGCCATCTCATCCTTTGTTGTCCCCTTTTCCTCCTGCCTCCAATCCCTCCCAGCATCAGGGTCTTTTCCAATGAGTCAACTCTTTGAATGAGGTGGCCAACGTACTGGAGTTTCAGCCTCAGCATCAGTCCTTCCAATGAACACTCAGGACTGATCTGCTTTAGGATGGACTGGTTGGATCTTCTTGGAGTCCAAGGGACTCTCAAGAGTCTTCTCTAACAGCACAGCTCAAAACCATCAATTCTTCAGCGCTCAGCTTTCTTCACAGTCCAACTCTCACATCCATACATGACCACTGGAAAAAACATAGCCTTGACTAGACAGACCTTTGTTGGCAAAGAGATTCTCTGCTTTTTAATATGCTATCTAGGTTGGTCATAACTTTCCTTCCAAGGAGTAAGCGTCTTTTAATTTCATGGCTGCAGTCACCATCTGCAGTGATTTTGGAGCCCAGGAAAATAAAGTCTGACACTGTTTCCACTGTTTCCCCATCTATTTCCCATGAAGTGATGGGACCGGATGCCATGATCTTCGTTTTCTGAATGTTGAGCTTTAAGCCAACTTTTTCACTCTCCTCTTTCACTTTCATCAAGAGGCTTTTGAGTTCCTCTTCACTTTCTGCCATAAGGGTGGTGTCATCTGTGTATCTGAGGTTATTGATATTTCTCCCAGCAATCTTGATCCCAGCTTGTGCTTCTTCCAGCTCAGTGTTTCTCATGATGTACTCTTCATATAAGTTAAATAAGCAGGGTGACAATCTACAGCCTTGACGTACTCCTTTTCCTATTTGGAACCAGTCTGTTGTTCCATGTCCAGTTCTAACTGTTGCTTCCTGACCTGCATATAGGTTTCTCAAGAGGCAGGTCAGGTGGTCTGGTATTCCCATCTTTTTCAGGATTTTCCACAGTTTATTGTGATCCACACAGTCAAAGGCTTTGGCATAGTCAATAAAGCAGAAATAGATGTTTTGCTGGAACTCTTCTTTTTTCGATGATCCAGTAGATGTTGGCAATTTGATCTCTGGGTCCTGTGCCTTTTCTAAAACCAGCTTGAACATCTGGAAGTTCATGGTTCACATATTGCTGAAGCCTGGCTTCGAGAATTTTGAGCATTATTTTACCAGTGTGTGAGATGAGTGCAATTGTGTGGTAGTTTGCACATTCTTTGGAATTGCCTTTCTTTGGGATTGGAATGAAAGCTGACCTTTTCCAGTCCTTTGGACACTGCTGAGTTTTCCAATTTAGGACCTTAGTTACCATGAAACAGTTAACAGAAGCCAGTAACTCCTTCGTAATGTAGACCCACAGACAGGAGTCTTCAATGTTGGCTATTACAGTGAGACTTGAGGACACCTTGGATACACCTTGCCACATTTTATCTTCTGTTCTTCCACCTCCCTATTAATAATGCACTTGATTTCACTTCACAAATGTTTTGTTTACCAAAGTTAGCAAGGTCTTTCCTAGTGGCTTCAACAGTGAAGAATTTGCCTGCAATACTGGAGACCCATGTTTGGTCCCTGGGTTGAGAAGATTCCCTGGAGAATGGAATGGCTGACAACCCCTGTATTCTTGTCTGGAGAATTCCATGGACAGAGGAGCCTGGACGGTTTGTACCTGGATGGGGGTACAAAGAGTCAAACATGACTGAGTGACTAACACTAATTAGCTAAATAAAGTCAGCAAACTCTTTCCATCCTATAAGGAACACATTCAATTAAGAGTTTTTGTAAGGTACAGAAATATAAGGAGGAAGGAAGTATTCATTCATAATCCCACTAGGTAGAGACAATAGCTATATACATTTTTAAATGTGTAAATACAGTATTTAATCAGGGCATAATATTTTATTGAATATTTGATTCATAATATTTTAGTTTTATTTTTTATGTTGTTTCCAAATTTATATTGATTAAAATCACAATATTATCTTTATGTTTAAAATTTTAAATCATTTCTTAAAATAATTTCTAAGATGGTTTTTAAGATACAGTTTAAATTTTTGATAAAAGGTATTACTTTGGTTTCCACAGAAATTCTCTAAAACTATACTTCACTGAATGATTACTAGTGTCATAAACTCTTATGAGACTGAATATCATTAAATTTCATTGTTACTGCAGTATATAAATAAATGATTCTTCATTGTTTCCATTACCGTTAACAATTTTTGATCAATAGTGAGATTGAATATTTCATAATATATACATTAAGCATTTGTTTTCCCCTGTTGTGAAATGATTTTTCTTTATCTAATGGATTTTAGTGTTTTTGTTATCAGTTGTATGATTGGCTTTATATTTTTGGTAAGATCTCTTGCACATTCACTAATTTCCTTGTATAGATTAATGCAAAACCTTTGTTTTGTTCTTGGAAATTTTCACCTATTCTATATGAAAATAGAAATATTTGTGAGATCCTTTATATAATTATTTGTGCTCCACTTCAGAGCCACAACTTGGGGGATCACAAATATATGCGGTAGTGTCTCACCTCTCATGCAGTGTTTGAGATGTTATGTACGACCTCAACTAATTTTTTTTCAAAGATATTCCTTATTAATCACACTCCTAGTCACACTAGTCAGTCCTAAAGGAAATCAACCCTGACTATTCATTGGAAGGACTGATGTTGAAGCTGAAGATCCAGTCTTTTGGCCACCTGATGGGAAGAGCTGATTCATTCGTTGGAAAAGACCCTGATGCTGGGAAAGATTGAGGGCAAGAGGAGAAGGGGAAGACAGAGGATGAGATGGTTGGATGGCATCACTGACTTGATGGACATGAGTTTGAGCAAGCTCTGGGAGATAGTGAAGGGCAGAGAAGCCTGGCGTGCTGCAGTCCATGGGGTTGCAAAGACTCAGACACAACTTAGCGACTGAACAACAGGAACTCATTTTTTTGTTTCCATTTTCAGGATCTTTTCCTTTTAATGAAATATTTCATGTTCCTGTTTTGTGCTTGTTTTTAAAGTCATATTCTTTGAATATGCAGTCTGTTTTCTGCATTGTGGACTCATCAATTTCTTCATAGGACAGTGAGAAGTTAGTTTAAGTGATTCCTTAAGTTATACATTTAAGATGTTCTGTGATTTGCATTTTGAAGGATAGAAACTAATTCTTTCAATTTTTTATTATCATTCAGCATTAAGTAAAACAGTAGTATGTGCAATAAACAGTTATAAAATAATAGCTACTAATTAATTAATAATAGCTATTGTTGCTCAGTGTTATGATCCTATACACATTGTGTTTGATTCTGATGCATATATATTTGTACTTCTTTAATCTTTCCAGAAAGAATCAAAATTTGGTGAATTTGCGCTATTCTTCATTTTATTTTTTTAATGAATTTATTTTTAATTTAAAGAGAATTGCCTTATAATATTTTGTTGATTCCTGCCATACATCATGATTCATCATGTTGATGAATCAACCATAGATATATGTATTTCCTCTCTCCCTTGGGCCTCCCTCCCACATCCCACCCTATCCTACCCCCGCAGGTTGTCACAGAGCACCAGTGTGAGCTCCCTGAGTCATACAGCAAATTCCCGTTGGCTATCTAGTCTGCTGCTGCTAAGTCACTTCAGTCGTGTCCGACTCTGTGCGACCCCATAAACGGCAGCCTACCAGGCTCCTCCGTCCCTGGGATTCTTCAGGCAAGAGTACTGGAGTGGGTTGCCATTTCCTTCTCCAATGCATGAAAATGAAAAGTGAAAGTGAAGTTGCTCAGTCGTGTCCGACTCCTAGCGACCCCATGGACTGTAGCCCACCAGGCTCCTCCGTTCATGGGATTTTCCAGGCAAGAGTACTGGAGTGGGTTGCCATTGCCTTCTCCTACATATGGTGATATATAAGTTTCTATGCTACTCTCTTAGTTTATCCACCCTCTCCTTTCCTACTGTGTCTGTCCTGTTTCTGTGTCTCCATTGCTGCCCTGCAAATAAGTTCATAAGTACCATCTTTCTAGATTCCATAAAAATGTGTTAATATATATTTGTTTTTCTCTTTCTGACTTGCTTTACTGTACAATAGGCTCTAAGTTCATTCACCTCATTATAAATGATTCAAATGCTTTCCTTTTTATGGCTGAGCAATAGAAAGTGAAAATGAAGTCGCTCAGTCGTGTCCAACTCTTTGAGACCCTGTGAACTATAGCCTACCAGACTTCTCCGTCCATGGGATTGTCCAGGCAAGAATATTGGAATGGATTGCCATTTTCTTCTCCAGGGGATCTTCCCGACCCAGGGATCGAACCTGGGTCTCCTGCATTGGAGGCAGATGCTTTAACCTCTGAGCCACCATTCCACTGTCTATATGTACCACAGCTTTTTTAGGCTTTCATCTGTCAATAGCCATCTAGGTTGCTTCATATCCTAGCAATTGCAAATAGTCCTACAATGAACATTGAGGTACATATGTATTTTTCAATTATGGATTATATGCCTAGTAATAGGATTGTTGCATCACATGATAGGTTTATTCTTTTCTTTAAAGGAATCTCCACACTGTCCTCCCTAGTGGCTGTATCAATTTACATTCCCATCAACAGTTCAAGAGGGTTCCCTCTTCTCCACACCCTCTCTGGCATTTATTATTTGTAGGTTTTTTCGATGATAGCCATTCTGACCAGTGTGAGGTGATATCTCATGGTAGTTTTGATCCGCATTTCTCTAACAATGAACAATGTTGATCATCTTTTCATGTGTTTAGTAGCCATCTGTATGTATTCTTTGGAGAAATATCTGTCTAGGTCTTCTGCCCACTTTTTTACTGGGTTGTTTATTTTTCTGAAAATGAGTTGCATGAAGTGTAATATACTTTGGAAATTAATCCTTTGTCAATTGCTTCATTTGCTATTATTTTCTCCCATTCTAAGGGTTGTCTTTTCATCTTGTTTATAGTTTCCTTTGTTATACAAAAATCTTTTAAGTTTAATTATATCTTATTTCTTTATTCTTTGCTTTTATTTTCATTTCTAGGAGGTGGGTCATAGAGATCTTGCTGTGATTTGTGTCATAGAGTGTTTTGCCTCTCAAATGTTTTCTTCTCAAATACTTTGTACTCAGTAGGTATTCAATAAATAGTTTTCAATTTGGTAGAATAACCAGGAAATTTATTTTGTTAGAGTGCTAATATTAAATGCAAAAGAAGTAAAAGTTAATCTGAAGTGTGAATCAAAGGTTAGGAAGAAGTAAGTTTTAAAACACTGAAACTACTTACTTTAAAGGTAACTGGATTTTGGAATAGTGCAAATCTAGCTTTTTTGTTTGTTTTAATCTTGACTGAAAATATAAAGCATCCTTTGTTCATTTTATCTTCAGAATTTTCTATAATTACTAGATCCACAGAGGGTAGTCTCATTTAGTTTGGGAGTCTTGGGTGAAACATCTATTTAGAAATCTCAGCAGTGTTTCACATTGTGCCTTTACCTACTTATTTGTTGTTCAGTCGTTAAATCACGTCTGACTCTTTGTGGCCTCAATAACTGCAGCACACCAGGTTTCTCTATCCTTTACTATCACACAGGGTTTGCTCAAACTCATGTCCATTGAGTCAGTGATGCCATCCAACCATCTTATCCTCTTTCATCCCCTTCTCTTGCTCTCACTCTTTCCCCAGGATCAGGGTCTTTTCCAGTGATTCAACTCTTCACATTAGGTGGCCAAAGTATTGCAGTGTCAGCTTCAGCATCAGCTCTTCCAATGATTATTCAGGGTTGATTTCCTTTAGGATCGACTAATTTGATCTATTTGCTGTCTAAGGGCCTCTCAAGAGTCTTCTCCAACACCACATTTCAAAAGCATGAATTTTTTTGCATCCCAGCCTTCTTTTTTCATACATGACTACAGGAAAAAACATAGCTTTGACTATATGGACCTTTGTCAGCAAAGTGATGTCTCTATTTTTTTTAATATGCTGTCTAGGTTTGTCAGAGGTTTTCTTCAAAGGAACAAGGGTCTTTTAATTGAGTTGGAATCAACACTGCCATGAGAAATATCAACAACCTCAGATATGCAGATGATGCCACTCATTTGAGGAATGGCTATAACTGTTATCCCAAGTACGTTATGCTTTTGCTTTGCTCTGTAATGTTTCAGCCAAATTTATTTATTTAAAATCTCTGCCACTTTTTTTCCTGGCTTTCAAAATTAATGTGTACTGAGCTGGGACATATAAAACATAGTCATAAAAGAGAAATATTTTTCAATGTGTTTTCTTTTTCTTCATATGCATTCTCTAAATCAAATTCAATGATGAAGATTTTTTTTAATGTGTAGGAGGATTCTAAGACAAACACAGAGCTTTTAAAATTGATTCATAATTTGTCAGAGTAGAAGGATATAAAATCTTCTTTAAAAATTAATGAAGTATAACTACATTTTTATTGTATTTTAAAACTAGGTAATTTGCCTTTTTTGGTTATAAATATAACTCATATTAGAAATACTTCTGAAAATACAATATTAACTTAATTGTTATCATCGGATATGATTATATCTCGATATACATATTATAAATTGCATTTTATAGACTTTATAGCTATAATTTATACATGATATTAAAAGCTTTGTTGGTTTTTTAAGTTAACAGAAATTGGTTGCTTTTACTCTACAAACATATTTTAGATGGTTATAATATGTATTGCATGTGTATGAATGTGGACAAATAGACACAAAAGGCATATTGTCCTACTGATAAATATTAGTACCTCTCCATTTTGAAGATTTGTAAGATATTCCTTGCTTGCCTATGAACCAATTACATAACAGTTTGGCAAAAAATAATAATTGAAAACTTGGAACCAAAAATCAAATTTCTTAAAGCTGAGATCAAGAGATTTAAAATAATCACCTTCATATAATTATTTCATTGTTTTACTTTAATGGCTCTAATCCCTGGAGAAGGAAAAGGCTACCCAGTCCAGTATTCTGGCCTGGAGAATTGCATGGTCTATATAGTCCATAGGGTTGCAAAGAGTTGGACTCGACTAGCAAATTTCACTAACTCAATGGCTGGATAGACAAGACGATGTGGATTTCTGCCTTACCTACTGCAATATCAGTGTGGCTGATCAAGCAAAGGCAGTCAATAAATATATATTGAGTGGCAAAATGAATGCATAAATTTAGTATATATACATGTATCTGTACACATGAAAATCGAAGCTTGAGACTAAACTAGATTTCTAGCTGCAACAAAAAGACATTGTGTCATTGTTAACTAATGTAACATTTGGAAAGCAAAAACACTTTACCTTTTACTGACAAACATTTATGATTGATGAAAACTAAGCAATTTACTTCAAATGATTCAGATGTAAAAATTGGAATAACAGAATTGAATGGGCTTCTCCTTTATCCTGTGAATGAGGCTTAATTCCATCTTTATCGAGTCAAGAGCAGCATATATCTCAGTTATTCTTTGTCTTTTGCTCCTACCTTGGCTGCCCCTTCTGGAGGCATCTGTCACACTCTATTCAGTTCACTCTGCATTCTGTTAGCGCTCTGAGCTAGCTGTAGGGTATCTGCTTAGGAGCAACTAGAGTACTCCCGGTAGGGACAAGTTACAAGCAGGAAAGAATAAGCAATACTACCCACGGAGGTACTGACTTCCAACAATTTTGCAGAAGTGTGAAGACTTTCAGTAGAAAATAAAACATCCCATGCTGGGTCTGGCTCCAAGCCTCCCCCAAGAACTTTCCACTTAGGCAATCTTTTTTATCCTGTGAGCTTAGTGTTCTTTCTGAAGGAGTTTAAGTTTCATATTAACAAATTGTCTTAATTATTTTTAACCAAACTGTTAACTACCTGCAGTGAGTGTAGAAAAAGCTCCCAACAAGTTTTAGTTTTTCTTTCCAGAGGATATTAAACAAAGCTGTTGACAATTGAATACGGTTTCCTCTGGGAAGGAGCCTGGATTCCTCTCCCTAAGAGAGACTGAACAGCCAGTAAGCCAGCTTACAGGAAAAACTATAAAGGATATGAGTTTGCCCATAGTGACAGGGTTTATTTATTATGAAAGACCTCTGTCTGTTATTTTGCTTGAATTTCTAATGTGGTAATCATCAAACAGTGTCAACAAGGTATGTTAATTTCAGTGTGTTCCGTCGAACTCCACAGAGCATATAGACGTGAATATTTTACTACAAAGGACCCAGGTCAAAGAAAATGAATCGTATGGGTTTCATTTTGCCCACTGGTATGGGAGTATTCATTTAAAGCTAATTATGTCCAAGAATTAGTTTCTTTTATTTAATATAGACATGTAATTGTATCATGTCTTTGCAGAACTGTATTCACTCTTCTAAATAGAAAAATGTTGAGAAGTTTAAAATTATAAAATATTACATCCATTGGTGTTGACTATAGAAGAATCACACTCTTATTAAAATGTGAAAATACATATATTAGCACCATTCATTCCATATGATGATTTTAGGAACATGAGGCTCATTCATTTTTCATCATCATGTTGATGGTATTAAATATGATTTTGTTTTATTATACTGAGCACATTTGTGCACATAACCATAATTTTCTATTATCCTATGATGTAATGGTAGTTGTTTTAGTCTGCTGTGGAAATTGATATCCTTATTTTGTTAATTGAAATCAGTTTGGAATATTTCCAGGTGCTGTCTCTCTAGGACAGATGCTTCTGGGCAGTTAAGAGATACATATGGCTGACCAGTATGGCTTCATGCTCCTTTCAGTTTGACTTACCCTTAGACAGGTTTCTTCCTGACTCTTCCTTTTCTTAGGATATTGACCTCAGACACCTTGAAATTAGAAATTCTTTCTCTCCCCTTTGAGATATAAACTTTTTCCCAGCTTCCTGACCATATTACAGCTCCAGGTTATATTTTACAAGGACCAGGAGCCATCCTTTTGAAATGTAATCATGTAATCATTGAGGAAGATAGAGTTCATCTCTCTGTTTCTATGGAATGGGAGTAGGGAACCTAATTTCAATAGAATAATTGAAAATCAGCTAACATAGAGAATCTAGTCATGGATCACCTAACATTAAAAATCCTCTTGACTTTTGTTTCAGAGAGGTTATGTTCAATCTCTCTCCCTTATTGTAATAGCCTTAAATAAATTCTCCTCGGCTTTTTAACTCCATTTGGTGCATTTTTTTCTTTCTTTTTTTTTTTTTTTAGGACATGGAAATTTTGACAATTAGGATTATGAGAGAGACAAATCATGAGTATTACATAGAATGTAAAAAATATGGTGAGCGGTTTGCACATGGGAAAATAACTTACCAAATCTTTACAGTATTGGATAATAATAATGACAGTACCACAGTTACATCACTTTTCTTCACTTAAGAATCCTATATTCTTCACTAAATTTTAAAATGGGGCATTGATAAGGTTTCTATGATCTAGAGGCAAAATAAATTCAATAGATCTAGAAAGCTTAATACTTTTTTCTTTCTTTTTCTTTTTTTAAACATTATTTTATTTTATTTTTTAACTTTACAATATTGTATTGGTTTTGCCAAATATCAACATGAATCCACCACAGGTATACACATGTTCCCCATCCTGAACCCTCCTCCCTCCTCCCTCCCCATACCATCCCTCTGGGTCGTCCCAGTGCACCAGCCCCAAGCATCCAGTATCGTGCATCTGTTCTAATGAGGTGGATGAAACTGAAGCCTATTATACAGAGTGAAGTAAGCTAGAAAGAAGAACACCAATACAGTATCTTTTTCTTTTAAAAATCAACAACACCTTAGAAATTTCATCATTAGACAAAGACAATAAGCCTTGAATGACTGCTATGATGTCACTTTAGCATCTCATGTTAAATGTGCACTCTCCTGGTCCTGATACTTAGACTAGAATACATAGTCCACAAGCATTCTGTTGGTGGAATGCTTGTTTAAGGCTCTCCGTCTAGTCTGTATACCGCTGACTGTGTCATTCCTTGACAGAACTCTATGGTTTTGAATTTTCTAGAATTAACACGAGACACTTTGGATCATTTCTTTATCCCCTTATTGTCCTTTCAATTTGCTCCTTTTGGAAATGATTTGTGCTTGCCAAGTTACTTTCTGATTCCCCTGGGGCTTGTTTGCAATCCTATTTTGCTTTATATTTAGATATTTTTAGCAAATAACATTATTCAGTGCTGTGGCCTGTGGTGTCATATGCATGCAGACAGCACTCAGATATTCTTTCCAGTCCCTGCAGACCTATGAAGTAGCTTGATGTTTGCATAATTGTCTGTGTGATATTCAGGCATGGATGTCTTCAAATTTCCCTGAATTTAGTACAGATAAAATTGGGTTGCTACTGGTTGGTTCTCTAGTATAAATGTTTAAAATATAAACCATGCTGGTAACCTTGAAGAGGTGATTTTCTTTGCTTTAAAAATCACAGTTTTGACTTCTGGTTTACTATAAACTTGCGTATGCATTTGTGTGCATGTATGTGTGTGCGTGTATGTGTGTTTTACTAGCCATATGATTTCATTTTTGTACCAACCCAGTACACACTTGTCACATAGAGATTTTCTGATTCTGGAAGCATTTCTGTCACCATTTACAAGCACTGACCTCTACCTGCCACTTTGCAATATGATTCTAATAGATCACAAGTTCTTCTACACCCTGTTCTTCAGCCAGGAAATCTATTCTTTTATGCATGAGAACTTTAAAATTACTGTTGATTTGTAAGGTTCAAAAAAAAAACTTATTTGTTTGATTTAGCCTTTTAAATATTTATTGTATCTTCTTTTATATTAAGTCTGCATAGCACTGTGGATGGACACATGAAGGACACTCATAAATGTAAATTGAGTAGATTGATAGTCCATCTGAAGTGTTTGCAGGAAGTACCATTTTACAATGAGAAGGACTATTAATGAATCCATGGTGATTTTGAGTTTTGAATAAATGTATACCTATCCTATCTTCCTACCAGGCAGTCAAGGAGTGTACAACATTTTGGATACTGCATTAAATAAATGGAGTAGAATAAAATTCCTATGAAATGGTCTCAATTCAGTAATCTGGTAAAGTTTAGGTATCACTTTAACTAAAAGGGTATTTTGGTTGATAACGGGTGCTTTCTTCCAGCCCTTTAAAGAAATGGGGCTTTACATTCCTGTTCAATAGCCTGAAAAAGTTGAATTAGTTGAGTCTGCATTAAATATAAAAAATTCATTTAATTGATAGACCAGAACATAGAAACATCTGAAAGTAATGCCTGCCTTGCCAAATACATTTATGAGATTTCTGAATCTGATCAAGCTTTCCTGCTATGAGTTGAGACTGTAAATACATGTGTTGGTTAGAAATGGCTACCACAACTTGTAGGAAACAGGGTTACAAATGATGTGCAGAGTTCTTATACACAGGGCATTCCAAGCTTGGCTTCTGGAGTTACTGACTCATCAAAAAAGTCTGGGCATGTCTGCTGTCTCCCAAGAGGAGCCTTCTGACACTGGGGTGCTACTATTTTAACTAAGCTAAAAGAGCAGCCTACAAAGTAAGAATGCACACGTGCTAAGTCACTTAAGTTGTGTTTGACTCCCTGTAACCCTATGGACTGTAGACTTCCAGGCTCTTCTATCCATGGGATTCCGCAGGTGAGAATGCTGGAGTGGGCTGCCATTTCCTTCTCCAGGGAATCTTCCTAACCTAAGGACTGAACCCACATCTCTTACGTCTCCTGCATTGGTAAGTGGGTTTTTACCCCTGGTGCCACCTGGGAAACCAAAAATGAGAATATAAGATGCTAATTAACAAAGCTAATTAAATTATATTTTTCATGGTGCAAAGACGATTAGACCTCAGTATAGTAGTACTTTGGGTTGTGGTCTTCATTTCCTTTGAGATAAACTAGAATACATGATCTTGCCTGGAGAATCCCAGGGACGGTGGAACCTGGTGGGCTGCCATCTATGAGGTCACACAGAGTCGGACACGACTGAAGCGACTTAGCAGCAGCAGCAGCAGAATACATGAACCTTACTCCCCGAGGGGAGCATTGGTAAGCATGGTCAGAACAATCATTACATCTCAAGTGCACAAAGGGTGTTATCTAGGAGCAGTTGTATACACTGGGTTTAAAACTTACTGAGATGTATCTTCTTGCATTATTTCCCAGTATTACATACACTGTGTGATACTCCCTGGCATTTGCTTTGTAGAAATAATACATTTCAGGGTATGTTTTTCCATTTTATCCCTCTCCTTCTTCATCCTTTAGTATTTCAAAGTGTCGTTCTTTCACCCTTACCGGAGTCACCTGTGAATTGTATAATATTCTTCCCTTCCATTTATTTTCTATGGCTGCAGAATGGTTCAGAAACGAGTGAAGGGCATTCCTGCTGGCCGGCTTACACAGACTCTGTTATCCTTGTCATGGTTTTTGCCACAGGTCAGGATTCTCTGAGAAATTCCTTTAATTGTAGCAGAACAATAATGTGCTATGGACCTTAATTATTCAGATTGTTTTATATTCTACAGAATTGTATACTAGATGACTGAGATGTTACCAAATACATTTTTAAGTTTACAAATGAAAGGAAACTAAAATCAAGAGGGGCTAAGCTACTTGTCCAGCTGGTAAAAAGTGGGAGAAAAAAATCTTTTTTTCCCCCCAAGTCATGCTCTCTCCACTGAACTAGCAGTCAAACCTCTCAGTATAGGTTAGAAAGGAAACTGATACCTTGATAGCAGAATATTCATAATGCATCTCTCATACAAAGTGTGGAAATAGGGTAGAGATTTGGACTCATATGATTCTGGGGACTCATAGTTTTGTAAATGTCTCTCCAACTTTGATCAGCCTCAGGTCCCCAAAACCCACATATAATTAGGTATATATATGAATATGTATAATATATATATATATATATATATATATATATACACACACATAGGCTTTCCAGGTGGCACTAGTGATAAGGAATCTTCCTGCCAATGCAGAAGAAATGAGGCGTGAGTTTGATTCTTGGGTTGGAAAGATCTCCTGGAGGAGTGATCCCCTGGAGTGGCAAACCACTCCAGTATTCTTAACTGGAGAATCCCATGGACAGAGAAGCCTGGTAGGCTACAGTCCATAGGGTTGCAAGGAGTTGGACATGACTGAAGTGACTTAGCAAGCACACGTGTATACACACACACACACACACACACAATTTGTTGTAGTTCAGTTGCTCAGTCTTGTCGTATTCTTTGCGACCCCATAGACTGCAGCACGCCAGGCTTCCCTGTCCTTCAACTCCTTGAGTTTACTCAAACTCAGGTCCATTGGGTCTATGATTCCATCCAATCATCTCAACCTGTCATTCCCTTCTCCCGCCTTCAATCTTTCCTAGCATCAGGGTCTTTTTAAATGAGTCAGTTCTTCACATCCGGTGGCCAAAGTATTGGAGCTTCAGCTTTAGCATCAGTCCTTCCAGTGAATATTCAGGACTGATTTCCTCTGGGATTGAGTGATTTGATCTCCTTGCTGTCCAAGGGAATCTCAAAAGTCTTCTCCAACACCACAGTTTGAAAGCATTAATTCTTCAGCATTCAGCCTCCTTTATGGTCCAGGTCTCCTACCCGTACATAACTACTGGAAAAACCATAGCTTTGACTATACAGAACTTTTCATATTTAAAAATTCTCTTCATATTTATTTTCTATTGGAGTTTAATTGCTTGGCAACATTGTGTTAGTTTTGCTATACAACAGCATGAATCAGCCATCAGTTCAGTTCAGTCGCTTAGTCGTGTCCGACTCTTCACGACTCCATGAATCGCAACACACCAGGCCTCCCTGTCCATCACCAACTCCCGGACTTCACTCAGACTCACATCCATCGAGTCAGTGATGCCATCCAGCCATCTCATCCTCTGTTGTCCCCTTCTCCTCCTGCCCCCAATCCATCCTAGCATCAGAGTCTTTTCCAATGAGTCAACTCTTTGCATGAGGTGGCCAAACTACTGGAGTTTCAGCTTCAGCATCATTCCCTCCAAAGAAATCCCAGGGCTGATCTCCTTCAGAATGGACTGGTTGGATCTCCTTGCAGTCCAAGGGACTCTCAAGAGTCTTCTCCAACACCACAGTTCAAAAGCATCAAATCTTCAGCGCTCAGCCTTCTTCACAGTCCAACTCTCACATACATACAGGACCACAGGAAAACCCATAACCTTGACTAGACGGACCTTTGTTGGCAAAGTAATATCACTGCTTTTGAATATGCTATCTAGGTTGGTCATAACTTTCCTTCCAAGGAGTAAGCGTCTTTTAATTTTACAGCTGCAGTCACCATCTGCAGTGATTTTGGAGCCCCAAAAAATAAAGTCTGACACTGTTTCCACTGTTTCCCCATCTATTTCCCATGAAGTGATAGGACCGGATGCCATGATCTTCGTTTTCTGAATGTTGAGCTTTAAGCCAACTTTTTCACTCTCCACTTTCACTTTCATCAAAGGACTCTTTGGTTCCTCCTCACTTTCTGCCATAAGGGTGGTGTCATCTACATATCTAAGGTTATTGATATTTCTCCCGGCAATCTTGATTCCAGCTTGTGTTTCTTCCAGTCCAGCGTTTCTCATGATGTACTCTGCATATAAGTTAAATAAGCAGGGTGACAATATACAGCCTTGACATACTCCTTTTCCTATTTGGAACCATGTTGTTCCATGTCCAGTTCTAACTGTTGTTCCATGTGGTCATGTATGGATGTGAGAGTTGGACTGTGAAAAAGGCTGAGCACTGAAGAATTGATGCTTTTGAACTGTGGTGTTGGAGAAGACTCTTGAGAGTCCCTTGGACTGCAAGGAGATGCAACCAGTCCACTGTTGCAGTTGTTAGAATGTTCCAGTTGTTGTTCCATGTCCAGTTCTAACTATTGTTTCCTGACCTGCATATAGGTTTCTCAAGAGGCAGGTCAGGTGGTCTGGTATTCCCATCTCTTGAAGAATTTCCCACAGTTTATTGTGATCTACACAGTCAAAGGCTTTGGCATAGTCAAGAAAGCAGAAATAGATGTTTTTCTGGAACTCTCTTGCTTTTTCCATGATCCAGCGGATGTTGGCAATTTGATCTCTGGTTTCACTGCCTTTTCTAAAACCAGCTTGAACATCAGGAAGTTCATGGTTCACGTATTGCTGAAGCCTGGCTTGGAGAATTTTGAGCATTACTTTACTAGCATGTGAGATGAGAGCAATTGTGCGGTAGTTTGAGCATTCTTTGGCATTGCCTTTCTTTGGGATTGGACTGAAAACTGACCTTTTCCAGTCCTGTGGCCACTGCTGAGTTTTCCAAATTTGCTGGCATATTGAGTGCAGCACTTTCACAGCATCATCTTTCAGGATTTGAAATAACTCAACTAGAATTCCATCACCTCCACTAGCTTTGTTCATAGTGATGCTTTCTAAGGCCCACTCGACTTCACATTCCAGGATGTCTGGCTCTAGGTCGGTGATCACACCATCGTGATTATCTGGGTCATGAAGATCTTTTTTGTACAGTTCTTCTGTGTATTCTTGCCACCTCTTCTTAATATCTTCTGCTTCTGTTAGGTCCATACCATTTCTGTCCTTTTTCAAGCCCACCTTTGCATGAAATGTTCCCTTGTTACTTCTAATTTTCTTGAAGAGATCTCTAGTCTTTCCCATTCTCTTGTTTTCCTCTATTTCTTTGCATTGATCACTGAGGAAAGCTTTCTTATCTCTTCTTGCTATTCTTTGGAACTCTGCATTCAGATGCTTATATCTTTCCTTTTCTCCTTTGCTTTTTGCTTCTCTTCTTTTCACAGCTATTTGTAAGGCCTCCCCAGACAGCCATTTTGTTTTTTTGCATTTCTTTTCTATCAAGGGCCTAGATCTGATAGATAGAGTGCCTGATGAACTATGGAAGTGAGAATCAGCCATATGTGTATATATATCTACTGCCTCTTAATCCTCCCTCCCTCCCCCCAGCCCACTCCTCTAGATCTGCCCCTCAATACCACCAGGATAAAGTAAATAATTGTTATTCTGGTCCATGGGTCTTTCACAAACTTGTCCCTCTCCATATGCATCTCTCAATACTGCCATCCTCATACTGTAATCTTCTACCAGGATGCACTATCTGCTTCTCCTGGTTTCCATATTCTGCTTTGGAGTCTTTTTACAAGTTTCCCCAGTTTGAAGTTTCCTTATTTTCTCCTTCAACTGGATAACCCCTAATCCCACTAAATCCTAGTTTCAGTTCAGTTCAGTTGCATACTCATGGCTGACTCTCTGTGACCCCATGGACTGCAGCACGCCAGACTTCCCTGTCCATCACCAACTCCCGGAGCTTGCTCAAACTCATGTCCAGGAAGTTGGTGATGCCATCCACCAATCTCATTCTCTGTTATCCCCTTCTCCTCCTGCCTTCAATCTTTTCCAGCATCAGGGCCTTTTCCAATGAGTCAGTTCTTTGCATCAGGTGGCCAAAGTATTGGAGTTTCAGCTTCAGCTTAGTTTAGGCATTGCATTATCCTGAATGGCCACTCTGATTCCCCATAGTTGGGTCAGTTTCCTGTATTTGCCTCACATTATAATTGTCTTTTCACCTATTTGATTTTAAGCTTCTTGAAGAGAAAGATCCTTGCCTTTTTCACCAATGTGTTCTTAGTTACATTACAATGTAAGAGTATACAACAGATGGCTCAGTGAACAGATGGCTCAGTGATAAAGAATCTGCTTGACAAGGCAGGAAATGTAGGAGACGTGGGTTTGATTCCCAGATTGGGAAGATCCCCTGGAGTAGTAAATGACAACCCACTCCAGTATTCTTGCCTGGAAAATTCCATGGACAGAGGAGCCTTGGTAGGCTATTATCCATGGGAGTGCACAGTGTCAGACACGACTGAGTGATGGAGCACATACACGTGCATATAGCAGATACTCATTATATGTTTTAAGGTAATTGTACAGGAAAAAATGAAAGATTCCAAACAGCAAATGTACCAATGAAATCCACAGAAACCTTTAAACTCTTAGGGATCTTATAATTTGGTCCACCTCTGGGGAAAGTTTTCTGAATATGACCCCACTTAGGAAATAAAGCACCTCATGGAAGTCATGGTTCCCACTACAATAATACTGGCTAGGCCTTTAACCTAGAAGAACTCAACTTTCTAGGGTATAAAACAAGAGAGTGCATCATTATCTTCATTCTACAGTTACTCTCCAAGGCCCATTGGACGGCAACAGGGCTCTTAGGGCTCATCTCAATGTCTACATGCCGCAGCTACTCTGGGAGACAGTGACGGACATGGAGCCTGGAGTGCTGCAGTCCCTGGGGTCACAAAGAGTCGGGCACAACTTAGTGACTGAGTGACCAAAATAACCTGTTCACAAAGCAGGTCACGAGATGTGCACATGAATATACACAAATAATCTGGGATATGGAGGTACAGGAAATCAAGACAAAGAGTGTTAAAGATGTTTTAAAGCTCTGGAATGGCACCAAGAACTGGCTAAGGCCAAGTGAAGTTATGGCTCACTTCATTACACACAGTATCAGACAACATTTTGAAAGTCTGGAAGTCTTTAGGCTGGGTACACCTTTTCCTGCCTCACTTTCTGTGAAGGTTAAAAAGCAGTTATGAGAAGCTTTGAGATTGTAGAAAATACATAGAAATAAAGAGAGAAAGGAAAAATGGAAGGAAGGAAAGAGGGAAGGGCGGGAGGGAGGCAGAGAAGAAGGAAAGCAAATTTACTTCTCAGTTTAGCCACTTATAAGGGCCCCAAATAGCCTTTTATGTTGGGCTCCAATCTTACAAATGCCTCTGTCAGAGTTCTGTGATGGGATAATTTACCTCACCCAAATTAAGAAATGCTTTAATATCATTTAAATGCACATAGAGGAAAACCAATTTGAAAGTACCCTTTATGTGGTATTTCAAGCTAGCAGATACCCAAACTTGCTGTCATATTACTGATCCATTAAGGGACTATGGCATTTAAAGTTGTTCATTCAGAAAATTATGATTTGAAGCAGGAAATGAATGAATTATTACATTATCATCAAAAGAAAATATTATACGTGAAAACAAAGAATCCTGGGGAAAAGCCAAAGCATCTGGGTCATTTTTTCTTTTCTTATTATTAATAAAGGTGAAAAGAAATTTTGACATAGAAGGTACTTCCCCCTATTAAAATTAGTCAGAAAGGAAGAAAGAACACATCAAAACAAAAATTTCCTATTAGAAAAAACCTGACCCCTAAATTCTTCATTTTGGAACCGTGGGGGGTGGGTGGGTGCATGCCCACCCCTTGTGTTAATCTGGAAGCACCCTCCCAGCACCCTTTGCATCTCCCTTTATCCAGCCAGCCGGTCTGTGCATATTTAATACCGCTTTCATTTTCATGCCTGTGAACAAGCCCGTAGTAGCAGCACATCCGGGAGCAGGATGTCTTATGCATATGCAATGTTTACCTGAAGACGAAAGTTTTGATGAACACTTGGCAAACAAATATTCATCTCATTGGAATACAATTTGTGAATTTTTCAGCAGTTTCATGAAAAACTGAAAACTACTTGAGAGGAATAAATGAGCAATTTCACACAACTCTAGTTTGCTTCCTCTTGTTTCCTGTTTTGCTCTGTTATGCATGGTGGAGAATCTTCTAAAAAATGCCTTATATTACTGACCCAGCACTTTCTGAAAGTGGTTTTGTCATCCTTCAAGTCCTTAAAGAATAGATGAAAGTAAAAATCTGAAAGTGTTTGCATTGAGAAAAATGAAAGTTGAAAGGCACAAGAAGAGTTAGGAACACAGACGGCGGCTACTGATAGACATTCAACATCTAATGAACATTTCAAAATAGAGCTGCAATGAAAAGAAATGGTCTACTTTAGCAGAAAAAGAAGAATATTAGAAAATAATTCCTAGAAGAAATAGAGCAGATTTAGAGTTACTAAAATGTAGAAAGGAGGATTATAGCCTGGAATCCATAACTGAATTGGTAAAGGTATTACTTGATATAATATTTCACCTAATATTGAAAAATGAAAATACATTATGTCCTCATGAAATTTAAGAATATATTCACAATTCAATGGCAAATAGACTTGAGCACAACCTGATGAATTGTTATCTTTCAAAAGACTGTGTTTAGATTAAATTTTTATCTTTTTTTTCTGTGGAGTAAGAACAGTATTTTCCAGACATCTTGGAAGTTAACTTTTATTTCTTCCCTCAAACATCAAAGATGCTACCCTGTTGAAAAGGAATCACTGGTGATGAACCACAGGACAGGGCTCTGACTATGAGGAAAATGGTAAAAGAAGAATTTTTTGCATACTCCAATGTTTTAGGCCATCATTTATTCTTTCTAAATGGTGACTCAGGGTATGATATCAGGGTATGATAATTTATTTGTACTCATATTCTATGTCAAAATTCACATGTATCAATACCCTTCCAAAACAGTTGTGCAAATCAGAATGCACTGTGATTTGGAAAAGAAAATCTCCAATCTTTCTCAGTAAGAAAAGAGGGGGAAAAGTATTCAGACACCATCACAACAGAACTCCTCATCTTAATTTTCTGGTCTCAATTACAGAGAAAGAAAAGAGTCAAATTAAAAAGATGATATGGTAAAATAAGGAATTAATATGATATTCTATTGAAAAATTCTTAATTTTAGGTCATGGCGTAGAGTATTAGGAGGAAGTCTAATGACTGGAATGTGACTTGATTCTGGTTCAGTTCAGTTCAGTTCAGTCGCTCAGTCATGTCCGACTCTTTGCGACCCCATGAACCTCAGCACGCCAGGCCTCCCTGTCCATCACCAACTTCCGGAGTCCACCCAAACCTATGTCCATTGTATCAGTGATCTTCTATCATCCCCTTCTCCTCCTGCCCTCAATCCTTCCCAGCATCAGGGTCTTTTCAAATGAGTCAGCTCTTTGCATCAGGTGGCCAAAATATTGGAGTTTCAGCTTCAACATCAGTCTTTCCAATTAACACCCAGGACTGATCTCGTTTAGGATGGACTGATTGGATCTCCTTGCAGTCCAAGGGACTCTCAAGAGTCTTCTCCAACACCACAGTTCAAAAGCATCAATTCTTCGGCGCTCAGCCTTCTTCACAGTCCAACTCTCACATACATACATGACCACTGGAAAAAACATAGCTTTGACTAGATGGACCTTTGTTGACAAAGTAATGTCTCTGCTTTTGAATATGCTATCTAAGTTGGTCATAACTTTCCTTCCAAGGAGTAAGTGTCTTTTAATTTCATGGCTGCACTCACCATCTGTAGTGATTTTGGAGCCCAGAAAAATAAAGTCTGACACTGTTTCCACTGTTTCCCCATCTATTTCCCATGAAGTGATGGGACCGGATGCCAAGATCTTGGTTTTCTGAATGTTGAGCTTTAAGCCAACTTTTTCACTCTCCTCTTTCACTTTCCTCAAGAGGCTTTTTAGCTCCTCTTCACTTTCTGCCGTAAGGGTGGTGTCATGTGCATATCTGAGGTTATTGATATTTCTCCCGGCAATCTTGATTCCAGCTTGTGCTTCTTCCAGCCCAGCGTTTCTCATGATGTACTCTGCATAGAAGTTAAATAAGCAGGGTGACAATATACAGCCTTGACGTACTCCTTTTCCTATTTGGAACCAGTCTGTTGTTCCATGTCCAGTTCTAACTGTTGCTTCCTGACCTGCATACAGATTTCTCAAGAGGCAGATCAGGTGGTCTAGTATTCCCATCTCTTTCAGAATTTCCCACAGTTTATTGTGATCCACACAGTCAAAGGCTTTGGCATAGTCAAGAAAGCAGAAATAGATGTTTTTCTGGAAATCCCTTGCTTTTTCCATGATCCAGCGGATGTTGGCAATTTGATCTCTAGTTCCTCTGCCTTTTCTAAAACCAGCTTGGACATCAGGAAGTTCACGGTTCACATATTGCTGAAGCCTGGCTTGGAGAATTTTGAGAATTACTTTACTAGCATGTGAGATGTGTGCAATTGTTGGTAATTTGAACATTCTTTGGCATTGCCTTTCTTTGGGAATGTTACATTAGTCTTACTCAAAATTTGCTAAAATTCTGAGTTAAAACATTTGGCTGAGTCATTTGACTTGATTTTTGAAATGATCTTCATCAAATTTGATAAAAATGTATCTATCAACAAAGAACCTAATGACTTATAATGTAAAAGACATTAATGGAATTTTACTTGTTTCTTCACTTATATTTAACCATTTAAATTGTTTTAAGTTACTATAAAACACTGGTTGTGGTGAAGATGAAATATTGGGGCACTTTTATAAAATATTTTTAGTGTATTGGATATATTATATGGCTCTTTTTAAAGCCTTAATAATATAATGATCCTTTCAACCTTGCATCTAACTCTTAATTTTATAGACAAACAGACAAAGAAATGATCTCTAGTTCCTTAAGTTCCAAAATTTACTAGAGGCGTGATGAAGAAGCCTGTATTTTACAACTGTAGCAACTGTCAAAGGTCACTATATTATCCTTCGGCAAAGATCAATAGAAGTCACTTATTGTGCCTTTTGTGGGTGGAAATAGAAGGGAGACCACTGTTGGGCATAATTCAAATCACATACTGTGTGGGCAAGTATTGGGGAGTGAGCAGAACAGTGAAAGTGGCATCCTGCAAAAGTTCTTTAGATTCACCTGAAAGGAGACTGGCAGAATAAGGCATTGTACAAGACTGGACTGTCTCTGTAGACATTTTAATGGCTCTCATGATAAATATAAATTCACATACATTATCTACATGTTTGAATGATCTAAGTAACATATATAAGCATATGTACCATGGGACCTCCTAAAATCTTGACAATATAATGAAATTTGGTGAGCAACAGTGTTTGAAAGTTTCAGAGAGGCCAAGAAGAATACAGTATTCTAAAATTCCATAAATAGTGACAGTAGAGAGATATAATTTCTTCAGTGTAAGAGACATAATCTCTGCATTAAAAATATAATTATCCTTTCCATGGCTTGCTAGAAAATAGGTTTTATATGCTTAATAAAAATCAGTTGTTCATATCTTAGGCTAGAGTTAATGAAATCATTATGATACATGAGCCAAGTATAGTCACAGAGTAGGCTCTCAAACACATAAGTCTGTTACAAGGTACTCAAGAAAAAGGCTTATGTTGAATTAAATGAATAACTATACACATTTATGTGATATTATATAACAAATCATATATAATACAATTAATTTTTGTTGACACTTGCTATTTGCCAGGCAAAATGCTGACACTGTAAATATTACATCTGAGAGAGATGTGATTACTTCTCTTCTCCAGAAAAGAAATCCCAGAATCACATATTTCATGTTACTAAAAGTCCTCCTAACCTACAGTTTACTTTGTTTAGTTCTGACCAACTTTCTTCTTGACATTGAACTTGTTTGCTAGTCAGCCTCACTTTTTAAAGGTGTGTTTATATTTTATGTGCACATGAAAGCATATTTAGTCTTTATTGGTATGTTATCGCAATGATAATATATGCCTGCTAAAAACTGCTAAGGTACATTTTAAAACAAATTGACAGGAAGAAAAGTGTCAGATAATTTAGCTTGCTACCTATTGGAGATTACATAGCTCAAAGACACAAGAGTGGCAGGCAACTAATTAAAGTAGAAAACAGCTAATAGAAGACTTTCAGGCCCTTAATACACCAAAGAGAAGGCATGACACCATAAAATAGACGGAGCATAAACAGCTATTTGCAATACATTTCATACAAAGGAAAAATGAAACACAAGGAGACCCATCAGGGAGTCTCATTGTGCAAGAAAACGCTGTTAGTGGAGACAGTTGAGCCCTGAGCAGAGTGCTGTGTTGCAACAAAGCTCCATGGGAGCTCGTGGAGAAACAGCTGCCCCCTGAAGACTGAAATGCAAAAACAATGGGCTGGACATTTGCTGACAACAGAAATCCCACAGATCATTGTACGAATAGCACCACTGGGGCAAATGATTAACTCTGAAGTCATCCATGGTCCCTTTTGCTGTGTCCTCCAAGTGGCCTTCTCTGTAGCTGTTTAATTAAACAATGTAAATTGAGAACACTGTAAAGGAGTCGAATGTGTCTCAGTGCTTCATCGGAAAGAAGTTGTGATGTGTTTTCATAATCATTCTTACTGGAATCAGAAAAAAATTAATTGCCTCCTCTAGGTAATTACAAAACAGACACCTGTTAAAAAACAATCCTGTGATTTCCAACTACTAAGCAACATGTAACCAAGGTTTGCTGATAGACAGCTAGTATGGTTTATTTTTCTGGATGTAATTTAATGCAAAGAATGGTGAAGTTATGGGGAAAAGGGTTTAAATGACCAGATAACTACTGCTCCTTGACATCCTCATTAACTGTCCCCATACTCTGACAACCACTGAGGATAGGCATCAATTTTATATTTATCAGCCTTTCCAAATAAAATTTGCATGCAAAGATTCACAAGAGAAAAGTAAATTTTGAATGACTTTGGGACAAGGAAAGTTTTATCATCCCAAATATTTTGTTTGCTCTTGTAGCACACTGGATTAAAAAAAAGCCACCTCCCACTCTCCCCCCCAACACCCCACACCCTGCCCCCCAACACCCCACACCCTGCCAAAGCAAAGTATATGCTTTTCAAAATATGTCAGAATTCATTAGGAAGAATAATCTCAAGATGGCTTACCTTATAGCTCAGCTGGTAAAGAATCCTCCTGCAACACAGGAGACTCTGGTTCAATTCCTGGGTTGAGAAGATCTACTGGAGCAGGAATAGGCTACGCACACCTGTATTCTTGGGCTTCCCTTGCAGCTCAGCTGGTAAAGAATCCACCTGCAATGCGGGAAACCTGGGTTCGATTCCTGGGTTGGGAAGATGCCCTGGAGAAGGGAAAGGCTACTCATTCCAGTATTCTGGCCTGGATAATTCCATGGACTGTATAGACAATGCAGTCGCAAAGAGTCTGACATGACTGAGTAACTTTCACTTTCACTTTTCAATCTCAAGATATATACAAATACACCTGTGGTAGGGAGTAACTGTGGGCTTCCCAAGTGATTCAGTGGTAAAGAATCTGACAGTCAATGCAAGAGATGGGAGATACAGGTTTGATCCCTGGGCTGGGAAGATCCCGTGGAGTAGGAAATTACAACCCTTTCCAGTGTTCTTGCCTGTGAAATTCCAGGAACAGAGGTGCTTGGCAGGCTACAGTCCATGGGGTCTCCAAGAGTCAGAAAAGACTGAGCACACATTCATGCAGGGAGTAGTGTACCCCAATACACCCAAGTCATAATCCCTGCATCCCGCGAGTCCTACCTTAGGCGAAAGAGACTTTGACAGTTTGATTAAAGTGTTATTGCTCAGTTGGATCTGACTCTTTTGCAATCCCATGGACTATAGCCTTCCAGGCTCCTCTGTTCATGGAATTCTCCAGGCATGAATACTGGCATCGGTTGCCACTTCATTCTCCAGGGGATCTTCCCAACCCGGGGATCAAACCTGTTTCTCCTGCATTGGTAGGCAGATTCTTTAGCAAGCCACCTGGGAAACCCTCTGTTAGATAGTAATAAACTCCCTCAGCTTTTGTTTATCTTGGAAAGTTTTGATTTCTCCTTTACCTGTAAAGGAGAGTTTTGCCTGATACAGCATCCTTGGTTGACAAAAAGCCTTGGGAAGCTTTCTGGCTCAGATGAGCAACTCAGCCGTCACACTCACACAGTGTGTTCGGTTCCTGTTGTGTTGAGGAAGAGGTGTTTATAACTAGCAGATGTGGTGACAACTCATAGAGAAAGGTGATGCCCCAGTTCCCTTTATTCGGGCCTGGTGGGCGGGGCTCTTAGGCCAGAGTCCTTGGGGGTGATACCTTCAGATTTCTGTCATTGGTTTCCACCCCGGACAGCCCTGGTGACAGCGCAGACCTCAGGTGATAGTCAAAATAAGCTCGAAGAATCAAAATGAGCAATGGAAATTCTTTGAGTTTTACTGTGTAAAAACCTCTAAGAAAGCTATCAACAGCCTGCAACCTCCGTGTGTACCACCAAGTGCGGTGGGCTGCAGGGCTCTGACCACCGCCCTGAGGCTGAGAGGCCAGAGCTGGCTCCCCTGGCAGTGCCCACGGCATCCAGAGCATCAGCGGCTGGTCCTTTCTCTCGCTTCCACCCGGAGGCGGGAGCCTGGGCATGAGAGGCTCTCCTCCAGTCGCTCAGCACGGTGCCACATGGGAAAGCAGCCTTGGGGGACGCTGTAAATGCTCTGACGCTCCTGCAGGAATCATCTTGGTATCACAGTAGCCTGGGTACTATGGCTTCCCAACTGCTCCCTGGAGCTCTCAGACAGGGATCCTAGTCTGTAGTTTTCACCAACTCCATGTCTCCTCAGGGAAAGGGGGTGGCTTGCCGTCTTGCCGACATCACACTCCTACGGGCTCAGTTTAATATTTCTGAAATAGGGATGACTTTTTTCATGATGTCTTCTACTTAACTATTTCTTTTCCCTTTTGTGAGTGTGTAAAATAACATATCTTAAAACAAGACTGATTTAAATTTGATGAAATACAGAAAATTTATGAGTTTAATTAAAAAAACCTAAACCCCTTTATATGTAAAATGGAGACAAGATAAGAACAAAGTTCATAAGGTTCCTGAGAGTTCCCTGCACTCAGCTACCAAGAAATACATGTCTGTGCTTTTCCCTTCCCTCTGTCTCTAGTCTTCAGGGGGAAAAGCATACAAACTAATAAATGAGCTCTCTCAATCACCTCCTGTATTAGATAGCAAGTCCTCTGAACAATTAGAAAATATTGAAAAAGAGATCTCCCATAAATTGCCAGAACTACAGGCATTTCCAGGATCTTTCACTTGGGACCTTGTGATCCCAGCAAATCATGGGTTCAAGTGGCCTCTCTCTCATGGGTGTGGCTCTTGCCCTAGTTCCAAATTCAGCCTCTTGAAATAACCTTTGGGTTTTTCTCTCCTCCCTATATGACCAATAATTCACCAATTTTTATTAAAACATCTCCAGCGTTTGTTCCTTCTTTCTCTTTCAACTGCCACTATTTAAGCCCAGCATTATATATTGAATTACTGCAATAGCTTCCTGATTAGTTTTTCTCTCCAGGCTTTCCCTTCCGATCATTCCTGCATCCAATGACATAGCACCGTTTCTGAATTACCATTTTCGTCATCCTATTTCTCAACTCAAAAAGTTCCTCTGGGTTGTCCTTGTGGGATAAAATACAAATTCTTCAGCTTGGCATGAAATCTCTTCCACCACCTGACACTGTCCGCTCATTCGACAAATATTTATTGAGAGCTGACTGTGCGGTTAGCATTCTGTCTCTTGTAACTCCATACACCCTGCAGATTTTCATGTTCTGGCTGGATATTTTTTTTAAATATTCCAGGTAAATTAAATAACAGAGCCAGATAACCATTTAGGAATTACTATAAGACTGTATATGTTATTGTGTGCTTGTATGTGTGTGTGTGTGTACTTTATATAAATATGTTTTAGGAATATATATTGAAGCAGTAATAGTATGTTTTATGCGGCATTGCAGTTACAACAGTTTATAATGCACATATACATGTGTTTTATTTTAATCCATCTGAACAATTATAAATTGTAATAAATTGATGCTGAAGAGAAAAAGAATTTTATAAGAGAGAAATAATATATTTTGCAGTATAATCTCAAAAGCTGAATATAAATATGGCAGGTTTGGAGGTTGTTATTTTGTCTGTTAAAGCAAGTGTTATGCAGGAATTGTTTTCCACTGTGACAGCTATAAATTTTATAGTATGTATCCAACATACTTCACTAGCTATTTTGACTGGAGCAATTTTATGAATTTGTATATTTCCTCTTTCTGGTCACATGGAAAATCTCTAAATCTATATTATCTCATCTCTCTTGCAGGTAGGTTGGGTCATGTGACTGAGTTCTGGCTAAAGTATGTACATGGAAGTAAGACTAGGCCATTTTGGATTCATTGTTTTTACTTCCACTATTCTCAAGGCTTTTTGCATCTGTTAGGGTGTCTTTGGAAGCCCCCTGTTTCTTACGACTTAGCTACCAATGTGTAGGATTATCCAACTTGCTTTAGACTTTGCATGTGTAAGAAATAAACTGTATTTAATTAAATCACTGAAATTTTTAGAGTTTTCCATTACTGCAGCATCCTGACTAATGCAGACATATTCTGTACCAAATGTAAATTCTAGTACTAGTTGTAACAATGTCACTTTCTTTAGTCTCAGCAAAGTATGTCAGAAAACAAGAAAGAATAGCATTAAAACAAAGTCAACTTTGTATCAACTCTAACTATATATGTGTATGTACACGTGCTGTGCTGTACTTAGTTACTTAGTCATGTCTGACTCTGAACATCATGGACTGTAGCCCCACCAGGCTCCTCTGTCCTTGGGATTCTCCAGGCAAGAATACTGGAGTGGGTTGCCTTGCCCTCCTCCAGAGGATCTTCCCAAACCAGGGACTGAACCCAGGTCTCCTGCATTGCAGGAGGATACTTTACTGCCTGAACCACTAGGGAAGCCTGTTTATATACATATGGTTGTGTCTATATACACTGATTTGTGTATTTATATGCTGCTGCTGCTGCTAAGTCACTTCAGTCGTGTCCGACTCTGTGCGACCCCATAGAAGGCAGCCCACCAGGCTCTGCCGTCCCTGGGATTCTCCAGGCAAGAACACTGGAGTGGGCTGCCATTGCCTTCTCCATTGTGTGAAAGTAAAAAGTGAAAATGAAGTCGCTCAGTCGCGTCCGACTTGTAGCGACCCCATGGACTGCAGCCTACCAGGCTCCTCCATCCATGGGATTTTCTAGGCAAGAGTACTGGAGTGGCTTGCCATTGCCTTCTCTGGTGTATTTATATAGTTACACATTTATCCACATGTGCACATGTGCTAAGTTGATTCAGTCATATCCAACTGCTCCTTTGTCCATGGGATTCTCCAGGCAAGAATACTGGAGGGGGTTGTCATTTCCTTCTCCAGGGGATCTTCTTGACCCAGAGATAGAACTGCCTCCCTTATGTCTCTTGCATTGGCAGGGGGGTTCTTCACCTCTAGCTCCACCTGGGAAGCCCATTCTATCTACATCACTATGCAAATGCATATATGTAGATATATGTAAATTTTCAAGCACATATATTCAATATAGGTACAAAAAGAAATCATGTACAAATTTCAAAGCCATTATTATCCATAAATACACCAAATTCACTACTTGCTATATACTTTAGCTACATTCAATTCTTTCAGTCCTTACGATCTCCCTGAGAAGCATGTTCTCACATGAAACAATTTTACAATGAGAAAGCAGGCAAAGAGAGGGTACATGATTAGTATTAGCATCATTAGAGACACATTACTTGGGACGCACCATGAAAGTAGGACCTGGGATACGAATGAAGATGCTGGTCATCAATATCTTCCTGGAAAGCTCTCTCTGTGGCTGACTGGCCCCTCACCCTCTGTATCTCAGATTTCCCCAGCCACACAGTTACCACCCTCCTCACATCTTCTATTTCTAGGACACTGTGTTCATTTGTTTATTACCTTTCTCCTTTTATCAAGACCTAATATTTATAGGACAGATGCCTTAGATGTGCTGGTTACTCTTCCTTAACACAGTGACTGAAACATAGTATGTTCTCAATAAATACCGTTTAATTGAACGAATGGATGAGTGAACAAATTAATACTGTATTTTGGCAAGGAGTTATTAAGGTGATTTAAGCTTTATAGCCCTGTGAATTGGGAGGAACTGGAGCGAATTCTTGACACATGCAGAGCTTTCTTCTTTACAGATGCCAACGTCAATGTGGAGATGACCCAAACTTTATCACACAAAGGTATTAAAGTTAGTAGACCTCTTTGGAGCCCTGGAGGCAGAAAGTAACATAAAGCACTTTCTGAAGGTGGAATTATTATGCTTACTTACTGATGAAGAAACAGAGGCTCAGAGAGTTTCAGTGACTTCTACAAAATCTCAGAACTGTTTGTGGATTTGAAGCCAGGCAGTCTATTATATAGCTTAGAACTCATCTTCTATTAGCACAAAATGGACACTCTGTAATGATGATGGTTAATGACAGTGGCTTCATGGAGATGAGAAAGGATTTAACCAGCTCATGAAGCATTCACACAACTTCCCTCCTTCATCAAATCTTTCCTGCTCCCCCTAAAACTTTTCTCAAAGTGATTGTCTTGGGGCTCCTCTTCTCATACTTATTATTTTATATATTTTCACACATTCACCTGCTTCTGATGTTAGTCTAGCTGTCATATCCTTCAAATGTGTCCCCTTTTTACATTTCACTAGTATATCCTGAAATAGGCTTTCACAGCTTCTCACTTCTAGTCCATGTTTTGCAAATGACCCTTTTGCCAGTCTTAGTCAATGCTGAAAATTTAGGACAATTTAAAGTTCCTAAAGTATGATTGCAATGATCAGTTCAAAATCCTTGGATCTTTCCAAAATCTACAGGTAAAGTCCACACACAAATCATATTAATTCTGATATGTTAAGCCCTTTACCTCTAGTTTCTGTCCACCTTCTTTCTCACAGCTTTTATCCACATACAACTTTCTCACACTAGGCTACTCTCTGAGCCATCTGCATGCCATTTTGAATAACAAAAACATTGCTAAAATTTACTTAACCATCTTACTTCTGTGTATCACTCTTCTTTATCAAGGTTCAACTCAGAAACTCTTTCCTAGATCCCTATTTACTGGCCTCTCCCTTGCCCACACAACACTTCAAACCACCACTTGTGAATGGCCTCCTGTAAGGATTTGCACCATCTATGTAGGCTATGTTTTTTACATTTAACATTCCATTCCTGTTATTGGCACGTGGATCTCTTTCCCTTCTTAGAGATATTTTTCAATTCATTCTCATATCTCCGAGAGTACCTGCTGCTGCTGCTGCTAAGTCGCTTCAGTTGTATCCGACTCATGTGTGCGACCCCATGGACTGCAGCCTACCAGGCTTCTCTGTCCATGGGATTCTCCAGGCAAGAACACTGGAGTGCGTTGCCATTTCCTTCTCCACCTAGAGTACCTAGTAAAGGACTATTTCTGAGCAATTATGGAGTAACCAAAATAGCTTACATTTCATACTTTAGATTAACCAGGGATTTTTAATGGAAGGAATATTTTGACTTAAGCAAATAAACAAAAATGGTAAAATTGATCTGGAATGCAATGCTTTCCTGCGTGCATGCTCAGTTTCTTCAGTTGTGTCTGACTTATTACAACCCTATGGACTGTAGCCCGCCCGGCTACTTTGTCCATGGGATTCTCCAGGCAAGAATACTGGTGTGGTTTGCCATGCCCTTCTCCAGGGGATCTTCCTGACCCAAGGATTGAACCCTGGTGTCCTGCATCTCTTGCATTGCAGGTGGATTCTTTACCTCTGAGTCACCAGGGAAGTCCTTGGAATGTAATACCTAAATATAAATATATTTTAAGTGGAGAACACCCAGGAGTAAAAGTATATTGCATGATTTAAAGGTGTTAAAGAATAATACAAAAAAGCAGGTAATCAATCATAATTTCAAATGACTTCTAAACACATATTAATATTTACTAAAAGCAAATCCTATCTTTAAAGTAATCCTTGAAGAAATTGTAGGACACATTTTTCTAACTAAAGGGCTTGCTATTATTAGGCTATTATACTCTTCTATAATATAATGCCAATTATAGAATCATTTGCATAGCATAGTGATTAATTTTAGCATTATCCTTATAAGTGAATAAGTTGTGTCTTATTATATAATGAGTTGCTTGATAGTTTTTTTTTTTTACATACCTAACTTGTAAAGGGTTCATAATTAATTTACATAACAGAAAGTTTTAAATGTCTATTTAATTTTAAAGTACTTCAGACTTGAATGCACTCTTTAATGTATATTTAACTCTAAACTGATGATCTTTGACTCTATATCAGTCCAAATATAGTACATTTGTCACAATCCAAAAGGTGAAATATTTGCACAGATATTCCCTATCCTAAGAGATGGATATTCTTCCATGTGATAAAACAGCCCATAACATATAAATTAAAATGTTTTTTAATCTATATTTAAAATATCTACATGTTTTTGAATCATGTATATAATGGCCATTCTTCAGTAAAGCAGCATTGCTATCAAGCACCATTTCAGGGAATCATAGACTTTTAGGTACTCTTTTCCCAAAAGTAGAAGACATCTTCTGCACAGTAGGAGACACATCAGTCTTTGCTACAACTTATTCATACTCCCAACTGTGTTCTTTCTCTTCTCTCAATATAGAGAGATGTAAATGTGCTCAAATTCTCCATAACTGCTCTGTGTTCATGTAGATTTCCGGCCTCCTTGTGGAGAGCTGCCATTCTGGTGTCTGTGTTGACAAGAGCTCACACAAATTACAAATGTAAATGAGAACATTTCATGACCAAATTCAACACAGCCTGCCTGTTTCATCCCCCAGATGGAAAAGAATCAGCCATTCAAACAGTGCTTTTGGTAGTATCAACACAATTAATGAAGGTGCCCTAATTTTAAGCACCATTGGCCAGCAAAATTCTGTGTTTTACCTGGTTAAACAGAATCGCGTATTATAAGTTTACTTTTTATGCCTAATAAAATTTAATCTTTGAGTCAATCTTCCTAAAGGTATATAAAATAATATAGGATGAGGCACATATTTTTAGAAAGAGAATAAAACACAAATATGCCACATAGACTTTTTTTGAGAGGGTGAGGGATTAGAGCTGGCCATGGTTGCTCTAATTTTGTCTGTTCTTTGGCAAATAAACAAAAGCCTAAATGTATACAGAAATCTCTCTTTGCTGAGCAATTTTGCTGCAGCCTATAATTGCACCACTATTAGTGATAAATTCTGATTTACAGCTTAATTGGCCAGAAGTGAATATAGCCTCAAGGTCATTGCAATAAAGATAGCAGGAACTTTAGGGAGGTACATAAGTTAGCCTAGAGATTGTCTGGTGCAGCTGGCGGAGAAGATCTATTTAAAATATTAGAATACTACATAGGGTCATATTGTGTAGTGCTGACTCCATACATATAACACAAAAGGTCAATTTGAAGTGCTCACAGAGGTTCCACAATAAAATATTTCACATTTAACAACAAGCGTCTGGTGATTTTTTCCTACAAAGAAAACCAATAATTATATGGTGTCCAAAGGGACTAAAAATGGACCAATTAAAGCTTCCCAGAAAGTTAAGTTTTAAAAGAAATGCAGCAGAAAATTGATGAAAATAGAAACAAGAATTTTAGTCACCTAGTATTGTAATATAGAACTGATGCATTTGAGAGAGCTTGTTATTTCTCTATAAAAATAAGAGAAAGCCCAGGATATTGCGAGTGATTCTGAATATGATAGAAGCAATAACAAAGGTATTCACAAGTAAGCTTGAAGCATACTGTTTCCTAAAGTACAACAAAATATATGGAAGGTACTTTTGCTTTCACAAGAAAACAGATCAAAGAGGGGAGATCTCATTGATCAATGGGCAATTGATTTTTAACTGATATTCAAGTCATGAGAATTTGAGACATGATTTAAAAAAGAACATCATGTGAAATTGCATCAGACTAACAGTAGAATGAGACTAGTCCCCAGAGACATGAGCAAAGTGAGAGACTATAAGCATTTCAACTGTCTACAATTTAAGAAATAAATTACAAACCTAACAAAACCTCTACTATTAATAGTATTGCCTGTCACCAGGGACTCTAGCATATTTGCTTTCTTAAAAAGGACATTAAAACATCTTAAACAGTATCTAAAACTAATTATTGCTACTGTGTTAAATATGTATTATGCACTAATAATATGGTCTCCATTTAATAAAGTGCAGGCACAAAAATAGCTTCTTTTCATTGGTTTCACATAGCTGAATTCTCTTCAGCTGTACAAAAAGGAAGGAAAAGCCTTTAAGGGAGAAAAAAAAAAAAAAAAACACACACACACACAAAACGTGGACTTTGAGCAAAAGCTAAGACTACATTAAATACTGACATTTTTATTGGTGGGTGTTGACAATTGGGGATGCGATATTCTGATAAGAGCTTCCAGGAAATGAAGCATTTGCTCCATGGGCATGAATGCATTCTAAGAATGGTGTGTCACAGGAGAGGGAAAGGAAGGAACCATCTAGAAAGTGGATCTCTGGATACTTTGTTGATTTGAATTCCTTTGCTTCATGTACAGATTTTGTCCTCCCTTGAGATAAACTATAGTCACAAGATCCCCATACAGCTTATAAATTGGGAATTTATAGCGATTGTTAGATTTGTGTTTTTCTCTCCTAGAGCTCTTTTTACCATGAGAAGTAGACGCTAGAGGCTCAAGAGAGCCAAGAAATTCTATCATAAATAAATCCACAGGCAGGCAAGGGCCCGTTGATGACAAATACCTGGAAGATGTATGGGCAACCAGCTGCAGTCACCTCTGCTCAGACACCTCTGAAACCATGAGCCCAGACCCTGGAAGCAGGGAGACTCCATAGGTCCCTGTCATCAGCTCATGTCTGCCTTTGCAGGAGAATACAACTTGAGGAGGAAATTGTATAAAAAAATAAAACTAGCACATAAAAGTGAAAAGGGGAAGAATTAAAGATTAGTCTAATAAGACATCTCAAAGGCAGAAAATTATGGAAGTTAGGAAAATCTTAGATTAGATTATGAGTATATTAGATTATGAGATAAGTGGTCAAATAAAAGATAGGGAGAGTGAAGGAGGATAAAGGGACAGGTGATTACTTATTAAAATAAACCTATTTGCCTGGTATATGGGATTTTTGTAGTGCTAGACTGACTCAGAGGTGACATGGGGGGTGATAAAAGAATAAAGAGTTGCAAAAGTGTATCATGTTTCATGATACCCATATGGATTTCCACACCATTTTCACTTCTCAGAAATTGAATGGAGGTTCATACAGTGAGAACACTCCTAATTATATGAATTTAAATGAGGGTGCTAAAATGCACCAGCTGTGTGACATTGATGCTGGCACTTAATCTCTTTGAGTCTTATTTCCTCCACTATAATATGGAATTCATTATACCTGTGAAATTATATTATTTCAAGGTCTCTTCTCATTCTAAATTCCTGTGGCTCCAAACATTTTCTCCCCTAATTGACGATTTTTTAAAAATGGGCATATCCACCATCCTCATCTTCTAAGTTATCCTTTCCTGAGAGGCTTGCACTTATGGTAGGAAGAGCAGTGCTAAGCACAAGAGAGAAGTGCATGCTTTTATTTCCTGATTTTCTTTACCCGCACACCCGAGCACAGTACCTGGGTCTAATGAGTCCTCAACTTTCTCCCCCATGGAAATATACTCATTGAGAAGTACAATGTACTAATTTGTTCATCAAACATTTATTACATGTCTGTGTTTTTGGATAGGGGGAGCAAAGACAAAACTTTCAGAGCACAGATGGAAGAAATTAATGAAGTCTCGATTTATATAGGTTTATATAAAGAGAAGGGAGTGGCAAGGCATTCAAATATGGTAAATTACACTAAATACTGAATGTTGAGTGTGTTGAAACTGACCACATAAACATATGGAGAAAGAACATTCTAACACATTCTGAGAAGTAGAGAGGAGAATTCAGATTTGTGCTTTAGATCAATTGCTGTGGTAATACAGAGAAAAGAGAAAGTATAATGCTGAGACAGGAGATCAGATAAAGGTTGTTTTGCAAATGACAGTGACTACACGTAAAACAGCCGAGGCATGGTAGGGATTAGTCTCAAGCTCCAGAAAGCTAAGGACCCGATGGCCTTTAGCACATTCTATTTCTGGTATATAACACAGAACCTGGCCCCCAGTAGTCACTGACAAAATGGCTATTAAATAATACATATAATGCCTGTAGCACAGTATTGAGCAAGTATTCAGCTTTGGTTTCTTCTTGACCTGATTCGTGTTGGTCTAAGATGATTAAAGAAAACAGAGAGGAAGGTATGAGTTGTAGGCAGGAAGTAGGTATTTTAGATAGGGGCCTAGAGAAAGCTCTGGAAAGCTGGTATTTCAAGGGAGTGAAGGACATAGCCCTGTGGATGTGGAGTGTGAAGCACAGGAAATCATTCCAGGTAGAAGGGACCGTAGTGGGAAGGACTGAGAGAGAACATGTCAGGTGTCTCTGAAAAATGGCAATTAGACTATCCCTCCAGATCCTAGGGCATGAGGCATGTGAGACAGGCACTTCAGAGAACGTGTTATTAGGGGAGACTGGGTTTCAGCTGTGGTAAAAAGGCAGGGTGAATTTTCATATAAGTGATGAGGATAAAGGTTATTCGGCTTATGCTTCACTTTGAGTTTCAGAGGGCACAGGGAAATGGATTTGGTAAATGGGGTGTGGGGAAGACAGGCAGAACAAGCACTGCTAAATCCTGTGAAGATTACTGAAGTCTTAGAGGGTCTTGCTGCTGCTAAGTTGCTTCAGTCGTGTCCGACTCTGTGCAACTCCATAGACAGCAGCCCACCAGGCTCCCCTGTCCCTGGGATTCTCCAGGCAAGAACACTGGAGTGGGTTGCCAATTCCTTCTCCAATGCATGAAAGTGAAAAGTGAAAATGAAGTCGCTCAGTCGTGTCGGACTCCTAGTGACCCCGTGGACTGCAGCCTACCAGGCTTCTCTATCCATGGGATTTGCCAGGCAAGAGTACTGGAGTGGGGTGCCATTGCCTTCTCCACTTAGAGGGTCTTAGAGGGTAAGTAATGATCATGATCCAAAAGTCCAAGATAGTGGCAACCAAGATAACAGGAGTCTGGGCTGGGATGAGCCTACCATTCACTGTCACATTCAGATACTAATGGAGAGTCTGCAATAGTTGAGGAATTGTGGGCAAAAGCAAGACTAAGCCTTGCCTCTTTGTCAGCATTTCAGCTAAAACTGCTACAACAGTATGGAGGTTGCACTGTGTAAATACCAGTTTAAAAAAAAAAAAGGAAAGTACACAATAGTCACCAAATCAAGTGTGGCCTAGATTTAAATAAATGGTATGACCAAAATTGCCATGTTTGGTGGGGGCCAGAGCTAACAAAATTTATCTAGAATGGGGAATTCAGAATCAGAAGAAATTTAGTACAAGCCAGCCAAGCTAGAGCTTAGGTTCTCGGAAGAGGACTGAGCTTGCAAAGATGAGACTGTTGCTGCATGTCTTGTAAAAGTAATTTCTATTGGGAACCTAGGTCAATTTCAGATAAGTATTTATAATAAACTGCAAGGGTATTACTATCATTGTCCAATATTCTGAATATTTCCTGAGAAATATGTTTTAAATACCAATCAAAAATTATATTATTAGAAGATTAAAAATTAATTTTTGGAATAAATTTAGTTTCTGTCTCACAATCAAAACTTTCTGTTTTGTTTTGGGAATTGAACACTATCCAGTATGAACTAAGCCTTAGACATCTGATTTGAAAGCTTTGATTTCTCAAATTATTTTCTCTCCCAGAATATTCTCATTCTATAAAGCTCAGAGATGCTCATTTCCTATTTTTTGTTCTTTAAAAGAATAAGACTATCTCATTCCACAATGTGTGAAGGTTATCTTAGAAATTAGTATTTTTTGCTTTTGTTTTTTATTTTGCTTAAATTATATCTATTTTTGGTAAGCAGTTCAAGCTTGATGAGCAGAATATAAAGCTGGACCTCAAAAAAGCTACTTCAATTATATAACAAAATAAAACAAAAATAATTCTCTAGAAAAGATTGATTCCTGTTTAAAATGAGTTGATCATATATATGTATATATTCATGTATTTTAGTTGCCTTTGAATAGCATAAACATTGCAACCTACTGAATGGGAAACTATCTTCTTGATTTTAAAACTGTGGTCTTAATATCGTGCTACCGTCTGCTGAATGGATGAGGACAAATCTGTTGGTAGAATTGAGTTTATTAATCCTTTGTTTAAAGTTCTTTATATGCTATCCGTCTTTGTCTCTAGATTTAAAGCTAGTGGGTTGAGGAAAGAAATGAGCTGAATAGGTGATTACTGCATTTTCATTTAACATCAGCATTGACTAGGCTTTTAGTTTGAGTCAGGCACTCTACTAGCTACTTTTCATACATTACTTCAAACAATGATCAAGCCAAGAGATTCTGACTAGAGTCTCCCTTCTTGTTTGCTAGACTTTGTTTCCTCAATTCCATCCACTCACATACTATCAAGGCCCGCCAGAGCCACAAAACACTTGTGACTTATAAAATTGACATTTTTCTTTATACAGATTAATTTTTCACAATTATATCTTTCACATAAACAAGGATGTCAATAAAATCATTTTTATGTATTAATGTGATTCTTGAGAATAAATGTTAAAATAAATTGAAGGGGATCTTTAAAATAATTAATTTTATAAGTACATTTAGATTACTAAACCATTATTTAATAAAATATGTGTCTCCATCACTTAAAATTGCCTTGTGTATTACCAGTGCCACATATGCCACAATTTGAGAGATACAGCTGTTATGTTTTCTTATTTCACACACTAGCAAAGTAATGCTCAAAGTTCTCCAAGCCAGGCTTCAACAGAATGTGAACCGAGAACTTCCAGATGTTTAATCTGGATTTAGAAAAGGCAGAGGAGGACTCTGTGAGAGAGGGAGAGGGTGGGAAGATTTGGGAGAATGGCATTGAAACATGTAAAATATCATGTATGAAACGAGTTGCCAGTCCAGGTTCGATGCACGATACTGGATGCTTGGGGCTGGTGCACTGGGATGACCCAGAGGGATGGAATGGGGAGAGAGGAGGGAGGAGGGTTCAGGATGGGGAACACATGTATACCTGTGGCGGATTCATTTTGATATTTGGCAAAACTAATACAATTATGTAAAGTTTAAAAATAAAATAAAATTAAAAAAAAAAAAAGAAAAGGCAGAGGAACCAGAGATCAAATTGTTGATATCTGTTGGATCATAGAAAAAACAAGAAAATTCCAGAATAACATCTGCTTCATTGTGTATGCTAAAGCCTTTGATTGTGTGGATCACAAAAAACTGTGGAAAATTCTTCAAGAGATGGGAATACCAGACCACCTTATCTACCTCATGAGAAATCTGTATGCAGGTCAAAAAGTAACAGTTAGAACCAGACATGGAAAAAGAGACTGGTTTCAAATTGGGAAAGGAGTACGTGAAGGCTATATACTGCCACCCTGCTTATTTAACTTCAGAGTACATCATGTGAAATGCAAGTCTGGATGAAGCACAAGCTGGAATCAAGATTTCTGGGAGAAATATCAATATCTTCAGATATGCAGATGACACCATCCTCGTGACAGAAAACAAAGAGGAACTGAAGAGCCTCTTGATGAAAGTGAAAGAGGAGAGTGAAAAAGCTGGCTTAAAACTCAACATTCAAAAAACTAAGATCATGGCATCTGGTCCCATCACTTCATGGCAAATAGATAGGGAAACAGTGGAAACAGTGACAGATTTTATATTCTGAGGCTCCAAAATCACTGCAGATGGTGACTTCAGCCATGAAATTAAGACGCTTTCTCCTTGAAAGAAAATCAGTGAAAACCTAGACAGCATATTGGAGAAAAGAGACATCATTTTGCTGACATAAGTGCATATAGTTAAACTATTGTTTTTCCAGTAGTCATGTATGGATGTGAGAATTGGACCATAAAGAAAGCTGAGCACCAAAGAATCGATGCTTTTGAACTGTGGCATTGGAGAAGACTCTTAAGAGTCCCTTGGACTGCAAGGAGATCAAACCAGTCAATCCTAAAGGAAATCCTTCCTGAATATTCTTTGGAAGGGCTGATGCTGAGGCTAAAGCTCAGTAATTTGGCCACGTGATGTGAAGAACTGACTCATTAGAAAAGTCCGTGATGCTGAGAAAGATTGAAGGCAGGAGGAGAAGGGGACAACAGAGGATGAGATGGATGGCATTGCCAACTCAACCAGAGAAGGCAATGGCACCCCACTCCAGTACTCTTGCCTGGAAAATCCCATGGACAGAGGAGCGTGGAAGGCTGCAGTCCATGGGGTCGCTGAGGGTCGGACACAACTGAGCGACTTCACTTTCACTTTTCACTTTCATGCATTGGAGAAGGAAATGGCAACCCACTCCAGTGTTCTTGCCTGGAGAATCCCAGGGACGGGGGAGCCTGGTAGGTTGCCGTCTATGGGGTCACACAGAATCGGACACAACTGAAGCGACTTAGCAGCAGCAGCAGCAGCCAACTCAGTGGACATGAGTTTGAGTAAACTCTAGGAGATGATGAAGAACAGGGAGGCCTGGCATTCTGCAGTCCATGGGGTCACAAAGAATCACGAGTGAGTGACTGAACAACAAAATGCTTTCTCCCAACACAAGGGTATAAGTTTGGGCCATAGGACAGAAGATGTGTACTATGTATCCATTTTTACAGTAGATTCCAAAACCATCTGAATCACAGAGGACACTCAAAATGATCTAGGGTATTGAAAAATATTAAAACATTTGTTTGCTCATATTTTTTTTCATTGTTTTCAATCTCAATATTTTTGAGTTTGATATTGTATATAATATATAAATAGGGTTATTTTTAATTTATAAATATGCACTACTGAAGGTAAAAACTATTTTACTGATGGAGTAAAAACATGATTTTAGTATTTTACTTAGTGCCTAGAGATGTCCATTTTGTAACTCCACCCTAGCTTCATAGCTTTTGCTTGAAGGAGAATGGGATGAACATTAATAGTCATCTATTTGTTGTCCTTTGGTAAAAAAAATGCTATAGTCTTTAGTACCAGTAGAAATAAAGCCTTTCCATATGACTACAAAACTCAGTTTTTATTCAAGTACTTTCTTGCATATCATAAAATCCTAAAGAAAGAAAACAAAATCATGATTCAGAATTTTGAAATTTTGAAATCTCATAAGCATGGGAAACATAAATATTTGTTATAATGTATTTTGATCATAAACACTGATTTGACCTAAACTTGTTTAAGAAAAAAAACTGACTTGAACTGACATGAGGATTGTTTTTTTCTTTATGACATTTAGTATGAATATATATGTTTGCTACAGAAATATTTGGCTATGAAGCCGTGTCTCAGGTCCCACTTAATATGCTGCATATTATCTTCCTAAAACTGTAACAATTCGGAAGTCCACGACACAGTTGTCTTTAAGGATATCAGATAAAAGACTCTGGACCTATAGTTCAATGTTGTATGTAATTTGTTAATGTTGCATCATAGGACACCCTAGAAAATGCTCATTCATTTTGAATGAGCCCCAATTTATTATTATTATAGGACCCCAATTTATTAGAGTTTCAGGTATTAATTTCCAAGAGGTTTTAGAAATGCAAACATTTGAATAGGTGGCTATGAGGTAGGAGGTAGATGAGCCCCTGGGGTGGACAGCTGGTGTTTTGTTAAAAGGAGTGAAATGGAAGCTTTTTTCTCACCCAGACACTCCAAGGACAAAGCTAGTGGCAGAAGCTGAGCACGGCTAAAGTAAAGCGATAAGAGGACCACTCCTAAGGTCACAGAGAACTTCTGCACATGCCCAGGAAGGCTCCACGGGGTTCCGAAAGGGCGGGAGTGCCCCCAGATAGTAAGTGGAGAGAGCCCCACAGGCCTCTGAACTGGGGTGCCTCTTAGCAAAGAGTTGCATACACCTATTGGGGAGGTTAGGTGTGGGGAAGAAAGGGAATAGTTCACCAGAGGTAAACAAAGACCTGGGTGAACTAACCTATACAAGGGATTTAAATCACCTCTTTGTTGCACTCCTCCTCATTTGGAAGGACACCTGCACTCTTTCTCTGAGTGTGTGTATTTCTTCCTAGCTTCAGTCTTAAACACACTGTTCCTTGTGTGCTCCCTCACTTGTGCTGTGTCTCTAATAATAGACCTTGTACCTGTTTTTACATCTTTTACCTTCTTAAAACACTCTTGCTTTCAAATGGGGTAATAACCCGGGGAACTTAGCTTCTAGACTCTAAGCCCTGGTGGTCTAGCAGCTGGGATTCCTGGTTTTCATCCTTTGAAAGTGACACTATCAGTCTCTCAGGCTTGTCCGGCTCTTTGTGACCCGTGGACTTTCCCAGGCAAGAGCACTGGAGTGGGTTGGCATTCCCTTCTCCAGGGGAATCTTCTGAACACAAGGATAGAACTGAGGCCTCCTACATTGCAGGCAGCTTCTTTACCAACAAAGCCACAAGTCATCCAGGCTACCCAGGTTAAATTCCTGTGCAGGGAACTAAGACCTCTCTTCAGGACCTTTCACTGCTCTCTCTCTGACATTGGTGGTGTCAACTAACATGTGAGGAGTTCTCTCAACCTGGCATTTTGTGATTCTATGAAATATTAACAAAGTTATAAATGTATATATATTTAACCCAGAAACATACACACATATGTATGTGTGTGTGTATAAGCAAGTATATTTTGATTATCTGTCAATTTGAATTAGCCTTATACACTTCTTTTCCAAAAATGATTTTTCCTAATGTTTTGATTTGATAAATAACTAATATGTATTACCCAGCTCCATTAACTTTTTTTTAATGAAAATATGTTGAGCAAATCAGGAGATGGAATTGACCAATACATAGAGGTTAGCTTAGATATTCAAGCTGCATTTTTGATTCATGGTTTTAACTGACACAAGTTCATTTTATATATACATGAGGTTGTATTGCCAATGCTGGCAGATTTTACTGAGGCAAGGGAGCTAAAATAACAAGTTTATAGATTAGTCTCAGAAGACAAATGAAAACTATCAGAGAAATATGCTACTTAAGTCACTACTGAGGGATAACTTAAAAAAAAAAAAAGATGACATGACATATAATGGTGGTTATCACTACGATGGAAAAATTTGTAGAGTCAGGCAGATTTTATGCTAAGAATGGTAATATAATTATATAAAAAAATGATGACAGTTCTCTGTGTACACGCTGACCTTGCCACTGAGACTATTAAGAAGAGAAAGTTCAAGTGAATGTTAGTGCATGGAATGATGGACAAATAGAAGAAAAGTAATAACACTGCCATTCTTAAATATTTTAATATGAATAAAAATTTACCAGAGGATATAAATTCTTTGGGATTAGGGAGTCTATGCCTTGGAAAGCATATGAATGCATATTCATAGGACCACCAAGAGCCACCCAGTAAAACTCTTCTCAAATATAAACTAAAGTATTCATGTTTATAGCTGATGTATGCACCAATATATCGAAAGAAAACCATGACCTTTGAAACTGATTCCTGCTTGAGGTTACTTTTGGACATTTTATGCAAGTCATGTGAGGAAAGTATCTATAATTACTTTCTGGCTAGAAGTGTCAGGAAGGTCACTTTAAAGATATTGGTCTAAGTTCTCATAATTTGTTCATAAATTCACAATGTACCTTCTTATATACATATTCATGTACTTTATTGCTGTGTCTGTGTATGACTCTTCTAGACTCCTCAGGTCCACTCTGGCTCATAGTCACAATCAAGCAGATGACCTTAATACCTCAGTTGTAAAGTGACTTACATAAACATTAAGATTTCCGCTCTTTCATTGAAACAATTTAAGTGACAGCTAAATGTTCAGTTGTATCTGTACATATATTTCATTAAACATGTGTGGACACGTTTGGGGATAAAGGCCAGTGTTACGCTATCGAACGTAAGGAATCAGTGACTATGGATGAGAATGAACCAATGGAAAATCAGAAATGAGAAAGTAAATTGAACAGAGACTTTGCCAGGTGCTGGGGTGGGGGAAACGGAGACATGTTGCTTAAAGGGTACAGTGTTTTAGTTATAACATGCATGCATTCTGAGGATAAAATGTATATCATAGCAACTGTAGTTAATAGTACTGTATTATATACTAGAAGTTTACATAAAGGGTAGATGAGTTCTCATAAAAAGCAAACTGAAAAATAATGATATGAGATGGTAGATGTATTAATTTCATTTAATTTCATCTTGGTAATCACTTCACCATATATATATATATAGTGAAAAGTGAAAGTGTTAGTCATTCAGTCATGTCCAACTCTTTGCACCCTCATAGACTGTAACCCTGGAGAAGGCAGTGGCACCCCACTCCAGTACTCTTGCCTGGAAAATCCCATGGACAGAGGAGCTTGGTAGGCTGCAGTCCCTGGGGTAACGAAGAGTCGGACACGACTAAGCGACTTCACTTTCACCTTTCACTTTCATGCATGGGAGAAGGAAATGGCAACCCACTCCAATGTTCTTGCCTGGAGAGTCCCAGGGATGGGGGAGCCTGGTGGGCTTCCATCTATGGGGTGGCACAGAGTCGGCCACGACTGAAGCGACTTAGCAGCAGCAGCAGCAGACTGTAACCCACCAGGCTACTCTGTTCATGGGATTCTCCAGGCAAGAATACTTGAGTGGATTGCCTTGCCCTTCTCCTGGGGATCTTTCTGATCCAGAGATTGAATCTGAGTCTCCCACATTTCAAGCAGATTCTTTACCATCTGAGCCACCAGGGAAGCCCAAAGAAAGTCCTGTATGTGTGTGTGTGTGTGTGTGTGTGTGTGTGTATAATCATTGCAATGTACACTTTAAATGCATAGAGTTTTGTTCAATTATACTTCAGAAAAATTCAAGGAGGAAAATTGGAGAGAGCCTCTGACATCAGAAATGTGATTTTTTTTAATGCATTTTGTCGATGTTTCTTCTAGCTTTGTGGAAGTGTGGCTCTACTGGTATTCATAACCATGTTTACAAACGAGCAACTATGGTCCTTAATTGCTTTGCAGTTTGCCATAAGCAGTGAAGGCTTTAGTAAACAAGGCACTGGGAAACGTGCTGTGGTGTAGCTTGCTTTTTATTACAACTTTCCTTTGATTAAATTCATTTTACTGTTGATACAGTTAATGGGACTAATGCTTTTGATAATTAGTGTAAATTGCTCACTTTTTAGAATTACATATCTTTAAAAAATCATAATAAATAAATAAAGGAATTACTTTGGGTAGCCAAGGTCCATTTAGTAAATGGCAATAAAGTGATTTTATAGGATACTGCTGCTGCTGCTGCTGTTAAGTCGCTTCAGTCGTGTCCGACTCTGTGCGACCCCATAGATGGCAGCCCACCAGGCTCCCCCATCCCTGGGATTCTCTAGGCAAGAATACTGGAGTGGGTTGCCATTTCCTTCTCCAATGCATGAAAGTGAAAAGTGAAAGTGAAGTCGCTCAGTCATGTCAGACTCTTCGTGACCCCAGGGACTGCAGCCTACCAAGCTCCTCTGTCCATGGGATTTTCCAGGCAAGAGTACTGGAGTGGGGTGCCATTGCCTTCTCCGTTATGGGATACTAAAATAGTCTAATGTAAATAAAAAAGTTACCTTCTTTAATTTTCCCACATTGAAACAATGTGTGCTATATTTGCATACTTACCAATGTTATGAATAAAAACAATTACTATAGGTTCCATGAGCTACACTACCATACAAATTTATGTGCCAAAAATATTTCTCATACTGATGAAAAATTATTAAACTGGAAAGCTTTAATCATATCATATATGGCTAAGGAAAATAAACTGTTACTAAGTATAATATGAATCTTCCTGAATTTAATTTATTTAAATAAATAAATAATTTTAGATTTGCAGAAAGATTCCCTTGTAGTTCAGTCAGTAAAGAAACTGCCTGCAGTACAGGAGACCCTGGTTCAATCCCTGGGTTGGGAAGATTCCTTGGAGAAGAAAATGGCAACTCATTCTAGTATCCTTTCCTGGAACATTTCATGGACACAGGAGCCTGGTGGGCTGTAGTCCATGGTGTTGCAAAGAGTCGGGCACAACTGAGCGACTAACACTCATTTACTTACTTACAGATAGTATAGAGAATTTCTATACAGCTGGTAACCATTTCCCACTACTCTTAACATTTAACATCAGTATGGTTTATTTGTCATGATGAATGAAAAATTATAAATACAGTGTTATTCACAGTCCATAACTTATTCATATTTCCTTCATTTTTACCTAATGTCATTTTTGGTCCTAAGATTCCATCCAGGATACCACACCATATCATATTTAGTCATCATCAGACTCCTCTTGTAAAAGTTCCTGAGTTTATTCCTTAATTTTCTGGCTGTTAAAGAACTTATTTATATTCACAAACGGTTGTTCTAAATATGAGCACCCTATTGATTTCTAAATTTTTATGATGATGTGAGATAAGAATAATTTAAATCTAAAAGTGTGCATACAAAAGCTAATATAAACACAATGCACGCATATTTATTTCTGGCTATGTAAATCCTTTGAAGACAATGTGTATTAATAACTCATATTCGGTTTGGGCACACTTTGGTATCTTCAGTCTTTTCAGTGGAACATCTGGAGAATACATGTGGAGAATATTTTTTGATAATTATTCTAACATTGCTACTTCAGATTTCATTAAGTGTGTTTTCTGGACAATTATCAGAAATTTCCACTATAAGTCACATTTTAGAAATTGGTACTTAATACAAAAAACCCCTAGCTTTACATTAGTCCTTCCACCTCCAGAATATTGGTACAAAGACCTTTATTGTAGCTTGCTGTCTATAAGTTAGAGTTCAATTCAGAATTTTAATTGGATGGTAGAGCATTTGAGATAGAATTTCAGTTAAGATATTCAACAAACACCATTAATTAAATTGAAGAACCAAGGAAGATTTCAGATTAAAAAGATCTGAGAAAGGATCAAATAAGAGAGCTTAGGGAAAACCTAGACTAATTATACTATATATTTGTAGAGAAAAAGGGAAGATATTTAACAGCTATGGTGAGAAAAAGTAGATCATACAAAAAGCAAACATGAGATTAACATCAGATTTTTCAATGTCAGTACTGGATTCAAGAAAGCCTTAAGATGACATTTATAAAATGTTGAAAAAAAGCATAGAACACCAGTTCAAGATCCAGATGAACTCTTATTTAAATATTCAGTTAAGCTCAGTTCAGTCCCTCAGTCGTGTCCGACTCTTTGCAATCCCATGGACTGCAGCACGCCAGTCCTCCCTGTCCATTACCAACTCCCGGAGGTTACCCAGACTCATGTCCTTTGAGTCGATGGTAACATCCAACTATCTCATCCTCTGTCGTCCCCTTCTCCTGCCTTCAATCTTAAGAGATGATAAAAATATACTTAGGAAATATTTGCAAAAATATATAATGCCTCAGAAGGGTTATTACACAAATATCTTCAATAAAAAATGTTTGGAAAATGACTTAAAAACAGACACACTCAAGAGATGCTGCTAGATTTACTTTGGAAAAACACAATCAAATATATTTATCATAATCTTTAAATAAATAAGTAAATATTGCTAAAATATATTTATATTTTGTCCTCAAATCTGTGGATGCCTATGTGCACATATATAAATATAAACAAAACATATAATAAACAAAAAGAAAAAGAAAAAAATAAATATATTCATAAGAAGCCTCAAATGAAAATCTACATAATATACATAAAATTGACAAGATGGGCTCGTATCGTTGAAGAGAAAACACCAACAGAGGGGAGAGTATGCTAAAGGTCTTAATAGTATCACAGGTTGAGGGAGGTTTGGGCATAATTTTAGAAGAATAGGAAGAAATTTTTAAAATTTCTTTTTAAATTGAAGGATAATTGCTTCACAATATTGTGCTGACTTTTGCAATACAACGAGAAACGGATTCAAGCAGACATATGTCCCTTCCCCCCCGAACCTCTCTCCCATCGCCCCCTCGTCCCACCCTTCTAGGTTGTCACAGAGTACCAAGGTGAGCCCCCTGTCTTATACAGCAACTTCCCATTAGCTACCTATTTTACATATGGTAATGTGCATATTTCGGTGCCACTTTCTCAAGTTGTCCCACCCTCTCCTTCCACCACTGGGTCCACAAGTCTCTTCTCTACACCTGTGTCTCTATTCCTGCCCTGCAAATGGATTCATCAGCAATATTTTTCTAGATTCCACATATATGCCTTAATATGCAATATTTATTTTTCTCTTTCTGACTTCCTTCACTCTGTATAACAGACTCTATATTCACTCACCTCACCCGAACTGACTTAAATTTGTTCTTTTTAATGGCTGAGTGCTTTCTGAAATATATGTACCGCAACCTCTTTATGCACTCATCTGTCAGTGGACATCTAGTTTGCTTCCATGTTCTAGCTATTGTAAACAATGCTGCTATGAACATTGAGGTACATGTGTTGTTTTCAATTATAGTTTTTCTCAGGTTATATGCCCAGTAGTGGGATATGGTAGTTTTATTCTTAGTTTTTTTAAGGAATCTCCGTATGATTCTCTATAGTGGCTGTATCAATTTATATTCCTACAAACAGTGCAAGAAACTTCCCTTTTACCCACATCATCTAATATTATTCATTTGTAGATATTTTGATGTTGAGCATTCTGACTGGTGTGAGATGACATTTCATTGTAGTTTTGATTTGCATTTCTCTGATAATAAGCAATGCTGAGCCTCTTTTCATGTGTTTGTTGGCCAACTGTAGGGGCTTTCCTGATAGCTCAGTTAGCAAAGAATCCACTTGCAATGCCAGAGACCCCAGTTTGATTCCTGGGTCAGGAAAACCCACTGGAGAAAAGATAGTCTATCCACTCTTATATTACTGAGCTTTCCTTTTGGCTCAGTTGGTACTGCAATGTGGGAGACCTGGGTTCGATCCCTGGGTTGGGATGATCCCCTGGAGAAGGGAAAGGCCACCCACTCCAGTATTCTGGTCTAGAGAATTCCATAGACTGTATAGTCAATGGGGTTACAAAGAGCTGGACACGACTAAGGGACTTTCACTTTCACTTTTCAAAGATTGCTTTGGCTATTTCGGGTCTTTTGTGTTTCCATACAAATCGTGAAATCTTTGGTTCTAGTTCTTTGAAAAACGCCTATGGTGATTTGATAGGGATTGCATTGTATCTATAGATTTCTTTGGGTAGAATACTAATTTCCACAATATTGATTCTTCCAATCTAGAACATGATATATATCTCCATCTGTTTGTGTCTTTGATTTTGATTTCTTTTATCAGTGTCATAGTTTTCTGTATACCCGTGTTTAGTTTCCTTAGGTAGTTTATTCCTAAGTATTTTATTCTTTTTGATGTAATTATGAATGGGATTGTTTCCTTAATTTCTCTTTTAGATTTTTCATAGTGTGTAGAAAAGCAAGGGATTTTTGTTTGTTATTTTTGTATCTGGCAACTTTACTAAATTCGTTGATTAGCCCTAGTAATTATCTAGTGGCATCTTTAGCATTTTCTATGTATAGTATCATGTCATCTGCAAACAGTGAGAGTTGTACTTCTTTTCCAAACTGGATTCCTTTTATTTTATTTTTGTTCTTCTCTGATTGCTGTGGCTAAGAATTTCAAAGCTGTATTGAAGGACAGCAGTGAAAGTGGGCACTCTTGTCTTGTTCCTGATCTTGGAGAAAATACTTTTAACTGTTTGGAATAATGTTTGCTGTGTGGTTGTCATATATGGTCTCTATTATGTTGATGTAGGTTCCTTGCATTCCCATTTTCTGGATAATTTTTATCATAAATGAGTATTTCATTTTGTCAAATGCTTTCTCAGGATCTACTGAGATGATGATATGGTTTTATCTTTCAATTTGTTAGTATGGTCTATCACCTTGATTGATTTGCATATATTGAAAAATCCTTGCATCCTGGAGATGAGCTCCACTTGATCATGCTGTATAAACCTTTTAATGTGTTGCTGGATTCTGTTTGCTAGTATTTTGTTGAAGATTCTTTGATCTGTGATCATCAGTGATATTGGTCTGTGATTTTATTTTTTGTGATATCTTTGTCTGGCTTTGTAATCAGGGTGATGGTGGCCTCACAAAATGAGCTTGGGAGTGTTCCCCCTTTATTTTTAAAATGATGAAACTAAATTCTATATATATGAGGAAAATATTTAAATAAAAAACTAGACTAGAAATATATATATATACACACACACATTTTGAATAAAATAAAAGAAGTAAACTCACCAGTTAAAAAACAAAGTAGACAGATTTATTACAAAAATACTTTAAAAACATAATAAAATACTTCTAAAGATATAAAAGTAAAGGTTTTGAAAAAAGAAATATTAGATATGATATATATTAGTTATGAAGAACCTGGTTTAGCAATATTAATATTAAATAAAATAGACCTTAAGACAATAATGTGCTTTTAAGAATGAAGAGGTTTATTTGCCTTTTGTGACAAAGTATGATCAAGTGGACTTTATTCTGGGAATCCAAGGTTGGTTCAACATTTCAAAATCAATCCATATAATTTGCTATATTAACAGATGAAGGAAAAGAACTGGGAAAAACTAAACATGCTGTTTAAAGTAAGTAGAGAATGGACCTTCCTCAGTACAACCTCTAACTAACAGACTAATCAAAGGAAAAAGAATTCATGCTTTCCCCTAAAACCAGGAATAAAATTCAGATAGAATAATAAAAGTCTTCAAGACAGGAAAACATGATTGTGTACCTTAAAAATCCACAGAAGCATAAATATTGGAAACGAAAATAATAGAATTCTCTGTATTTGAAAACAACCTCATCATAGACATAGAATATGCCAAGCATTTTACAAGAAGTTACTAAAACCAAGAAGTAAATTTAGCACAGTCACAGAATTCAAGATCAATGTGAAAAAGTCAATTACAAATCTCCAAATTACCAAAATAAAAACTGGATGATGAATTTTAAAAATACCATTTACACTAGCATAAAAAGATACAAAAGGATTTTGGAATAACTATAAAATAAAATATACAGGATTTATATAATTATAACTAAAAAACATTGTAAATAAAATTAAATAGAAGTGGTCAATCATTCTCAGAGATTAGAAGATTCAGTGTTATAAGATGTCAATATTTCCCTCAATTGATCCATAATTTCCATCCAATCTTTATACAAATTTCAGCAGGCTCTTTTCAAGAAAGAAATAATTCTAAAATTTATATGGAAGCATCAAGAACAATTCTATGTCCAAGGTAGAAAAGGAGACACAAACATAAAGAACAGATTTTTGGACTCAGTGGGGGGAGAGGGTGGGATGATTTGAAAGAACAGCATGGAAGCATTTACATTACCATATGTAAAATAGATTGCCAGTGTGAGTTTTATGCATGCTGCAGGGCACCCAAAGCTGGTGCTCTGTGACAGCCTGAAGGAATGGGGGGTGGGGGAGAGGGAGGTGGGAGGGGGGTTCAGAAGGGAGAGCACACATATATGCCTATGGCTGATTCTTACTGATGAATGGCAAAACCCATCACAATAGTGCAAAGTGATTATCCTCCAATTAAAAAAAAATATATAGAGAACCTAAGCAGTCTTAAAAAAAGACATATGTGCAGTAATTGCAGTGCCTGTACATTATTCAAAGAATGTGATTGACCTAGAATAGGCAGAGAGATCAACGGAACAGAATATAGGTTCTAGGTCTGTCTAAATTTAAAATGATAATTAAATAAAGTGAAAGATTAGTTGTCTCAGTGTCATTTCAAGAACTCATTAGGTGGTGTGGCTAGTGACTACCCTATCAAACAGTATAGATAGAGTACATTTCATTATCACAGAAAGTTCTTTTGAATTATGCTGTTCCTATTAGATATACTCATGTATGGTCAATGTGATTTTTGATAAGGACATTAGGTCAACTCAAGAGAATTGGATATTTTTAATGATTAGTGTTAGAACAATTGGATAGCTTCATTAGCCAAAAGAAATAAAACCTCAAAACTCAATACCTATTTCATTGTGTACACAAACATCTGGATTGTAGGTCTGCACTTAAAACTCAGGGCCATAAAACTCTGAGAAGAAAACAGGAGACAAGAACTTTGTATTTTGGGGGTTAAGAAATGACATACTTGGGCAGAAAAATCACTAAGAAGAAAATCATTTTCATGAAGGAAGCTCCATAAAGTTAAAATTTCAGAGGGTGAGATGTATGGAGAGAGTAGCATGGAAACTTATATTACCATATGTAAAACAGATAGCCAATGAGAAACTGCTATATGAATCAGGGAAATCAAACAGGGGCTCTGTGACAGTCTAGAAGGGTGGGATGGGGAGGGGGGTGGGAGGGAGGGGACATGGTGTACCTATGGTTGATTCTTATTGATGCTGGACAGAAAATAACAAAATTCTGTAAAGCAGTTATCCTTCAGTTAAAAAATAAAGCGGTGAAAAAAAATTAACTTTTCCCTTTCATTAAAGTGCACTATTAAGAAAATAAATGCAAGCCACAACATGGGAAAATTTTTTGCAATAAATGGATCTATCAGCAGTCTTGTTTTCAGAATATATATGGAAATGAAAACATTCAAACAAACTAAAAAAACTCAACAATCAGGTGAGAAACAATAAAAATTGTCAAAAGAGTTAAAAAGACACTTCAAATCACCAGTAAGCACTCAGAAAAAAGCTGTCACCATTGCTGCAAAGTAAAAGCACTATGCACCACACAGAATAGAACGGCTACAGTAAAAAGACTGATAAAACCACATGAGGGCAAGATATGAAGCAACTGAAAGTTGTGTACATTACTGGTGGTGATGCACTCATCTCACATGCTAGCAAAGTAATGCTCAAAATTCTCCAAGCTAGGCTTCAGTACGTGAACCGAGAAGTTCCAGTTGTTCAAACTGGATTTAGAAAAGGCAGAGGGAACAGAGATCAAATTGCCGAAATCGGTTGGATCATAGAAAAAAAAAAAGAGAGAACTCCAGAAAAACATCTGCTTTGTTGAATATGCTAAAGTCTCTGACTGTGCGGATCAAAATAAACTGTGGACAATTCTTCAAGAGATGGGAATACCAGACCTCCTTATCGGCCTCCTAAGAAATTTGTATACAAGTTAAGAAGCAACAGTTAGAAACAGACATGGAACAACTGACTGGTTTCAGATTGAGAAAGGAGTACATCAAGGCTGTATAGTGTCACCTTGCTTATTTAACTTATATTCAGCGTACATCATGCGAAATGCCAGTCGATGAAGCACTGGCTGGAATCAAGATTGCTGGGACAAATATCAATAACCTCAGATACACAGATGACACCACCCTTATGGAAGAAAGTGAAGAAGAACTAAAGAGCCTCTTGATGAAAGTGAAAGAGGAGCATGAAAAAGTTGGCTTAAAGCTCAGCATTCAGAAAACTAAGATCATGGCATCTGATCCCATCACTTCATGGCAAATAGGTGGGAAAACAATGGAAACAGTGAGATACTTTATATTCTTGGGCTCCAAAATCACTGAAGATGATGATTGCAGTCATGAAATTAAAAGACTCATTCCTTGGAAGAAAAGCTATGACCAAACTATGTAGCATATTAAAAGACAGAGACATTACTTTGTCGACAAAGGTCCATCTAATCAAAGCTATGGTTTTACTATTAGTCATGTATGGATATGAGAGTTGGGCTATAAAGCCGACAGAGCACTGAAGAACTGATGCTTTTGAATTGTGGTGTTGGCAAAGACTCTTGGACAGCGAGGAGACCAAAACAGTCAATCCTAAAGGAAATCAGTCCTGAATATTCATTGGAAAGACTGATGCTGAAGCTGAAACTCCAATACTTTGGCCACCTCATGCGAAAAACTGACTCCTTGGAAAAGTCCCTGATTTGGGGAAAGATTGAAGGCAGGAGAAGGGGACGACAGAGGATGAGATGGTTGGATGACATCACCAACTCGATGGACATGAGTTTGAGTAAACTTCAGAAGTTGGTGATGGACAGGGAGGTCTGGCATGCTGTGGTTCATGGAGTCGCAAAGAGTTGCACATGACTGAGCATCTGAACTGAACTGACTGGTGGTGAAGTGAAGTGGTTAAATCAGTTTGAGAATTATTTGGCAGCTTCTCACAAATTTAAATATACATCAACCTCGTTAACGCACCAACTTCATTCCACAAGAAATGAAAATGTATGTCAATAAAAAGACTTGTAAAATATTGTTTAAAAACTATCTTATTCATAATAGCCCAAACTTAAAACCATCCATATGGCCATCAGCAAGAGAATGGATAACCAAATAGTGATATATCCAAAAAATGAAATATTACATATTCATTTTTCTCATCTGTTCAGAAGAAATATACTCTTTATACACATATTCTCACTATTATGCTCCCTCATTCTTTGTAATAGCTGTGAAAGTGAAAGTGTTATTCGCTCAGTTGTGTCTGACTCTTTTTGATCTCAATGACTGTAGCCTGCAAGGCTCCTCAGTCCTTGAAATTCTCCAGGCAAAAATACTGGAGTGGGTTGCCATTATCTACACGAGAGAATCCTCCAAACCCAGGGATCAAACCTGGGTCTCCTGCATTGCAGACAGTTTCTTTTCCATCTGAGCCACTAGAGAAGATCTTGTAATAGTTACTGAAACTTATTCTTTACATATCGGCCTGCTAACTAATTTTATTGAATTTCTTACTTAAAGTATATCAAAATGCAAAGAGTTTTTGAAAATGATGTTTTCATATAAATATTCTCTGCTAACAGTTTCTATACATTTTTCTGCCTCAGTTAGATTGAAACATTTTGTGGTTAGTCACACTACCCAACTGCTTCCCACTTGCAGCTTATAGGATTAAGCAACTTTGAGAGATTTCCCATGAAAACCCATTGCTGTCCCACCTCCTGCCCTTGAATTTCTCAGTATTCCATAATACAGTGTCTGCACTTATAGCCTGTAAAATATTCACCCTACTATCCTGGGTGTGGATTCTGACCTCATTGTATGCCACTATCCATTGCTGTTCTATAGATAAGACAGTCAGTACACAACTATATGAACTTAGGAAAGAAACTCAGAAGAACATGAATGAATCTGTAAAGGCTGGTAAATTTTGGAGTGAGATACATATGCAGGTATAACACATCAGAAGGGGAGAAGCAAAGAGTAAGAAAAGCAAATTTTTAAAATATAATCGTCTGGAAAAGCTGTGGGGAAGTTTTTTTTAAATTAATTTTATTGGCATATAATTGATTTACAGTATTATGCTAGTTTTGCTCTATAGCAAGGATAGCCAAGTGAATCATATATATATATATATATATATATATATACACACTCTTTTTTAGATTGAGGATGTATATATTCCACCAGGAGAGTTTCTCTGTATGCATGCATGCTCAGTCATGTCCAAATCTTTGCAACACCAGAGACTAGAGCCCGCCAGGCTCCTCTGTCCATGGAATTCTCCAGGCAAGAATACTGGAATAAGTTGCCATTTCCTCTTGCAGGTAATCTTCCTGACCTAGGAATCGAACCCGCGTCTCTTGCATCACCTACATTGGCAGGCAGATTCTTTACCCTGAGCCACCTGGGAAGCCCATGAAAAGAGCAGGCTAAAGGAACCTTTCTTCTTCCGCTCAATCCTTAGCAAAACAGATGTAGAGATATCTGGAATTCATCTTGTAGCTGGGAGCTGCTGCTGCTGCTAAGTCACTTCAGTCATGTCCGACTCTGTGCGACCCCATAGACTGCAACCCACCAGGCTCCCCCGTCCCTGGGATTCTCCAGGCAAGAACACTGGAGTGGGTTGCCATTTCCTTCTCCAATGCATGAAAGTGAAAAGTGAAAGTGAAAGTGAAGTAGTCTCCGACTCTTCGCGACCCCATGGACTGCAGCCTACCAGGCTCCTCCATCCATGGGATTTTCCAGGCAAGAGTACTGCAGTGGGGTGCCATTAAACCCAGCTAATCCACAACTGAAGACAAAGCAACATAATTGAGTCTAGCCTAAATCAGGCAAGTCACAACCTGTAGATCATGCACAGGTGATTTATTTCAAACCACTAAAGTTAGCTGTGGTTTATGTGGCATTGATGTGACAATAGCTGACTGCTACATCCTCAAAGACATTGTCTACTCAAAATACTCCATATTTCTCCTGTTGCCTTCATTTGTTCTGATGATGAAATACTGCAGTGCATGTAAAATATATATATATATATATATAATAAGAAAAAAAAATATCCATTTGAACCAGTTTTTTTACCTTAACTTCAGATACAACCTTTCAGGGCTGCTACAGACCTAGGATCTTCATGAAACACCCTTCTCTTTTCCTATTGTGTTAGTCATTCTTTCTGTGTCTTCTTGTAATTTATTATAGACATCAAGTTCACGATATTTAGCTTTCCTGTATTTCTGTCCTCATCTTTGGACAAATAGTATTTGTGCTAATGATCTAATCTGAGACTGCCTTCTCATTTCTATGAATTCTGTTCATCTGTTAATCCAAGTTAGAAATATCTTCATGGATATTATTGTCACTGAAACTGTGCCACATTTTAAGTCTCAAGCCCTAAAATTGACATTTCAGATCATCCTTTCTCCATTCCTAAGTCTGTATGTCATGACAATTTGCTCATTCAAATAATATCCATGTATTGTTTTTGCAAAGTGTTAAATGAGATTAAATTTAATACGAGTATGTACTCATTACTCTCTTTTTGTCTATTTCTAATCCACTCCCCTAACTTTTACCTGAAAATTGAGTCATGTGCTTTGAGTCTTTGTGCTCAGCAAATAACAATATTCTTTAAGGTGCTATACCCTAAACACATAAGATATTAACTTTGCTACAGTAACTTTGCATCACTCCCTAAAAATAATATTTCAACATTGCTTCACAATGCCTCACATAAAAGAGATGCTCAATAAATATTTATTGAAAGATTGTTGACATAGCCAAGGAATAACTCCAAAGGAAGAATTTTTGATATTGTGACTAAACATTAAATCTTTTAAATTATTTAAAAGGGAAAATAATACCCACTTTCATAAATTCTACATATAACTCTGACTTCCAAATGTTGCTTTGGAAATAAAATATCTCTTCTACTGTTTGATGGTCATAGAAATAAAGTTTTACCTGCAGTACTCCATTTTGGACAGAATTTAGAGTAAGAGGGAGAATTACAGCTCTAGAAGAACTGGTTATAACCATGCAAGCTTATTAAAAGAGGCACAATGACCTGTTCACTGACTTCGTTGTTCCCATCAGTGACCTTTGAGTAAATTCAAAATAGCAGAATATTTTTTTCTACATTTCTGAACTGTCCTTTTTATCGCTAAGTCATGGAAATCCTACAAAAAACCACAGTGTATATAAAGAGGATTCTTGGATGACAAGGAGAGCCATTTATTTCCAGTGAATAAGCCAATCACAAGATCAAAATAATCTTTTTCCCACTGGACTCAGTACCAGTTTTGTTGGCAGTACGACACTCTGACAGAGAAGAGAGGTGAAGTCTTTCTACTACATTTGCTGAATTAAGCTGGATGGGAGAAACGGAAAGGCAGAGAAATTATAATCAAATGCTCTATGAAAAATATTCAATATGACCGTGACAGATTCAGTTAAGTGAAACAAATAAGATAATTAATTATCATTTTTAATAACTTACCTTCAATTACTCTTTTGAGAATAGACACAATGGATAAACTCTTCTGAAATAAATTAGCAGTAAGGTCACCTGGCAAATGGAAACATACATTTGAACAATCTTTGTTCCATATCGTAAGACCACAGACTTTTTATTGTGAGTTTCTTGTGAGAACTTGAGTAAGTAGAAGATTTTTGTCACTTACATATTTTGGTATTTTACGATATTATTTTAGTCAGCAATTTTATCATTGTAGGTTTATGTGTTTAAGCTCCATATTTCATCTTTGCTCATTTTAAAAATAGCACATCTATGCATAAAATCTGCATTATTCTCATATATACATAGCTATGAAAGAGCACATTATGCAGTGGAAACATAATTGCCCCTTTAGAATTTTGATGAAAATTCAGAAGGAACTTATCTGTGTTGAAATGTTCTAGAATATATACACCCTTTCTTGACTGCTTGCTCATCGCCTCCTTCAGCATTTATCTGGCCTCTCCCCTGAATTTCTACACTTACATATTATATATATCCTTGTGTTACATATTACATATATCCTTGTGTTACATATTCACAAACTTTTGGCTTGCACCTGAAAGACTACAGAAGCCTTTTTCCTAGTCTCTGCTGTGCTTAACACAAAGCTGGACAACTTGTCCATCTTCAGAAAGGACTTACTGATAATATTCTTATGCAGAGAACTGCAAAATGTTTGAAATTTGAGTGCTGGAAATGTGTCTTTACTAAATAATGTTACAGCCAATTCAAGCTGCCGGTGTCAGAGCAATATCACTATGACCTTATTTAGTCAATTCAGTTAAAATATCCGGGACAAAACTCAAACACACCAGTTTCTGCCGATCGGTTCCTTTTCAATTTTCTTCTTGAAACCATGGCATCGTGTAGACATAGATTATTTGGGCTTCTCTTGTGCATTCCTATTATACCTTTGGCTCAGCATTACATGAATATATGCATTCTTGTGTTCAAATCAGATTTATAACTGGGAAATACATTTGCAGGAAATTATACCTTCACTTCTTCAGCATTAAAAAAGTGTGAAAGAAAGAGCTATAAATTGCCATTTGAAGTAGTAAAAAAAAAAAAAGATAACTTAGTTCTGACTGTATAACAATCTGTGACAATAACCATATTACTGTCTGTAAGAAAGGTTCTTAATGGCAAGGTACAATTTCTCACTCCAAGTTCTACTCCTGAGGAAAGCTAAAAACTATTAACTTGAGACAATTTTTCACTTAAGCTAAATAGGAAAAACAATAAGTCTATTACCATTTGTGTTAGACTTATGAATTCAAATTTCTTTTGCAGGTTTTGGCTGAATGTGAAGGTAGTGAACATACAACCTTAGTAGGAAAAGCTGCAGTTACAGTTTCACAGATCTTTAACTTTGTGAAACTGTGAGTGAAATAAACATGGTCATTATAAAACAGTTTGAAAATGCATAAAATTTAGAAGGAAAATATAAAGAATCACATTTCTATTGTTTTTTTTTCACGTAATTTATAATAATTTGTATAATACTCAAGTTCTTCTAGGTGTCAAATGAATCAATAATGTCCCATTATATAGATGCAGTGAATCTCATTAAAATTTTCTCTTATTTTTGTACATTTTGGTTATTTGCAAACTGTGATATTAAAAACACTGATATAGTAAAAAATAATTCAATATTTAGAGATGTAATTGTGCCTTTAACTTGTGAAATATATTTTATCTATTTTTCTAAGTCAATATTCTGCATTTATCCAGAGAATTACATAGTGTTAGAGATTATAGTTTCCTTTTTTTCTCCTCTCACTCTTAAGACAAACACCATAAACTGTTTTAGTTAATTCCTTGCTGATGTTGTTAACCACCATATCTCAGCTTAATGTAATTGCTTTTATCCTTAACTTTTCAGTTTGAGGCATTAACAAGTGACTTTACACACTGGAGGATGACGACTTAGTTTATATTTCTCTCTCCATCTCTACCTCACACACGCACCCGTGTTGCCTGACTCATCCTCCCTATATGTGTACAGCATGTTAGTAATTTCATGATTAAGGACATACACTTTTATAGAGCTACATTTGTATGTAACCTACTTTTTACCCCTGAAAGCATGTCAAACTTTTGTCCAGCCTCAGTTTTCTGAAATTTCAAAATAATGTGCCTTGGTGGTGATATACTTTTTCTAGTTTGTGGAGTAATGTGTGCCCTTTGTAAACACACACGCACCAGCTCTGGAAAATGTTCTTGTTTTGATTGGTAATTCCTTTCTTTCCTTTTACTCAGTTCTCTCTCTTTCTGGAACTCTTTATTAGCTCCTTTTTTTTTCTTTTTTTTCCCTTTTCTCTTCCCTTCTTTCTTTTGCTCTTCTGTTCTCTCTTGAACTCTGTCTTCTGGGAGATTTTCTCAACTCTATTTTCCAAAACATTTTATTAAATTTTAATTTTTAATTTTCAACAGACCTATTCCTGTTCTCCTTTTCAGAAAAGTTATTTCCTTCTTATTTTAGGATGGTATAACTGCTACTACCTCTCTCTGAGATACAATTTTCTTTACCACAAATATGTCTATTTCCTTTCATTGTCTTCTGTGTTTAGTGTAGAGGATTCTGTGGCCTGTGGCTTAGATTTGCTTCTTGAGGGCTTGCCTGAGGGTGATTTGATGCCCTTGTATCTTTTCTACAAGAAAAAATAAAAAGTATGACTTGTTTACCCCAAAGTGAAAGAAGTGAGGCAGTTGGGAGAAGCGTACTGGTGGTTTCCTCTTTCATTAAGTGCATCTTTTCTTCATTCTTAATTCTACCTGATACATGCATTTAAATAACTTCTGTTTAGTGGTTTTCTTTCTTTTTTTTTTTAAGAGAAAATGTTCTGCTTTTTCCTGGAGAGTGAGCTGTTACATGATGAGAGAGGATTGTTGGATTGCTTAGAGTTGAGGTGGGGTTATGGAGAGGGATTGGATCTAGCAGCTTCTTAAATACTTTCCAACCAGTTAGTTCTCCTTATTGTAAAGCCCTTCCTTTCTACTCATCTGGATGCACCCATTATTAAGGACTTGGGGAACTTGGTAGCAAAAGTGATATTAGAGCTCAGCCTTTCACATAATCAGCTTTAACTGAGTTTTCTCCAGTCTCCTAAATCTTTCATCTGTGAATTTCCACAGTGTTGCTCTTTATCTTACTTTACCTCTCTCCTTCTCCTTGAGGCATTTTTACTTATTAAAAAAACTCTTTCTATTTTCTCTAAGCAAAATTAATGCCCATGTCCTCTATCTCTACCAAGAAGTCAAATTTCAAAACTATGAATACTTGTGCCAATGTATTTCCAGAAATGGTGTATTAATTTACATCCTTACTAATGGTACATAAGAACTGTTATTACTTATTTCTGAATATCTTTGCCAGCTAATGCAAATTTTTTCTCAATATTACTGGTTTGATAGTCACAGAAATGGCATAATTTAAAACAAGAACAATAAACGAATAAAAGAATGAGGGTGACTGAAGACCAGATATATTTGGTAACTCTGAGTAAGTCACAGATGATCCACAGACATTGATATGACTATAGCTGATTAGACTTCTGCTTCATTGCATGCTTTCATGAAGAAGGAATCCATGGACAGAATAAGAGAGTCTTGCAAAGTGAATGGGGAAAATGATATCATAATTATACTGTATTGCAGTGTTAGTAATAGCTACAATATTGTCACCAGAATCATACTGTATATATTTATATACATTTTGACTCTAGACCTGAAATGCTTAGTATGATACAATTACAGAATGTGCATCATTGTCACTGTAGTTTAAAAAAAAAAAAACTGTATTTCATATCTAGTAGCTAAGATGGTAAAGAATTTGCCAGCAATGCAAAAAACCCATATTTGATGCCTGGGTAGGGAAGATTCCCTGGAGAAGGGAATGGCAACCCACTTCAGTATTCTTGCCTGGAGAATGCCATGGACAGAGGGGCCTGATGGGTTACAGTACCTGGAGTCTCAAAATGCTGGACATGATGGGGCAATTAACACTCACTTTTTTCATTTTCAACAGAGTGAATCTTAAAAATTTTCATCCCAAGGAAAAAAAATCTATACTTCTATAAGGGGATGGATATTAACTAAATTTATTATGGTAGTTATTACACAATATATGCATATAACAAACCAACATGCTGTACAACTAAAACAAATATTTAAGTCAATAAAAATGGAAAAGTAGGCTTCTGTTTCAAGATGGCCAATAGAAGGATAAGTGCTTATTTCCTCCTGCAAGAGCAACAAAATTGCAATGAGCTGCTGAACAACCATCAACAGGAGGATGCTGGAACTCACCAAAAAAAGATACCCCAAAGACAAAGAAGCCTCAGTGAGACAGTAGGAGGGGCAAAATCACAATAAAATCAAATTCCATACCCTCTGGGTGGGTGATCCAAAATAATTCCAAAGAGGTTCTCCCTCTGTTGTGAGGTTCTGAACCCCATGTCAGGGTTCCCAGCCTGGGGATCTGGCAAAGGGATTAGGAACCCCAAGGAATTTGTCTCTGAAGGCCAGTGGGATTTGATTAAAAGACTTCCACAGGACTGAGGGAAACACAGACTCCAATCTTGGAGGGCAAAAACAAAAACCTTTCACACATCAAGACTCAGAGGAAAGGAGCAGTGACCCTTTCCTGCTGAATCAAAACGACTTGCTAGTGCTGGAGGGTCTCCTGTGCAGGCATGGATCAGCACAGGCTTACCACAGGGACATGGACACCGGCAGGATCAGGCCGGGAAGACCCCCACCTTGGTGTAAACCCTCTTGGAGTTCACCCTTAACCCTATCATGGAGCCCCTAGACCCCAGGGCTGGGTCATCTCAGGCTAAACAAATACCAAGGAGGGAGTGCAGCCCCACCCATTGGCAGACAACTGGATTATAAGCTTTATTGAGCGAGGCCCAATAAAGAAAAGACACTGAAAGATGAACTCCCCAGGTCAGTAGGTGCCCAATATGTTATTGGAGATCAGTGGAGAAATAACTCCAGAAAGAATGAAGGGATGGAGCCAAAGCAAAAACAACACCCAGTTGTGGATATGACTGGTGATGAAAGTAAAGTCCAATGTTGTAAAGATCAATATTGCATAGGAACCTGGAATGTCAGGTCCATGAATCAAGGCAAATTGGAAGTGGTCAAACAGGAGATGACAAGACTGAACATCGACATTCTAGGAATCAGAAAACTAAGATGGACTAGAATGGATGAATTTAACTCAGATGACCATTATATCTACTACTGTGGACAAGACCCCCTTAGAAGAAATGGAGTAGCCATGATAGCCAACAAAAGAGTCCAAAAGGCAGTACTTGGATGCAATCTCAAAAACGACAGAATGATCTCAGTTCGTTTCCAAGGCAAACCATTCAATATCACGGTAATCCAAGTCTATGCCCCAACTAGTAATGCTGAAGAAGCTGAAGTTGAATGGTTCTATGAAGACCTACAAAACCTTTTAGAACTAACACCCAAAAAAGATATCCTTTTCATTATAGGGGACTGGAATGCAAAAGTAGGAAATGAAGAAACGCCTGGAGTAACAGACAAATTTGGCCTTGGAGTACAGAATGAAGCAGGGCAAAGGCTAATAGAGTTCTGCCAGAGAAAACACTGGTCATAGCAAACACCCTCTTCCAACAACACAAGAGAAGACTTTACACATGGACATCACCAGATGGTTGACACCAAAATCAGATTGATTATATTCTTTGCAACCAAAGATGGAGAAGCTCTATACAGTCAATAAAAACAAGACCAGGAGCTGACTGTGGCTCAGATCATGAACTCCTTATTGCCAAATCCAGACTTAAATTGAAGAAAGTGGAGAAAATCACTAGGCCATCCAGGTAGGAAAATTCAAATTCCTTATGACTATACAGTGGAAGTGAGAAATCGATTTAAGGGACTAGATCTGATAGACAGAGTGCCTCATGAGATATGGACGGAGGTTCATGACATTGTAAAGGAGACAGAAATCAAGAACATCTCCAAAAAAAAGGAAATGCAAAAAACCAAAATGGCTGTCTGAGGAGATCTTACAAATAGCTGTGAAAAGAAGGGAAACAAAAAGCAAAGGAGAAAAGGAAAGATATACCCATTTGAATGCAGAGGTCCAAAGAATAGCCAGAAGAAATAAGAAAGCCTTCCTCAGCAATCAATGCAAAGAAATAGAAAAAAACAACAGAATGGGAAAGACGAGAGATCTCTTCAAGAAAATTAGAGATACCAAGGGTATATTACATGCAAAGATGGGCTCAATAAATGAAAGAAATTGTATGGACCTAACAGAAGCAGAAGATATTAAGAAGAGGTGGCAAAAATATGCAGAAGAACTGTACAAAAAGGATCTTCATGACCCAGATAATCACGGTGGTGTGATCACTCACCTAGAGCCAGAGATCCTGGAATGTGAAGTCAAGTGGGCCTTAGGAAGCATCACTATGAACAAAGCTAGTGGAGGTGATGGAATTCCAGTTGAGCTATTTCAAATCCTGAAAGGTGATGCTGTGAAAGCACTGCACCAACTATGTGAGCAAATTTGGAAAACACAGCAGTGGCTACAGGACTGGAAAAGGTCAGTTTTCATTCCATTCCCAAAGAAAGGCAATGCCAAAGAATGCTCAAAGTACCACACAATTGCACTCATCTCACATGTTAGGAAAATAGTGCTGAAAATTTTCCAAGCCAGGCTTCAGCAATAAGCGAACCATGAAATTCCAGATGTTCAAGCTGCATTTAGAAAAGGCAGAGGAACCAGAGATCAAATTGCCAACATCTGCTGGATCATCGAAAAAGCAAGAGAGTTCCAGAAAAACATCTATTTCTGCTTTATTGACTATGCCAAAGCCTTTGACTGTGTGGATCACAATAAACTGTGGAAAATTCTGTAAGAGATGGGAATACCAGACCACCTGACCTGCCTCTTGAGAAACCTATATGCAGGTCAGGAAGCAACAATTAGAACTGGACATGGAACAACAGACTGGTTCCAAATAGAAAAAGGAGTACGTCAAGGCTGTATATTGTCACCCTGCTTATTTAACTTATATGCAGAGTACATCATGAGAAACACTGGGTTGGAGGAAACACAAGCTGGAACCGAGATTGCCAGGAGAAATATCAATAACCTCAGATATGCAGATGACAGAAAGTGAAGATGAACTAAAAAGCCTCTGATGAACGTGAAAGAGGAGAGTGAAAAAGTTGGCTTAAAGCTCAACATTCAGAAAACGAAGATCATGGCATCGGGTCCCATCACTTCATGGGAAATAGATGGGGAAACAGTGGCTGACTTTATTTTTCTGGGCTCCAAAATCACTGCATATGGTGATTGCAGCCATGAAATTAAAAGACACTTACTCCTTGGGAGGAAAGTTATGGCCAACCTAGACAGCGTATTAAAAAGCAGAGACATTACTTTGCCAACGAAGGTCCATCTAGTCAAGGCTATGGTTTTTCCAGTGGTCATGTATGGATGTGAGAGTTGGACTATAAAGAAAGCTGAGCACCGAAGAATTGATGCTTTTGAACTGTGGTGCTGGAGAAGACTCTTGAGAGTCCCTTGGACTGCAAGGAGATCCAACTAGTCCATCCTAAAGGAGATCAATCTTGGGTGTTCATTGGAAGGACTGATGTTGAAGCTGAAACGCCAATACTTCGGCCACCTGATGCAAAGAACTGACTCGTTTGAAAAGACCCTGATACTGGGAAAGATTGAGGGCAGGAGGATAAGGGGACAACAGAGGATGAGATGGTTGGATGGCAACACTGACTCGATGGACATGAGTTTGAGTAAACTCCGGGTTGGTGATGGACAGGGAGGCCTTGTGTGCTGTGGTTCATGCGTTCCCAAAGACTGGGACAAGACTGAATGACTGAACTGAACTGTGTTTTGTAAGGTTGCCCACCAGAGAAAAGTTCAGTGTTACCCATCACCAAGCCCTCCCATCAAGAAATTTACACAAGCCTCTTAGCCTCCTCCATCAGAGAGCAGACAGAAGAAACAAGAAGAACCACAGTCGCACAGCAGCTAAAACAATAAGCGTATTACAGAAACTTAAGCAGCATGAAAAAGCAGAAAGTTATTTCCCAGATAATGGACAAGACAAAATCCCAGAAATAAAGGGGAGATAGCAATCTTCCAGGAAAAGAACTCAAAATAATGACAGTGAAGTTGATCAAAGATCTCTGGAAAACAATAGATAGGGGGAAAGAAATATTTACCAACATTAGGTCTCTACAGGAACTAATGAACAAGCAAGCAGGGATGAATAATACATTAGAAAGAATCAATAGCAGAATAACTGGGACAGAAAAACAGATAAATGATCTGGAGGACAGATTGGTGGAAATCACCACCACAGTACAGAATATAGAAAAAAGAATGCTAAGAGATAAAGACAGTCTAGGAGACCTCTGGGACAACATTAAAGGCACCAATATTCACACTATAGGGATGCCTGAAGGAGAAGAGAGAGAGAAAGTACCTGAGAAAATATTTGAGAGATAAGAACTGAAAACTGCCCTAAAATAGGAAGGTAAATAGTCAACTAAGGATGCACAGAGAGTCCCTGGCAGCATAAACCCAAGCAGGAACTCACCGAAACATATAGTCATCAAACTGACAAAAATAAACACAGAGATAAAATATTAAAAGCAACACATTTAAAATAATTTAAAATATTAAATAACATACAAGAGAACTCCTGTCAGGCAACCAGCTGATTTCTCAATAGTAACTCTACAAATGAAAAGGGAATGAACAGCACAATATATTTTAAGTTGTGAAAGGGAAGAACCTACAACCAAGAATACACTACTCAGCAAGACTCTCCTTCAGATTTGATGGAGATACTAAAAGCTTTCCAAACAAGCAAAAGTTAAGAGAATTCAGCACCATCAAACCAGCCTCACAACAAAAGCTAAAGGAACTTCTCTAGGCAAGAAACAGAAAAGAAGACCTACAAAAAATAAACCCAAAGCAATTAAGAAACGGTAATAGGAAAGTAAAAGTCGCTCAGTCATGCCTGCAGGTCTCCTCTGTCCATGAAATTCTCCAGGCAAGAATACTGGAGTGAGTAGCCGTTTCCTTTTCCAGAAGATCTTCCCAACCCAAGGATTGAACCCAGGTCTCCCACATTGCAGGCAGATTCTTTACCATCTGAGCCATCAGGGAAGCCCTGTTGATATGTATAGAATCACACATATCAATAATTATTTTAAATGTAAATGGATTAAATACACCAACCAAAAGACATAGACTGGCTGGGTGGATGAAAACATGTGCATGTATGTACTTCCACTTACCAATCACTCTGCTTGACCCCCAAATAGTATTTAGCTGTTTTATATTGTTAAGTTAATCATGTTTCCATTATGGCTTGCAATTTTAATAATATTTTATTTTTTGCCTGGCTATTTGTTGTGAAAACTGATAAACATCTTTCACTATTTTGATTATGAAACTATTGCATAATACCATTGGATCATGATAGGTTAACAGAAAAATAATAGAATTTCATATCATCAAAACTATGATTTAATAGAAAAACCTGTAATCACTTTTTAAATTCCAGATGCATATCAGAATTAGCTTGAATATTTTTTAAAAAATACAAACAGCCAGCAATTGTTTTTTTTAACTCGAGCTCCAGATATGTTTCTAATGAGCAGTCATTTTTAAAAACAACTGGGCTAGATGATAATCATTAACTTTCATCTACTTTGTTTAACTTTTAAATTCATTTTTAGTGTTCCCAATTCATTTAGTTTATGCTTTCCAATTTCTCCACCTCTTTTTTTTAATGTTCTTTCTCAAGCTTTTATCAAGTGTAGTAGAACATCTTTTGTGTACATATATATATATATATAGTATGCATAATGTGTATATTTTAGAAAAATTATGAATTATTGCCTAACTAAAAAATTAATGACATTTGGGCCAAATCACTGGAAAAGACCCTGATGCTGGGAAAGACAGAGGGTAAAAGGAGATCAGGGCAACAGAAGATGAGATGGTTAGATAAGATCACTGACTCAATGGACATGAATCTGAGCAAACTCCAGAAGATATAGAAGGACAGGAAGCCTAGCTTGCTGCAACCCATGGGGTCATAAAGAGTCAGACAAAACTTAGTGACTGAACAAAAAAAAGAACAAGTTGAACACACTAGAGAATGGAAAATTTGGAAATAAAAATTAAAATATATTAACAACAGGAGTAGGAAATCATTGACTATTAGCTAGTTACCACAACACTGTCAGTTTTACTATTTCAGTTGCATGAAATACAAAAGGAAATCTGTTTATTTATATTAGCTTTTCCTGAAGACCATTCCATGAGGTAGTTTATTTGAATGACATACCTAGATAAAATAATCTGTGTTGAAAACGTTGAGGAAATATGGCACAGAATATATCTGTGAATTTTAGACAATTTGAGACTAGTATAGTCTTGAGACCATGTACATTAGACTTAATTGAATTCCTACAGTAAGGATAATTGTATTAAATTGGCTGCTAAAAACATTCATTAATATCAACACTAATGAAAAATCAAAACCTTTGCAGCATATTTTGGAAATGCTTCTTTGATAGATTTATCTCAGTCTTAGTTGAGTTACTCAGTCATATTCGACTATGTGCGCTTCCATGGACTACAGCACGCCAGGCTTCCCTGTCCACCACCAACTCCTGGAGCTTCTCAAACTCATGTCCATTGAGTCGGTGATGCCATCCAACCATCTCATCTTCTGCCATCCCCTTCTCCTCCTGCCTTCAGTCTTTCCCCAGTTCAGGGTCTTTTCCAATGAGTCAGTTCTTTGCATCAGGTAGCCAAAATATTGAAGTTTCAGCATCAGTGCTTCCAATGAATATTCAGGACTGATTTCCTTTAGGATGGACTGGTTAGATCTCTCTGCAGTCCAAGGAACTCTCAAGAGTCTTCTCCAACACCACAATTCAAAAGCATCAATTCTTCCACGCTCAGCTTTCTGTATAGTCCAACTCTCACATCCATATATGACCACTGGAAAAACCGTAGCTGAGACTAGGCAGACCTTTGTCAGCAGAGTAATGACTCTACTTTTTAATATGCTGTCTAGGTTGGTCATAACTTCTCTTCCAAGAGGCAAGCGACTTTAATTACATGGCTGCAATCACCATCTGCAGTGATTTTGGAGCCCAAGAAAATAAAATCTGCCACTGTTTCCATTGTTTCAACATCTATTTGCCATGAAGTGATGGAACAGGATACTATGATTTTAGTTTTCTGAATGTTGAGTTTTAAGCCAATGTTTTCACTCTCCTCTTTCACCTTCATCAAGAGGCTGTTTAGTTCTTTTTTGCTTTCTGTTTTAAGTGTGGTGTCATCTGCGTATCTGAGGTTATTGATATTTCTCCTGGCAATCTTGATTTCAGCTTGTGCTTCATCCAGCCTGGAATTTCACATGATGTACTCTGCATATAAGTTAAATAAGCAGGGTGACAATATACAGCCTGGACATACTCCTTTTCCTATTTGGAACCAGTCTGTTGTTCCATGTCCAGTTCTAACTGTTGGTTCCTGACCTGCATACAGTTTTCTCAGGAGATAGTTCAGGTGTTCTTGTATTCCCATCTCTTCCACAATTTTCCATAGTTTATTGTGATCCACACAGTGAAAGCCTTTGGCGTAATCAATACAGCAGTAGTATATGTTTTTTGGAAATCTGTTGCTTTTTCTATGATGCAATGGATGTTAGCAATTTGATCTCTGGTTCCTCTGCCTTTTCTAAATCCAGCTTGAACATCTGGAAGTTTTTGGTTCACATACTATTGAAGCCTGGTTTGGAGAATTTTGAGCACTACTTTGCTAGAGTGTGAGATGAGTGAAATTGTGTGGTAGTTAGAACATTCTTTGGCATTGCCTTTGTTTGGGACTGGAATGAAAACTGACGTTTTTTTCCAATCCTTCAGCCACTGCTGGGTTTTCCAAATTTGCTGGCATATTGAGTGCAGCACTTTCACAGCATCATCTTTTAGGATTTGAAATACCTCAACTGGAATTCCATCATTTCCACTAGCTTTGTTCATAGTGATGCTTCCTAAGGCCCTCTTGACTTTGCATTCCAGGATGTCTGGCTGTAGGTGAGTGATCAAACCATCACGGTTATCTGATTTCACTAGATTTCACCTAGTGACATATACAATAAACCCATACATATACATAATCACATTTTTCTGCTTAATAAACTCTTTTGAATGAAACAACTAGAGTGAAGTTTAAAAAACTGAAAAGTGATGAAATTTTTAAAAATCACTGAGTACAGTTTAAGATATTTCTTTTATGGTATGTTTTTATTTTGCAGTATTAGGTACACTTACTAAATTCATTGCTAATTTCAAGATTAAAGAGAAAATCCAATAAATAGCAATTATTTTAGAATACTGAGGAGAGCAGTTATTTTTAATTTTGGAAATGGTATTTGAAAGTTTAACTGCTGATGTAACAGTTATAATTGTCATAGTAATTATAAGTGTATCATATACACAATCCATATACCTACTTGAAAAACTTCAGAAATTGGCTTCCTAACCCTACATATTTTTTTAATCAAAATAGAAGTGAAGCTACTAGTCAAGATAGTTTGATTGAACATTTCTGAATAATTAACAGACTTTCCATTATGAGAAAACAAAACTACTTGTGAATGTGAATGACATTCTTTCATTATGAGAAGAAAACTCTGAGGAAAAAGTACTCAGTCTTACAAGTAATAAATATATTCCAAATAATTGCAATGCATTTTCTATTCAACATAGTTCAGATTTCAGAAATTTTGAGAAAAAGGAGGAAAAAATGCTTACTTAAAACTATGGTGAAGTTTAAGAAAAATATTTATACAATAAAGGATTAAATAGTCATCTTCATTGTATATTTAGATTATAATTACAGACAAGATATACTATTCCTCATTAGAATAGCAAACTTAATTGAAATTGGAAAAATAAAAAAGACGTGGATACAATCAAAGTCATCCAAATCAAATCAAATAAAGGCCATGAGAAGAGATGGAAGTTCTTTTAGACTAAAAACATAGTAGTGTAATTTGTAACTAAATAGGAGATCAAAAGGGAATTACAAATTCAGTTAGGGACTACTGGGACTGAGCCAAATGATGGTTCATTGTATTATCCACTTAAGAATATTGTGCCACAGAGAGAATAACAGAACAAAAGTTGCATTTTTAAAATGAAAGAAAGCTGCATTTTGAAGGTTCATAACTAATATCGCTTGGTATAGAAGTAGTTAAAGACACATTAAGAAAAATGGTGATGAACCAAATATTTGAATTCATGTGTAATTATGGTTATTCCAATACAAACATCATGTTTTCAAATTAGTGAGACTTTCCAATTTGACAGCAAATTAATTTTATATTTTCTTAATAGGAAATTTAAATTTAAAGCATATATTTTAAAGGTGTTTTTGTTATTTTCAATTTATATAATATGAATCAATGCTTCAAGATGTTCAGCCACGTTTCAGTCATTCACATCACTCTAAACCATGGCCAATTTCTTCTGTTTACATCTGATTGTGTTGCAGGTATTCAACTCTATCCTAAAGTGGTGCTTTGTTGGATATTTTCCCAATCTACTGTGATATTAAGCCAGGCAAGTCATACAAATGACTGGCAACAACTGAAATTGGCATGTATTCTAAATGCTTATGAACGGGATTGGCTGTCCTGAAATTCACTTGAAGGGCCTAACAATTTTCAAACCATTAACTCAAGTGTTCCTCCATGAAGAAAATCAGAAGATGGTCTCTAAGGCTGTAGCAACAAAACAAAAACATCAAATTATTTAGCAAATTTAGATTTTATTTGCTTCTTACTTTGTTTCTATTTCTTGATTGTATTCCATGGAGTAAAAGATCATGGAATATCCAAAGAATTACTCTATTTTGAGACACTTAAAAAATGCCTTTTCAGAAATTTTCAAAGTGTATATCAACCTTAGGCTGTGTATAGTCTCAGATCAGTTTGATTTTTATATTATCATTTACTGACTTGACTCTAAAATATCAAAAGTTGAGGATTTCATTATGCATATCAATCTCTGATGGTCTGAATTGAATTGAGTAATCAATGCACACCTTCAGAGAAAAAGAGCTTGGGTTTATAACTGATCTTTATTTCCACTATAATTCTCAAAAATTAGACTCCTTGAAAACACTCAAAACATGATTTTTCTCTCTTTACTCATTAAAAAAAAATATTAGTGAATCAGGAACACAATCTTCACATTGGAATAATAAAAATAATTGTGTTAAAATGATCCTATTGTTATAGTTTAATTAAGCTGTGTATTATCAATGGGCTTCCCAGGTGGCACAGTTGTAAAGAATCCATCTGTCAACACAGGAGACTCAGGAGAAGCAGGTTTGATTCCTGGGTCAATAAGATCCCCTGGAGAAGGAAATGGCAACTCAATCCAGTATTCTTGCCCAGAAAATTCCATGGACAGAGGAGCCTGGCAGGCTACAGTCCACGGGGTTGCAAAGAGTTGGACATGACTCAGTGACTGAACATACACACATTATCAATAATTTAGATCAGGTTTATAAGTAGTGTAGTGTTTATATAACTTCTTTCAATTAATAATTACAAAGTAGGTACACACACCATATTGTGTGAAAAAAAACTCATAAATCATTAGTATTATCAATTCTACAGTTAAACGATTTAAATTTATTAGCAGCAAAACACTTAAATATGTATTACATTTTTATTTATTGGATGCTCAGTATGTGCCAGACTGTGCAAGGCATAGAAGATACAAAAGTAAACAAAACAGGTATCCTTTATAGAGATTATATTTTAATCAAGGAGATGGGAAATATACAAATGTGATTGTATTGACATAGAACAAATGAATAATTCATCTAATAATTTGTTCCTAAGCTTGGCAAACATTAACCTATGGATTGTAAATGACTGTGTTATGATTTCAAAGGATCCTTGGTAGGCAACCTAAAGTTAAATGTCTACAAATATGGCCAACAAGGTTTTGATCATGCAAAGATAATTTTTTATCTCTTGAAGCCCTGCTGCTACTGCTGCTGCTAAGTTGTTTCAGTCGTGTCCGACTCTGTGCAACCCCATATACGGAAGCCCACCAGGCTCCCCCTTCCCTGGGATTCTCCAAGCAAGAACATTGGAGTGGGTTGCCATTTCCTTCTCCAATGCATGAAAGTGAAATTTGAAAGGGAAGTCGCTCAGTCGTGTCCGACTCTTAGCGACCCCATGGACTGCAGCCTACCAGGCTCCTCCGTCCATGGGGTTTTCCAGGCAAGAGTACTGGAATGGGGTGTCATTGCCTTCTCCCTTGAAGCACTAGTCAGGTCTAAAATTTTGTTTTGTAAGTGATTAATGAGAAATACTATGAAGAGGGTCATTATATATTACATGGCATTTATTGAAAGTATTTGTAAGTGGAGACTACTCTAAATACCAAACCAATCAAAAGCGTGCTTAGGCCTTTCAATTCTCTTAGCAGCCTTACAAACTCTTGCAAATTCTTATAAACAGGTAAGAATTATGAGGGATAGAAAGTTGGAATAATTTACCTAAAATTGTGTAACTGTTGAGACTAGGTATATGTGATTAAATATATTGTAAATAATATATTTCATTCTTTGTTTATTACTAGAATTAAGAATCTATTGAAAGTATACAAGTATAGGAGGGAAATTCAATACTGCAAGGGTATAAAAAATAAAGTAAAATAAATGGGTCAGGGAAAATGTGACTTAAAGTTTAAATTTTCTTCAAAGTAACTGGAAAACATGAAAATGATTTTATAAAGAGATATATATCTAAATGATAAATATAGAAAAACAGAGTTACTGGTGAATGCCCAGAAACTATCAAATACAGAATTCACAAATAGGTTAGGGGAAGAAAAAAATCAGCTTATTACAGATTCATAACTTTGAAGCCTCTTTATGAAAGAATGGAGGACTTGGAATGGAAGCAAAAACAAAACTTCAAAGAGGATGTGGCCCACACAAAAGTCAGTGTTAACGTTTTTAATGATATAATTTGGGGCATTTGTATTGTGGATAATATTTGTTAAAAATTGTATGGAATGTGTCATGGCATTTATTTTCTGCCTAACAGGGGAATCCAATTACTGTTAGGACTCAATCTGGAATGCATTACTACCGCCTCAAAGCAAACTGGATGCATCAGCCCTCTTATTACCACAGTGGTGACTGAGCAAAATGCTGATCAGGCAGGATGCAGAGGCAAGGAGCCAGGGAACAAAGAATACACGTTAGAAAAGGACGAAAATGTACCAGCAACTGTTAAGTAAAGAGAGGACATTTCTTAGTAGTTTGGCACATGTTTTGAGCACATGGTTATAAATAATATTTTCTTAGTAATGAAACTGAGTGCATCTTCAGATGCACCAATAGGAAGGTAATATACCTTTAACTCAGTCTAGTTTTAGAGCTAACTTTGATATTTTGGGGTTTCCCTGGTGACTCAGTGGTAAAGAATCTGCCTGCCAATACAGAGGCCGTGTTCAGTCCCTGGGTCAGGATAATCCCCAGAGAAGGAAATCGCAACCCACTCTGGTATCCTTGGCTGGGAAATCCCATGGACAGAAAAGGCTGGTGAACCATAATCCTTGGCATCGGCAAAAGAGCTGGACAGGACTTCGCAATTGAACAGCAGCAATAACCAGTATTTTCATTTGCATGGCCTCAGGAAATGTGACAAGTATTCAGCTAGGTATTGAAAATAAATTAGAAACTAAAGGCTGAGCTTGGGTCCTCAAACAGTGCAGAAGAGAGATAATTAAAGTATGTTAGCTAGGGTATCTGCTTCTGACCTTAATAAGTAGCTGGTATTAAACTAAATTTTATTAACTATGCCAAAGCCTTTGACTATGTCAATCACAATAAACTGTGGAAAATTCTTCAAGATATAGGAATACCAGACCACTTGACCTGCCTCCTGAGAAATCTGTATGTAGGTCAGGAAGCAACAGTCAGAACTGGACATGGAACAACAGACTGGTTCCAAACAGGGAAAGGAGTATGTCAAGGCTGTATATTGTCACCCTGCTTATTTAACTTACATAAAGAGTACATCATGAGAAATTCTGGGCTGGAGGAAGCACAAGCTAGAATCAAGATTGCAGGGAGAAATATCAATAACCTCAGATATGCAGATGACACCACCCTTATGGCAGAAAGTGAAGAGGAACTAAAGAGTCTCTTGATGAAACTGAAAGAAGAGAGTGAAAAACTTGGCTTAAAACTCAGCATTCAGAAAACTAAGATCATGGCATCCAGTTCCATCACTTCATGGCAAATAGATGGGGAAACAATGGAAACAGTGGCAGACTTTATTTTTGGGGCTCCAAAATCACTGCAGATGGTGACTGCAGCCATGAAATTAAAAGATGCTTGCTCCTTAGAAGGAAAGTTACGACAAATCTAGATAGCATATTAAAAAGCAGAGACTTTGCTTTGCTGACAAAGGTCCATCTAGTCAAAGCTATAGTTTTTCCAGTAGTCATGTATGGATGTGAGTTGGACTATAAAGGAAGCTGAGCACTAAAGAATTGATGCTTTTGAACTGTGGTGCTGGAGAAGACTCTTGAGAGTCCCTTGGACTGCAAGGAGATCCAACCAGTCCATCCTAAAGGAAATCAATCCTGAATATTCATTGGAAGGACTGATGCCGAAGCTGAAACTCCAATACTTTGGCTACCTGATGTGAAGAACTGACTCATTTGAAAAGACCCTGATGCTGGGAAAGATTGAAGGCAGGAGGAGAAGGGGATAACAGAGGATGAGATGGTTGGATGGCATCACCGACTCAATGGACATGCGTGTGAGCAAGCTCCAGGAATTGGTGATGGACAGGGAAGCCTGGCACTCTGCATTCCATGGGGTTATGAAGAGTCAGCCACGACTGAGTGACTGAACTGAACTGAGAACAATTTAAAAAAAAAATATATATATATATATGGAATACCTATTTTTGTATATTGAAAAAAAAAGGCAGCATAATCCTGTGTCCTATATGAAAAAAAAAAAAGTTTCTCTCTTTGTTGCTGTTGTTGTTAACCTGGAAGTATTTACTGTATCCGCAACCCAGAAAGAGTGACTCTAATCAGAGCTTCATCGTTTTGTTGAGCAGACAGAGAAACAATTCAAGAATGTTGAGGTAGTTGAAATTTGAGTTGCAGGGCAATTAAATCTGTATGAAAATCTTTTGAATCCTAGTTTTAACTCTGAGCTACAGATACGTAGAATGATAGGGAATGAATTCAGGCTAATAACTACTACCAGGAAAGGATTAATTACCAAGAAACTATAACCTGAAGAATTCTTAGATCTCATGGATTACAAGAATTCATGACATGAATAATCAGTGTCTAAAGACTCCATTGAATATAAATAGCATTCAACAGAAAGTTCAGCAAGGCCATACTGTAGGTGTATGGCTAAACAAGTCATAGAGCAAAAAATACTTTATATTCATCCTCACAAAGTTCAAATGATTAAATGTATTAAATGTTTGCCAAAACAAAATTCAACACTCTTTTATGAAGAAGAATACAAAATCCAAACACTTAACAATGTTTATAATCCCTATATATATCATTATATATCAATATATCTATATATATATCAATATATATATTATATCATATACATTTCTAGACATGTGAATAGGCAGCAGTTTATATCCCATAACCAGAACGAAAAGTCAGTCAGTAGAATGAAAGCCCATAAATGACAGGAGTTATACATTAAGAAGATTCTGACTTAGAAACAGTTATATTACACGCACAAATATGTGTGTATATATATGTATATGATTAGTCCATTTATTTGAATTATATTTGAATCTTATGAAAACTATAAGAAAGAGCTAAATTGAAATTCTATGAAAACACAAAATATGAAATAGAACTTCACTTTATTGCTTGAAAATAATTAGACACTACAAAAAATTATCAAACTAATGAATTTGAACAAAGAGCACCAGAAACTATCCCAAATTAAAATATAGATTGCAAAATGGCAAAAGGCAGAAAGCCCAGAATCTTAGTGGTTTGTAGAGCAATATCAAATAATTCATGATTGATTTAGTGAGAATACCAGAAAGAGAGGATATGGAGGAAGGAGCAGAAAATTTTTTGAAGGTACAAAAATATTTCAGACTTCATGAAAATCTGAAATGGGCATACTCAAAATAATCAATATGCATGCATGTGAGCTCAGTCCTGTCTGACCATTTGTGTACCCAAGGACTGTAGCTTGCCTGGCTCCTTTGTTTATGGGATTTTTTTTTCAGGAAAGAATACTGGAGTGGGTTACCATTTCCTCCTCCAGGGGATCTACCCAATCCAGGGATCAATCCCTTGTCTCCTGCATTGTATCCCACATTGGCAGGCGGCTTCTTTACTGCCAAGCCACCTGGGAAACCCCACTTAACCAAGATAAACACAAAGAAAATAATACCAAGATGCACTACAGAAAAATTTCTGAAAAATGACAAAGAGAAATCCTATTTAAAAAACAATCAGAAGGGAGAAGAGGACTAAAAGCCATATTCGTGTAAAAAGGAACAACTACCACAATGATGTTCTATTTTTGATTTTAAAAAGCAATGCAAGGCACATGAAAATGAAATAGCATTCCTCGAAGTATTAAATGAAAAATATATTAAACTAGGCTGTGTATCTTACTAAATTGACTTCAAAAGTGAAGGAAAATTGAGCAATTTTTTTATTATATACTATTCCTGAGAGGATCTGTTGACAGCATATCTACACCACAGAATTTGCTAAAGAGTTTTCTCCAGGCAGAAAGAAAACAATTGGAAATGGAATCTAAGATGTAGACATAGAGAAAATAGTACAGTAACATAGAGGCAGAGAAAACATAATTTCTTTTTCTCATTTCTAAAATTCATTCTAAAAATTTGGAACTTAAAGAAAAAATAATAACACACTAATGGGTTTATAATATACATTTAAAATATATGACAATTATAACATAAAGGACAGGAGGGGGAATGAACTCATGAAATTTTAGGAGATGCACATTATAGATGAAAAAGATTAATATTACTTGACATTAGAATGTGTATCACAGTTATATGTTGTAAGTTCTAGAGAAATTAATAAAATGACAAAGGAAAGAAATATTAATGAGTCAATAGAAGAAATAAGATGGAACACTAAAACAATTCTTGTGTAACAAAATTGGATGGAAAAAGTAATAAAGAATATTAGGAAGTATAATAAAATAATTACTGTGATGATAGATTTCAACCAAATCATATCACTAATTATAACTGATTCAATACTCCAATTAAAAGACAAAGGTTGTTCAGTTCAGTTCAGTCACTCAATCATCTCCGACCCCTTGGACCGCAGCACAGCAGGCCTCCCTGTCCATCAGCAACTCCCAGAGCTTACTCAAGCTCATGTCCCTCGAGTCAGTGATGCCATTCAAACATCATCCTCTGTCACCCTCTTCTCCTCCTGCATTCAATCTTTCCAATCATCAGGGTCTTTCTTATGAGCCAGTACTTTGTGTGAGGTGGCCAAAGTATTGGAGTTTCAGCTTCAGTATCAGTCTTTCCAATGAATATTCAGGACCGATTTCCTTTAGAATGGACTGGTTGGATCTCCTTGCTGTCCAACGGACTCTCAAGAGTCTTCTCCAACACCACAGTTCAAAAGAATTAATTCTTTGGGGCTCAGCTGTCTTTATAGTCGAAATCTCACATCCATATATGACTAGTGGGAAAACCATAGCTTTAACTATATGGACCTTTGTTGGCAAAATTATGTCTCTGCTTTTTAATAATCTAGGTTGGTAATAACTTTCTTTCCAAGGAGTAAGCGTCTTTTAATTTCATGGCTGCAGTCACCATCTGCACTGATTTTGGAGCCCCCAAAAATAAAGTCTGCCACTCTTTCCATGGTTTCCCTCTTTATTTGCCATGAAGTGATGGGACCAGATGCCATGATCTTCATTTTTTGAATGTTGAGTTTTAAGCCAATGTTTCTCTCTCCTCTTTCACTTTCATCAAGAGGCTTTTTAGTTCCTCTTCCCTTTCTGTCATAAGGGTGGTGTCATCTGCATATCTGAGGATATTAATATTCCTCCCAGAAATCTTGATTCCAGCTTGTGTTTTATCCAGCCCAGCATTTCTCATGATGTGCTTTGCATATAAGTTAAATAAGCAGGGTGACAATATACAGCCTTGACATACACCTTTTCCTATTTGAAACCAGTCCATTCTTTCATGTCCAGTTCTGACGGTTGCTTCCTGACCTGCATACAGGTTTCTCAGAAGGTAACTCAGGTAGTCTGGTATTCCCATCTCTCAAAGAGTTTTCCACAGTTTGTTGTGATCCACACAGTCAGAGGCTTTACTGTAGTCCATAAAGCAGAAGTAGATTTTTTTTTCTGGAATTTTCTGTTTTTTTCTATGATCCAACAGATATTGACAATTTGATCTATGATTCTTCTGCCTTTTCTAAATCCAGCTTGAATATCTGGAAGTTCTCAGTTCACATATTGTTGAAGCCTGGTTTGGAGAATTTTTAGCATTACTTTGCTAGTGTGTGACATGAATGCAATTGTGTGGTAATTTGAGCATTCTTTGGCATTGCCTTTCTTGGAATTGGAATGAAAGCTGACCTTTTCCAGTCCTGTGGTCACTTCTGAGTTTTCAAAATTTGTTGGCATATTTAGTGTAGCACTTTCACAGCAGCATCTTTAGGATTTGACATAGCTCAACTGGAAATCTATCCCCTCTACTAACTTTGTTCAGTGATGCTTCCTAAAATCCACTTGAGTTTGCCCTCCAGGATGTCTGACTCTAGGTGAGTGATCACACCATCATGGTTGTCAGGGTCATGAAGATGTTTTTGTATAGTTCTTCTGTGTATTCTTGCCACTTCTTTTTAATATATTCTGCTTCTGTTAGGTTCATACCATTTCTGGCCTTTACTGTGCCCATCTTTGCATGAAATGTTACATTTGTATCTCTAATTTTCTTGAAGAGATCTCTAGTCTTTCCCATTCTATTGTTTTCCTCTCTCCTTGCTTTTCTTTGGAACTCTGCATTCATATAGATAAGAATTGTTAGATTGGATTAAAAACATGATAATGTGTGTTCCATCTACAGAAAAAAGTTATACCATTCTAAGAAACACAGAGTGTTTATATCAATAGCAGGCAAAGGAAACATTCTCTGAAACCTAGAGGAAAATGTAAAGCAACTACTCTAAATAAAAATAGTGCTTAATATTCAATCATCTTCCATATAAGGTGTTAATACCTTTCTCCCTGTATTACAGCCAAAAAGTTTGCCACTCCTAATATATAAACGTATTTCTAAATTTCAAACCATCACTACTTTAGTGATATTTCTGCAGTTCTTTAATTAGTACAAGAGTTTCACTGATCACTTTTGCCTACCTTTCCAGCCCTGTCTTTCATTTTTTTTTTTTTTTTCTCACAGGCGCCTTAACTATGGCTACACTGAGTGACTTGCAGCTACCCAAAGGCAAATATAACATATTTAATCAAATATCTCAGTATTTCTATGTTTATTTTCTAGAATGTACATTCCCACTTCTACCCATTGATATTTCTTACAAATCCTTAAGTATTCAGCTCCAATATTACTTATTTCATGAAGCTTTCCATTATGCCTTCATCTTAGGTTAGGTTTCCCTTTCATGAGTTTCTAAAATGACCCCCCTCTTTGAATGTGTTGACTACTCCAGCTTTGTTTCTGAAATGTGTTTCTGGGGCTACAGTAAAAGAACTCCTTGAGAAGAGAAATCTTGCTTTTTTCCTCTACTATTTTAACACCTAAACTCTCAAAAAACAGTACAGATAGATGACAGTATTACGGATTTTATGGAAGCTAAGATATTAGATTCCAACATTTTTATTTCAGCACTGGTACATTACTTTGCAGGCTACACATTACTAAAATTGAAGACTTTGGTTGTTGTTGTTGTTTTACAGTTACCAGGAAATGTTTACAGTACTCAGCTTAACCCCATTTCCACACTCCCTCATTCTATCTAAAAACAATGTTAACCTTCATGAAGCTTCAGCAATTTTCAGGTCGCTCTCACTTAGAAATATAACAAGACAAGAGATGAAGAAGAGTTTTCATATTCTAAGACTAGAGAAACTTACTCTTAAAATATATCATTCCCTTTTTCCATGTGAGAGTTGATTTCTTGAAATGAAAAATTTTAAATAAAAATTATTGTAATGCAAACTACTGGATTGCCAAGTTTATTTTTTTTCCATTTATTGTTACTATGTATCAAATTTTCATGGTAGCAAATTCATTTAGTAATTATTTGAGAGTTTACCATTTGTCACGTGCTATACCGTATGCTGAGAATTTAGCAGTGGACACAGACAAGGAGAAAAGACAAACATTAGATAAAGTATTATGTAAAATTAATATATTCATGTTGTTGTTGTTTAGTTGCTAAATCCTATTCAACTCTTTTGAGACCCCATGCACTGCAGACCACCAGGCTCACGTGTCCATGGAATTCGCTAGGCCAGAATACTGGAGTGGAGTGCCGTTTCCTTCTCCAGGGGATCATCCTGGCCCAGCGATCACACCCATATCTTCTGTACTGGCAGGTGGGTTCTTTACCACTGCACCTTCCGGGCAGCCCCACCGCAGTCATGATATGTGTTAAAAACAAAGCCTGGTGGATGCTGCTTGTGGTTGTTTTAGGAATGCATTGCTGGTTAACAAAATGAGAAGAAATACAAAAAGTGTGACACTAGGTAGCAGATATGAGCTTGTCCTTAGTGTTCACTGAAATTTGTTTTTCATTCAGTAATTTTCTCAGTTATAATAAACCGCTATCATTTTTAAATTTGATGTTTTACCTATTCATTACATTTTTAGCACCACAGAAAGCTTTCCCCCAGAAAAAGAAATATATATATATGTGTGTGTGTGTGTGTGTGTGTGCGCACGCACATGTGTGTGTATTTCCCCCAAGAAATATTTATATTTCTCCAGAATATAAGTGTTTCAACACTGTCCCTTAATTTTTAGGATCACTTAAATTTGGTGAAATGGATTTCTATGTTGAAGAAAAACTTCAAAGGAAACCTATAAAATTTAGAACTTCTTGGATAAATTCATGGTGACAGCTCATAGGAAGGACAGTAGAGAACTTTAGAAACTATCCCATCCCCAGTAAGGAAGGGACTAAGTGAATAAAATTAGGGTATTATCATAAGAATAGATTTAAATTTAATTTTCTTGCTATCACAACTATAGTTGATTTTTTTCATAATTATTTCATATTATTCATGGGAATAATTTCTGGGTCTAACCCTGGCCATGAAAAAATGGCCTCCGATAAATTCCATAACTTCTACAGAAGGGTTTATGGAAAAGACTTTATTGGATAAGATGTGATCTCCATCGTCCCATGAGAGGTAAGAGCCTGGGACTCTTGGATTCTTAATGTGTGTCTGAATTCCAATATGGAAATTCTGATTTTTGATCTCACTTTTTATAGGTAGGAGATCTATGGAAAATTAGCCTTCTTAATAGAGAATGAACAGGCTACTGGATGCCCGTTCTGCAATTGGAAATATACAAGGTTACTATAAAAAGAAATTTTGAACAACTGGCTGTCTGAAAGTGTGTGGTACCCACCATTTCCAAGTTAAACCTACTCTGGTCAGCCAAGTCTATATATGTTTCCAGTTTTCTACTTTACCCTATAGCAAAGCTCACTTCTTATACTAAATAATGTGTACACTCTTCACACAAAGAATTGTCTAAAACAAAGCTTATTTGATCTCTTACACTCCTCTTAGATATGAACTTTAGCCAGTTTAGAAGTTACTCTTTTTACTGAGGAAGATTAGTTCCTTTAAGTCCCAGCTAGTCAATAATTAAGTGATCTCCTAAGGTCATTTTTGGAAATTCCTTCTTATTTCACTACTCTTAGATATGTAAAAAAGTAATTCATCTTGAACTTGCCAAACTGCAAACATTTAGAAAAAATGTAGGGAATTTTCAAAATGAGTTATTCAGTGACAAAGAGAATTAACTGTTTCCTGAATGGATAAAAAAAATCCTCTGATGAAGTAGAATAAATCTTTAAAACGAATTAATATAAAAAATAAAGAATTTCTCTCTTTTCGGTATTAGTCAATTTAACTAACAGAACATGTTAAACAAATTTATGTCTTGAATGTGAAACCATGCAATGAGTGTGCCCAGCCATCTGAAATATGTCTTAAGTGGACAAATAAAATTAGCTATGTTGTTGCTGAATACTAATGCTAAGCACTATTTTTCCAGTAAATGTCTTTCTACTAAAATTTCTTTTAGAGTTTAACAGATATCATTTCACCCATGAGAAAACAAACAATATTATATTTTCTCAAGACTTGCTTCCTTGTACCACATTAGCAGCTAAAACAATTAACTGTCATTTCTCTTTATCCTGAACAAAAATAAGTTCCGGTTTAAGCCAGGTAAAGAGCAGAGATTCTAGATCTCCAGGGAATGTGCACATAACCCAGCATCTTCAGTAAAATATGTTGGCTTTTTATTTTTCCCATCAAATTTCAAGTGCCTCTGAGTGCTCAGAAGTAATGAGGAATAAGCCTGTCTCATTTTTCCCATGGCATCTATTGCTCAGATGGTGATATAATCTTTTGAACTTAAATTCTTTATTATTATCAACACCTTCTTAAACTATGAAATATTTTTTGGCAATAAACAAGATGTCACTTAATAACCTTAAAAATTTAATGATTTATTTTTGTCACCAAAATAAATTACACAAGTAATTTGAACTCGGCTTAACTCAGTGACTCTTTTACGAAGTTTGATGGCAATATGATTACTTAGAATATTCTCAAGAATTTTAGATGTCAAACTTGGAATACGTTTTCTTTACTTATATAACAAACTCCAAATATAATTTTCAGTGCACTTTGATGTTGATGTAGGGTTCTGATTTAAATAAAATATAAAGTGCCTCAATAAACAATTTAAATAGGTATCATTAACCCTGATTAAAACTGGTTAAATCAAAACAGTCAAATTGCTTTCTGCCCTGATTTATGTGGCTATTCACTGACAGAAGCAGGGCAGAAATCAAATGTCTGATTCTGAAATCAGTCTGTTGTCAGATGACAACAACTGGGTGAGTTGCAATGATTTCATTTAAGTAACTCACAGAAATGATAAGTTCATTGGACATATGTGGCCTCTTGTACCTATGACAATAAGATGCCAGTATTCTCCATTCAGGAAAGGAGTGACCTGATTCAACTGTGCTAGGCAAAATGCCATGGCAACAGCTGGCTTCTCCCTCTCACAATGATTTTTACAAGCCTGCTGGAAGGCCATCAGCTACAGGCCTTTCCCCCTTCTTTGTTCAAACTCTTTCTATTACTGCAAGTGAGTATCAGATGTTCTTCAGAATGTGATAAGGAGTGGAAGGTGGCATCTGCATGTGTAGTGTTTCCTCCCATTAGCAGGAGAAAGGGAGAGGAAAAGGAGATGGCAGAACAAACCAGTAGCAAATAATAAAAGATTTCTGGTGAAACTGATAAAAGTTAAAAAGTTCTGGTTGTATTAAGTGAATAAAAGATTTATAAGAGATGAAAATTAAATTTAGCAAGGATAGTAGCACTGAAAAATGGTGTATGAATAATCAGAAAATGAAGCAAATAATGATTGGAGGGAAGGCTAAGTTGAAAAAAACCAGTAGGAAAAAGAGACAAAGGAATAATTCTTATTCAATCCTCTTTCAGTAAAGCTATTAAAAACTAAGTAAAAATAGCCTTTTGTACACCAATATAGATCAAAGGAGGGCTTCCCTGACTCAGAGGTTAAAGCGTCTGCTGCAATGTGGGAGACTAGGGTTCGATCCCCAGATCGGGAAGATTCCCCTGGAGAAGGAAATGGCAAGCCACTCCAGTATTCTTGCTTGGAAAATTCCATGTATGGAGTAGCCTGGTAAGCTATAGTCCATGGGCTCACAAAGAATCACACATGACTGAGCAACTTTCACTCCACTTTTCTTTTGAAAAATTTACAAAAACATTTAATTGGAAGACAAATGGAAATTGTAAATTATTTTAAGCATAAGGTAGCTGAAACTTGACTTAGGAATATTTTGTTAAACCTGATACCATGAATTATGCAGTAGTTAAAATATGTCTCATTGACACAATAGGTAAATCAATGATATACTTCATTGTTCTTAAATTTATACATTAGCATTAATGTATGATTTATTATGGTACATAGCAAACATTTCAAAAGATTTTAAGTCTGTTGTGTGAATGACCCATTTTTCAGAATTATGAGATTTATCTGTCAATTGTATTTAAAATTTCATTATTTAAATATTGATAATATATGGAAAAATAGCTTCCATAAACCTTCAAGCTTATTCAATATTTACCTTAGTATTTAGTCATATAAGAGACTAGAAACTTTCTAGACTTCTTAGTGTTTAATAAAAGATGAGTAAAGAATCTCATACTCAGAATTGCTTTATTAGTAGTATTTTATTGTGTGTGTATTTACACCAAAGTAAATTAATCTCTTTTAAACTAGGATTCACAGTTTTCATCTCTTTTGTCTACATTACCTTGCGTGGGTCTTTATGCCTAGTAAACACTAAATAAATAAAAATAAATTGTTGAAAATTAAGATGAATTTCTCTGTAGTGCTTTAATTTTGCCTTATACGGACGTGTTAGTTATTTAGTCCAGTTATTATGATGTTTCATATATTTATTCCAATGTTGCTGCCACAAGACTACACATATTATTGTCAGTGACTTTTTAAACCTCAGAAGTTTCTCTGACTCATGTCTTCATCAACAATAAAAGAAGTTAAGATCAATTATTAATTAATTAATAATTTTAATGTTTCCATTAGATGTTTGTGTCTTCTTGAGGATAAATTGTACACTGATGAACATCTTAGGGAACTGCGTGGTCTGGCAGGTCTCCTGTGACTTTGATAGCAACACCAGTTCCTCTGAGAAGCTGACATCTTCTAGGACAACCTTGTCAAGCTCTGTCCTGGAATGACAATCGGTTCAGCAACAGCAAGTATGTGACCATGACCTCCACCTAGAGAGCAGATGTCCCTGTTCTCCTTTAGTTATGGGAGAAATAACGCTCTCATCATATGACAACTTATGTCATGATTTACTGGAAGGGTGACATCTCTTACAGATTTTTACATCGGATACCTGCTGTTAAAATCGACAGGAACATCACCTAAAAAAGCAGCAAGCAGTAAACAATCAGGAGAACCAGGGGGGAGTATGAGCAAGAAAAAGAGATAAAGAAATAAAAAAGAACATATCCACATTGTTATTTTTTGTAAGTTGAAAGCCTTTTTACTTGGACATTATTCTTCAGGAAAAACAAGTGCAGTGCAGTTCAGTTCAGTCGCTCAGTCGTGTCCGACTCTTTGCGACCCCATGAATCGCAACACACCAGGACTCCCTGTCCATCACCAACTCCCAGAGTTCACTCAGACTCACGTCCATCAAGTCAGTGATACCATCCAGCCATCTCATCCTCTGTCGTCCCCTTCTCCTCCTGCCCCCAATTCCTCCCAACATCAGAGTCTTTTTCAATGAGTCAACTCTTCGCATGAGGTGGCCAAAGTACTGGAGTTTCAGCTTTAGCATCATTCCTTCCAAGGAACACCCAGGACTGATCTCCTTCAGAATGGACTGGTTGGATCTCCTTGCAGTCCAGGGGACTCTCAGGAGTCTTCTCCAACACCACAGTTCAAAAGCATCGATTCTTCGGCGTTCAGCTTTCTTCACAATCCATGTCTCACATCCATACATGACCACTGGATAAACCATATCCTTGACTAGACGGACCTTTGTTGGCAAAGTAATGTCTCTGCTTTTCAATATGCTATCTAGGTTGGTCATAACTTTTCTTCCAAGAAGTAAGCGTCTTTTAATTTCATGGCTGCAGTCACCATCTGCAATGATTTTGGAGCCCCAAAAAATAAGGTCTGATACGGTTTCCACTGTTTCCCCATCTATTTCCCATGAAGTGATGGGACCAGATGTCATGATCTCAGTTTTCTGAATGTTGAGCTTTAAGCCAACTTTTTCACTCTCCTCTTTCATTCTCATCAAGAGGCTTTTTAGTTCCTCTTTGCTTTCTGCTGTAAGGGTGGTGTCATCTGCATATCTGAAGTTAGAGGTTATTTAAAAAATATACTCACTTGATGTACCCACAGGCACCATGGTAGTTATGAGGCTAACCATAGAAAATCAAAAAGCGGGTGGTGGCCCCGTTCCTGGAAATCCTTTCATCTTCTGTAAAATCATTAAAATAATCCTCCCACTCATTAATCTATGAAATACCAAGCCCAGAGACACTGACCATGCCATATTTCAGAGTCTCTTGTCTTCTGAGATGGCCCGTACTATGTCTGTAGAGTGTGTTTCTCTCTAAATAAATCCACTTCTTAGGCATCTATCTTTATTTCTTAAAATTTGGCTATATAAATAATATTTGTGTTTCCTTGCCCAAGCAAATTCATACAGTTTTGTTGGGCTCTTTTCAGTAATGGATTGTACTATGTTTTCCAGTTTCTTAACCTAGAAATAGCTGACTGTTTGTAAGAAGCTCCTACATATTTTTCTCTGGTTTTCTCTTGGTAATCTGTGCAAGTTAATCTACAACCTTTTCTATTTCTAAAAGCTTCATTTACTTTCAAATAGCAACTTTTTAAAAATGTTTCAATCTTTCTAATGTATTTACCAAGACAGAGTTCTAAGTGTTTTTGAGCACTACTTCTTGATCCAATCTCACTAGTTCCTACTTAAATAAGCTTTTTATATTCTTAATAAGGGACTTTCCCAGGTGATATTAGTGGTAATGAACCCACTTGCTAATGGAGGATACAGAAGAGACAGGGGTTCAGTTCCTGGGTCAGGAAGATCCCCTGGAGGAGGGCATGAACCCATTCCAGTATTCTTGCCCAGAGAATCCCATGACAGAACAGCCTGGAGGGCAACAGGCATGACTTAGCATTCACACATGTTCTTAACAAACTTATAATGCTTACTAAAGTAGCCCTTGCAAAACAAAACACATCAAAACTGCTTCAATTCTCCTTTATCACATTTACTATGTGTGTATGTATGGGATACATGTGTATGTGTGTGATTTTCACAATGTCTAGGATGAACTAGCTGAAAAAATACAGATACAGATATCTGCTAAGGTCATGCAATGGTGAAATCTGTAACCTGATAAAGGAGACTTATGTGGTTCTTTCACCAGCACACTTCAGATTTTCCTCTTTCTTAAATGCTCCGATTATTAATAATAAAACCAGCTATTTTGTCTTACACTGAATTCCATAATATTTTGAAATTAACACCCTAATTTTACCCTAAAATTCATAGCACAGCACATGGTAAACAAGTATTTGAATACATTCATAATTATATTGGATATATGAAAGTCTATATTTTTCCACACAAAAGCACTCTGTTTAATTAGCTGCTATTAAAAACGTTATGAAAGATGTATATTATCCTATGTGAAATAGATCACCAAGTTCAAGTTCAAGTTCAATGCACGAGACAGAGTACTCAAAGCCACTGCACTGGGACAACACAGATGGATGGGATGCAGAGGCAGGGGGTGGGGGTGACAGGGGGGAGGTGGGAGGGGGATTTGGGACAGGGGGACACATGTACACCCATGGCTGACTTATGTCAATGTATGGCAAAAACCACCACAATATTGTAAAATAATTAGCCTCCAAGTATAATAAACAAATAAAAATTAAAAAAAAAAGTTATGCTTCATTCAGTCTTTTATCAGTATTTATTGAACACTTCCTACATGCACTTTTGTTGTGTATTATTAAAACTTCCACATAGATGACATTTAATATTATATTTATTACCATACTGTATACAATATAATAAATAATTATTGACGTTTATATTGCTCTAAGCTTCTCTTCTTCTTAAATTTAGTGCTGCTATACATTTAGATCTGATTGAAAATCCGTGATGGTTGTTACACAATAGAAGTTGAGTAGATGTGAGTCTTTGGCATCTACAAATGTACAGAAAGAAAAAGAGCAACAAAGAAAACAGTGACATGAGAAAAAATTCATTGGTTATATTTATCAACATGAATATGCTAGGTATATTCATAGTCAATCAGGAGAGAATGACAAGAAAATGCATTTTAAAATAAGTGAAAATTGAGATAATTATTATTATCCTTAGTCCTGTGGATAAACAAAAGTGATAAACTCATAAAGTTATTATAGATGATACTTGTGATTCTGAGTCCCATAATTTTCATTTACCATAGATATGATATAGCTTCCTTCCTAGTTATTTGTAAGATTTTCTCTCTAGATTCTTTCAGTATTTGTTTTTAAAATCTTATAGGATAAATAAATAATTTAGTTCAAGATACAGTTACATGACCAAAAGAGACAAAAAAGTGTTTCTGCTGGTTCTTTTTTTATTGGATTCCATGAAATGTGATTTTGAATAAGCTTTTATATATGATTGACTTTTATTTGCTGTTAAAATTAGCTTTTGGACAGCTATATTCATTTTTACCAAATAATTTAAAAGGAATCAAAGACTCTAGCAATGCTCATATTTATATACATATTAGGAAATCAGCCCTGAACATTCACTGGAAGGACTGATGCTGAAGTTGAAGCTCCAATACTTTGGCCACCTGATGCAAAGAGCTGACTTAGTGGAAAATACCTTGATTCTGGGAAAGATTGACGGCAGGAGGAGAAGGGGACAACAGAGGATGAGATGATTGTATGGCATCACCGACCCAATGGACATGAGTTTGACTAGGCTCCAGGAGTTGGTGATGGACAGGGAGGCCTGGTGTGCTGCAGTCCATGGGGTCACAAAAAGTCTGACTTCAAAAAAATGACTGAGCGACTGAACTGAACTGATTAGAATAAAATCCTTATTTATATAGGTGTAAATGATAGATTGGCTAACTGAAACTATATGAGTATGCATTAGTTTTGTCCAAAGGAGATAAAGGAGACTATGAGTCATGCCTCAGAGAACAAATATGTGAAACAAGTAGAGAAATTCTGACAAAAATCTGAGAAACTATGTTTGGAAAGTGGTGGTTGGGAAAACAATAAGAAATTAGTAATTTTTATATCTAGCTAATGAACATTTACAATTTCTGCCAGTCAAGACAAGATCCAGGCCAATCAATATACAGATATCACTGTATAGATAGTTCGACCAAACTTAGAATATACATGATTTATATAATAAATAACCTTTCATAGTCTGCTTCTCAAAATGAAAAAGAAGCATGTTATTTCTTTTCTCCATCTTGTGGCTAATCTAGTTTTTTAACCTCCTTTCTTCTCTCAGACTGAATTATGTTTGACTGGATCATTGCCCATTTTGTGAGGTAATTTCTCAATGTACATTCTGAGGTCTCCTTGACTTATTTTTGGAGAGCAATTTTATTATTTAGGATTACTCTCTGCACTACCTGCATGGAAACCTTGTGTGTCTGCTATCCATTTTGACATTCAATAATACATCCAAAGTTTTCCTTCCCCCTTCCCTCCTTCTTTCCCTTTTTACTTCCTTCCTCCCATGCTGGCTCTTCCTACTGCTACTAGTGTGATACAATTGTTCCAGGTATTAAAGATAGTATGTTGGCCCTCCAAATTAGTTTACAACAATTTTGAATAAAATTTTACTATTTTTCTTGGTGACAATTAGCCAATCAGAAATTGCAATATTGTGGTGTTTATAAACCATAAACTTTATGCACTATCCTTACTCTATTCATGGCAAAAGAAAGTTGCTTTAAAATTCAGATTATTACTACAATTAATATAGGCACCTATATATTATTACCTAAAAAAACCTGCTATTAATGATACAGTTAATGAAGGAATTTCCGAGATTACCTGATGTAAATTTCTTTTTCAGTAAGTAAAGATTTGGAGATTCAGAGATTACACAAAGAAAGCAACTGGAGAATTTGCAGACCATAAATAAAACTCAGCTCATCATTCTTTTAAATCAATAATTTTTAATTACAAATAAGCCTAATGATATATTTATACTTTTGTTTGGCATACATGATTAGCAGTAATAGCCAGCAACATGTGTTTGCATATGACTAATATAAGGTTGTCAATTAGTTTCTTTTGAATTAAATAACAAAAATGTTTTGATATATAATATTAACTATATTTCCATATATCATATTTTGTGGAATAGGAATTGGAAAACTAAGACTGAAAATGAATTGTCAAAGCTTACTTAGCTACTAATTACAAAACTAATTTTGAATCTGAATATTTCTGATTCTTCTGAACCATTACACTTTGGATCAGAATTTGAAAATATCATAGCTGTGATTTTCATAATGTAAAATAGAATGACATTCAAAATAAATTTCATACTTTGAATTTTATCATAGCTGATTAAATCTGTGGAAGCTAGTCTGGAATGAAAATATGTGTCATCTAATACAAAAGAATTTATTATCTGATAATCTTTGGATTAGATTTTCTAGTCTTTTTAGCATTATCATCACAGAATAACATAATAACATTTATTTAGATACCAGCTAGAAGAAATAATGGAATTAAAGAGACAGTAGGATCCATTTTATGACTTATTTATTGAAGTCACATTTCACAAAAGATGAATAATTTTAGATGAAGAAAGATATAATCAATTGGAACTGAGTTCTAGACATCAGTGTTCAATATTAATATGAGAAATAACATATTAATCATTCAACAGTTGCTGCTTAACCCATACTAAGTAATTTACGGCAAAGGTGAAAGAGGAGAAATGACTCAAAACTGCAATTGTAACCTACAATAAATATTGAGCAAATATTACATTCTGTCCTTTTCATCCTTTCTTTAGTAGGCTATACTCTCTATGGTAGCTAGTTTTGGTGGTAAATAATTTTTACCTATTATCTAAATCTCTTTCTAGTTTTTCTCTGCAATTAATGGTATTTTACACACACACACACATACACACACACACATACACATATACACATATACAGAAAGGACCGAATGACCAAGTGATGATACATTATAAATTGAAAATATGATGTTTTCATTGAAAAGAACAAATAAAACTCTAAAATAGATAATAGAATGATCTGCAAAGAATATTATTTCAAACAAACAAAGAAGCAAGGCAGTTGAGAGTGCTAGTGTACAACAGGTGTTAAAATGGCAGGGCTGAAGTCATGCATACATTCTCTATGTTTGAACACTGCATGTCTCTAAAATTATATCTAGGAGACCATTGTAGTGTCTGTCCTTGGGGAGGAAAGAAGATGGGACCAGGATGTTAAGAATGAACTGATTTTTTCCCTTTATTTATGTGGCTGAACTGAGTCTGCTGTGGCACGCAGGCTCTTCCGTGGCAGCATGTGGGATCTACCTCCCTGACCAGGGATTGAACCCAGGACCCTGCCCTGGGAGCAGGCAGTCTTAGCCACGGGACCACCAGGGATGTCTCTGATTTGTCTTTATAGGATCTTTGAGCTGTTGGAATTCTTTATGCCATGAACATATATTTATATTAAAAAATAAAATGCAGATTGTTTCTGATCCTTATAAAAGCTTGTTTTGTGCAATATCAGGCTATCAAAGTTCTTAAGTGTTTTCTGATATTATGTCAATTGAAAATGCTATGGGAGCAAAACATACATTTTTTTAAAAATCCTTTAAGTTCTGAACTATTTATAATATTTTCATTTAAGCATGCTTTACAATGGAGAGTCAGGTTAACATGCAATATTATTATAGCAATAAAATATAATTTTAAAACATAGCTTATAAGAATCACTTTAACTTTACTGAAGCTTCTTGGCATTTTTTTTTTATTCAATTTCAGGGCAAATTTCTCTTAGTGTTTAAAATGGAAATTTGGATGCCAGTTTTCATTTTGGATATCTATCAGAAGGAAGAAAGAAGACAATATTACAGAAAGGAGAAGAATACAATAAAGATTTGAAAACTTAATTTTATTATTCAGTTCAGTACTGTCACTCAGTCGTGTATGACTCTCTGCAACCCCATGGACTGAGGCACGCCAGGCCTTGCGGTCCAAAGCAACTCCCGGAGTTTATTCAAACTCATGTCCATTGAGTCGGTGATGCCATCCAACCATCTCATCCTCTGTTGTCCCCTTCTCCTGCCTTTAATCTTTCCCAGCATCAGGGTCTTTTCAAATGAATCAGTTCTTCACATCAGGTAGCCAAAGTATTGGAGTTTCAGCTTCAGCATCAGTCCTTTCAATGAACATTCAGGATTGATTTCCTTTAGGATTGACTAATTGGATCTCCTTATTGTCCAAGGGACTCTCAAGAGTCTTCTCCAGCACCACCATTCTTGGAGATTGATAAAGCATTAAATGAACTTGAGATTGCCCTTGAGAGAATGTCCTAATCTCTGTGGCTGTGTCACTTAGCTCTCTTTAGTCCTATTTAAGTAATTGTATTTGTTTCTAACTGCCATTGTAATAAATTACTACAAACTTACAGACTTAACCAAAGCAAGTTTATTTTCTTACAGTTTGAAGGTCAGAAAATCTAAAATCAGTCTCGCTGGGTCAAAGTCAGTGTTTGACAGGCTGGTTCCTTTTGGTGTTTCTGGCAGGAAAAATCGTTGCCCACCTTTTTAGGCTTCTACAGAGTCACCTGCACTAGTTGGACCCTTTCCTCACATCGTTTTCTCAATCTCCCTCTAATGTCTCTTTTCACATTTACGACTTTTTGTGAATCTCTCTTATAAGAACTCCTGTGTTTACACTGGGTCCATTGTTTTTGTTGTTGTTGTTCGGTCACTCAGTTGTGTCTGACTCTTTGCTATCCCACAGACTGAAGCCCATGAGACTCCTCTGTCCATGGGATTTTCCAAGCAAGAATATACTGGAGTGGATTGCCATTGTCTTCTCCAGGGGATATTTCTGACCCTGGAATTGAACCCATGTCTCTTGCAGCTCCTACACTGGCAGGTGGATTCTTTACCATCCTGAATAATCTCCTCATCTCAAAATTACTCAGTCAGATCTACAAAGTTCTGTTTGCCGCATAACGAAATGCAGGTTGAAGGGATCAGCAATGGACATCTTTGTGGAGTCGCTGATCAGCCTATCACGTAGCCTATAAAGAAGGTTCCTGGAAAATGTCTCAGCATAGGCAGGTCTACAGTTTCTCTTCTTCTTAGATAGGAGATGTGAGAAACTATAGCCCTCAAGTTATTTTTTAAATAATTCTGCTATTGGTTATTATACTATTAGCTCATAATACAATTCTGGATTTCAGCTCATTATGTAATTTTGGCTTTCATTTTAGTGGCTTAGAGGACTTATATCTTGAGAAGGTGGCAATGGGTAATAAACTGCCTTATTACCTCCTTAAGTCACAACCACCATTTTTATGATAATTTAAAATCTCATAATCTATTTTTTATAAATTCCACTGAGTATGTAACAAGGTCCAAATTTAATGCTTCCTGTAGCCTTCAACTATATTAAGAATCATGGGACAGTGCAGACAGGTGGCCTTTAGCATTCACGGTGCCTCCAAATGACTCCTCCTCGTGAGCATGAACTGTTCATCACCCTTTCTCTTCTGTCCTATCTTATCAGAAAGTTCAGATCCAGAGAAAGAGCTCACATTTTTATTATTACACATCAAACATAAATAGATTGTAATGTAGCATGTGCTTATATCTTTTTAAATGCTGCTGTATATTGATAAGCAATAACAATTTCTCACTTTGTTTAAATATTTATTAAAGATAATTAAAGAATTTTCATTTTCATACATAAATCAGTTCAAGAACATCTGTGAAGTTGGGGAAATGTCTTCATGTATGTCTCTTTTACATACATGCTTGGGTGTTAATTTGGCGCTAATTTGAAAGTCAATCTTTCAGTGAATAAATTTTTCTCATGTATGCTTACTGTTGAAACACATGTATCTGAAATTTTTTTAATGAATTCTGCGTTTAGTAATTTCTTGATATTTCCTTTGCAATGTATTTTGTTATATAATCTCTGCGTGTCCTATTGTATTATTTTTTCTTTGAATTTTCTTCTTTTAAATATGGGTTATTATGTTTTCTCTCCAAAGAGATATATGTGTGCATAATATATAGCTTAATAATTTTCCTATCAGTATTATTAGTTGTGTCACTTCTGCTCAGTTGCTCAGTTGCTTCCAACTCTCTGCAGCCCCTTAGACCGTAGTCTGCCAGGCCTCTCCGTGGGATTTTCCAGGCGAGAATACTGGGTTGTGTTGGCATCCCCTGACTCAGGGATGGAACCCACGTCTCTTGCATCCCCTGCATTGGCAGCCAGTTTCTTTAGCACTAGCACCACCTGGGAAGCCTCATAAGGTTAAAAATATTCTTGAAACTAATTTCCTCCAGGTTTAATGACAACTTTTATCATGTGTATATATGTATGTATACACAGGTACAAATGTATGTGTATATATGTATATAATTATTAAAATAAATTACTACTGAAGTCAAAGGACACAAGTTAAATAAAACCAGACTATGAAAGAAATTTCATATGGAAATTTAGCTTTTAGAAATTTGAAACAGTGTTAACCCTTGGGTTAACACTACTTCACTTTATAAGACGTTAAAGAAAAATATTAACAAATATTTACATAATTGCTACCATAAACTGAAAGCTAAATATAATTCTATATTTTGTCTTTGATACCAAAAACATTACAGTAATGCTGAAAGTTCAGTTTTAATAACTCTGAGGACTATTGACTTGTAATCTTGAGAATATGAATGTTTGTCAAAAGAAATTGCGTGTTAGAATGCTTGTTGAGTAAACCATTTCTTCACTTCAGCGTATAAATTATGCTTGTCATTAACCTGTTGACAGTAGTTACACTGATTTAGTTGTGAAAACAGAGTGCAGATTATTGAAGAAAGAAATATATCTGAAATTATTACTCTTTGCAAGATCTATGTTGCAATTAAAATAAACTTTAGAACACAATGTAAAAATATCATTCTTCCACACTACTGCAATTCTGTAATGATGATGAAGCAATTCTCACACGTGGTTTTGTTCCGACTCTACCCCCCAGGTCCTATTTCCCAGGTCCTGCATCCACCTCTCCGTTTATATGAATGCTAGTACTAGTTTTCTATTGTTTCCATAACAAACTACCACAAACTTGGTAAGACACAAACTTGGTGTCTTATAAAAGTAACATAAATTTATTACCTTACATTTCTGTAGGCTAGAAATCTAACAATGGTTTTGGTGGGAGAAAGTCAAATTATTGTCAGGGCTGCATTCTTTTCTGGAAGCCTCAGAAGGGGAGGCATTTCCTTGCCCCTTCTGGGTTCTAGAGGCCACTCACATGTCCGGCCTCCTCCCGCTTCCTCTGTCCTCAAGGTCAGCTTCCTTGTGTCTCTCTTCACTATCACATCCTTACTCCGACCACAGCCAGGAAGGGTGCTCTGATGGGACCCACTTGGGTAATCCACAAAAATGGCCCCATCTAAAGTCCTTTAGCTTAATCACATTTGCCAAATCTTTTTTATTTTTGCTGTTTAATCCCAAATTCATCTCCAATTAATACATTTATTCATCAATGACAAGTTTAACATGGACAGTTACTTTTCAGAGGCTACAAAGGCAATGAGAAAGTAAGAAGTGTTCATTATAATCACTAGATTTTTATTAGGAAATATTCTTACAAACTGTGTTGGTTAAATTTCCAGTAGTCGTGTATAGATGTGAGAGTTGGACTATAAAGACATCTGAGCACTGTTGCAGAATTGATGCTTTTGAAATGTGGTGTTGGAGAAGACTCTTGAGAGTCCCTTTGATTGCAAGGAGATCCAACCAGTCCATCCTAAAGGAGATCAGTCCTGGGTGTTCATTGGAAGGACTGATGCTGAAGCTGAAACTCCAGTACTTTGGCCACCTGATGCAAAGAACTGACTCTTTGGAAAAGATCCTGATGCTGGGAAAGGTTGAAGTCAGGAGGAGAAGGGGACGATGGAGAATGAGATGGTTGGGTGGCATCACCAACTCGATGGACATGAGCTTGAGCAAGTTCTGGGAGTTGGTGATAGACAGGGAAGCCTGGAGTGCTGCAGTTCATGGGGTCAAAGGAGTCGGACACGACTGAGCGACTGAACTGAATTGAAAGTTTGATAAGTGACAGCTCAGTGTCTAAAGAATAAATTACAAACTTTATAGATTGGAGGACAGAGAAAAATCTCGCTCTTGATCTGTCTACCACATTAACACCATTGTACCTGGGGGAAAAGGCTGTCTGTTCTGTACATGCCCCAGCTGATTTCTCCCACTAGTTTAATTTGGTGCATGTAGAGCCACTGTATAAGGAAAGGACACCCAGTTGCTCTTTGTACCATATGATCACTGTATAACGATCCAGAAATGGATACCTGTTGCAAGAATGAGGTAGCCTTGTGTGAAAGGATTTAACCTTAGGAGCAAGTGTAATGAATATACCAATCAGTCTGATTCCTTCTGCAATCAGATTTCAAGAATGCAATGACTGTTGGCCACTCAGTTGCAAAGATATTACAGCAGATTGCCAATGCAAATGTGAATGTAAAACAAATTGTTCAGTCATGAGTGAGAGATAGATAATTGTCAATCATCTTCAGATAATTCCATTAGTTCCTCATAATTACTATTATTGGGTGCATGCGTGTTAAGTGGCTTCAGCAATGTCCAACTCTTTGTGACCCAATGGGCCATAACTTGCCAGGCTTCTGTGTTCATGGGATTCTCCACACAAGAATACTGGGACGGTTGCCTTGCCATCCTCCAGGGGATCTTCCTGACCCAGGAATGGGACTCCTGTCTCTTATGTCTCCTCCATCAGTAGGCAGGTTCTTTACCACTAGTGCCACCTGGGAAGTTCACTGTTAAAATTCCTGATCTCTGATTAGGCTATACCAGTGGTTCTCACACTTTTCAGCCTCGTTAACTTCATACTCTCAGGTTATTAATGATCCCAAAGGCCTTTAGTCATAGGGATTATATCAATATTTACTGCATTAGAAAATCAAACTGGGAAATTTTTAAATGCTAATATTTTAATGAGATGTGACTGACATACTATAAAATTCACGCTGTTAAAGATTAGTTCACCATTCGGAAGTCCTGCATCTTTACCCTAGAGGTGAGACATTACCCATGTCGACCAACTGGCCCTTCTGCACTGTAACACGGCTGGCAGTGAGCTTGGTGCATGCAGCATGCTGAGCCGGAAGGAACACCAGCCTTGGAGCTGAGATAGATGTCTTCAAGTCCCAGCTCATCTTAGCCCAGTGACCTTGATGGGATGACCTTGAGAGACATGTGTTCAGAGCAACAAACTATATGGGATGAATTGAGGACCAGGGCTCAAGGTCCTTGTCAACTCTGACGTGCTATCGTTCTTTGATTTTATGTACACATATATATTTTTTCTGTTTGTTAAGAACTAACTCAAAAATATTTCCTTTAGCTAGTTTAAAAAGAAAAAAAAAATATTTTATTTAATAAACAAGTTTGTGGCCAAATGCTGTGCTGAGGAGACAATCATCTTATACCTTTATCATTTTTCTTCCTGCTTCTGAGTGTCATCCGATGATGCCGATAGGCTCATTGTGTTGGGTTTCTGCTTGCGGGTCTGGTTTGATTGCCTTGGTTTGTCACAAGGAGGAAATTATCTTGGCAGCTGCCTCTTGTAAGTGAACTCCTGGAGAAAGCGAGTTTGCCTTTCAATAAACGATATCACCCCCCCCCCAAAATAAATAAAGATTAAAGTTCAATTATATTTAATATTTTCACAAGGTTGTGCAACCAGCAACAGTATCTAATTCCAGAACATTTTCATCACTTCCTAACGAAACTCTGAACTCATTAGCATCCCTCACCATTCCCTCTCCCCCAGCCACTGCTGCTGCTGCTAAGTCGCTTCAGTCGTGTCCGACTCTGTGCTGCCCCATAGATAGCAGCCCAACAGGCTCCCCCGTCCCTGGGATTCTCCAGGCAAAAACACTGGAGTGGGTTGCCATTTCCTTCTCCAATACATGAAAGTGAAAAGGGAAAGTGAAGTGGCTCAGTCGTGCCTGACCCTCAGCGAGCCCATGGACTGCATGCAGCTTTCCAGTCTCCTCCGTCCATGGGATTTTCTGGCAACCACTAATCTTTCTATCTCTATAGGTTTGCATATTCAGGACATTTCATAACAATGGAAGCATATTAAAGGTTAATTTATAAGTTTATTTTAAGAGAACAAAATCTTATAGCATGATTCTTATAAGGTTTCCAAAATTCTCATTTGTGCCTGAAATCTCAAATTTCATCATTGAAATACAAACTGTCCATTAAAATGACAGGCTTACATCATTCATTTTTGAGAAAATATTTGTTGATATCCTAACTAGGGATAACCACATAGTTTTTTCATCTGTTGTTCATGTAAGTACAATTGGTGTTTTATTTAAAAAAATAATAAATACTGGCTAGTTCAGCTCTCATTTTAAACATTTTCATGAGTGCTTTGCTTTATCTTCAGATAATCACAGGACCTGAGTATGCAGCAGAAATGCTCTAGAGATACCCCTCATTCTATCAGTGGAATATTAATTAGTCACACATTTAAGTCGAGATACAGTAACATGAATGACTTTTTACTTCACTGTTTTACTGTGAACATGTGGCAGTGCAGATACTAGAACTGCCAGTGCAGTTGGATAGCATTGCCTTGACTCATGCAAAGGTACCAGCAATTTTACCCCTCGTTGGTTTTACACCATCAATGCAACACATACACAGAAAAAATAGCAAATATCTTGGTGCTATTATAAAAATAGTTTCAACACATACCAAACACCCCTCCATCCTAAAATGTTTTGAAGTTTCCCAGAAGACTATGAACTCACCTAAAAAGCACATTCTTTTTACCTCTGTGACTCTATTTCTGTTTTGTAAATAGGTTCATTTGTACCATCTTTTTAGATTCCACATATTAGAGATAGCATATGGTATTTGTCTTTTTCTTATTTACTTCAGCACATTCTTTTTAAATAATAATATCTAACTCAAGCAAAGTAACTAGCTTATCTTATTTGAATGATAATTCTCTGTCTGGAACGTTTTTCTCCAACTGCTTTCTGCAAAATTTCTCTTTGTTCAGCTGGTAAGAAGGCCTCACTCAAGAGGGATTCCTGTTCTGTCAACTTTTTCTATAAGCTGAGCTAATTTCGCATTTGGGAATAGAACTTTGGAATTTTCTTTAGCAAATGATTAGGCAGTGTGTTTAAAACTCAGAGCACAGAGAAAACTCAACTTCAACTCTTTTGAGATCTGCCATTACCAAAGAAATACCAGTAATACAACCTGGTTAGCACGCTTGCGAGTCGGTTGTGAGGTGCTTCTGACACACACCACTTCAGAAATTCAAGGAAGAGCTACATGATGTTTGAGCCTGCCGTTAAATTACACAGACTGCCACTTTAAAAAAGGGAGTTTCATATCACTGCATGCTTTGTCAAGGGTGTCGTTGGACGGCGAAGCCTAAATATCCCTTTTAGCTGAAGAATTATACAGAACATAATCCTTTAGAATGAAATATCCATGTACATCCTGATAAATTATTTTCTCATATGTTGTGCTCAAATATCTAATCCTTTAGAACATATTTCTAAAAAGACTTTATTGTACTGTGATGTATAAAATGAATACATCATCTCCAGCTAATAATATTTTTGCTTCTATAAATTTCTTCACAAATTTCTGATACGGGTAATAGAGACGACATTCAAAGTTTTAGTTTGAATGTCAAAATACAGAGAGTCAACTGCTAAGACGAATTATTCAACTCCATTTAGTAACTCTTTATTGATGACACTCTGCTATCAAAAAAAAAATATTATAGTTGGAAAATACATTTTGCACTATGTCTCACACATCTAAAAATACCACATATGAAAAATGTTAAATCTGCTATTTAAATAATATCAATTTTCTTTAATAGTATAAGAAATGTTAATATTTTATTAATAGAATTACGGATGGTCCCGCAGGAAAAAAATAACTTAGATAAAACTATGACGTTTATTTACAAATTTTTGAATGCCTAGGGAAAATGTAACCTCCTTTAGCAATTCAAATATACACTTTTGTATGCTATAGCGACATGTCTATTTTTTAAAAAGAATAAACTTAGGATTAGTTTATAAGCTATGAGATACACACACACACACACACACAGAGTCTATACCCTAAATGTGCTTACTTTGGTAATGCTCATTAAATCCATTAGTTTTAAATTTCTTGCTTTACAGACTGTCAAGCTGTTCAATGTTTGCTCACAAATATATGATGAACACTTACTATATTTAAGACTCTGTGCTAGGTAATCTCAGGTTTCAAATATATAAAAGCTGAAGTGTCTCTTATACAGGAAGGTAAAGAAAATAGCATCATATATTGCATCATCCATTAAACCCTCATGCATTGTGCAAAGATTAAGAGGTTTTAAATTGTCTGCTCTGATTTTCATGGGTGGGCCTGATTTGTCTAGGAGTCAGAGTAAATTTAACTCTCTTACTATGATAATTGTTTCAGGAACCCAGACCCAAGTCAATCAGTAAATGACATCCCCAAGGGCATTAGGGTGGTTCCACCAGGTATAATTCAGGAAGCAGTTTGATTGTAAGGGGAGGGAGTATCCTCCTTCTCCCTGGATATGAATGATGAAGAATGCACTTGTGGTTGATTGATGCTTGTGGCTATTTGTGAAGCCAGCGTAGTACTGAAGCTGAATCACAGGAAAGCCAGAGACTTGAAAATCATAAAGCGCCAGAGCCAAAGGATGAAAACAAAAATGTGGCCCTACCCTACTATTGAATTTTAGAAACAAATCAATACATTCTTATTTTTGTTAGTTTTTTTCAAGTTGCACTAAAACATCAAAAGACAAGGATGCTTGAAAGAGATGAGTTCAGACTGAAGAAATGCAGTGGAAAAAGAGATCAAATGAGAGTTCTTACTTGTTAATTCAGGGTTGCAAATTCAAATGCTTCAGGGCCAAATCAGGAAACTTACACTAGTGAAGCAAATCAGGCAAAGATGAATATTGTATTCATCAATACAATAAAATACAACATCAATACAAAATATTTTTACTTTTTATTTACTTTTGCCATGCTAATGTAAGTCCAGTGCTATTATTCCATTTTCAAAAGTTTTAGGAGATTAAATAAGATGTTGTATGGAAAATGCTTCTCACCATGTTTTTTTTTTTTTTTTTTTTTTTTTCTTGACTGCACTGAGTCTTTGCTGCTGCGTGCAGACTTTCTCTAATTGTGGTGGGGCTACTCTTCCTTGAGATATACAGACTTCTCATTGTGGTGGTGTCTCTCGTGAAACACAGGCTCTAGGGTACATGCCCAGCAGTTGTGACACATGGGCTTAACTGCTCTGCAGCGTGTGGGATCTTCCCTGACCAGGGATTGAACCCCTGTCCCCTGCATTGGCAGGAGGACCTTCAACCCCTGGATGACCAGGAGAGTTACTCTGTGTTCATGCATGCTCAATCATTCAGTCATGTCCAATTCTTTGCAACTCCATGGACGGTAGTCTGCCAGGCTCCTCAGTCAATGGGATATTCCAGGCAAGATGACCGGAGTGGGTAGTCATTTTCTCCTCCAGGGGATCTTCTCAAATCAGGTGTCAAACCCATGTCTCTTGCCTCTCTTGCATTGGAAGGCAGATTCTTTACCACCTGCTGCCATGCCATATTGACATAAAACAATAAATAAGTGGCAACATTATTTAGGAGAATGATAGCAAGGTGTGCAACATTTGGTACATTTTAGCTCACCTCTTGTATTCTTAATTCTTGATAAGGGGTATATGACAAGCTCACCTCTTGTATTCTTAATTTTTTGATAAGAGATATATGACAAAGGGACAGGTGGATACAGGACTGCAGAACAGGTAAGAGACAGGTACATAAAGTTAACCTTAGGAAACTAAAGAGTAGGTGAAGGGTCAGAAGCAGAGTTATTGAAATGTGCATTTGAATACAAAGGATAGTAAAAAACAAAAGAAATAGTGATATTAGCATCAAAATAAAGAGGGAAATATTGAGAGGCAAATATTTATTGGCCAAATACAGTAGTAATTAATTCAATGTCTCTGAATGTAGACAGTTTAAATCCAAACTCTATCATGTAATACCTGTGCAAACTTAGCCAAGTTAATTCACCTGAGTTTCAAAGGTATTTTTTTTTAAATCTTCAATTTGGGGATATTAATCACAACTCTTTCACAAGGTTTGTATATGGTTAGAAGAGATGCAGGTACTATTAAACATGTAGTTCAGTCAGCAACCCACTCCAATATTTATGCCTGGAAAATCCCATGGACTGAGGAGCCTGGTGGGCTACAATCCATGGGGTCGCAAAGAGTCGGACACAACTGAGCGACTTCTGTGTGTGTGTGTGTGTGTGTGTGTGTGTGTGTGAGTGTCTGGAAGAGAGTAGGTGCCCAAGAAACATGTCTAAATTTATTGTTATTTATTTAGTGAGAAGTAAAGAAGAACTAGTAAAAAGAATGAGCAGAAACAAAGGAAGTATAGTTAAAAGAAAATTGAGATAATAAAATTACACAATGAAAGAAGGTGCAGGTTTCACAGAGTAGTAGAAAATTGATAGTTGAAGAAAAGGTCAAGGATAAAAAAAAAAAGGAGAATGAGTAATTGTCCTTCCTAACTCATCAGAGACTTACAGAACATTTCTGCTGAAGGTTCAGTTCTCAGTTTAGACGGGAAGAGGAAGGTGCATAGTAGGGAATTTAAAAATGTGTCAGTTCTAAGGTTACCTCCATAGAATGTAAATGATTATTTGAAATCAGCAACAAAGGCAAAGGAAAATATATAGAGAGAGAAATAATGGAGGAGGGGAAACATTTTAAATAGATCAGAGGATTTGGGACAGCTATAAACTGAGACCATGGGGTTCATAGTTCACGATACTAATCTTCACTATACATTATAACATTTGGCCTATGTTTGAACATGGAGTGTATGGTGCATTTTTAATTATAGAAAAGTCTTGGAAGAGTTGCTTTGGGAATAAGTGATGGTGTTGTCAGGAGATCATTAAAGAAGGGGGTGGCAGAGGCTGAGATGGTTAGATAGCATCACTGGCTCAATGGACATGTGTCTGAGCAAACCCCAGAAGACAGAAGAGGACAGAAAAGCCTGGTGCCCTAGTCCATGGGGTCACAAAGGGTTGTCTATGACTTAGTGACTGAATAACATCAAACAGGGATACAGCAGTTGATATATCAGTGACAGTATATCCATTTAATCAAATTCAAGATTTTACTCTAGGAAGTATTGTTTGAGTGAGAGCAGGAGACCTAATGTTGAAAATTGCCTAGTATTTAATATTGGTATTGGGAGAACATTTGAGTTTCAAAGAAAATGACTAATTTTCTGGAGACATCAGAGTTGGCTGTGCTGAACATGAGGTTCAAGCAAGTTAGAGAAGCACGTGAATGCTAAGGGACTAGACATTTTAAAAAGGGAAGTACTAATAAATGTAGAAGTGAAAAATACCAAATTATAGGGTTTTTTAAATCAAATTAGAGGTTTAATAGTTGTGAGAAATGCATAGAAATAACAAATATTAGAAGAACTGCACTCTCATGTCACTTAGTATTGTGGTAGGATATTCGCAAAATGGTCCAGTCCCCACGTCTCCATTTATATACATCCATTACTATGTGACTTTACTGTACCTCTCATCAAGAAGTTGTACCTCCTATCTTGCTCTTTGTATTTAAGCTGTCCTTGTGATTTGCATTAGTCCAGAGAATGTAGCAAAAATGACAATGTGCAAGGTCTAAGCTTAGGTCTTGAGTAACTTTGCCTCCTCTCATGTTGTCTCTTGTCTGTGTGCCTTTACCATAATAAGCTTCTCTGACCTCTTAGAAGATTGCAAGTATAGAACAGGCTTGTCAACCCAGCGATCTAGTGGAGGCACAAGATATGTGATGAATGCCAGTCAAGATAAACATAGTTACTGAGTCAACCTGCCACTGAACACAGACACATAGGTCCACCTCAACAAGTGGTTCAGAGCAATAGAACCATTCAGCCGATTCATAGATTAAGGACCAAAATAATGTCTGCCACTAAGCATTGTGAATGCTTATTAAACAACACAGTTGTGATAATAAATGATGTGCTATTTTTTATAGAGACTATGCTGGGAGGGATTGGGGGCAAGAGGAGAAGGGGACGACAGAGGATGAGATGGCTGGATGGCATCACTGACTCGATGGACGTGAGTCTGGGTGAACTCCGGGAGTTGGTGATGGACAGGGAGGTCTGGTGTGCTGTGATTCATGGGGTCGCAAAGAGTCGGACACAACTGAGCGACTGATCTGATCTGATCTGATTCTTGCAATGTATTTCATTTGAAATACTTGTTTGTCATTTTCTGTGGGCACTTTGGTGTATCAGATTCCTTATTAAATTATATTTCTCCAAATGAATGTAAGATGTGGTACAACCATTTCAGAGTATAATAGAATAATCTCTTTCTATAAATATATTACTATTGACGCATTTAAGATTCGCTCAGCCATTTGGCAACAATTTTATGCTGGTGAGATTTCCATAGGGAAAAAGAAAAGCTGGCCTGTGTCTCTAAGGTATGAGCTGCTATTCTTCAGCTTCTGCTTTAATTAAAGAATAAACTTGCACGATATGTTGAAAGGCTTAACGTGAGCTTTTTAAAGAGATACTATATTTAGAATCAGAAAGACCTGGGCCTAAGTTTCAGCTCTAACACATAATCTTTGTATAACCCCAGTCAAGTTTATTTTTTAGCTTCAGTTTTCTCAACTGTGAAATGATTGAAGTATAGCTAGCCTCAGTTCAGTTCAGTTCAGTCGCTCAGTCGTGTCCGACTCTTTGCGACCCCATGAATCACAGCATGCCAGGCATCCCTGTATTAGACAAAAACTAAGCACTAAATCAATATATAGTAAGTATAATATTGTTAATGATCCATTGCAAAGCCTTCAGTAATTTGGGTATTATATTCCCAATTTAATTTTTTTCTCTATACTACAATCTCTCCCCAAACACAAGTACACACACACACACACACAGTCACACCTTAAATATATATATTTGAAATTCAGTTTTAAATGTTTGTTTTAAAATTTAGAATATATTTGGTGCTAAATGAATTTATATTAATATTATTTATATTTGTCATTTTTTACTTCTGAGAAAATTAAGAAGGCTCATAAAGCACCAAACATCCAGCAAAATAACAAAGTAAAACTTGCTGCAAAGAGGTCACCTGGAGAGAGGTATTAATAGACCTAGAAATGAGGATAGAACACAAAATTTTGGAGATCTGACTCTAACCTATAACCTCTAGAAAATTAGAAGAGAAAATAGGATAAGTGGATGATTCATAATATCTGTAAGATAAAAGCAAACATATTTTCCAAGTTCCTTCTGAAGAGGACGCTGTAAACTGACACAACAAATGTCTCAGTCATATCTTCTGTTAAACCCAGATTTAAATTGCACAGGACTTTTTCTTATATGTACTCAGTATAGGGCTAATGAAATTACACCAAATCACAGTTTAATCAAACTAGTCTTATGGAGCACCAATATAATAGAATTTGGGTATACAGCTATCTGATAAGCTGAATAAAATAATAGGATTATGGAATCTAGAGAGCTAGGTAGATCATATAACCTTCAGGAAATCCTGCCTAAATATTATTTTCTCTAAAATGAACTTTGGATTTGGGGACAGTAATGATTTTAGTATTATTCATCCTGACAAAAGTCTAGAGTACAGATCAACTATCTTGGCAGCTAACTATTAAATGGTAAGCTTATTAAAGGAGCCCAAATTGATATTGAATTATCAAAACTGAGGAAGCAATTGAAGACATATGCCAATACATAAAGCCACCCCAATACTCTCAAGGTCAACACGGGGCACAACTTCTGGCAGGGTTAATAATCTCCTTAGTTATTTATTTTGAGTCCAGATAGTTCTTAGGCAGATGATACACTATTTTTGAAGATGTCAGTTGTTCATACAAAATAAAGAATGTAACACTTCAGGATCATTTGAATGTTAGTTTATAAAATGGAAAAAACAATAGTATATTCATCATTCCCTTGATCTCACTAATAAATGATTTTTTTATTTTTATTTATAAATCTTCTTTGTTCCCATTTTCTTTCATTTGTCTTCTTTTTATCAAAAGGTGTACATCATGCCTATGTCTATGTGGCTCCTTGCCAAGCTCTAGAGCTTGCATTGTGAGACAGACAATGGCTGTGTTAAAAGACACGTAGAAGGCATGCTGATGGCAGGAGGACAATGTCAAACACCACTATACCTCTACAGACAGGCAGTTCTTTCTCTGGAACTATTCTCTCGGATCCCACAACTTTCCTTCCTTTTTTTCATTTCTGACATTTCCCTTCCACAGTCAATATTTCTGGGCCTCTCCCTAACCTGAGCTTTGCATAAGATGCCTCCTAGATCTTTTAATCAGTTCAATCAATGCATCTTATAAATCAAATTATGTTTACAAAATATTTATACATTTATAACCTCTTAGTTCTGCTAGGTCTACAGTAGAAGCAAAGGCTGTAGTTGCTTCCTCAGTCACAGTCCATCATCTCAACCAGATGGTTTATTCTGCTTATGTCAAGGTAGGAAAATCTTATTTAATAGTCCTTGGGGGGTGTGAGATATCAAGGCAATTTCATAACAGAAATGCTGGATGTGCTGTAGCTCAGGTTGTAAAATATTTTTCTGTGCAAAATCTACTTGACCTGCAGCTGCTCAGCTGCTTTTTGCATGCACACGAATCCAGCTGCAATTTTATAATGTTGTCTGTTCATTCAGAAAAATATGACTATCAAATTCTCAAGTATTTACCAAGACAGGAAGTATGGGTGTGGGGGAGAACTAATTTGTCTCTAACACGTAAAATTAAAAACAAAAACAAATAAATAGCAGATTATTTTTCCACTTTAACATCCTCATGTTCATTCGTAACATAGATCAAATTGCTTTTTTGGTAGTCAGCTCTTAGTTTATAAGGCAACATTGAATTACTCATAAACATTCTTTAAGCGTTTTAATACCAACTTTTGGATGTATATTATGAAAATACTTTGTCTCTTTCTATTTACCTAATGTGGGAATGAATTAATGTGCATGAAGACAAAATGCAAGTCAAGTGTGCTTAATTTGAGCTAAAGCATCACGAGTTTATATTAAAGTTTATTATTTTTTACATAGTAATTAAACACTTCTCCCAAAGGCAGAGTCACATTCCATAAGGACCTTCTGGCAAATATTCATTATTCTATAACAATTCATTATTCTATAATAGTCATCCTATTATTAAAATTTTGCAGGTGACAAAAAATCCATTGCAAACTGATTGAAGGATGCCTATCTATCTAATCTATATCTATCATCTGTCTATCATCTACCTAACCTATCATGATAAAACAGAACAGTATATTTTCTGGGGCTTTATCCTTGCCCCAGACCACATTTACTGAAAGTGGAATCATAGATATTTTCAGAACAGGGACATAAATGCTGAGGATATTTGAGAAACTGAATAAAGTATTCCTACTAGTCTGCACCAGCATGGCATGAAGCTTAACATAATAGCAGCTAGCTGCTAGGAACAATGCACAGATCTGTTTTGTTCATGGGTTAACATATATTTATTCTTACTGTCTCTAATCCAAGTAGAGAATTGCATTTTAGGAGGATCCTCAAGTATCTAGCATATTGCTGTATTTGACTCAAATTAAAATTTAACCTTTTTGATAAGTTCTGTTAAAACATAAAATTTAAAACATAGAGATGCGGCATATATAGTATATTATCAATAAGACTAAAGTAAATTTATGGAAAATGTCTGAATAATTAGCCAAGACTTTAACATAAATGCATGCCAATGCCAAACACTGATGTGAAATCTGAAAAATATCCTGTGAAATTTTCCTTTTTATTATGTTAATGACCTGGATCAATTGAAACATTAAATGTATGAAGATTTATGGACTTTTATTTAACATAAAAGTGCTGTCAAATTTTTAAGGCAAAATACATAAGAAGAGCCAGGCAGATTTGGAAGTAATATGTAGATTAAATGGGGAGAAATTAGATTCTTTTTTAAGGGAAAGATCTTATCAAGAAATGATCATAACCGCTAAGCAGAGTTAGCCTAGATTTTAGGATCTGGGTATGATGGGGGTGATCACATTCCAGTTTTCAAAAGATGAATGCAGCTTAGGCCTACTGTTCTGGCATCACACCCTGTCTTGTTTTGAATTGTCCCAGACTTTTGTTTTGTTCCTTGGTAATATAATTTTATTAATAATTGCATTAAACTACGGAGAAGGCAATGGCAACCCACTCCAGTACTCTTGACTGGAAAATCCCATGGATGGAGGAGCCTGGTGCGCTGCAGTCCATGGGGTCGCGAAGAGTCGGACACGACTGAGCGACTTCACTTTCACTTTTCACTTTCATGCATTGGAGAAGGAAATGGCAACCCACTCCAGTGTTCTTGCCTGGAGAATCCCAGGGACGGGAGCCTGGTGGGCTGCCGTCTATGGGGTCGCACAGAGTCGGACACGACTGAATTGACTTAGCAGCAGCAGCATTAACCTAAGCATAGATTTGATGGTTTGTTTGATTCCAATTTGTATTTATACTTTTTGCCATACTTTCTCTTAGTATGGTGTGACAAGTTTGTGCAATTAAAAGCACTCTCTGATAAAATCTGAAAGACAATTGGTTATGATCGACATTTCCTTTTCCAACCCTTATCAGATATAACATGATTAACACTCTTCTATCAAAAAAAGCTCGCCGGGTGCTGTTTAAGTGTCCCTCCACACTGAAGGGTAGGAAGCCTTTCTTTCCTCTTTCAATTTTACCAATGTACTGCCCCTAGTGGTCACATGGTGCAATAGCTTGCCATTCCCGGGGCCCATGGAGTGGCCCACCAGGTACAAGAACACTTTAGGTCTCCATTTAATAGGATAGATTTTAACATTAAAAACATATGGGAAACGTGTACGGAATAAAGGCTGAGTAGTCTTGCCATAGAGAATATAGAGAATAGTGTGAATGCTTTTGCTAGAGTAAATTTTAAAAGGAAAACCATTCAACTAACATCTATTTATTTTTTTTATTTTTAAATTTGCAGTATATGCTGTAAAGAGCAATATTGAATAGGAACCTGGAATGTCAGGTCCATGAATCAAGGCAAATTGGAAGTGGTCAAACAGGAGATGGCAAGAGTGAACGTCGATATTCCAGGAATCAGCAAACTAAAATGGACTGGAATGGTGAATTTAACTCAGATGACCATTATCTACTACTGTAGGCAGGAATCCCTTAGAAGAAATTGATTAGCCATCAAGGTCAGCAAAAGAGTCCAAAATGCAGTACTTGGATGCAATCTCAAAAACAACAGAAGGATCTTTGTTCGTTTCCAAGGCAAATCATTCAGTATCACAGTAATCCAAGCCTATGCCCCAATCAGTAACGGAAGTTGAACGGTTCTATGGAGACCTTCAAGACCTTTTAGAACTAACACCCAAAAAAGATGTCCTTTTCATATAGGGGACTGGAATGCAAAAGTAGGAAGTCAAGAAACATCTGGAGTAACATGCAAATTTGGCCTTGGAGTATGGAATGAAGCACGGCAAAGCATAATAGAGTTTTGCCAAGAGAACGCACTAGTCACAGCAAACACCCTCTTCAACCAACAAAAGAGAAGACTCTACACATGGACATCACCAGATGGTCAACACTGAAATGAGATTGATTATATTCTTTGCAGCCAAAGATGGAGAAGCTCTATACATTCAGCAATAACAAGACCAGGAGCTGACTGTGGCTCAGATCATGAACTCCTTATTACCAAGTTCAGACTTAAATTGAAGAAAGTAGGGAAAACCACTAGACCATTCACGTATGACCTAAATCAAATCCCTTATGATTATACAGTGGAAGTGAGAAATAGATTTAAGGGATTAGATCTGATAGACAGAGTGTCTGATGAACTATGGACGGAGGTTCATGACATTGTACAGGAGACAGGGATCAAGATCATCCCCATGGAAAAGAAATGCAAAAAAGCAAGATGGCTGTCTGGGGAGGCCTTACAAATCGCTGTGAAAAGAAGAGAAGTAAAAAGCGAAGAAGAAAAGGAAAGATATAAGCATCTAAATGCAGAGTTCTAAAGAATAGCAAGGAGAGATAAGAAAGCCTCCTTCAGTGATCAATGAAAAGAAATAAAGGACAACAACAGAATGGGAAAGACTAGAGATCTCTTCAAGAAAATTAAAGATACCAAGGGAACATTTCATGCAAAGATGGGCTCGATAAAGGACAGAAATGGTATGGACCTAACAGAAGCAGAAGATATTAAGAAGAGGTGGCAAGAATACACAGAAGAACTGTACCAAAAAGATTTTCACGACCCAGATAATCACGATGGTGTGATCACTCACCTAGAGCTGGACATCCTGGAATGTGAAGTCAAGTGGGCCTTAGAAAGCATCACTATAAACAAAGCTAGTGGAGGTGATGGAATTCCAGTTGAGCTATTTCAATTCTAAAAGATGATGCTGTGAAAGTGCTGCACTCAATATGTCAGCAAATTTGGAAAACTCAGCAGTGGCCACAGGACTGGAAAAGGTCAGTTTTCATTCCAATCCCAAAGAAAGACAATGTCAAAGAATGTTCAGACTTCTCACAAATGCACTCATCTCATATGCTAGTAAAGTAATGCTCAAAATTCTCCAAGCCAGGCTTCAGCAATTCGTGAAGCATGAACTTCCAGATGTTCAAGCTGGTTTTAGAAAAGGCAGAGGAACCAGAGATCAAATTGCCAACATTCACTGGATCATCAAAAAAGGAAGGGAGTTCCAGAAAACCATCTATTTCTGCTTTATTGACTATGCCAAAGCCTTTGACTGTGTGGATCACAATAAACTGGAAAATTCTGAAACAGATGGGAATACCAGACCACCTGACTTGCCTCTTGAGGAACCTGTATGCAGGTCAGGAAGCAACAGTTAGAACTGGACATGGAACAACAGACTGGTTCCAAATAGGAAAGGGAGTACGTCAAGGCTGTATATTGTCACCCTGCTTATTTAACTTATTACATCATGAGAAATGCTGGACTGGAAGAAGCAAAAGCTGGAAGCAAGATTGCTGGAAGAAATATCAATAACCTCAGATATGCAGATGATACCACCCTTATGGCAGAAAGTGAAGAGGAACTAAAAAGCCTCTTGATGAAAGTCAAAGAGGAGAGTGGAAAAGTTGGCTTAAAACTCAACATTCAGATAATTGGAAAGAAAGTTATGACCAATTGGATAGCATATTAAAAAGCAGAGATATTATTTTGCCAACCAAGGTCCATCTATTCAAGGCTATGGTTTTTCCAGTGGTCACATATGGATATGAGAATTGGACTGTGAAGAAAGCTGAGTGCTGAAGAATTGATGCTTTTGAACTATGGTTTTGGAGAAGACCCTTGATTGTCCCTTGGACTACAAGGAGGTCCAACCAGTTCATCCTAAAGGAGATCAGTCCTGGGTGTTCATTAGAAGGACTGATGCTAAAGCTGAAACTCCAATACTTTGGCCACCTCATGAGAAGAGTTGACTCATTTGAAAAGACCCTGATGCTGGGAGGGATTGGGGGCAGGAGGAGAAGGAGATGACAGAGGATGAGATGGCTGGATGGCATCACCCACTCGATGGACATAAGTTTGGGTTAACTCAAGGAGTTGGTGATGGACAGGGAGGGCTGGTGTGCTGCAATTCATGGGGTTGCAAAGAGTCGGACATGACTGAGTGACTGAACTGAACTGAACTGATATCCTTTTGGAAAAAACTAGATCACAGAAATAAAGCTTGTATATTAAAAGCATAATTTCCACCATATTGTCTCATTCACAAAAGAAATTTGAAGATGAATGTATAACTTGCACAAAATATTTTTGTGTCCGTGACCACATGAAAACCAGGAGACACAGATCTACTGCATCAGAGTCAACATCTGCTTCAATAATTTGCCATTACTTTAAAGACTGCTCACTGATAATGGTTTAATACATGAACTGTAAATAATATATTAGCATATTCTGAAGGATAACTTTACATTTGGATCAAATAATGTTTCTTCTATATTATTTCCACTTATTTTTTAGTGAAAGTATTTTTTTTTTTTTACAAACAAAATCTACCCAGATGCTGAACTTACAAACTCACTTATTTTTTTTTTTTGTCTCAAATTTTCTTCTGTATATAGAAAAAAAATGAACTGATAGCTGTTCATGTGTTAGCTACATTGGAACATGAAAACTTTCACGGACAATTAGATGATGTACAGTTATATGTGTCATCAGTAACTTCAAAGAGCAAAATAAACTAATTCTGGTAATGATTCATTTTTCTCTCTTTCAATTCAAGGTATCAACTTTTTGATGTTTTTTTGTGTTTAAAAGGTGAAACATCTGAATTAATATAATTACTTTTTAAAATTAATTTTAAAAGTTTATCAATGAAAATAAATGCTTTTTTAAGATAAAAATACAAATACCGATTTAGATAGAATGAAGCAGAGGGATATAAAACTGTCCTAATAATTTAAGAGAGTTTTGAAGCATAAATGTACTTTGAATTGCCTTTGGTACAATTATCCAAAAAAAAAAAAAAAAAAAAACCACAGTGCTAATCCACTAGTCAAATAAAAATTGAGGTTGTGAAATGTATAATATTCTATATTTTAGTTGCATTTTGTTAAAAATAAAATTTAATTAAAATAGTCAATAAATGGGACACTAAAATCTTTATTTTTGAAACTTTAGTGAATTTAACATATTGAAATATGTTTGAAACTGAAATTTATCCCTATAAATTAAAGGAGGAAAACTCCTTTAAATTTTGCTACTGCAAATGGAGTATAAAAGTTAACTCTGAATTTTAGAGTGTCACCTGCAATATCTTTACTTGTAGAAGAAATCTTTTTATGGAGCTTATTTTTAATTGGATACATTTATATTCATTGCTAAAATGGAATCAAATTGAAGTCTATGGTTTTTGTATTATTTAAATTTAGGGAAATAAAGCAATTATAAGCAAAGACAATGATTCTATGAGCATTTTCTTATACAATACTTAGAAAGATATTCTAAATAGAAGCAAAGGGTTACTCTCTTGAAAAATCTTTGGTCTGAAATATTTACACATTTAAATATTAAAAATAAAAAGAATTGAGAACATTCCCTGCTTTGAAGAATTTGATTTGATCTTACCAGGTGTCGCAACACTTTCAGAGTTTTATCTATTAAAAATAATGTGTCCTAGAGAGAAGAATCATTTGAAAATTGGAGTAATTCATTTCAAATTTAGTAATTATAGCATGAAAGTTTGAAAATGATTATGAAAAATCTTAAAAAGTCATATTAAAAACAAATTCCTCACAAAATGTACATATCATTGTCATGGACACAGACATAGCTAAGCCAGTGTAGATTTGTACAAACCCTAAATATATATGAAACCCATTCTACTTATATAATTTTAAAATTTCACCTAAATCAAACCACTGACAATTTTTGCATTGTATTTAATTTAAAAACTATAGAAATCACTTTTTCTCTGAAAGTAAAATAAGGCAATTTTATAGATTCACCAATATTCTTGAAAATTGATAAATATTTCAAAAAACATATATATGTTGGAGAAGGAAATGGCAACCCACTCCAGTGTTCTTGCCTGGAGAATCCCAGGGACGGCGGAGCCTGGTGGGCTGCGGTCTATGGGGTCACACAGAGTCGGACACAACTGAAGCGACTTAGCAGCAGTAACAGCATATATATAGTATCATGTTGTGCTCACAAATGTCTGGTTTATTCTGTCAAAAAGTAAATCAGTAAAACCAGGGTTTTTTGCTGATTTCTGTAATATAAGCCAGAGCACGTAGAGCTTTTGCTTAGCCTAGGTTTATCCAGGATTAGATTTCAAAACAGCCAGATGAATGTCTATCAGACAGTTATCCAAAAATGCTTTTCCTCAGTGGATATTCATATACATAACATTCCCTGACGAGTATCTGAAGCAAAACTAGCCCATGTTGCCAATTAAAAGGGAGGTAGTTAAGTTAGGGAGAGACCATCTTGAGTGAGCTGATGAGGGAAACAGATTTCTGAAGAGGACGCTCCAGCTCTATTCAGAGGTAGTATAGATACGTGCATTTTTTTTTTTTTCTAATTTGAAAACAAGCATGAGGATACTTGAAGAATTAGTATCAGAGAAGAATTAGGATCAGAGAATTAAAGAAACTGGGTTTAACTTAAGCAAACCTCTACATTTACTTTGTACCAAATTTATTAGAAGAAGTCTTTCAAGTGATTTACTGACCCATATCTACATGGAGATCACCCAGCCTAAATTTGAAGAAATAAAGCAGGTGAAGCACTCACTTTCAAAATTTCATGGTTACACTAGATTTCCCACTCAACTTATAGCTAAATTTCTTCTTGTTTATATTTCCCCATCAGGTGTCAGAACTTTACAGGATTGAGAGAGCTGTTCAGAGAGTAAAGTATGGTGTGCTAGAGTATTAATACTAGTCTCCATAATGTACTGCAGTTTATTTATGATTCTGAAGGAAGTTAAACAATTTTAAAGAGGACTATTTTTCAGACTTCACCTGAAATTCATTTAAACATTCAATAAATTTTGTGGTTTAGTTGCTAAGTTGTGTCCAACTCTTATGACTGCATGGACTGCAGCCTGCCAGGCTCCTCTGCTCATGGGATTCTCCAGGTAAGAATACTGGGGTGGTTTGCCAGTTCCTTCTCCAAGGGATCTTCCTGGTCCAGGAATCGAACCCGGGTCTCTTGTGTTGCAGGAAGATTCTTTACCAACTGAGTTAGGAGGGAAGGCCAATAAATATTTACTGAGTTCATTTATTTTGTGTGTGAAAATATGTATATGTGTATATATATATATGTGTGTGTGTGTGTGTGTGTGTGTGTGTTAGGAGCTGCAGATAAGCTGTTGTTTTAACCCTTTGATCCCTTTGTCAGATTATCAAGATTGACTGCATGATGGGAGAGATTTTTTTGACAATACTGAACGTAGAAATCATCCTCTTCCTGTTGAAGTTATTGTGTATACATAACTGCTCATCCTGGAAGTGTAAATGGCAAAAAGAAAATTCATTTCCAATAATTTCACAAGAGTAATGATTGTTCTGCAAGGGTACGCATTAGCAGAGTGTGAAAAGCGAGAAAGCGCTAGTAGCTCATTCACGTCCGACTCTTGGCGACCCTGTGGACCGTAGCCTGCCAGGCTCCTCTGTTTATGGATTCTCCAAAGCAAAAATTCTGGAATGGGTTGGCATTTCCTTCTCCAGGATATTCCAGACCCAGGGATCGAACCCAGATCTTCCTGTATTGCGGGTGGATTCTTTACTATCTGAATCACCAGGGAAGCTCATAGCAGAAAGTGGCATTCATAAAATGGTGTATTTTGTGCTATATATGAACAATAAGGGAAGAATAGCTTATGACTTTAGAAACAATGTTGACTACAAAAGTATTCTTCCAGTTCAGTTCAGTCTCTCAGTCATGTCCGACTCTTTGCTATCCCATGAATTGCAGCAGGCCAGGCCTCCCTGTCTATCACCAACTCCTGGAGTTCACCCAAACTTATGTCCATCAAGTCGGTGATGCCATCCAGCCGTCTTATCCTCTGTCGTCCCCTTCTCCTCCTGCCTCCAATCCCTCCCAGCATCAGAGTCTTTTCCAATGAGTCAACTCTTCGCATGAGGTGGCCAAAATATTGGAGTTTCAGCTTTAGCATCAGTCCTTCCAAAGAACACCCAAGACTTAAGTATAAGCGATTATGAACAAACTGAGAGCTTTCAGAGGTTTTTAAATGGATGTTATAGCAAAATCAGTAAATGACATGGAAATAAGATACATAATATAGGCAACTATATTCAATATCTTGTAACAACCTATGATGGAAAAGAACTAAAATACATACACACACATATATATGTATGACTGAATCACTTTTTGCTGTATACACCTGAAATTAATAAAATATTGTAAATAATAATACTTCAATAAAACTATATTAAAAAAGAAGATACAGCAAGAAGCAGCAACAGATAAGATCAAAACCATGTTAGAGATATTTCCATATAGTGACATTTCCTTTATTCTCATTAGGCATAGTGAGGAGCATAACACTGGGATAATATTTTCTTTGATCTCTCCCTCGGGATGTACATATACCTGTATCCATGTCTCTACCTTTCGACCATCATTCACTATCACCGCTGCTGCTGCTATCACTTCAGTCGTGTCAGACTCTGTGCCACCCCATAGACGGCAGCCCACCAGGCTCCCCCATCCCTGGGATTCTCCAGGCAAGAGTACTGGAGTGGGTTGCCATTTCCTTCTCCAGTGCACGAAAGTGAAAAGTGAGTGAAGTCACTCCGTCGTGTCTGACTCCTAGCGACCCCAGGGACTGTAGCCTGCCAGGCTCCTCTGTCCATGGGATTCTCCAGGCAAGAGTACTGGAGTGGGGTGCCATTGCCTTCTCCACATTCACTATCAGCATGAAGTATAATTTCTGATCCCATTTAAAGAGTACAGTTTAAGGAGTCTGACAAATGTATATCTCTATGAGATCATCACTTAAATGCAGCCCCAAATATTTATGTATCTGTGTCTTTACCTGGCTATTTATTGTATATATTATGTTATATATATATACATTTATTTCTCTCTATGTACATTTATATAAATGTGTATATATGTATATATACATGTATGTGTGTGTATATAATATATATATAATCATACAGAATTTTCATCTTGGTATGGTTTCTTTCATTCTGCACAGTGATTTCTAGATTCATTCAGTTTGCAGCATATAGCAATAGTTTCTAGTTATTGTCTACTAATCATTGCATTGATACATTTATTATTTACCATTCACCTATTGTTGGACATATGGATTATTTACCATTTTTGGCTATTGTAAATAAAACAATTATGAATGTTTATGTACAATTTTTTGTGTAGACATATGACAGCCCAATAAAAATGAGCAAAATTTTGGGGCAGACATTACACAGAATAGTCATATACCCAAGAAAAGATGCTTAATATAATTTGTCACTAAGAGAATGCAAGAAAAATCCTCAGTTAGATAGATATCAATACATATCAATTAGAGTGGTTACAATTTTAAATTGCTAAAATTACCAAGATCTGGTAAAATGTTGTGGTGCTGGAATATTTACAAACTGCTGGTAAGAATGTAAAATTCTGAAACTGCCTGTAAAATTGATCAAAAGTTCCTGAAATAATTAAAAACACATTTATCATACAACTCAGCTTTATCTCTCCCAGCTATTTAGTCAAGAGAAATAGAATCTTATTTTATTTTTTAATTTTTTTACTTGTTTTTTGTGTTTTAAACGCAGCATATTGAGTATAGATCTGACCACTGTTATTCTGACTACGCGACATTGAGGTTGGTTAACCATCCTGAGTTTCAATTTTTCATTATTAAAAATTGAAAACAAATAGGATACATCCACAAAAACCACTGAAAAGTATTAGAATATATCAATACTCAGTAAATAGTAGTTATTTTCTTACATATGTTAATTGTTTATTTGATTCTACAATGTTCAACACATAAAGTGTATTTATTCTTTCTAAATTATTTACTAAAGTTTAAACCTCTAAAAGAATTCTTAAGTGAAAACATATCAGCCAAGTGTCTCTAACCTGGAAAACAGTAAAGATTCTGGAGGATCAGAAAAGAAGTTAATCATACAAAGTATTGTCCAACTACTGTCCTGCAGACACAAGACACAAGGTGGACTGGAAAGAAGGCAAGAACACCACAGGCAGGGGGGGACCCGTGTACCTCTTGAAGTTTCTTCCTTAACTCTGTGGTGACCTTTGTTATTTGCAAATAATTAGCATTATCCATGATGAAGGAAATGGCAACCCACTCCAGTGTTCTTGCCTAGAGAATCTCAGAGACGGGGGAGCCTTGTGGGCTGCTGCCTATGGGGTCGCACAGAGTCGGACATGACTGAAGTGACTTAGTAGCAGCAGCAGCAGCAGTACCGTTATCCATGTTCAAAATTCTGTAACTCTTCTGATTGCTGGTAAATATATCAGTAATTTTTTATTTGCATTAATTCTCAGTTATGCCCAGCTCTTTGCAACCCCATGGACTGGAGCCCACCAGGCTCCTCTGTCCATGGAATTCTCCAGGCAAGAATACTGGAGTGGGTTGCCATTTCCTCTTCCAAGGGATGTTCCCTACCCAGGGATCAAATCCCATTCTCCTGCATCTCCTGCATCGGTAGACAAATTCTTTACTACTAGCATGACTTGGGAAACCCTAATACAACTGGCTAATGATTGAGTAACTAGGGAGTTTTTTTTTTTTTTTTTTTTTTTAGTCCAAACAGAGGGACCATCATGAGCTGCATGTCCTCACTTTGAGCTCAAAGAAACAGGCTATGAGAAAATCATGAGCACACTACTAACTAATCAGTTCAGTTCAATCGCTCAATTGTGTCCAGCTATTTGCGACCCCACAGACTGCAGCATACCAGGCTTCCCTGTCCATCACCAACTCCTGGAGATTGCTCAAACTCATGTCCATCATGTTAGTGATGCCATCCAACCATCTCATTCTCTCTCGTCTTCTGCTCCTCCTTCCCTAAATCTTTCCCAGGACCATGGTCTTTTCCAAGGAGTGAGTTCTTCACATCAAGTGGCCAAACTATTGGAGTTTCAGCTTCAGCATCAGACCTTCCAATGAATATTCAGGACTGATCTTTAGAATTGACTATTTGGATCTCCTTGCAGTTCAAGGGACTCTCAAGAGTCTTCTGCAACACTATAGTTCAAATGTATAAATTATTCAGTGCTCAGATTTCTTTATGATACAACTCTTACATCCATACATAACTACTGGAAAAACCATAGCTTTGACTAGATGGACCTTTGTCAGCAAAGATGTCTCTGCTTTTTAATATGCTGTCTAGGTTTGCCATAGCTCCTCTTCCAAGGAGCAAGTATCTCTTAATTTCATGGCTACAGTCACCATCTGCAGTGATTTTGGAGCCCAAGAAAATAAAGTCTGTCACTGTTTCCATTGTTTCCCCATCTATTTGCTATGAAACGATAGGACCAGATGTCATGATCTTAGGTTTTGAATGTTGAGTTTTAAGCCAGCTTTTTCACTCTCCTCTTTCACTTTCATCAAGAGACTCTCTAGTTCTTCTTCACTTTCTGCCAGAAAGGTGGTGTCACCTGTGTATCTGAGGTTATTAATATTTCTCCCTGCAATCTTGATTCCAGGTTGTTTCATCTAGCCCAGCATTTCAATGATGTACTCTGCCTATAAGTTAAATAAGCAGAGTGACAGTATACAGCTCCATTCCCAATTTGGAACCAGTCTGTTTTTCTATGTCCGGTTCTAACTATTGCTTCTTAACCTGCATACAGATTTCTTAGCAGGCAGGTAAGGTGGTCTGGTATTCCCATCTCTTTAAGAATTTTCTACCTTTTGTTTTGATCAACACAGTCAAGGGCTTTGGCATAATCAATAAAGCAGAAGTAGATTTTGGTTTTTTTTTCTGGAAATCTTCTGCTTTTTCTATGATCCAATGGATGTTGGCAATGTGATTTCTGGTTCTCTGCCTTTTCTAAATCCAGTTTGAACATCTGGAAGTTCATGGTTCACATACTGTTGAAGTCTGGCTTGGAGAATTTTGAGCACTATGGATGTGAGAGTTGGACTGTGAAGAAAGCTGAGCACCAAAGAATTGATGCTTTTGAACTGTGGTGATGGAGAAGACTCTTGAGAGTCCCTTGGACTGCAAGGAGATCCAACCAGTCCATTCTAAAGGAGATCAGTCCTGGGTGTTTATTGGAAGGAGTGATGTTAAAGCTGAAACTCCAATACTTTGGCCATCTCATTCGGAGAGTTGACTCATTGGAAAAGACCCTGATGCTGGGAGGGATTGGGGGCAGGAGGAGAAGGGGACAACAGAGGATGATATAGCTGGATGGCATCACTGACTCGATGGACATGGGTTTGGGTGAACTCCGGGAGTGGGTGATGGACAGGGAGGCCTGGTGTGCTGCAATTCATAGGGTCACAAAGAGTAGGACATGACTGAGTGACTGAACTGAACTGAACTTGCTAGTGTGTGAGATTAGTGAAATTGTGTGGTAGTTTGAACATTCTTTGGTATTGCTCTTCTTTGGGATTTAAATGAAAAATGACCTTTTCCGTTCCTGTGGCCACTGCTGAATTTTCCAAATTTCCTGGCATTTTGAGTGCAGCACTTTCACAGCATCATCTTTTAGGATTTGAAATAGGTCAACTGGAATTCTATCACCTCCATTAGCTTTGTTTGTGGATATGCTTCCTAAGGCCCATTTGACTTTGCATTCCAGGGTGTTGGCTCTCAGTGAGTGATCACATCACATTGCAGTTATCAGGGTCATGAAGATCTTTTTTTGTATAGTTCTTCTGTGTATTCTTGCCACATCTTCTTAATATCTTCTGTTTATGTTAGAGCCATACCATTTATGTCCTTTATTGTGCTCATCTTTGAAGTGGTATTGGAGAAGACTCTTGAGAGTCCTTTGGACTGCAAGGAGATCCAACCAGTCCATCCTAAAAGAAATCAGTCCTGAGTATTTATTGAAAGGACTGATGTTGAAGCTGAAGCTCCAATACTTTGGCCACCTGATGCGAAGGGCTGAGTCATTTGAAAAGATCCTGATGCTAGGAAAAGACTGAAGGTGGGAGAAGAAGGGGACAGCAGAGGATGAGATGATTGGATGGCATCACCGACTCAATAGACATGAGTTTGAGTAAACTCTGGGAGTTGGTGATGTATAGGGAGGCCTGGCGTGTAGTCCATGGGGTTGCAAAGAGTCAGACACAACTGAGTGACTAAACTGACTGACTGACTTGCATCAAATGTTCCTTTGGTATCTGTAATTTTGTTGAAGAGATCTCTAGTCTTTCCCATTCTACTGTTTTCCTCTATTTCTTTGCATTGATCACTGGAGTTGAGAGTTTAATATTCTTTTTTCTTAGAATATTTGGGGATCATATCAATGAAAAGGAGGTTTCTAGAGAAGCAGTTAGGCATGCAAGATGTTTGTCTGAGAATGGTCTTATGGGTTGAGGGTGTGAGGCAGTGAAGTTTTAATTCACACTAGAGCAACATGTAGTAGCCTGGCTGCAGTGGAAACTTTACATAATTGAGGAGTATAGAAATGCGGCAAGATAAGTGATGGGCAGAGGGTTTAGGGGATAACATTGACACTTCATATCTAAGAGGCCATTGAACATTTTTCTTAAGGTTGTAGCCTGATCAAAGACGTGTGTAAGAAAGAATAAATCTGCAGTCAGGTGAAGATCGAGCATCTGGAGGGATCATAGGCACCATGAGAATATCTAGGTGACTTTGGTGATAATCTAGGATTAATACTAATCTTTTAATTCAATACTTTTCACTCTCCCCCTGTTTTGTGGCCTTTCAAAGTCTTAGCTGTAAAATAATCCTTATTCCCCTGACTTGGCACTAAACTTGGCCTACTATGCAAGAGCTGGATTATCACAAAATATGAGTTCAGACCCATTAACCTTAGAGGAACATCAAAAACTAAGGGCATATTGTGCTTTTTAGAAGGAACAAAATGTGTAAATACAGAGAATTACCAGCAGCTGTCATTTGTAAAGGAAGCTCTTTCTCTTGTTGTGTCCCCTGAGAAGCCTTTGAAGGTCATGTTGTTAAAAGTGCTCAAATAATACTTGTGTCAGCTAATTAAATCTGTCATAACAAACATCTTCTGTTTTGCCTGATGCTTTCTCTTAATTCTGTTTTTACTCAGTTAAATAATAAATATAGCAAAAACCATATAAGCAAACAAACAATAATAATAAACATCCTCAACTCTCAGGGTCAAATTTACCAAATGCTGCCAAATAACCCTTTAAGTGTTTCCCTGCATGTGGTAATTTAAAGGGAAGCGTTTATTGAACTCTTTCACATTTTCAGTCATTTTATACTTATTAATAAGCCATCAGGGAGAATAGTTTAAAAGTAATGTCTTCATTCTGGGTTCTTTTTACCAACCAGACTATTACTGAGAATTATATGGTTTTTAAAGCATCTTATAAAAATTAAGAAAAAGTGATGAAGAGAGACTTTTCTTTAAAGAATTCTTACAGAGATGAAACTTGTGTTTTGTAGTAGTTATCCAGATGAGAGCTCTATGCTCTTAATTTATTCTTAAGCAATTTAGAATTTCCAGTTACCTCAGAATAGACTCTAGAAAATAGTGGCTTGTTTGAAGTGGTTGCAATTACACAGATGATGGTCACAATCTGAAGTTGCTCTAAGAACGCACTACTATTCAGTCCTACGTGATGTTAACCTTCTGCTGTAGCAATTCGTCTCAAAGAAAGTTTTACTACCACCATCAAAACAGTGTTCGGAAAATAAACTCATAAACCAGGTGCTCCCTCTGCTTCGAGGTCCCTATGCCTTTACCAATAAATTTTGAGTTGGTCTTCTCTGATGGAATAGCTTTGCCACTTCACCTTTGCTAACTTTCTCATTTTAATCCATCATCATTTAGTTCTTCAACTTTTCACACTGATTTCAATTAATGCCTTAACTTAATTTTCAAAGAATTCAATCCTAATTTAAAAAGGAAAAAAAAAAAAAAAGCTAATCTGAAATGAAAACCCTCAGGTGGTATGAAGCCAATGTCTCCATCACCACCTCTTAATTCTTCCTCCTGATCCTTTTCTTCCACGGGGTGGAATATTAAGGACACTGTGGACAGGACAGGAGGGTCTATCTTCCTGCTGAGGAGAGATCTCTGTTTGGTGACTGTTATTATATTAATTTTTTACTAATCTTGTTTCCCAATAGTGCAGTTTAGCAAACAGAACAAGAATTGATGCAAGAATTTCAAGAATCTTGGATGTATTAATAAAACATAGGTTTCTGGCTCTACGCTTCTTCCTCTCCAATACCTTTACAAAACTGAGCTTCAGGGTATAATTGCCTTGATACTGGTCAAGACCATCCTTGAACCCATGTATTTCTAATTTGTTTCTTTACTAGCACATAATCCAACTCACCTCACATGCCCACTCTGATACCATTCCTCTCTCTCTTAAGCTAGCAGTAGTAATTAGCTGATAATTTGTAAATCTAGTGTGCACTGTGAACCTGAAACTGGTTTATTCAATTTAATGCAACTTTGTGTCATTTCGGGGGAAGGCAGAAAGTATATTGCCTTCTACAGGTCTCATGCATTATATATGACTGAAAATACAAATGATATTTATATTGCAAACATTTTAATTCTAATGTGTGTGAGTTGGAGATATATATTTAATAATATGTAATAATACTCTTGGAGAAGGCAATGGCACCCCACTGCAGTAACTTGCCTGGAAAATCCCATGGATGGAGGAGCCTGGTGGGCTGCAGTCCATGGGGTCGCTAGGAGTCGGACACGACTGAAGTTACTTAGCATTAAAACTCTGATGTTACAAGTTAGATGTGAGAAGATTGAATGTAAGTTGGTTAATAAGTCAGTGCTTTAAATTAGAAAACTTTGTTTACAATTCTCTTTATTATAGAAACCGTTACATAATTCACTTAAGCATCAGAAATCATACTTTTAAAAATCAGTTTCTAAATTAAACTGACCATGAAAATAGAGGTACCCAATCATGAGATTACCCATGTTAGTTTGTATCCCTGAAGTTATTTGTTCCTTGTTTCAGCTCTTGCTTTTAATTTCATCAGTTGTGATTTCAATTGCTCATTGGAAATGGCATAAACAGTTTACAATAGAATTTGAAAAACAATAGCTGCGTGTATCGGAGAAGGCAATGGCAACCCACTCCAGTACTCTTGCCTGGAAAATCCCATGGACAGAGGAGCCTGGCAGGCTGGTGTCTATGGGATCGCTAGGAGTCAGACATGACTGAGCGACTTCACTTTCACTTTTCACTTTCATGCATTGGAGAAGGAAATGGCAACCCACTCCAGTGTTCTTGCTTGGAGAATCCCAGGGACAGGGGAGCCTGGTGGGCTGCCGTCTATGGGGTCGCACAGAGTCGGACACGACTGAAGCGACTTAGCAGCAGCAGCAGCAGCTGCATGTATATATATAACTGAGTAACTGCTATATACTGGGAACTGAGACAACACTGTTAATCAGTTATACTCCAATATGAATTAAAAATTTTAGGAAAAGAACTTAGAGTCATTATACAAAGTGTTTTTAAAAATTGAAATATTTTAATAAAATGAGAAAATGTCCAAAGCTGAATAAGTAGGTACTGTATGATCAGCACAATCATATGCATATATTCAGTATATCTATAGGAAAATCCTGTTAAATCTTATATACACCATTAAGAATGGTTACTTCTAGGCTGGTAGGAAAGATCAGTTAATTTTATTTTATATTTTATAAACTTTTATATTCTCCAAATTTTTACAGTGAGCTACTACTCAGTTACTATATGGATCTCACACATAGTAGGTATTACAAAAATATTAAATGTCTTTGTACTCAAATAGCATCAAAGAAACGAGTGAAGATTTATTTTGTTACTAATAAAAAGTTATTTGAATTGCCTAGAAAGCAACTGCACTAAAATATCTTATTGCCCTGGCTAAGAAGAACAACATAAAACTTAGAGACAGGGGTTAGCCCTTGGCATGAAGAGCCTTCACAGGAGAAAGTTAAAATGACTCATTGATGCACTGGGGTCTAATTAAGCAAGTGAAGCATGAGGGTGATATCATCAAAAATTGTTCTAACGGTAGGGAAGCGATTATGGAAACTATTGCAATGGTCAAGTTCACTCATAATGAACACATGAATAAGAAACTGCATTAGCCACTGAAAGCAAAGTTTCATCTGAGTTATATTTTTTTTTTTTTCAGGGATAACAAGCAAAGTCAATGCCTATTCTCATTTGCTTTTTGGAAGAAAAGTGAAAGATTAAGGTCTCAAATGACCATAAAACTCCAAATAAAATCAGGCAAATAACATAGTCAAGGCCATACAGACAAATTGAGATTTCAAAAATCACTTAAGTAATCATTTTGGCTTCACCTAGAACATATAAACATAAGGGAATTCAAGCTGAAGAATAATTGTGCTTGTCTTTAACTTTGACACATCGCTCTTCTCAGGCTTCTGACCTTTGGGGCTTTCCTATTTCCTGATGACCCATCTCACTAATACACTAGTGGAATGTAGTGATCAGAGATAATGTCTTTGGCAGAATATCACTCCATTTATTCATGGCTCTATTATTCACTTATTTATTCAATACATATTTGTGGAGCTTTCTTTTTAAAAGATTTTTGGAGTGCCTTAAAGCTGCTAAGAGGTGTCCTAAATGCTAGAGATATAAAAGGTAATTAAAGTAGAAAAATTTCCACTTTCCTGAAACCCTTATTCTACAAGGAAAGATAGAAAATTAATAACCCAATTGGGCTGAGATGATGGGCTGAACATTTAACTCACATTGTGAGAAAACTCTAAGGAAAACTCAGTGTTGTCCTAGGGGTCGGCTTCATACTGCTTCCCTGCCGGACTAAGGGGCGCTGCTGGGTTTTCAGTTCAGTCTTTCCCTCTGGGTGTAGGCAAGGTTTCCGGGGGGTGGTGATGTTTTCCCTCAGCTACCTTAGCTCCTCTCAGTTCTCATGGGCTGTGGACCCCAGCCACCATCCCTCCTGTCCATCCTGCTCAGGGACCTGGGGGAATCCAGCCTCTGCTGCAGGTTGCTATCTGTCCCATGCTGAGTCACCAGCAGACTGCCAGTTTCACTTAGGTGACTTTTCATTAGGCTAAACTTCAGGGCCTCTGCCATCGGGCTAGACTGTCAAATTTATTATGCTATGTCCTGATTTGGACGGGGCTGTTGAGGGAGAAAATGTCAACAGAAGAGATCTTAGTTACACTATTTGCTATTTTAAAAGCAAGAGGCTCAATAAAATAAAGCTGAAAATTTCCCCTAAGTTAATCAACAACTTTAAAGAAATCCAAAATAAAATTAAGATAATTTGAACTTCAAAACCTGAGTCTAAAGTTCATATGGAGAAATAAGTAAGCAAGATTATTCATAAAATTTTTTTTCTCTTTATTTTATTTTATTATTTTTTTTAAATTTTATTTTATTTTTAAATTTTACATAATTGTATTAGTTCTGCCAAATATCAAAATGAATCTGCCACAGGTATACATGTGTTCCCCATCCTGAACCCTCCTCCCCCCTCCCTCCCCATACCATCCTCTGGGTCGTCCCAGTGCACCAGCCCCAAGCATCCAGTATCGTGCATTGAACCTGGACTGGCAACTCGTTACATACATGATATTTTACATGTTTCAATGCCATTTTCCCAAATCTTCCCACCCTCTCCCTCTCCCACAGAGTCCATAAGACTGTTCTATACATCAGTGTCTCTTTTGCTGTCTCGTACACAGGGTTATTGTTACCATCTTTCTAAATTCCATATATATGCATTAGTATACTGTATTGGTGTTTTTCTTTCTGGCTTACTTCACTCTGTATAATAGGCTCCAGTTTCATCCACCTCATTAGAACTGATTCAAATGTATTCTTTTTAATGGCTGAGTGATACTCCATTGTGTATATGTACCATGGCTTTCTTATCCATTCATCTGCTGATGGACATCTAAGTTGCTTCCATGTCCTGGCTATTATAAACAGTACTGCGATGAACATTGGGGTACACGTGTCTCTTTCCCTTCTGGTTTTCTCAGTGTGTATGCCCAGCAGTGGGATTGCTGGATCATAAGGCAGTTCTATTTTCAGTTTTTTAAGGAATCTCCACACTGTTCTCCATAGTGGCTGTACTAGTTTGCATTCCCACCAACAGTGTAAGAGGGTTCCCTTTTCTTCACACCCTCTCCAGCATTTATTGCTTGTAGACTTTTGGATCGCAGCCATTCTGACTGGTGTGAAATGGTACCTCATAGTGGTTTTGATTTGCATTTCTCTGATAATGAGTGATGTTGAGCATCTTTTCATGTGTTTGTGAGCCATCTGTATGTCTTCTTTGGAGAAATGTCTATTTAGTTCTTTGGCCCATTTTTTGATTGGGTCATTTACTTTTCTGGAGTTGAGCTGTAGGAGTTGCTTGTATATTCTCGAGATTAGTTGTTTGCCAGTTGCTTCATTTGCTATTATCTTCTCCCATTCTGAAGGCTGTCTTTTCACCTTGCTAATAGTTTCCTTTGATGTGCAGAAGCTTTTAAGTTTGATTAGGTCCCATTTGTTTTTTTTTTTTGCCTTTATTTCCAATATTCTGGGAAGTGGGTCATAGAGGATCCTGCTGTGATGTATGTCAGGGAGTGTTTTGCCTATGTTCTTCTCTAGGAGTTTTATAGTTTCTGGTCTTACGTTTAGATCTTTAATCCATTTTGAGTTTATTTTTGTATATGGTGTTAGAAAGTGTTCTAGTTTCATTCTTTTACAAGTGGTTGACCAGATTTCCCAGCACCACTTGTTAAAGAGATTGTCTTTAATCCATTGTATATTCTTGCCTCCTTTGTCAAAGATAAGGTGTCCATATGTGCGTGGATTTATCTCTGGGCTTTCTATTCTGTTCCATTGATCTATATTTCTGTCTTTGTGCCAGTACCATACTGTCTTGATAACTGTGGCTTTGTAGTAGAGCCTGAAGTCAGGTAGGTTGATTCCTCCAGTTCCATTCTTCTTTCTCAAGATCGCTTTGGCTATTCGAGGTTTTTTGTATTTCCATACAAATTGTGAAATTACTTGTTCTAGCTCTGTGAAGAATACTGTTGGTAGCTTGATAGGGATTGCATTGAATCTATAGATTGCTTTGGGTAGTATACTCATTTTCACTATATTTATTCTTCCAATCCATGAACATGGTATATTTCTCCATCTGTTAGTGTCCTCTTTGATTTCTTTCACCAGTGTTTTATAGTTTTCTATATATAGGTCTTTAATTTCTTTAGGTAGATATATTCCTAAGTATTTTATTCTTTCCGTTGCAATGGTGAATGGAATTGCTTCCTTAATTTCTCTTTCTTTTTTCTCTTTATTAGTGTATAGGAATGCAAGGGATTTCTGTGTGTTGATTTTATATCCTGCAACTTTACTATAGTCATTGATTAGTTCTAGTAATTTTCTGGTGGAGTCTTTAGGGTTTTCTATGTAGAGGATCATGTCATCTGCAAATAGTGAGAGCTTTACTTCTTCTTTTCCAATTTGGATTCCTTTTATTTCTTTTTCTGCTCTGATTGCTGTGGCCAAAACTTCCAAAACTATGTTGAATAGTAATGGTGAAAGTGGGCACCCTTGTCTTGTTCCTGACTTTAGAGGAAATGCTTTCAATTTTTCACCATTGAGGATAATGTTTGCTGTGGGTTTGTCATATATAGCTTTTATTATGTTGAGGTATGTTCCTTCTATTCCTGCTTTCTGGAGAGTTTTTATCATAAATGGATGTTGAATTTTGTCAAAGGCTTTCTCTGCATCTATTGAGATAATCATATGGTTTTTATTTTTCAATTTGTTAATGTTGTGTATTACATTGATTGATTTGTGGATATTGAAGAATCCTTGCATCCCTGGGATAATGAAGAATAATATTGAAATTCTAAACACATATTATAAAATTATGGTTTCCAAAATTCTGTAATGCCAGTGCATAAATTAACAGATTATTTAAGAAGAAGAGAAAATATATAAATACATCCAAATACATATACAAATTTAATGAATGATAAAGTTGGAGTTTCAGTTTTGTAATAAATGACATTTCAACAATTGTGTAGACCCATGGAAAACACAGAAATTAGAATCCTGTCTCACACTATTACTCCAGGGAAAATTCCACATAAGTTAACTATTTAAACATAAAAATAAAACCCACAAAAATCCTAGATGATACCATGGAAGAATATTAAAAAAAAAAATATGTCAGGTGGAGAAGGCTTTTTCTCACCATGGCACAAAAAATCAGAACTCATAAAAGAAAAAAAAATTAAAACCAATATGTATTTTTAAATTCCATTACAAAATCAATACTAGTACAATCAAAGGATAAATATTAATATGAAAAAAAAAATCCACAACTCCTATCCATAGGACTAATATTTTAACATGAAAAACTTCTCTAACTAATGAAGAAGAAATACTTGGGAAATAAATAACTAACCAATATGGGCAAATATCATCACATAAAATTAATTACACAGGTTTGATCCTATAAAGTATCTGAAAAATCACATTAAATAGCCATGCACATTAAAACTATTATTATTTTTTTACTTATTTTATTGATAAAAATGAAAACATATTGATCAGTGTTTGGTGGATTAGAAATTTATATATATATATAGCACAAAACTTAGCTAAATGTAGTTATATATTTCTCCTGAATACTTCTGTTTAGTCCTGGCCTATTTTCCTAAAATATCCCATATTAATTTGCTAACCTACTTAAGCTTTATTTTTGCCTTTCTGCCCATTCTCCATCAAATAAAATTTCCCTGTTTTCTGAACTCTTTATGAAATGCTGATGCATCCTCTATTTTCAACTATATATGAAATAGTCAAACTATACCTTACAGTATAGTTAGTAGGACATGATACTTACATATCATGAAATTTGGACCACATTTTGCTCTTTATTAAGCCCAGTGCCTGAACTTTTCATTTATTAGTAGTAAAGATATCTGTAATAGTATTAGATTCTGCAGTTTCTACAGATTTCAAATGTTTTTTCACTTGGTACCACAACAACTTCCAGGGCCAAGTATCTCTATTTACTTTATTCTAGATGGTGACAGCAGCCATAAAATTAAAAGGCAATTGCTCCTTGGAAGGAAAGCTATGGCAAACCTAGACAGAGTATCAAGAAGCAAAGATGTCACTTTGCCAACAAATGCTGTATGGTCAAACCTATGGATTTTCCAGTACTCGTGTACAGATGTGAGAGCTGGACCATAAAGAAAGCTGAGCACTGAAGAATTGATGCTTTTGAATTGTGATGCTGGAGAAGACTCTTGCAGTTCTTGAGATTTCCTCAGACTGCAAGGAGATCAAAACAGTGACTCCTAAAGGAAATCATTCCTGAATATTCACTGGAAAGACTATTGCTGAAGCTGAAGCTCCAATACTTTGGCTACCTTATGTGAAGAGACAACTCATTGGAAAGGACCCTCATGCTGGGGAAGATTGAAGGCAGGAGGAGAAGTGGGTGACAGAGGATGAGAAGGTGGGATGACATCACTGACTCAATGGACATGAGTTTGAGCAAGCTCCGGGAGATAGTGAAGGACATGGAAGCCTGGTGTGCTGCAGTCCATGGGGTCACAAAGAGTCAGACACAACTTAGCAACTGAACAACAACTGAAGAAAAATTGATTCAAAGAGAAGAAGGGGACGACAGAGGATTAGATGGCTGGATGGCCTCACTGACTCGATGGACGTGAGTCTGAGTGAACTTCGGGAGTTGGTGATGGACAGGGAGGTCTGGCGTGCTGCGATTCATGGGGTCGCAAAGAGTCGTACACGATGACTGAGCGACTGAACTGAACTGAACTGATGACTACATATTGACCAGGTAGGACGTACAGCATTGGAGTTTTAATTCAGAGGACTTAGATAGATAGCTAATTAGATGGATGGATGAAATGGTAGATAGATATAGATGATAATAGACAGATGGTTATGGAAATATCAATTCTGGCTCTTCCACATACTGATCATGTGAGATTTAGCAATTAGTTTTTTGAAGTTAGTTGTCTTACCTATAACATGGAGACAAGAAGGAAACCCTACCTGAGGGTTTCTGGGAATTTAAATTTAAAAAATGAAAATAAAACATTTGACAGAACCAGTCCCATAAAAACTGCTCAACTACTGTGACTATATTTGATTTTCAATAATGCAGCTTTTGTTAGCTAGATTTATGTTTCTAGAAAGTTTCGTTCTGATTCAGCTCCTTTGTAGGTGACTCAAAATTTTGGCAGTTGGTCATTTTTGGTGATATATTGATGACAAATTCAATAATTGAAATATATTTAGTAGTTTACTAGTGTACTTTTCTCATATATAATCCGATCAAAGAACTAGTAATCTGATAAAATGGGAGTTGGCATTGAAGGATTTTATTATTCACTGTTACTCCAATATCATCTCTTCAGGCCTGTTCTTGGTTACATTGTATATAATGCTTGAATGATACTTTGTTTGATTAGTGTCTATTCTTTTTTTTTTTTTCCTAAAGCTTTGTTAAAACGTTTGTTCTATAGCAGTATGAATTTCTCTTTTCTTTTTGGTTTTGTACAGAATCTAATCTTGTTCACTCATACAATTTAATTCTCTTAATTACCAGATATTCTTGTCAAAAGTCCCAAATCCTATGAAATAATAGATCATCAATTCCTATTGTGGAGAGAGTAGCTACATGAAGTAGCTTTAATTCAGAAGTCAGTTTCTGTTGGTGTGAAAGGGAATGTTCCTTCATCTTTTTCAGCTACTGAATTATGATGGATATATACACAAATACTAGCAAGAACAATATTAATGTGAAAACTTGGAGACAGGAAATTATTTTATTTCACTAATATTTTCTTCTTTTTAATTAGGAATAATAAAAACTAAAATTATGCTATTAAAACAATTTTAGCGATGATTTAGTTTTGATTTACTGCATAATTATAGCAATAATATTTTCTATTTTCATAATGATTTTCTTCCTCATCTGAAAATGAAATTAATAATTTCATATTCACAGTAGCTTATGAAGAAGGTAGCTATAAAACCCTATAGGAAAAAAAAAGTTTAAAAATAAAATAAATTCAAATTTTTAGAATAGCATGTTGATACTTAACTAAGAGAGGTTTTCCATCTTCCATCATAGATTAATCAGACCTGAAGAAAGAGGAAATTATTAACAAAGCTATGGAATTTAAAATATATCTTAATAAAAACAAATTTTCTAAGCCAGTGTTTTGAAAAGCACAGGCAAGATGATAGAACTTGGTTCTGACAGTAAATTATAAATTGTAAATTTATAGTAAATTGTATGATTAAATTGAATTATCTGAATAGATTCATTTCTCCATCAAAATACTTTTGAATGTTTTCTCTGCCTGAGAATACTGTCCTATGAGTAAAGGATACTGTGATAAACTGAAGTCTATTTTGGTTAAAAACATCTATTTATGTAATATATAATTGCTAACATATTTAATTTCTACTTTATAGCTATATCTTCTTTATATATAATTTATTGATATATTTAGGGTTTCCCAGGTGGCATTAGTAGTAAAGAATTCACTTACCAATGTAGACTCATTGGTAGACATTCAAGGAAGAAGAAGAAGCTTCAACAAAATGGCAGAATGGGTGCAATCAGGTTAAAATCAAATCCCATACTTGCTGGGTGGAAAACTCACAAAATGGAGAACAATAATACCCAAGAAGCTCTCACACTATCGTGAATGTTCTAGGCTCCACATCAGACTTCCCAACCGGGGATCTGGCAAAGGGCCTGGGGATCCCCAGAGACCTGACTTTGAAGGATAGCAGGATTTGATTACAGAGCTTCCACAAGATGATGAAACAGAAACACTTGGAGGGCACAAACAAAACCTTGTGTGCACAAGGACCCAGGGAAAAGGAGACGTGACCCACAAGAGACTGAGCCAGACCTGCCTGTGAGTTTGTGGGTGCCCTGTGGATGTGAGGGTTGGCAGCGGCCTGCAGTGGGGACAAGGGCACTGGCAGGAGCAGTCCTGGGAGACACATGTTGGCATGAGCTCTTTTGGAGGGCCCCTTGGTCTCTTCAGGCCAAACAGCTAACAGAGAGACAGCACAGACCCACCCATCAGCAGAAAATTGGATTAAAGGTTTACTGAGCATGGCCCTGCCCACTAGGGCAAGATCAGATTTTCCCAGAATCCTTCAGCTGGTACAAGCCTCTTATGCTCATCCATCAGAGGGCAGAAAAAGAAGCAAGAACTACAATCCCACAGCCTCCAGAATGAAAATCACAACCACAGAAAGCTAACAAAATGAAAATGATCGCATGTATCACAGCCTTGTGTAACTCAGTGAATCTATGAGCTATGCCGTGAGGACCACCCAAGATGGACGGGTCATGGTGAAGTGCTCTGACAGAACATGCTCTACTGGAGAAAAGAGTGGCAACTCATTACAGTATCCTTGCCTCAAGAACCACATGAGCAACATGAAAACGCAAAAATATATAACACCAGAAGATGAATCCCCAAGTTCAGTAGGTGTCCAATATGCTATTTGGGAAAGAGAACCAAAGTGGAAGTGATACTCAGCTGTGGATGTACCTTGTGTTGAAAATAAAGTCTGATGCTGTAAAGAACAATATAACATGGGGACCTGGAATGTCAAGTCTATGAATCAAGGAAAATGGGATATGGTCAAGCAGGATATGACAAGAGTGAACATCAACATCTCAGGAATCAGTGGACCAAAATGGATGAGAATGAGAAAGTTTAATTCAGAAGACCATTATATCCAATGCTGTGGGCAAGAATACCTTAGAAGAAGTGGAGGAGCCCTCATTGTCAATGAAAGACTCCAAAATGCAGTACTTGGGTGCAATCTCAAAAACTATACAATGACCTTGGTTCAATTCCAAGTCAACCCATTCAACATCACAGTAATCCAAGTCTATGTCCAAACCATTAATGTCAAAGAAGCTGAACAATTCTTGAAGATATACAAGACTCTCTAGAACTAACATCAAAAAAGATGTTCTTTTCATCATAGGTAATTGGAATGCAAAAGTAGAAAGTCAAGATATACCTGGAGTAACAGGTAAGTTTGACCTTATAATACAAAATGAAGCAGGGCAAAGGCTAACAGAATTTTGTCACAAAAACATACTGTCCTTAGCAAATAACCTCTTTGAACAATACAAGACTCTACACATGGACATCACCAGAAGATCAATATCAAAATCAGACTGGTTATATTCTTTGTAGCCAAAGATGGAGAAGTTCTATAATGTCAGAAAAAAACAAGATCTGGAGCTTACTGTGACTCAGATCATCACCTCTATATTGCAAAATTCAGGCTTAAATTGAAGAAAGTAGGGAAAACTATTAGATCATTCAGGTATTATCTAAATCAAATCCCTTATAATTATATAGTGGAGATGATGAATAGATCAAGGGATTAGATTTGGTAGACAGAGTGCCTGAAAAAATATGAATAGAGATTCATAACATTGTACAGGAGGTGGTGACTAAAACCATCCCAAAGAAAAATAGATGCTAGAAGGCAAAATGGTTGTCTGGTGAGGCCTTACAAATAGCAGAGGAAAGAAGAGAAAAAAAAAGGCAAAGGAGAAAGGGAAAAATACACCCAACTGAATGCAGAGTTCCAGAGAAGAGCAAGGAGAGTTAAGAAAGTCTTTTTAAGTAAAATAATGCTAAGATATAGAGGGAAACAATAGAATGGGAAAGACTAGAGATCTCATTAGGAAAATTGAAGATACTACAGGAAAATTCCTTTCAAAGATGGGCACAATAAAGAACAGAAACAGCAAGGACCTAACAGAGGCAGACATGATTAAGAAGAGGTATCAAGAACACACAGAAGAACTATTAAAAAGAAAAAAAAAAAAGATCTTAATCACTGGGATAACCACAATGGTGTGGTCACTCTCCTAGACCCATACATCCTGGAGCGTAAGTCAAGTGGGCCTTAGGAAGCATTAGTACAAAGTTAGTGGCGGTGATGGAAATGCAGCTGAGCTATTTGAAATCCTAAAATATCATGCTCTTAATGTGCTGCACTCACTATGCCAGCAAATTTGGAAAGCACAGCAATGATGATCAGACTGGAAAAGTTCAGTTTTCATTTCAATCTCAAAGAAGGGCAATGCCAAGAAATGTTCAAACTACTGTACAAGTGTGCTCATTTCACATGTTAGCAGGGTAATGCGCAAAATCATATAAGCTGGGCTTCAACAGTATGTGAACTAAGAACATCCAGATGTACAAGCTGGATTTAGAAAAGGCAGTGGGAACAGAGATCAAATTGCTTACATCTGTTGGATCATAGAAAAAGGAAGGAAATTCCAGGGGTGGAAAAATCTACTTCTGCTTCACAGACTGTGCTAAAGCCTATGATTGTGTGGATCAAAGCATATTGTGGAAAATTCTTAAAGTTATGGGAATACCAGACCACCTTACCTATCTCCTGAGAAACCTGTATGAAGGTCAAGAAGCAACTAGAACCAGACGGAATAACAGACTGGGTCAAAGTTGGGTAAGGAGTATGACAACACCGTATATTGTCACCCTACTTATTTAACTTATATGCAGAGTACATTATGTGGAATGCCATACTGGATGAATCATAAGCTGGAATCAAGTTTGCTGGGAGAAATATCAACAACCTCAGATATGTAGATGACATTATCCTTATGACAGAAGGTGAAGAGGAACTTGATGAGGGTAAAAAAGGAGAGTGAAAAAGCTGACTTAAAATTCATCATTTGATAACCTAAGATCATGGCATCTGGTCCCATTACTGCATGCCTAACAGATGGGGGAAAAGTGGAAACAGTAGTAGATTTTACTTTCTTGAGCTCCAAAATCACTCCGGATGGTGACTGAAGCCATGAAATTAAAAGATGCTTGCTCCTTGGAAGAAAAGCTATGACAATGCTAGACAGAGTACCAAAAATCAGAAATTTACCAACAAAGTTCCTTACATTCAAAGCTGTGGTTTTTCCAGCAGTCATGTACAGATGTGAGAACTGAACCATATACAAGGCTGAGCACCAAAATAATTGATGCTTTCAAACTGTCGCACTGGAGAAGACTCTTGAGAGGCTTTTGGACAGCAAGATCAAAACAGTCAATCCTAAAGGAAATCAGCCCTGAACATTCACTGGAAAGACTAACGCTGAAGCTGAAGCTCCAATATTGTTGCCACCTGATGTGAAGTGCCGACTCTTTGGAATAAAACCCTGATACTGGGAAAGACTGAAGGCAGGAGAAGGGGATGACAGAGGATGAGATGGTTGAATGACATCATCAACTCAATGGACATGAAGTTGAGCAAACTCTGGGAGACAGTGAAAGACAGGGAAGCTTGGCATGCTGCAGTCCGAGAAGCTGTCAGCATGTCAGGATGACTTGGGCCTGATTTAATAACCGAACAAAAACAGCAATTTGTTTATTTTATTTTATTTGGTTTTGCTATATCTTTGGTTGTCCTATTGCTCTGCCTGGGCTTTCTCTATTTGCAGGGAGCTGGGACTACTTGATTTGTGGTGTGAGGGTTTCGCCTTGCAGTAGCTTGTCTTGCTGGGGAGTATATGCCCTGGAGAGCATAGGCTTCAATAGTTGATGCAAGCAGGCTCAGTAATTGTGGCACCCCAGCTCTGATGTTCTGAGGCATGTTAGAATCCTTCTGGACCAGAGACTGAGCCCATGTCTCCTGCATTTGCAGTTAGATACTGATCCACTGTGCCACCAGGGAAGTCCTATATCTTCTTGTTAAAACTAGTTCAACGATTAAGTGTGTAATGTAATTCAAGCAATGATCCCAGGAGTTCACTTCAGTTGACTCATTCAGTTGTGTCAGACTCATTGTGACCCAATGGGCTGCAGCACACCAGGCTTCCCTGTCCATCACCAAAACTCAGAACTTGCTCAGATTTATGTCCATTAAGTCAATGATGTCATCCAACCTTTGCATCCTCGGTTGTCTCCTTCTCCTCCTGCCTTCAATCTTTCCCAGCATCAGGATCTTTTCTAATGAATCAGTTTTTGCATGAGGTGCCCAAAGTACTGGAGCTTCATCTTCAGCATCAGTCCTTCCAATGAATATTCAGGACTGATTTCCTTTAGGATGGACTGATTTGATCTCTTTGCAGTCCAAGGGACTCTCAAGTGTCCTCTCCAAAGAAACAGTTCAAAAGCATCAGTTCTTTGGCACTCAGCTTTCTTCACAGTCCAACTCTCAAATCCATACATGATAACTGGAAAAACCATAGCTTTGACTACATGGACCTCTGTTGGTAAAAGTTTCTCTGCTTTCTATTATGCTGTCTAGGTTGGTCATAACTTTTCTTTTAAGGAACAAGTGTCTTTTAATTTCATGTCTGCAGTCTCCATCTCAGTGATTTTGGAGCCCAAGAAAATAAAGTCTGCCATTGTTTCTGCTGTTTCCCCATCTATTTGCCATGAAGTGAAAGAAACAGATTTCCATGACCTTAGTTTTTTGAAGGTTGAGTTTTAAGCCAGCTTTTTCACTCTCCTCTTTCACTTTATTCAAGGGGCTCTTTAGTTTCTTTTTGCTTTATGCCATAGGGTGGTGTCATCTTGATATCTGAGGTTATTGATAGTTATCCTGGCAATCTTGATTCCAGCTTGTGCTTCAACCAGTTCAGCATTTCATATGATGTACTCTGCATATAAGTTAAATAAGCAAGGTGACAATAGCCTTGACATATCCCTTTCTCAATTTGGAACTAGTCTGTTGTTCCATGTCCAGTTCTAGCTGTTGTTTCTTGACCTTCAAACAGATTTCTGAAGAGGCAGGTTAGGTGGTCTGGTATTCCCGTCTCTATAAGATAGTTTTCCACAGTTTATTGTGATCCACACAGTCAAAGGCTTTTGCATAGTCAATGAAGCAAAAGTAGATGTTTTTGTGGAATTCTCTTGCTTTTTCCATGATCCAACAGATGTTGGCAATGTGATCTCTGGTTTCTCTGCCTTTTCTAAATCCAGTTTGAACATCTGGAAGTTCCTAGTTCATGTACTATTGAAAACTATCTTGGAAAATTTTGAGCATTACTTTTCTAGCATGTGAGATGAGTGTATTTGTGCAGTAGTTTGAACATTATTTGACATCACTCTTCTTTGGGATTGGAATGAAAACTGACCTTTTCCAGTCCTGTGGCCATTGTTGAGTTTTCCAAATTTTCTGGCATATTGAGTGCAGCATTTTCACAGCATCATCATTTAGGATTTGAAATAGCTCAGCTGGAATTTCATCACCTTCACTAACTTTGTTCATAGTAATGCTTCCTAAGACCCACTTGAGTTCACACTCCAGGATGTCTGACTCTGTGTGAGTGATCACACCATCATGGTTATCTCAGTCATTAAGATATCTTTTGTATAGTTCTTCTGTGTATTCTTGCCACCTCTTCTTAATATCTTCTGCTTCTGTTAGATCCCTACCATTTCTGTCCTTTATTGAGCCCATCTTTGCATGAAATATCCCCTTGGTATCTCTAATTTTCTTGCAGAGATCTCTAGTCTTTCCCATGCAATTGTTTCCCTCTATTTCTTTGAATTAATCACTGAGGAAGGCTTTCTTATCTCTCCTTGCTATTCGTTGAAACTCTGCATTCAGACGGATGTATCTTTCCTTTTTTCCTTTGTCTATCACTTCTCTTATTTTCCCAGCTATTTATAAGGCCTTCTCAGACAACCTCTTTGCATTTTTTCTTCTCGAGGATGGTTTTGATCACCACCTCTTGTTCAAAGTTACTAACTTTTGTCCATAGTTCTTCAGGCACTATATCCAATCTAACGCCTTGAATCTATTTGTCACTTCCACTGTAAAATCATAAGGGATTTGATTTAGATCATACCTGAGTGGTGTAGTGGTTTCCCTACTTTCTTCAATTTAAGTCTGAATTTGGCAATAAGTTCATGATCTGAGTCATAATCAGCTCCTGGTCTTGTTTTTCTGACTATATAGAGCTTTTCCATCTTAAGCTTCAAAGAATATAATTTATCTGATTTTGGTATTGACCATCTCGTGATGTCCATGTGTAGACTCTTCTCTTGTGTTGAAGAGGGTGTTTGCTATGACCAGTCTTGGCAAAACTCTGTTAGACTGTGCCCTGGTTCATTTTGTACACTACAGGCAAAATTCCTGTTATTCCAGGTATCTCTTGACTTGCTACTTTTGCATCCCAGTTCTCTATGATGAAAAGGATATATTTTTTTGATGCTAGTTCTAGAAAGCCTTGTAGGTCTTCTTAGAATGGTTCAACCTTCAGCTTCTTTGGCATTAGCGGTCGGGGCATAGACTTGGATTACTGTGATATTGAATGGTTTGTCTTGGAATCGAACAGAGGTCATTCTGGCCTTTGAGATTGCACCCAGGTACTGCATTTCAGACACTTTTGTTGACTATGAAAAAGTGAAAGAAAAGTGAAGTCACTCAGTTGTGTCCGACTCTTTGTGACCCCATGGACTTCAACCCACCAGGCTCCTCCATTCAAGGGATTTTCAGGCAAGAGTACTGGAGTGGCCTGCCATTTCCTTCTCCAGGGCATCTTTTCAACCCAGGGATTGAACCCAGGTCTCCTACATTACAGACAGACACTGGATTGTCTGAGTCACCAGGGAAGCCCACTATGAGGGCTACATCATTTCTTCTAAGGGATTTTTGCCCACAGTAGTAGATGTAATGGTCATCTGAATTAAATTTGCCCATTCTGGTCCATTTTAATTCACTGATTCCCAAAATATTAATGTTCACAGTTGCCATCTACTGTTTTATCACTCTCAATTTACCCTGTTTCATGGACTTACCATTCCAAGTTCTTGTGCGATATTATTCTTTACAGCATCAGATTTTACTTCCATCATCAGTCACATCCACAACTGGGCACTGTTTTCTCTTTGGCTCAGCCTCTTCATTCTTTCTGGAGCTATTTTTCCACTCTTCTCTGGTAGCATATTTGGCATCTACCAACCTGGGGAGTTCATCTTTCAGTGTTATATCTTTTGGCCTTTTCATACTGTTCATGGTGTTCTCAAGGCAAGAATACTGAAGTAGCTTGCCATTCCCTTCTCCAGTGGACCATGTTTTGTGAGAACTTTCTACCATGACCCATCTATCTTGGGTGGCCCTACACTGCATGGATCATAGGTTCATTGAGTTAAATAAGGCTGTGATCCAAGGAATTAGTTTGGTTAGTTTTCTGTAATTGTGGTTTCCATTCTATCTGCCCTCTGATGGCTTAGGATAAAAGGTTTGTGGAATCTTCCTGATGGGAGGATCTGGCTGTGGAGGAATCTGGGTCTTGCTCTGATGGGCAAAGCCATGCTCAGTAAATCTTTAATCCAATTTTCTGTTGATGGGTGGTGCTGTGTCCCTCCCTGTAGATTGGTCTGAGGCCAAACTATGATCCGGATGACTGGGTAATGGCGACCTCCTTCAAAAGTGCTTATGCCAGGACTGTTGTATTCCGTGCCCCTGACCCCATGGCAGCCACTGTTGATCCAGGCCTCCACTGGAGACTCTTGGACCCTCACAGGAAAGTCTGTCTCTGTGTCTTGTGGGGTCACTGATTCTTCCTCCTGGGTCCGGGTGGGCACACAGTTTTGTTTGAGCCCTCCAAGCATTTCTGGTGGGTATGGTGTTTGATTCTAAATGCAATTTTGTCACTCCTACGATCTTGTTGGGGCTTCTCCTTTGCCCCTGGATGTGTGGTATCTTTTTTGGTGGGATCCAACATTATTATCCTGTCAATGATTGTTCAGTGATTAGTTACAATTTTTGAGTTCTCACAGGAGAAGATGAGCACATGTCCTTCTATTCTGCCATTTGAGTACACATTACTTAAATGAAAACTTCTTCAGTTTGTCAGTTCTTCAGTCTGTCAGTTCAGTTGCTCAGTCGTGTCCAACTCTTTATGATCCCATGGACTGTAGCACATCAGGCTTCCCTGTTCATCACCAATTCCCAGAGCTTGTTAAAACTCATGTCCATTGAGTCATTGATGCCATCCAACCATCTCATCCTCTGTCATCCCCTTCTCCTCCCACCTTCAATAGGCTCTTTTCCAATGAGTCAGTTCTTCACATCAGGTGGCCAAAGTACTTTAGCTTCAACTTCAGCATCAGTCCTCCAATGAATAGTCAGGACTGATTTCCTTTAGGATTGACTGGTTTGATCTCCTTGTAGTCCAAGGGACTCTAAAGAGTCTTCTCCAACAGCACAATTCAAAAGCATTAATTCTGAGATACACAATATTGCTTTACTGATTTAAGATGAGAAAGGTGTTGTTTAGTGTGATTAGATAATATAGTCTATTTTGCTTAGTTAATCAGGGGAGAATCTTGCATTCTGTGTTAAATTATATAAATGGCTTCATTTGCAATAGCTAATTCATAGATGGATAAAGGGGTTTATGATTTATTCATTTTTTTTTCGGATACGATGTGAACCAACATGAACCAATATAGTAGGGTTCATGCTTGCATACTCTAGTCAAATTTCTGGAAGAACAAAATACCCAAAAAGATGTAGCTTATTATAACTCCTATGATTCTCTTAGTATCATACTCTCTTTCTGTTCTTATGGCTCTAGCTATACCTTACCCTACTTTCTTTCCAAAAGAATATCTTGGAAGATATCATTTCTATCCTTGAAAGATTGTAAGGCAAGTTATATAACCTGTATTGAAGCTACTTTCTTCTTTGCTCTGTGAACCAGACATGTCAGTTAAATTTGAATTCCAGATAAACAACTAAATTTTTTAATATAAATGTATCCCATACATTACAGTAAAGCAAATAGATCTGAAATTCAAATTGTACTGGGCATATTGCATTTATCTGAGCATCCCAGTTCCACGGATGCATATATAGAAGTAAAAGTTGACTGCCTATTGGCTAGGGTGCCAGATGGAGGTAGTTGCTTGCTGGTCAAATTGCAGCAGACTTCTGCTTGCTACCAAATCCTCACTGAAGCTTCAGCCAATACCCCTTCTGCTAAGTCACTTCAGTCATGTCCTACTCTGTGTGACCCCATAGACGGCAGCCCACCAGGCTCCCCCGTCCCTGGGAGTCTCCAGGCAAGAACACTGGAGTGGGTTGCCATTTCCTTCTCCAATGCATGAAAGTAAAAAGTGAAAGTGAAGTCGCTCAGTCATGTCCGACCCTCAGTGACCCCATGGACTGCAGCCTTCCAGCCTCCTCTGTCCATGGGATTTTCCAGGCAGGAGTACTGGAGTGGGGTGCCATTGCCTTCTCCTGACAACTCCCAAATAACTGTACTGGAATTGTACTGCATGGCATCCATTCAATCAAAAGTGATAGAAAAATTGATATTATGCATATATAAAAATGTACTAACAATGGAACCAGCAAGAAGGTTAAATTGTGAGAAAATTTAACAAAAGTTTGTGGGGGAAAAACTTGAGCATGATATGGGTCAAATTACTCATGAGAACTTGGGGCCATCACCTGGGGATATCAGTCATGGGCAATAAATCAGAAATAGTAAACAACAAGCCTGTGACTCTTAATCACATGTGGTAAGCAATAAATAATCAGGAATGTATCTGTAGCTGTTGGTCATGCATACTAAGGAAGAAAAGTTTATTCCCTAGTAGTGTCAGATAGGGGCTTGCCAGTAACATGCCAGAGGCAAATTTCTTTCTCCTATTTTTACCACCCTCACCTCCCCAGCAACTCTCAGAAAATTCTCAAACATAATAAAGATTACCAAGACACATACTCCTGCTTATCTCTCAGGTTTGGAAAACACAGTTTTAATTTTCACTAATGAACAGTAATACTAGTTGAAATATTTCTTTATCTAAGCATCTTGGAATTGTACCAAAGCTGAATGATGTTGGGTGAAGAAGAGTAGACAAGTTAGGCCTGGTCTTCCTTGTTTGATTATATCCTTAGAGGCAGAGGACTTGGGTTTCCAGAATGAGAACCACAGGCATTCTTCTTCACTTTCACTTTCTCATTTTTTTGTTTTGTGGTTGCTTAGCTGCTCAGTCCTGTCTGACTCTTTGTGACCCTTTAACTGTAGCCCACCAGGCTATTCTGTCCATAGGATTTTTCAGGCAAGAATGCTGGTGTGGATTGCCATTTTCCTCCTCCGGGGGATCTTCCTGACCTGGGGGATGAATCCCCACATCCTGCATTGCAGGCAGATTCTTAACCCTCTGAGCCACTCTCTTAAAGCAATTTACTTCCTTTCGGGACCTGCCCATCTAGTATTCCTGCTTCCAGTTCCAAGCACCTTTTCTTGAAAGAGTATCAAAATCATTGGTCCCTTCTTTTTGCCAGCAAATTTTACCAGTTTTGCAATGCTTTCTCTTCTGCATGGCTTCCCTGATAGCTCAGTTGGTGAAGAATCCACCTGCAATGCAGGAGACCCCAGTTCAATTCCTGGGTCAAGAAAATCCACTGGAGAAGGGATAGGCTACCCACGCCAGTATTCTGGCCTGGAGAATTCCATGGACTGAATAGTCCATGGGGTCACAAAGAGTCCAACACGACTGAGAGACTTTCACTTTTCTCTTCTGCATAGTTTTTGTTGCTCTACTTATGACGCAGAAAGGTGATTTCTAAGAATATTTCTAAGGATAGCATCAGAGAGGAAAAACAGGGGAGAAAAATAACAGTATTATCTCAAATAACATAAACAAATGCCTAATTCACCTCTTTACTTTGAACATGAATTGATGTTTATACTCTGCATTTCATCCCCAAGTAACAAAAGTTTCTGCCAACCAAATACCTATTTAGCAAGGAGATTCATGTGAAACAGACTTTCTGAGAGGAGCAAATACTGTAGATTATGTTCTAAGCGAGCTTCTTACTAGCAGAAAAGCAAAGATCAAGAAGTGGATTCATTTCCTTCAAGGTGTTACATCTTCTTATTACTGAGAGCCAAGGGAAATATGAAGGCATTTTAGTTCCAGTCATTTAATTTTGTTTTAATTCCAAAATTTCGTATTCTTTTTCAGAAGGCAAGTGTGTGATAAATTATAAATTCAAATTATGTATTAACATGTGCAGGACACTCTGGGGTTAGAATAGAGATAGTAATAAGTTTGAATAATTTCTTGATTTGGGTCTAAAAACATGATGAGTTTGGAAATTAAAAATAAAAGCCCAAACTTTATATCAATGACAGCATAGTTATTGATGCACACACTTGTAGTTCTCAGATTTTATTTACAAGCAATAAGTTGTTACAATGTGACTTAAAATACAATAATTTATTTTAGAGTTATTACTATAATATTAATGCTATATATTTTAATTTGTAGTTTGTATTAATTATAGAAGTTGATTTTGCTGCTGAAATAAATTCATGTTGAACCATTATTATACAAAATACAAGTAAGTGCTGAAACATGTGTTCAGAAAAGAGTAAGAATATTAGATTTATTATAGATTTCAAAATGGCTGTTTTAATTGATCACAGCATTGCTATCATAAAATGTCAACTACCTCTCACACTAGCCTTTAATAGAGGAAGAATGTGACAAGACTCTTAGAGGTTGTGGTATCTGGTGATTAAAATTTAGGATACTGGTTTTGGAGAGATGAGGGTTGAAATACCTGCCAGGTCAGGGATTTAACTGTGTAATCTTATAGATATATTTACTTTTTGTAAGTCTTTGCTTCTGCATATGTAAAATTTGATGATAATGATATTACACATTGAATAAATACTATATTTTAGGATTTCAAATGAGGATTAAATAAAACAATATGCTAAGTGTCTCTATAGAAGCCCAAATGCAATAAGCACTGACTAAGTAATTTCACCATCACAGGTCTAAATTTACCTTTACAATTGCATACATGAAAAAAATTTTTTTTTCATTTATCTCACCTTTTTCTAAGTAGTTTAAAAGTGTGCATTCTAGGATTTTTCTCTTAAAGCATTTGTCCAGCCTTGTCGGTGGAGGGGCTTCTTAATTCACTCAAACCTTAATGCTTCCATTTTCAGCTGTTCTTTTAAATAATTTCTGGATTTGAATTAGTTCCTTTTCTATCACAAATGCATCATTGTTGTTCATTTTTACCTTATGTCTGTCAAACCTAGAATATCCAGTAGAAATGTCCTTGATGATAGAAAGCTGCTAGATTTTTATTGTCCAATATGCTGGCCACTAATCATATTTCAATGTTTGACTTTGAATTAATTTCATTCAATAAGATTTGAAATGTAGTTCCTCAGTGATGCCAGCCACATTTCAAGTGTTCGATAGTCACATGTAACTCCTGTCTACCATTTTGGATGCCACAGTGACAACTGGTCCAATTACCTCCAGTTTCTCTACAATCAAATCTATTCTTCAGAGTAGTCCTAGTTTAATATTAATAGTGAATACTTCTGATTACATTATTCCCATATTCAGTCTCTTTGGGAATAACAGTATCAAATATAGAAGGGAATTTAATTATCATGTATCCATCAATTAATATTCTAATACTTCGCCTTCCAACTAATATTTTCCCATTTTCTTCCAAGGATATCAGTGAAGAACTTTCCTGAAGACAAATGTAGCTTTGCTGAAATTAACAAAGTTTGTCTATAAAATTCACCTAATTTGCCAGTCTAGCAACTCTATCAAAAAAGAAGTTATTCTTTGTGAGCCCATGCTGGCTCCTAATGATCATTGCTTTTTCTCTCAAATGCTCTCAAAACATCTGTTTAATAACTACTAGAAATTCACTAAGTCCTCTCATGTCAAGCCAAGGAATTTTACTTTTATCCTATGCACAATGGGCAAAAGTTAGTGTTTTTATTTTCATGTCTAATTCTCATGTAAACAATTTCTTAAAATTAGGGATTATACTTGTTTGTACCTGAGCGACTTCACTTTTCACTTTCATGCATTGGAGAAGGAAATGGCAACCCACTCCAGTGTTCTTGTCTGGAGAATCCCAGGGACAGGGGAGCCTGGTGGGCTGCTGTCTATGGGGTCACACCGAGTCGGACATGACTAAAGCAACTTAGCAGCAGCAGCATACCAGAAATGCCTAAATTACAGTATTCAATAAGTATTAGACTAATAGAAAGTAATGACAATAACTGAATATTTTGAGTAGGTGAGTTTAATAATTAAGCATTTACTTATGAAGAATTAGTTTGTATAAAGGATTGAGTGGAGATGGGGGATAAGCAGAGATGGGGGATAAGCAAAGATGGGGGATAAGATTTGTTAAAGGCCCTCTGACAATTTTCAGCTAAGAAAAGATGAATACTTGAATTAAATGAGGGAATTATAGGGATAAATGGGAAGAATAAATGACAGATAGGTAGATATACATACACAGATGTATGTGTGCACATGACTGATCAAGCAAGAGAAATGCAGAGGTCTACAATGACATTCAAGTTCTGGGATTAGCTGTCTTTATTTTTTCGTGTGTGTGGTATTCAATATAATAAAGTCCCTCAAATGACTAATGGTATAATACAATAGGAGATTATTCCTCACTCATAAAATGGAATTCTGGGGGCAGTTCTCTCCAACACAATCATACAGATCCTTAAACTGACAGAGATTTTCCTAATTTCCAGTTTCTAGCAATCAAACTGATCTCAAGTTTCCTTCCAATTTAAAGAAAATTAGAATAAAAGAGCATATATTGAAGATGTCTCTGGTCATATTTATAAGTAGAATATATTACTTCCTCTCCCATTACATCTATTGGAGCTCAGTCCTATGGACACATGTAAGACCAAGGGAGGGAAAAAACATATATTTTAACTGTGTTCTAATAATGAAGAGATACAAAGGGAACATTTCATGCAAACATATGCACAGTAAAGGACAGAAATGGTATGGACCTAACAGAAGAAGAAGATATTAAGAAGGGGTGCCAGAATAGAGAGAAACTATACAAAAATGGTCTTAATGACCTGGATAACCATGCTGGTGGGATCACTCACCTAAAGTCAGATATCCTGTACTATGAAATCAAGTGGGCTTTATGAAGCATCACTACAAACAAAGCTAGTGGAGGTGATAGGATTCTAGCTGAGCTATTTCAAATCCTAAAAGATGATTCTGTTAAAATACTACACTCAACATACCAGCAAATTTGGAAAACTCAGCAGTGGCCACAGGACTGGAAAAGGTCAGTTTTCATTCCAATCCAAAGAAGGGCAATGACAAAGAATACTCAAACTACTGCGTAATTGTCTTATTTCACATGCTAGCAAGGTAATGCTCAAAATCCTTCAAGCTAAGCTTCAACAGTGTGTGAACCAAGAACTTCCAGATGTACAAGCTGGATTTACAAAAGACAGAGGAGCCAGAGAACAAATTGTTAATATCCACTGGATCATAGAAGTAGCAAGAGAATTCCAGAAAAAAATTTACTTCTGCTTCATTGACTGTGCTAAAGCCTTTGACTGTGTGGATCACAGCAAACTGTAGAAAATTCTTAAAGAGATGGGGAAAGCAGATCACCTTACTTGCCTCCTGAGAAATCTGTATCAAGAGGCAACAGTTAGAACTGGACCTGGAACAACAGTGGTTCAAAATTTGAAAAGGAGTATGTTAAGGCTATATATTGTCACCCTGCTTATTTAACTTAAGTGCAGAGTGAAAGTGAAAAGTCAGTCGTGTCCAACTTTTTGTGACCCCATGGATAATACAATCCATGGAATTCTCTAGGCGAGAATACCAGAGTGGTTAGCCTTTCCCTCCTCCAGGGGATCTTCCCAACCCAAGGATTGAACCCAGGTTTCCTCCATTGCAGGCAGATTCTTTACCAGTTGAGCCACCAGGGAAGCCCAAGAATACTGGAGTGGGTAGCCTAACCCTTCTCTAGGAGATCTTCCCAATCCAGGAATGGAACTGGTGTCTCCTGCATTGCAGGTGGATTCTTTACCAACTGAGCTGTGAGGGAAGCCCTTATATGCAGAGTACATCATGCAAAATGCAGGGCTGAATGAAGCTCAAGCTAGAATCAAGATTGCGGGTAGAAATATCAATAACCTCAGATATGCAGATGACACCAACCTTATGTCAGAAAGTGAAGAGGAATTAAAGAGCCTCTTGATGAAGGTGAAAGAGGAGAGTGAAAAGTTGGCTTAAAACTCAACATTCAAAAAACGAAGATCATGGCATCTGGTCCCATCATTTCATGGCAAATAGATGGGGAAACAATGGAAAGTGACATATTTTATTTTTGGGGGGGCTCCAAAATCACTGCAGATGGTGACTGCAGCCATGAAATTAAAAGACACTTGCTCCTTGAAAGAAAAGCTATGATAATCCTTGACAGCATATTAAAAAGCAGAGGGATCACTTTCCTGACAAAAGTATGTATATATTCAAACTATGGTTTTTCCAGTAGTCATTTATGGATGTGAGAGTTGGACCATGAAGAAGGCTGAGCACCAGATAACTGATGCTTTTGAACTGTGGTGTTGGAAAAGACTCTTGAGAGTCCCTTGGACTGCAGAGAGATCAAATCAGTCCATCTTAAAGGAAATCAAGCCTGAATATTCACAGGAAGGATTGTTGCTGAAGCTCCAATATTTTGCCACCTGATGCGAAGGGCCAACTCATTGGAAAAGTCCCTGATTCTGGGAAAGATTGAGGGCAGGAAGTATTGGGGACTACAGAGGATGAAATGGCTGGATAGCATCATCGATTTAATGGACATGAGTTTGAGCAAACATCGGGAGATAGTGAAGGACAGAGAAGCCTGGCATGCTTCAGTCCATGGAATTACAAAGATTTGGACATGACTGAATGACTGAACAACAACAACAAATAATTAAAGGAGAACTATGAATTTAGGTGAGTGCCTTTCATTAACATGACCACAAGAATGGAAGGAGGGCTAATCAAAGAAATTGTTATAGGGTTATTAGTTCATTTTGGATTATAAACTTGAGATACCATTTAAATATGCTCATATAATCCATTAAGGAGAGAGAAATACAATGACTGAGTCCAAGTGAGAGGTTTGCTTTGAGTTGCAGATTTAGATATTGTTGCTTTACAGCTGATTGACGTTAGGAAGTATCTCTTTCAATAAGAGTGTGAACTGAAACTGGACTAGATGGAAAGAGAAAAATAGAGGAAAGAAGAAAAGGCCAATGGTTGAAATTTAGAGTGAGAAAAAAGCTAATTATGTGTAGTCAGAGAGAACTATACAGAGAAGAAAAATAGGGAAAAATATCATGACTGTTAAGAGACACAGATTATAGATAATAGTGTTGAAAATGAGGAGTGGATTTCAATTTCAAATACCATAGAGAGATTAGTCAGATTGGGATGAAAGTATATTGCATGCTTTTGTCAATAATGAGACCCTAATGCTTTAGCAAACAAATTTCAATTATATTGTGAAGGAAAAGTCAGACTAAAATCTTAATTATCAGACAAAGGAGATAGTTTTTAGTCAGAGAATGAGAGAAGGGGAAACACTCATTTTGATGCTGTAGTGATAAATAAAGCATCTTAAGTAATTTTACACATTGAAAAAAGTAATTAGGGGTGAAAATAATTTAGATACAGGTCCAGAGATATGGAATAAGAAGTATGAAGAGGAGGATAATTGTTATATAAGAAAATGGGTCTGTCTTCCTTTAAATAGTCATGAAAAGATGAAAGATGAAAATCATCATCTCTACTAATCTGAGATATAATTTGTTTGGTTTTTAAACTTGAATTGACTTAAAATAGTTTGAAATATATCTAATAATTAGTTAGATTTAATAGTTACACCATAGTTACCAATCATTCATTATTTTTGTCAATAACATCTGACAGTAGTTATGTACTATAAACTTACATGTTAATAGTGAGCTAAGTTTTTTTTAAGGAGCAAAAGAAAAACCATAGAAAATGCTTCAATTAACATTATATAGAGTTACAGTTAGATATATATTAAACAATGATGTTAAGATTGCTATAAAAATGTCAACATTAATGTGAGTTTGATCATTATTTTTGTTAATATTTATATTATTTTAACAAAATATATATGCTTACTAGGATTCATGTTATTGAATCTTTCAACCACCCCATATCGAGACTGCTCTTATATTTATCCTGTTCATTCAAATCCAATTATACTCACAGTAGTAAAGAGAAAACTAGCTAATTGTTGAGTGTGAAACTTAGAAGTTCTCACTTTTTATAGTTACCTGGGATAAACAACATAATGAGTTTGATCCTCTCCACCCCAGGGTGCGTGAACTTAAACTTGGGGAGAAGGATTTTTAGAATCATAATAGGTTAGATATCTTCATGACTGTCTTGTTTAACTATATTTCCCCAAAGTTTGGAGTTCAGTGAAAGAGTTTGAGGTTAAATGCAAAAAGTAAATTCAGCCTGTTTCTTGACTTCATATCAAGAAACTAAGACATAATGACTTTTGGGGAATAGAGGGATGATGGAAATTGTATTTTCTCTATGCTCCCTGCTGGAAACTGATGAAGATGAGACCTGGACTCTTGAAGAAGTGAGCAAAACTACATGGGATGCACAATGATTATCATTATTAAATTGTATAACCCCTGCTTCTAGCTTCCTTTATTTTTCTACCTTCTCCTCATATGCTTATCTCCACTTTTTCTTCACATATAGTAAAGAATATTACAGCTATCTGGACTTTTAGACTTTGGAGTTCCTATAATTCAACTTTTCACCCCAAGCAAGAATTATATTTATAATATTCATACAATGAATGGTCATTGATGCAGGATGATGGCCAATCACATTCTCCATTCTCCTGCATGCCCTCAGGAATAACATGTTGCCATGGTTTTATATTTGTAACCAGGATATATCTCTAAGACAGGAAAGAAAATCTAACTTCCTAAAAAATTGTTTTAAAAATAAGCAAAAACAGAACACATTACCTCTAGGGACCAAATTTCCACCTGAGAGTTATGATTGCTAAAGGAGCTTAGAGTTCTAATCTCCTGGTAAATTTACTACTCAAGTCACTTTGATTTCAGGATTGGTGGATTCTTAAAATGTTAATTATTACAATAATCCCAAACTGCAGTTTTAGTATTACAAAATCAGTAAATGCTTTAGTTTTCAGATCTGAGCAAGAAGTTAATGTCAGGTAAGCAAATGTACAAATATGCACCCCAGCTCTTCCCTATGTTAGAAACCAATAACCAAGTCAACACAATGTTTATTTTAATCATGATTAAGTGATTAGAAAATTCTAACCAAAAACTTGGATTACATAGTTTTAAGAATTCACAAAAATATTAATTTCTTATTTTACCAAGAAAAAAATTTACCAAATTTGGTTTGATTTCAGACATTATCAATATTTATGGTTGGATGGAATCACTGACTCAGTGGACATGAGTTTGAGTAAACTCTGGGAGCTGGTGATGGACAGGGAGGCCTGGCGTGCTGTTGTCCATGGGATTGCAAAGAGTCAAGCATGGCTGAGTGACTGAACTGAACTGAATTAAATATTAAACTTTCTCTTTAGTAATCAAACAAGTAACCTGTGAGAAAACTGACAAATCTTTAGTTTAAAATGAATTAAGTAGCTATGACTGATAGTAAACCTAAAAGATACAAACAAAATCATACACATGGTTTCATGATATGCTTTGATATTTTATTTATAATTCATTGATTTATGTTCATAGTTAAAACATAATGTGCATGAAATATTTACTCATAGATATATAGGAGCTTCCCAGATGGCTAGTGGTAAAGAATCTGCCTGCCAATGCAGGGGACACAGGAGAAATGGGTTTGATTCCTAATCTGAGAAGATCCACTAGAGAAGGAAATGGAAACTCCAGTATTCTTGCCTGGAAAATGCCCTGGACAGAGGAGACTGGTGGTTCATAGTCCATGGGGTCGCAAAGAGTCAGAGAAAACTGAAGACTGAGCATGCATGCATATATAGTTATATATTTATAGGATGAAATGAAAGTAAGATTCCAATGTCTACCAAAATATTTTTAAAATGATTTTTGGACATATTACAATGGGAAATCTAATGCAAAACTCATAACATAAAAGATAAAACTTTTTACTCTCTTGTTTACTTGCATAAAAAAGAACAATTTAATAGTAATAAGAAAGTGATACAAATATATTTCACTTATTAGCAGTTAATATTTCAACGAAATAAAACTCTCTGTATTTGAAATGACTGTTAAAAATGGGACAGTTTGAAAGAGAAGATAATTCTTGGTTAATGTAGATCGATATGTCAAGATCACTAGCTATAACACCATGTGTTTCTATGTGATTCCTCCCTTTTACCAGACTCTTCCTGACTTCCAGTTTTCCTAAAGCTCTGGTCTATTTTCCCTTAACCCCCATTATTTCTCCTATTTATTCAAGTCTACTTCACTCCCTACCAAAAGCCGAGCCTTTTGAGAGGTCAGTGCTACTCTGAGCCATTCAGACAATTCCCTCCAAATATAACTTCCTATTTGCAGTTCAGCTTCAAAACATACCATTTTCTGTGTTTGTGGATATCAAGTACCAGAATTCACAATTAAAAGTTACTAGATGATAAAAGGCTCTGTTGGGAAGCTATGAGGATGATAATACAGCCAACACAGAATATTTGACAAGACCAGACCAAAGAAAACACACTAGATGATGAAGTTTCATGACAGCTGAGTTTTGCAAGGCATTCCAATGAAAAGTACATAACAAATTTAAGGCTTTTAAATTGTATCTGAAAGAAGAATAAAGGGATAGATATACTACCAGCAGCTGATGACTGATTGTTGATAAGTGACAAAAAGAAGGCAGAACCACTCAACTCTATTTTACTTGTCTTCTCTGTCATTGTGAGTGATCTACGAACTAAAAAGGAGAGAATGAACCTTGTTGAGAGGGATTTAAGTTCAAAGTGGGTGAAAAGATTCTAATAGTCTCTCTGAATAAGTTCAGCTCTTCTGGCTCAGATGAAATATATCAAAAACCAATGATGTAGCTTGCCCATAATACAGTCAGTCCATTGTAACTAACATCTGACATTTTAAAGAGCAGAAAAAGAGTTAAAATACTAGTGAATGTTTCTCAAAATAATAACAATGGTTTATTATATAGGATGAGAGGAAGATAAATAGGCTAACATAGTGATGAATTAGTGAGTTTAGTGTTAATCTCAGACCAAATTTAGGACACATTTTTAAAGACTGACTTATAAAAAGTAAAAATTATTCAAGACCAACATGGAATCACTGAAAATGAAATACAACAAAATGACTTTTCTAATCTTCTTTTAGGACAATGAATGCATCTTGATTGGGTGTACCTGACAAAAATAAAATTTTTTAAAATTCTTTAATTTTTCCTTTTGGCCACCTATGTCTATTTTCAGTTGCCCATATATATATATACATGTAAAAATATAAATAGCAGTACTTATTTAACTTTAATGATAAAAATTGTGTGTTCAAGCACTTAGCAGAGGGCTGCCATTCCTTTGGATGGAAGCTACATGAAAATGGAGAACACATGCTTTTGCTTTCAGTGTTCCACAGCAGGAAGCTTATTGTAGGTAGCAAATTAATATCTTTTAAATTAAGGAGTTTAAAATACTTGAACAAATATTTGCAAGAAATTAGAGGATATATGTTTACTCGTGTAGATGACACATTTTGGCCAACATGCAACATTATGACACATTTTGGCCAACATGCAACATTACTTGACAGGAAGAATATGATATTTGAAGTGAAAGCAAACAGAAAATTAGATTCTAAGGTTGGGCTCCACCATGAATGAGTCCTGTGAACTTGAACACTTTACTGAAATACTGAGGGCCTCAAGGTTTTACCTTTTAGGTGATGAATTATTCAGTGAATAGATGATTCAGTTCAATTCAGTCATTCAGTCATGTCCTACTCTTTGTGACCCTATGGACTGCAGCACTCCAGGCTTCCCTGTCCATCACCAACTCCCAGATCTTGCTCAAACTCATGTCCATTGAGTCGGTGATACCATCCAACCATCTCATCCTCTGTCGTCCCCTTCTCCTTCTGCCTTCAACCTTTCCCAACATCAGGGTTTTTCCAAGGAGTCCGTTCTTTGCATCAGGTGGCCAAAGTATTAGAGTTTCAGCTTAAGCATCAGTCCTTCCAATGAATATTCAGGACTGATTTCCTTTAAAATGGAGTGGTTGGATCTCCTCTCAGGGCAAGGGGATCTCAAGAGTCTTCTCCAACATCACAGTTCAAAAGCATCAATTCTTCAGTGGTCAGCTTTCCTAACAGTCCAACTCTCACATCCATACATGACTACTGGAAAAACCATAGCTTTGAGTAGATGGACCTTTGGTTGGAAAAGTAATGTCTCTGCTTTTTAATATGCTGTCTAGGTTGTTCATGACTTTTCTTCCAAGGAGCATGCTTCTTTGAATTTCATGCCTGCAGTCACCATCCACAGTGATTTTGGAGCCCCCCAAAATAAAGTCTGCCACTGTTTCTACTGTCTCCACATCTCTTTGCTATGAAGTGATGGGACCAGATGCCATCCAGATCTTAGTTTTCTGAGTGTTGAGCCTCAAGCTAATGTTTTCACTCTCTTCTTTCACTTTCATCAAGAGGCTCTTTAGTTCTTCTTCACTTTCTGTCATAATCTGCATATCTGAGGTTATTGATATTTCCCCCAGCAATTGTGCTTCATTCAGCCCAGCATTTCTCATGATGTACTCTGCATAGAATAAGCAGGGTGACAATATACAGCCTTGACGTACTCCTTTCCCTATTTGAAACCAGTCTGTTGTTCCATGTCCAGTTCTGTTGCTTCCTGACCTGAATACAGATTTCTCAAGAGATAGGTCAGGTGGTCTGGTATTCCCATCTCTTTCAGAATTTTCCACAGTTTGTTGTGGTCCACACAGGCCAAGGTTTTGGCATAGTCAATAAAGCAGAAATAGATGTTTTTCTGGAACTCTTTTGCTTTTTCAATGATCCAGAAGATGTTGGCAATTTGATCTCTGGTTCCTTTGCCTTTTCTAAAGTCAGCTTGAACATCTAGAAGTTCACGGTTCACATATTGCTGAAGCCTGGCTTGGAGAATTTTGAGCATTATTTTACTACTGTGTGAGATGAGTGCAATTGTGTTTTAGTTTGAGCATTCTTTGGCATTGCCTTTCTTTGGGATTGGAATGAAAACTGACTTTTTCCAGTCCTGTGGCCACTGCTGAGTTTTCCATATTTGCTGGCATATTGAGTGCAGCACTTTCACAGCATCATCTTTCAGGATTTGAAATAGCTCAACTAGCTTTGTTTGGAGTGATGCTTCCTAAGTCCAACTTGACTTTGCATTCCAGGATATGTGGCTCTAGGTTAGTGATCACGCCATCATGATTATCTGGGTCGTGAAGATCTTTTTTGTATAGTTCTTCTGTATATTCTTCCCACCTATCTTCACCTTCTGTTAGGTCCATACCATATCCATACACTATACCTGTTAGTTCCATAACATATACACACAGCACATAGCATATACTAACCATATGTTAATGTAACTGAAAATTTTACCAAAAAAGGAAATACAATATAAAAATTATTATAAAAGCAAACCTAAAAGTTAATGCTGATTCAAAGCAATGATGGTAAGTTAAAGTCTCCTATATTCCATTTCCTATAATATTGCATATTTCTTTTTCAGGGTTTTTATCTATATTTTGTCAGTATGACTCAACATCTTACCTCAAAAAACTGATGTCAGTTTGTCCATTGATTTATGAAATTATTTTTGGCAGTAGAAGAGTGTATGTTTACATAAAATTAATTGCATCATTCTAAAGTCAAGTGAAAGCACTGTGAGAATTCCTATAACTGAGGAGAACACTTTTTTCTTAATCAAGTAATTCTGAAATATTGGGTGGAAATGCTTCACTTGCAAGTAAGCTTTGTTAAGTATGTACATTGAGTATATTAAATAATAATAAAGTTCCCAGTGATATCAAAACTACTTTAAGAACATGGCTTGAACTGATAAAGCAGGGAAATTTTAAGTTGTCATGGAAATAGAACATTTATAGCAGTTCCTAACCATGAAGAACACCCTCTGAAGTCATGGTGACATTTTCTACTTAAAGCACTGTAGAATTGAGACATTCAACAGGTCCGGGCAGTGCATTGAATCCACAAAGAAGGCAGAGGCTTTATGTGTCTGGCTACAGTGGGTTAGTTGAAAGTTGATGTGCCATTATGAATTCAGAATTCTTCAAGCATTGCCACTTTACGTGGCATTGTTGACATTTGTATTGGAGAGAAATCCACGTTTAAAAGTGAAGTCATTTACAAATAGCCAGCCTTCAATCTCTGTCTCCCAGTCTGTCTCAACTGCCACTGTGAGTGTATCACTCCTGCTTCAGCCACTACAAGAAGCCCACTATAGAATCAAGGCTGCAGTTACTGTCCATAAAACTGTCTTAATTTTTAATATCAGATCAGAAAAATAGTAATAATAACTTTGTGCAATTACTCTCAGTAAAGAAAGGTACCCCTAAGTAATTATTAATTTTGGTGAGCACAAGTATTATAAACATTGGTAGTTGACTTTTGTTTTGTATAAATCATGTAGTTGAGTGGCTTACAATCTCTCACTTATAACATGGGATCCTATGACAATTTTTTACTATTATAACTCACTTAGGAACTTTTTTTTCCTGCATTCTAAATCAATAAAAGCTTTTTAAAACACATGCTTAATTAACTTAGCTAATTAATCAGGAATTTATCAAGTGTCTCATAATTTAAAGATATGTTAGATATAATATACATGAGTTTATAATCTAATTGGTAAGATAAGTTAATGAAATAATTAAACCATAGCACTTACGTTAAAATGTTATGTTTCTTTACCAAATGGGAGAAAAAAGTGGATATGTGTATATATCAGATCAGATCAGATCAGATCAGTCGCTCAGTTGTGTCTGACTCTTTGCGACCCCATGAATCACAGCACCCCAGGCTTCCCTGTCCATTACCAACTCCCGGAGTTCACTGAGACTCACGGCCATCGAGTCAGTGATGCCATCCAGCCATCTCATCCTCTGTTGTCCCCTTCTCCTCCTGCCCCCAATCCCTCCCAGCATCAGAGTCTTTTCCAATGAGTCAACTCTTCACATGAGGTGGCCAAAGTACTGGAGTTTCAGCTTTAGCATCATTCCTTCCAAAGAAATCCCAGGGCTGATCTCCTTCAGAATGGACTGGTTGGATCTCCTTGCAGTCCAAGGGACTCTCAAGAGTCTTCTCCAACACTACAGTTCAAAAGCATCAATTCTTCAGTGCTCAGCCTTCTTCACAGTCCAGCTCTCACATCCATACTTGACCACAGGAAAAACCATTAGCCTTGACTAGACGAACCTTTGTTGGCAAAGTAATGTCTCTGCTTTTGAATATGCTATCTAGGTTGGTCATAACTTTCCTTCCAAGGAGTAAGCGTCTTTTAATTTCATGGCTGCAGTCACCATCTGTAATGATTTTGGAGCCCAGAAAAATAAAGTCTGCCACTGTTTCCACTGTTTCCCCATCTATTTCCCATGAAGTGGTGGGACCGGATGCCATGATCTTCGTTTTCTGAATGTTGAGCTTTAAGCCAATATATAACCAGATATAAACCATAAATGTGACTCCTAGACTTAAGATTCAGCAATATCCACTTAGGCTGGTTCATGCCTGAAACAAGTAACTTGGTTGAGAGAAGCTTGGCATGTCTCTAATACCTGTGAAGTCCTGCGCAAAAAGACTGAAAGTCTTAGAAACACCTGTGGAGTACTCACGTCTTCAGATTCATAATCAAAACTGTGGAAAAGAATGAGGACATAGAGTGGATTATTTTATTCTTATGCAAGAGTACAAATGTCCAGTACTTTGGTCTGTAATGACCAAAAAGTAGTCTCTTGGCAGGAGATAGTTGGAACTCACGAAGACTAGGGGAACAAATCCACTGTCAGAATTGCCAGGGTAATTAGAATTATTCAAATTGGAATATAGCTCAGTTGGGAAAGAATTTGCCTGCATTCAGGTGATCCTGGTTCAATTCCTGGGTTGGAAAGATCTGCTGGAGATGGGATAGGCTACCCACCCCAGTATTCTTGGGCTTCCCTTGTGGCTCTGCTGGTAAATAATCTGCCTGCAATGCAGGAGACCTGGATTCGACCCCTGGTTTGGAAAGATCGCCTGGAGAAGAGAACAGATCCCCACTCCAGTATTCTGGCCTAGAGAATTCCATGTACTGTATATAGTGCATGGGATCACAAAGAGTTGAACATGACTGAGCAACTTTCACTTTCACTTTCATATGTGGAAAGAAGAAAAGATATTCATTTGAAATTTGATGTTCAACATATTAAACATACAAATATACACGTAGTTATGCACGTGCATGCATAAAGACCACACTGAAGGAGTATCTAGCAATTCTTAAAAGTAAAAGATAATGTTGTTGGACTTAGCTTCATTTGTTCAATGTACAGTGAGGCCAAACAAACTGAAACATCAGAGTTTAGAGCAGGGAGAGCAAGGGTCAAGCAAGGTGAATGGGACAGCTTATGCTCAGAAGATCTCAACTCTTAGATAGGTTTCCAGGGGAACTTGGGGCTAGAGAGTTGCACAATTCTTTGATTGATTGATGGTGAGGAAGCAGGGCAGTGTCACAGGGGTTAACATTATCAATCCTCAGACTCCAGACTGTCTATAAGTTACATGGTTATATAGTTAACTTCTACCATTTGGTAGGGGTCTTAGTATCTGCAAAACGGCTCAGGAATGTACATCTAATACTTTGACTTATGTCCTTAAGAAAGCATTAAAGATTCTGTGCCTGCCATATGGCTGATTTACCGATTATATTTTGCCTGTTCTCCTGGCCCAACTGCTACTTTTGTCACTACATATTTAAATTTTTTCAATCATTAATTCTTGAACCATGCATTTGTGATTCAGGGGAGGCCTAGGAGACTATAGCTTTTCTACAAACAAGAGGCAAGCAGATGACGTGGAAGGAGGTGTCTTTCTTGGGAAGGCCCCATCAGGTCCTGCCTGGTTACAATAGAAGGACTTGCATTATATTCTGACTTGAGGTATATATTGTTGTTGTTCAGTTGCTCAGTTGTGTCTGACTCTTTGTGACCCCATGAACTTGCACCACACCAGGCTTCCCTGTCCTTCACCATCTCCCAGAGCTTACTCAGACTCACAACCATTGGTGATGCCATCCAGCCATCCCATTCTCTGTAGTCCCCTTCTCCTGCCTTCAATCTTTCCCAGCATCAGGGTCTTTTCCAGAGAGCTGACTCTTCACATCAGGTGGCCAAAGTAATGGAGCTTCAGCTTCAGCATCAGTCCTTCCAATGAATATTCAGGGTTGATTTCCTTTAGAGTTGAGTAGTTTGATCTCCTTGCAGTCCAAAGGACTCTCAAGAGTCTTCTCCAACACCATAGTTTGAAAGAATCAGCTCTTCAGTGCTCAGCCTTTTTTTATGGTCCAACTCTTACATCTGTAAATGACTACTGGAAAAACCACAGCTTTGACTATCTGGACCTTTGTTGGGAAAGTATGTCTCTGCTTTTTAATATGCTGTCTAGGTTTATCATAGCTTTTCTTCCAAGGAGCGGGCATCTTTGAATTTCATGGCTGCTGTCACCATCTGCAGTGAGTTTGGAGCCCCCCAAAAATAAGAGTCTGTCACTGTTTCCACTGTTTCCCCATCTATTTGCCATCAAGTGATGGGACCAGTTGCCATGTTCTCAGTTTTTGAATGTTGAGTTTTAAGTCAGTTTTTTTTTTTTTTCCACTCTCCTCTTTCACCTTCATCAAGAGACTCTTTAGTTCCTCTTCACTTTTTTCATAAGGGTGTGTCATCTGCATATCTGAGGATATTGATATTTCTTCTGGCAATCTTGAATTCAGCTTGTGCTTCACACAGCCCAATGTTTTGCTTGATGTACTCTGCATATAAGTTAAATAAGGTGGACAATATACAGCCTTGATGTATATATACTCCTTTCCCAATTTTGAACCAGTCTGTTGTTCTATGTCTGGTTTTAACTGTTGCATCTTGATCTGCGTACTGGTTTTTCAGGAGGCAGGTCAAGTGACTATATGTAGTCTATGTGTCTGAAGTTCATACAATATATTAAGAAGAGTTAGGTTTATTATGGTATGCTTTCCTAGACATTAACATGACTTGGCAGAGCAGAGCAGTGTGAAAAGAGCAGTGGGTATTATGGGCTGAACATTTATGACTTGTATGTTGAAGCCCCAACCCTCTGTATGATGATATTTGGAGTTGTGAGCTTTGGGAGATGATTAATTTTGGATGAGGTAATGAGCATGGGGTTCTTATGACGGGGTGCTAATCTTATGATGGGATTAGCACCCTTATAAGGAGAAGCACCAGGGAGCTTTTTCCGCCTCCAACATATGAGGACACAGGGAGAAGGTGATCATGTACCAGGCAGGAAGAGTGATCTCACCAGGACCTGAGCATTCTGGCAGCCAGATCTCAGACTTCCAGCCATCAAAACTATGAGAAAAAAATTTCTGTTGTTTATGCCACCCAATCTATAATATTTTCTTATGGCAGCTCAAGATTACTATTATTTAAAAGAAAGGAATAACAGAAGACATATTGATAGCATTTATGATTTTATGCCTTGTTTTTATACAGGTTATACAAAGCAAAGTAGAAAGCTTTTGAATAAAGGTCAAAATAAAAAAAATAAAATAAATTAATATCATTGTGGATTAACACTCAAAATCTGGCTGTTAAGAAGTACAACATAAATACAAAATAAATATGCTTTGAAAGAATATTTGTGATATATATTCAAATCAAATGAAGATTATTATGGATCAAAATTCATAAGAGATTTTGAAATTAACACAAAACCATCTGTATGGAAATATTGGAGGACTTAAACTCTGTGAACATCTGTTATAAATCTAATTCTACTAAAAGGATGGCATATAATAAATTTGTTATTTACCTTGTTGGCATTTTCATCTTACATGGGGAAGCAAATGGGCAATTCCTGGATTTCATTCAAATAAGGGAAGAAAATTGGCTGGGGATGTGAGTGTGATGGAAATGTTTCAATTAAAGAGACTATGCCTATTTAGAATTTAGGACGGTGCGGATAGAATTACTTAGTAGATTCAAAGACATACTCATGACTTCAAAAAAAGCTTAAAAACATAAATGTGAACCATGGCCCCATTTGTAACTCTAAAGTATATATTTATCGAGAGTGTTGAAAGGCTCTGAAATAAATTCTGTATAACTGTAATACAGAAAAAAAGCAGGAAACAGCAAATGGATCCTATGTGACAGTTTGGGGAAATCTGTAATACGCTCAAATGTACAAACATTTTCCAACTTAAAAGGTAAGGCAGAAAACTTGAATAAAGGCAAACAGAAACCAAAACATTCTAAGAATAGAATTAAAGCACTTAAATCCAGAAATAAATTGAGTTAATGAGAAAAGTGCTATAATTTATTATTAGAATGAGTAGAAGTTAATGAGGTAATTGTTATCTTTTAGAGAGAAAAGTATGATCTTCATGGATGGCAAAATGAAGGCTGAATGTTTAGTTCCCAAATAGTTTGCCTTGTTCTGTAGAACTGGTCTTTACCAATTCTTTTCTAACAATCTTTTTAAAACATGAATAATTTGAGTTACAAGTTAGGAGTTGTCTCAGGATTTTCTAGAAGAAGACACTGAGATGGATGGTAGTATAAAAATAATTTCTTAGAAAGTGTTCACAGTGAAAGGAGAGGAAATAGGAAAATGCCTCAGGCAAGGGAGTGCTTAGTTTCCAAATCCTGCTGTAACAAAGTGCCACACACAGAGTGGCTTAAACAACAAAAATGCATTGTCTCACAGTTCTGGATAGTAGACATGTGAGATCAAAGTGCTGGCAGAGTTGATTTCTTCTGAGAACTGTGAGGGAATTTCTGTTCCACACCTTTCTCCTAGCTTCTGGTAGTTTACTGGCCGTCTTGGACTTTCCTTTGTTGTAGATGTATAACTCAGCCCCTGCCCCTATGTTCACATGAGTTTCTCCCTGTGTGTCTTTATTCCCTCTTCTTATCAGGACACCAGTCATATTTGATCAAGGCCCACATGAATGACCTCATTTTACCTTTCCCACTTCAGGCTCCTCCGTCCATGGGATTTTCCAGGCAAGAGTGCTGGAGTGGATTGCCATTTCCTTCTCCAGGGGATCTTCCCGACCCAGGAATCAAACCCGGGTCTCCCGCATTGCAGGCAGATGCTTTACTGTCTGAGCCACCAGGGACTGAATATAAATAGGTAATCATGACCTATTTCAAAATAAAATCACATTTTGAGGTAATAAGAAATAAGACTACAACATATCTATTTTTCTGAGGGACAAAATTCATGAAATTACTTAATTTTGAAGGTGATATGTCAAGCAAAGTCCCTTCTAATATAACTTGTGCTCAATCCCCAGGAAGCTCTGCTGACATTGTAACCTACACCTCAGAGTTGTCTTATCAGGAGTAAGGAAGTGGATGTATTCATTCCATTGTCCCATCATTCTTTGGTTAATGGGTAGGTACCCTATGTGGATGCAACTTCCCAGGTACTTCCCAACATACACCTAGTACTCTAATGGCAAAAGTCTAATGATGGACTGCAGGAACTGGATCTGAGGGTTGACAGCATGTACATATGAAAATAGTAAGGGGATTTTAGAGACTATGAGCAGACCATTGACAATGACCGCTACACACACACACACACACACACACACACACACACACACACACAGTTCATCATTTAAATTGTTTTAAGTCCCCAGAACTGGAAGAATTACAAGATAGTTAAATATATGCTGTCATTTTAATAAAAAACCATGGTAGTAATCTTTGAGAAACATGCAGTATTTTCCAGTATTGGTGATGAGCACACATGTTCTGTTTTCAAAAAGGAAATATAACTTTCTGGTAAAGTCAATGATCACAATTAGTCCACATGAATTCATCACAAACATGAAGAAATAAAATAATTTCTTTTTAAATAGATCTATAGACTACATTTTAGGGAGATTTTAGGTGGCTTCCTGATGGAACAGCTTCACTGGTACCCTTTAATTGATATTCCCATTAGCTATGTAGTGCACAACTTATGTGGTTATTTCCAATGGCCATATGTATATGGATCCATATAAGAATATAACTTGACTTCAGGAGTACTTTAGATAAAGTGAAAAGTAAAGTGAAGTCGCTTAGTCATGTCCAACTCTTTGCAAACCCATGGATTGTAGCCCACAGAATTTTCCAGGTAAGAGTACTGGAATGGGTTGCCATTTCCTTCTCCAGGGGTTCTTCCTGACCCAGGGACCAAAACCATAAAGGTGTTAATTGTCTTATGAAGACAACAGAGACTTAGCTGAATTCATAGAAGATTGAGTTGAATGTTAATTAACAGAGTTGTGAAAGATTAACAGATAACCAATAGTGTTCAAATGGACTGGTTTCTATTTTTTTTATCCCAAAATGTTATCAGTTACTTGGATAAACACATTTTACCAATTTTTGAAATGTATCCATTCATTGTATTAAAAAACAGTTTGTTGAACACCTACCATATGTCACAGGCTACTAAAGGTGAGAAACACAGGTAAAAGGTCATGGTTCTTTTCTAAAGATGTTTGCTGTCTGGCTGAAAATCTGTCAGATAATAAACATAATACTACTAAAGAACAAGATGGCAGAGGAGTAGGTGGATGTGGACTACATCTCTCTCCACGGATACATCAGGAATACACCTTCAGACACAGAAGTGCATGCAGAACACCAGCTGAGAGCAGACACGAGTACCTGACCAGTGGAAAAGAATATATAGAACCACACAAAACTCAGTAGGATGAAGGAACTACGGGGAAAAACAGGAATGTTAGTAGGACTGGACCTGCCCTCAGCAGGTGGGGGAACTGAAGCAGGCATTCGATCCCCACAGTGGGGCAGTTGTCTGGGTCAAAGGAAAGACATGTAAAGCAGAGAGTGAAACAGTTGATCTGTGGCAGCCTAAATGGAGTGAGAATCAGACAGTCCTTACCTCAGCCATACATACCCTGAACAGGGACACAGGCCCCCTAGAAGGTGCAGGGGCTGGGAGCTGGAGCACAGGGATTGTGGAGCAATCCTAGGGTGGGGGCTGCTGTTGACTGCAGAGAGATGGACTAAAGGGACCTGAGGGAGGAGACTGGAGGGCATGACCTGTGGAGGAAAGCCAGGCAGCCATGGAAGCTAGGGATACTGCTGAGTCATGTGTAAGGGCTGGAGCCATCACCATAGCCTCTCTTTCCCCACAGACCAGCATAGGCAGCTGAACAATAGAGAGGCTGGCCCATCAAGCGCCTGATGCACCGATCTACAGAGTAGGACCCCAGCCAGGGGACCCCTCTATGTTCCTGATGTGTGGAAAACAGAGAAGGATCCCAGGCAAGGGAGCTCTCCCAGTGCCTGAACAGGTAAAGCTACAAAGAAAGACTAGCCCAAGAGGCTGTCTGACCATGAGCTTCACAGGTGAATTCTATCAATAATTGAGAGAAGAGCTAATGCCTATCCTTCTAAAACTCTTTCAGAAAATTTCAGAGGAAGGAATACTTTCAAACTCATTCTATGAGGCCACCATCACCCTGATAACAAAACCAGACAAAGACAGCACACAAAAAAGAAAACTACAGGTCAATATGACTGATGAACATAGATGCAAAAATCCCCAACAAAATTTCAGCAAACAGAATTCAATAACATATTAGAAAGCTTATACACCATGATCAAGATGGCCTTATTCCAGGGATGCAAGGCTTCTTCAATATATGCAAATCAATCAATGTGATACACCATATTAAAAAATTGAAAGATAAAAATCATGTGATAATCTAAATAGATGTAGAAAAAGCCTTTGACAAAATTCAGCACCCATTTATTAATAAAACTCTTCAAAATGGGCATAGAACAATCCTGCTCAACATAGTAAGGGCCATATATGAGAAGCCCATAGCAAACATTATTCTAATGGTGAGAAACTGAAAGCATTCCTCCTAAGATCAGGAACAAGACAAGGGTGTCCACTTTCACCCCTATTATTCAACATAGTTTTGGAAGTCCTAGTTATATCAATAGAGAAGAAAAAGAAATAAAAGGAATCCAAATCAGAAAAGAAGAAAACAGTAAAGCATTCACTGTTTGCAGATGACATGAATATGATTCATAGAAAACTCTAAAGATACTATCAGAAAATTACTAGAGCTAGTCAGTAAATTTAGCAAAGTCACAGGATACAAAATAAATACACAGAAATCACTTGCATTCCTACACACTAACAGTGAAAAATCAGAAAGAGAAATTAAAGAGCCAATCCCATTCATCATTGCAACAAAAAGAATAAAATATCTAGGAACAAACTTACCTAAGGAGACAAAAGAACTGTACACAGAAAATTATAAAACACTGATGAAAGAAATCAAACATGACATAAACAGATGGAGAGATATCCTATGTTCCTGGATAGGAGGAATCAATATTGTGAAACTGACTATACTACCAAATGCAATCTACAGATTCAATGCAATCTCTATCAAGTTACCAATGGCCTTTTTTGCCGAACTAGAACAAAAATTTTCACAAATCATATGGTAGCACAGAAGACCCCAAATAGATAAAGTAGTCTTGATAAAGAAGAATGGGGCTGAAGGAATCAATCTTCCTGATTTCAGATTGTACTGCAAAGCTACAGTCATCAAGACAGTATTGTACTGTCACAAAAAGAGAAATATAGACCAATGGAACAAGATAGAAAGCCCAGAAGTAAACCCATGCACCTATGGATACCTTATTTTTGACAAGGATGCAAGAATATACAATGGAGCAAAGATAACCTCTTCAATAAGTGGGGCTGGAAAAACTGGACAGCTACATGTAAAAGAATGAAATTATAACACTTCCTAACAACATATACAAAGATAAACTCAAAATGGATTAAAGAGCTAAATATAAGACCAGAAGCTATAAAACTCTAGAGGAAAACATAGGCAGAACACCCAATGACATAAATCAAAGCAAGATCTTCTATTACCCACCTCCTAGAGTAATGGAAATAAAAACAAAAGTAAACAAGTGAGATCTGATTAAACTTAAAAGCTTTTGCACAGCAAAGGAAATTATAAGCAAGGTGAGAAGACAACCCTCAGAATGGGAGAAAATAATATCAAATGAAACAGCTGACAAAGGATTAATTTCCAAAATATACAAGCAGCTCATAGAACTCAATACTAGAAAAACAAACAACCCAATCCAAAAGTGGGAAAAAGACCTAAACAGACATTTCTCCAAAGAAGACATACAGACGGCTAACAAACACATGAAAAGATGCTCAATATTGTTCATTATTAGAGACATGCAAATCAAAACTACAATGAGATATCACCTCACACTGGTCAGAATGGCCCTCATGAAAAAGTCTACAAACAATAAATGCTGGAGAGGGTGTGAAGAAAAGGGAACCCTCTTGCACTGTTGGTGAGAATGTAAGCTGATGCAGCCATTTTGGAAGATGGCATGGAGATTCCTTAAAAATCTAGGAATAAAACCACCAAATGACCCAGCAATTCCACTCCTAGGCAAAAACCCTGAGGAAACCAAAATTGAAAAAGATACATGTATCCCATTGTTAATAGCGGTACTATTTACAATAACTAGAACATGGAAGCAACCTATATGTCCATCGAGAGATGAATAGATAAAGAAGTTGTGGCACATATACACAATGGAATATTACTCAGCCATAAAAAGGAACACATTTGAGTCAGTCCTAATGAGGTGAATGAACCTATTATACAGAGTGAAGCAAGTCAGAAAGAAAAAACAAATATCATTTTCTAATGCATACATACAGAATCTAGAAAGATGGTACTAAAGAATTTATTTGCAGGTCAGCAATAGAGAGACAGACATAGAGAACAGACTTATGGACATGGGGAGAGGGGAGGAGAGGGTGAGATGTATGGAGAGAGTAACATGGAAACATATGTAAAAATAAATAGCCAACAGGAATTTGCTGTGTCTCAGGGAACTCAAACAGGGGCTCTGTATCAACCTAGAGGGGTGGGATGGGGAGGGAGATGGGAGGGAGTTTCAAGAGTGAAGGGATATGTGTATACCTATGGCTGATTCATGTTGAGGTCTGACAGAAAACAACAAAATTTTGTAAAGACATTATCCTTAAATTAAGAAATAAATAAAAAAACATAATACTAACTAATATATTTTCTCACCTATATGTAAAACCCTGTGTGACAGACATTGTAATCAGTAATGCTGCTAAAAGGAGTTTATAATTTCTCTCCTTTACTTTCCCATGGAGAAGTATGCTAATTTTTATGGTGAGGTGCAAAGACATTCATTGAATATGATACATTTCTAGAAAACCAAACATTAATCTTAGGGAGGATCCTCTTGTCTAATTCAATGTCCCTTCTGCCTTTTTTGGCTTTTCTTTTTTAAGAATATTGTGTTCTATGTATTTGAAGCTGTAAGAACAACCCAAAACTGTTAAGGGGTCCTGGTTTAGGAAGATTTAGGGCAGTCAACCTTGGCCAGCTTCTCCTTCATGGTTGGTCTACTCTACCAAAGTCAGGTTTTTCCTTTTCATAAAGTTCAGGGATATGGAATTTGAGTTTGGTATTTAAAGGAGCTGAGCAATTTAAGTGTTGTATTTGGGCTCACATTTAAGTAGCAAGCCTACCACTGATATAATCAAAAGCAACCTATTTTATTCGCCATGATTTCATATTGAGTTTAGAGCAAAATTCCTCTATGTAAAGTGTTCCTTTCCCTGATTTTCTTGTTCTCCAAGTATCTTCTAGAGAATTAAATGACTGATTTCTTAGACTGGATTTTCTGGAAACAGATTCTAAGATAAGAAATTTTTATGTGAGGAAGTTTCATTAAAGAATGGTCTTGTGAGATACAACCATAAGGAAGTGAGCACTCTGGATTGGGTAGCAGAAATTGACCTTCACTGTAGTGGCAACTGAAAACTTAGTTGTTATTATGCAAAATTTTGGATTTGGCAGAAGTTTTATAGTTGCAACTATTTGACTAACGGAGGGTGGGCCTCGTTTCTCTGTATAAAACTGTCCTTGCCTGTGGGCAGCTCCTGGGCTATAGGGTTCCCTGTGACCAAGGGCAATCCTCAGTGAGGGCAGAGCTGTGGGCTATCAGCATTAATATCCCCAGAAGTCTATTATGTATAGACTTTGAAAGGAGGTTAGAGTAGATTGCTACAGTACCCGTCACAACCGACTTAAAATGTTGAAAAACAAGCAGGAGTGAGGGAAGGGACAGAGTAGAGGAAATTTATTCCAGATAATTCCATAGATACAAGATATATGCAACTGAAACACAATGGCTGTTTTTGTAGAAGATGTAACACAGTAGATAAAAGGGATGATAAAGAAAAAAAATAATGTAAGATACAGTAGAGTCCAAAAGCAAGGGATTGATGTGACTAGAAAAGTCAGACATTCATAGTGGAATCATAGAGAACCATCTATTGGGACGTTAACGATTGCTCCCCATGGAGCTCAGTGCAAATAATAAAACTTTTAGAAAACTAATTCCCTATGCTCTTTATTTTTTACTTTCTACTCCTAGTAGAACTCATTATAGATCATTGAGATTTCACAAACTAAAAAAATCAAAAAGTTCAAGTTACAATAAGATATTTATCCAGCTTTATCTTTTTTCTATAGGGGAAAATATACTAACCTACAGTTGTTTTTGCTAGTAACAAACTACAAAAATTCATTGTAAAGCACATTTCAAATATAGCTGTGGCACCTCCATGCTACCTAGCTCCTAAAGTTTAAAATCTGGACAGTGTGTTCCTTTGTTTGTTAAAATTTTGTTTTTCTGGAGCAGTTTTATGTTTACAGCTAAATCGAGAGGAGGATACAGAGATTTCCATATACCACTCGCCCCCTCTCATGTGGTTTTCCACATTATCAATAACTGCCATCACAGTGGTATACATATTAACACTGATGAATATGTTTTGACACATCATTGTCATCTAGAGTCCATAGTTTGTGGCAGGTTACTCTTAGTATTGTGTATTCTACATTTGGACAAATGTGTAATGATATGCATCCACAGTTATAGCAGCAGAATAGTTTTAACTGTCCTAAAATCTTCCAGGCTCTTTCATCCTTTCCTCCTCCCTAATCCATGGCAAACATTATTATTATTATTATTATTATTATTTTACTATATCTGTAGTGTTGCTTTTCCCAGATATCATAAAGTTGGAATCATACAATCTGTAGTCTTTTTATTTTTTTAATTTTTTTCATTTTCAAAAATTCTTTTATTCATCATCCAACAATTACTGAGGCCTGACTGAATTCCTGGCACTGTTTGAGGTATTGCATCGGAATATAATATTGATAAAATACAGTTTTTTCCCACAAGTAGCTCATTCTTTAATATGTGGACAAAGGACAGAATTTATGCCAGTAATAATATATGACTTTATAGGGGACTTATTTCTGCTGGTGCTGCTGCTGCTAAGTCGCTTCAGGCGTGCCCGACTCTGTGCGACCCCATAGACGGCAGCCTGCCAGGCTCCCCCGTCCCTGGGATCCTCCAGGCAAGAACACTGGAGTGGGTTGCCATTTCCTTCTCCAATGCATGAAAGTGAAAAGTGAAAGTGAAGTCGCTCAGTCATGTCTGACTCTTAGCAACCTCATGGACTGCAGCCCACCAGGCTCCCCCGTCCATGGGATTTTCCAAGCAAGAGTACTGGAGTGGGGTAATATTTAAATATGGGGAAGTATTAGAAATCACCTGTCAAATTCTGGCTGCTTTCACTTAGTAATATGTCTTTAAGCTTTCTCCATGTCTTGATGTGGCTTGATATCTACTTTGTTTTCAGTGCTATATAATATTCCACTGTCTGGATGTACCATAGTTTATTTATCCATTTACCTACTGAAGGACAACTGGTTAGCTTCCAAGTTTTAACAATTATGAATAAAGCTTCTATAAATATCCATGTATTGCTTTCTGTCAACATAAGATTTCAACCTCATTGGGTAAACATCAAATGGCACAATTGTTGTATCATATGGTAAAAGTATGTTTGGTCTGGCAAACAAACAAGCAAACACCCTAAACTGTCTTTCAAAGTACCTATAGCATCTTGCATGCCCATCAGTAGTGGATAATCCTCCACATCCTCATTATAATTTGGTGTTATCAGTGTTCCAGTTTTTTAAATTGAAGTATTGGGCTTCCCTGATAGCTCAGTTGGTAAAGAATATGCCTGCAATGCAGGAAACTCCAGTTTGATTCCTGGGTCATGAAGATCCTCTGAAGAAGGGATAAGCTACCCACTCCAATATTCTTGGGTTTCCCTTGTAGCTCAGCTGGTAAAGAATGTGCCTGTGATGCAAGATACCTGGGTTCAATCCCTGGGTTAGGAAGATTCCCTGGAGAAGGGAAAGGCTACCCACTCCAGTATTCTGGCCTGGGGAATTCCCAAAGAATTTGCCTGGGTTGCAAAAAGTCAGAAACAATTGAGCGACTTTCACTTGCATGGTTGATTTATATTATATTAGTTTTAGGTATACAACATAGTAATTCCCTCTTTTTATAGATTATACTCTATTACAATTATTATAATAGCTATAGCCCCCCATGTTGTACAACATATCTTTTTTGTTCATCTATTTTATACACAGCAGTTTGTATAGATTTTGGACAAGTAGTGGTATAGTGATATCTCACTATTTTAACTTGCATTTCCTTGATGACATATGTGAAGTAACTCTCAACTGCTTATTTGCCAGTTTTATATCTCCTTTGATGAGGAGTCTGTTTAGGTCTTTGGTTCATTTTTAACTGGGTTGCTTGTTTTCTTATTAAAGAGTTCTTTTCATATCTTGGATAACAGTCCTTACCATATGTGTCTTTTGCAAACACTTTCCCCCATGTCTGTAGCTTATATTCTTATTCTCTTGACATTGTCTTTTGCAGGACATTTTTGTCCTGCAAAAAAAAGACATTTGTCTTTTCCAGGAATTTATCATTTTAATGGAGTTCATTATATCATATCTCTTTCATGGATTGTGCTTTTGGTGTTGTATCTAAAAAGTCATCACTATATACAAGGTCATTGAAGTCCTTTATTATCTTGGAGTTTTTTGTTTTGTGTTTTACATTTAGGTCTCTGATCTATTTTGAGTTAGTTTTGCTATGAGTATAAAATCTGTCTAGATTATTATTTTTTACATGTTCATGCTCAGTTGTTCTATCACCTTATGCTGAAAAAACTATCTTTACTCTGAGACCCCCCCCCGCCTTTTTTTCTTCTAGTATGGGTAGGAAAGATGTATTTGGTGCTCTGTTATGTTATGTCTTCAACATGACATTAGAAGGACATACTGCTTCCAGTACATGCATTCAATTTGTCCTTATAAATAATTTATATCAAAAACTGAAGTGTACAAGGAAATAATGTGGTAATTCTTGCCATTTTATGCAAATCTTTTGGATTTTGACTCTATCTCTAATCTTATCTTAATTAATCTACTTCTGTGTGAACCTCATACTTAAACAACTTAATTGATTTTAATGTCCTGAACACTGGTAGACTGTATTCTTTATAAATTGATGTATAGGAGTACAAGCATACTATGTCTGATTTTATTTTGTCATGCTGTGTGCACCTAGGAATACTCATGCTTTCATGAAATTTGATGAACAAGTGATCAAAAAATGACACCTGCTCACTATCAGAAAGCATTTTAAATGTTCAATTATATAACCCACACTTCTTTTTATAAAAGGTGATGAGATTGTTTTTTCAAAAGATACATAGATATGTATTTTATCATATAATAGACATCTGAGTAAGTCCATAAATAAGGAAGTGGTCAATGAGTGGAACAGTCAGCATAATTTAGTTCAGAATCCAAGATACTGAAATAGAAATTTCCTCCCCTAGGTTCTAATTTCTCACTCTCTTTTTGCTTGATGAGCCCTTTAGTTAAATTTTCTAGCAGCAGTATGCCATGAGAGGGTGGAAAAGGGGATCAACATGTCCAGTGAACTTACAGATAGAAAGGTTTCATGCTCAGAAGCTCCCTTGCTGCTACTAAATCAAGTCAGTTGTGTCCGACTCTGTGTGATCCCATAGACAGCAGCCCACCAGGCTCCCGTGCCTAGGATTCTCCAGGCAAGAATACTGGAGTGGATTGCCATTTCCTTCTCCAGTGCATGAAAGTGAAAAGTGAAAATGAAGTCTCTCAGTCGTGTCCGACTCTTCGCAACCCCATGGACTGTAGCCTACCAGCCTCCTCCGTCCATGGGATCTCCTAGGCAAGAGTACTGGAGTGGGTTGCCAGCTCCCTTATTGCTGACTAATTCCAGAAGATTTTGGTGTACCGTTGATGTATATTTCAATTATTGAGATTTAGGAGCAAAGATGTAATCATGTAATTCATAAGCATAAGAGTACCAATTTCTGTTCAAATTCATTTAGTAATTAAAAAATATATATATAAAGTGCCAGTATACTTGTTACAAAAGCATTTTAAGTGTAATTAGTGTCTTTAAATTTTAAGTGTTACCAAATCCCATATGACAGCTACTGTGTAGTTACTAGGTACCAATTCAGAAAAAAATAAAAATAGCCTTCAAGCACAAAATTTCAAAGTTCTACAAAACCATAATAGTAGCAAGAAGTTAAACCTAGGTATCTTAAGGATAAAAAGTATAATATTAATGTTTGTGTGTTTGTTTTTGCTTTTCCAATTAACTTAAGATGGATGTATCTATTTATGTGAGAACTGAAAAGTATTCATTTGATATTTAAGACAAGGAATCTTTCCTTGACAAAGCACAGTCTGCAATATTATAACTATAAAATTAAATTGTTAGAATTCCAACGCAATTGAAGTTACAATTGCAAGACTTATACTTTTTTTTTTTCAGTAATAATGTGTGAAGGTAAGTCCACAGTAGGCAACCTGAAGAAAATAATGTGAAAAATCATATTCATTTTCAAAAGTGTCTGGATGCCCTGCTGCTATCTATAAATCTGATTTTTTTTGTCAATAATATAACTGATGGTAGTAAGTCCAAACTGTGACCAAAGGTTTCAAGCCACAGCTGACTTTAATTTGCCAACTGATTAATTGGCTTGGGTGAAGTAAGGAAATTCAATCTCTTCTATCTTTATTAAATGGTAGTAGCAGAGGGACCACTTCTTAGTGGAGCAACTGTAGCAAAGAACTGAACTTGGAGAAATTAGCTTATAGTGTTTCTCTGCCTTTAACTTGGTCCAACTGCCTGAAAAGGAAAAAAAAGAAAAAAAAATACTTTTCTTGATTGAAATTTCTTATGAAACCAGGAACTGAACTAGCTGAGCTTTGCTTTTTGGCACTGATACTCTATGCATTTTTTTTTTTTTTTTCCCTTTGTAGAAGGACAACAGTGGTGAGAGGTTAATCTTCATAATGAAATATCTAAGGTTTTAAATTCTGAAATAAATTTTATTGGGAAGCACCTCAAGTATGTTAAGATTAGGAAAAGTGAAAGTCTTTCAGCTGTGTCCGACTCTTTGAGAACACATGGGCTATACAATGTTTGCGGGATTCTCCAGGGCAGAATACTGGAGTGAGTTAGACTTTCCCTTCTCAGGGGATCTTCTCAACCCAGGGATCAAACCCAGCTCTTCGCATTGATGGTGGATTCTTTACCAACTTGAGCCACCAGGGAAACCCAAGAATACTGGAGTGGGTAGCCTATCACTACTCCAGCAGATCTTCCGGGACCGGGGTCTCCTGCATTGCAGGAGGATTCTTTATTAGCTGAGCTACCAGGGAAGCCCTAAGATTAGGAAAAGGAAGGCATTTTTAATATCAGAGCAAATTGATTTTAATAAGTTGAGGAAGCTATGTACGTGATGAAATTCCCTCCTGGGCAATGAAGTTGGGACTCATAGCAGCCATCCATTCTGAGTTGGTAACTAGAAATATTGTGTGTAAATTCAGGAAATCTAGTAGGCATTCCAAGGTACTCTTTCCTAGCTCCAGCCCTTAGGAGAACAGAACAATTCCTGTCCTAGTGTTCATTTAATATCTTTGCATCTCTCTAGAGAATCCTAAAATAACTTGAATAGCTTTCATTTACTTTCATTCCAGTTAAAACTCATGGAACTGGATTGGAGAACAAATGTATAAGGGCCAAGGGGCTTAGGAAGAGTCTTGATGAAAACCAGCTTTAAGGTACAAGTAATAAAGACGTGACTCATTTGAAAAGACCCTGATGCTGGGAAAGATTGAGGGCAGGAAGAGAAGGGGATGACAGAGGATGAGATGGCTGGATGGCATCACCGATACAACGGACACGAGTTTGGGTAAACTCCGGGAGTTGGTGATGGGCAGGGAGGCCTGGTGTGCTGTGGTTCATGGGGTCACAAAGAGTGGGACACGACTGACTGACTGAACTGAACTGAATATAGAGGAGCCTGGAAAGGACATGCAATAAGTGATCAGAGAGGCATAAAAAAAAAAAAAAAAAAAAAAGTAGGAATGTTGGGATCATGGAAGCTCTGGCAGTGCAATGTCCACATCCCAATCACTGCAGTGTTCCCACCTTGTTTTTTACATAGAAATTTAATCCTCAATAGTGGGAAATTGTCATCCAAATCCAGCTACAATGCATATTCCCTACCAGTTTTTTAACAATCATATTTCTGTCCTGAAGCCCCTTACAGAGAAACCCTTAAGCTACCATGTCGAAAAATGAAGGCAAAGAATGCTTTGCTTGGAAAGGGAGCAAGTGATAATGTTGTCAAATACTGTTGAAAGATGACTAAGGAGTTTATTAACATCATCTTTTTGCTTTAGTATCATGGAGGCAAAGGCAGTTTGGATTGAGTATTTGGTGAAGAGAGATAGCTCAGGTTTGGAAAATTTGGGATCAAAAAAGTGAGTGATCAGTGATTGGAAGGGGCAACACACCAAGTTTGTAAAGAAGAGAAGTTGATAGGGATATAGACAAAAAAAAAGAAATGGAAGAATTGTATTTATAAGTGACAAAGCCTAATTTAATCCTGAATAATACAATAGAGGAACAAATTTAAGGTCACAAAGGAGATAAATAAGTCATAGAGAAGGCGAGGTTCAGAGAATGGGGTCCAGACCACTTCTGGGGATTTCATAACTAAATCAGTTTCCCAGTTCAGAGTTGGAGATCAAAATCCAAGTTGGCTGTCTTCAAATTTGTCCATTTTCACCCTATACAACTCCCATTTGGGGAAGCTTTTTCTGACATCTCAACTTTTAGTAGCTCCTTCAGTTGTCATTTTTGTTATGAAAGCCCCCTTTACATTTACCTGTCTTATGCTTGCCATGAGCTATATAAACAATTAACCTGATGAGTGTTTTTGTTAAGAAATTTACGTTTAAATTCTGATTCTATGAAAACTAAATGTTCATTGGTTTCTTAAAGGTTGACATGTTTTAGTGTCCTATCTGTCAGGCCCTTTAACATTAGAGATATATTCTGAAGTAGCCCAAGATCACTGAGGTACAGCCATTTATTTGTGTCTCAGTACAAGGTACATTCTTGGCTTCATTTCTTCAGGGAGCTTAACAATGCAATTTATTGTTTACTTGTATAAATCTGAGCTAGAACTTTAGAAACAATCTTATGGTATTTAAAGTGCTACTAGGAATTAAATGGGGCTTCCCTTGTGGCTCAGCTGGTAAAGAATCTGCCTGCAATGCAGGAGACTGGGGTTCAATCCCTGGGTTGGCAAGATACCCTGGAGTAGGGAAAGGTTACCCACTCTAGTATTCTGGCCTGGAGAAGTCCATGGGGTCACAAAGAGTCAGACAAGACTGAGCAACTTTCACTGGAGGAAATAAATGAAAGCCTTGCTGGGTAGGGTATTCTTGACCATACGTAGGTTTTTCCTTTTAATCACTTGAAATAGGTCATGCCATTCCCTTCTGGACTGCAGTTTCTGCCGACAAATCAGCTGATAAGCTTATGTGGATTCCCTTGTATATTATTTGTTGCTTTCTTCCTGTTGTTTTTAATATTTTTGCTTTGTCTTTAATTTTTGTCAGTTTAAATAATACACATCTTGAGGTGTTCCTCCTTGGGCTCATCATTTATAGGGCTCTCTGTGCTTCCTGGACTTGGGTGAGAGAACTTTCTTTCTCATGTTAGGGAAGTATTAAGCTATAATATCTTCAAATATTTTCTCAGGTCCTTTATCTTTCTCTTTCTCTTCCTTTTAGGAACCGCTAAAATATTGATGCACTTAATGTTGTCTCATGGTTCTCTGAGACTGTCCTTTCTTTTCATCCTTTCTCCTTTATTCTGTGCCATAACCGTGATCTCCACCATTGTGCCTTCCGGCTCAGTCAACTGCTCTTCTGCCTCATTTATACTGCTATTGATCCCTTCTAGTATCGTTTACTTTTCAGTTGTTGTATTTCTCAACTTTTCGTTTGTTCTTTAAACCATCTAAATCTTTGTGGAACATTTCTTGGATCATCTCTGCCTGTGCCTCCATTCTTCTTTTGAGATGTTGGTTCATCTTTACTAGAGTTACTCTGAGTTATTTTTCAGGTAGATTGCCTATCTCCACTACATTTAGTCATTCTGAATTTTTATCTTCTTCCTTTTAAACATATTTTTCCACCTTCTCATTTTCTCTTTCTGTCTTTGTGGTCACCCTTCTATAGCCTGCAGGTGTCTTCTTGCTTCTGGTGTCTGACCCCTGGTGGGTGAGTTTGATCTGGTGGCTTGTGCACATTTCCCTGACTTTTTTAATCACCAGGATGTTGCCAAATAAATTATTACTCTATTGAAAAAGAAGAAATATAGTGGTTCTCTATCAATCGGGGTAGATTCATATATACTGCATTAAGAAGAAGTTCTAAAATCTTAGTAACATAGTACAATGAAAATGCTTCTTACTCAGTAAACATGCCCATTGAGGTTCACTCAGGGTTCTACTTCACATCTCTTCAATCTGTGACTTGGACTTGACCTAACAGTTTTATCCCCCAAAATGTAACTCCATTCTTATAAACTACTAGACTCCTAGGCAGAGTGGAAGAAAGCTCTGACAGGTTTTTTCCCAGCCATTACATGCTCTGTCCTCTTCACCACTGATTTGACTTGATAATCACATGCACCCCCTTCTTCTACTGCTCCTCCAAATCCAAACTCATTGCACATAGAAAGTGCAATCTTACCTTATATATGGAAAGTGCAAGGCTGGAAATATTTGACAAATAACACTACTGATGAATTTAACAATGAATTAATAATGAATTTGAACACATTAAAATACAAACTCAATCATTTTTAAAGATTTCATGTCCCAAAAGGTAAACATGCAAACATAAACATGCACATATTTTTGCATTTATGTCTCTCTTAAATATGCTTCATTAGCATTTTCTTATATTTGGGGGCATAAAGATCAGTTGACACAATTTGTTCTATAATGTTCTTTAATACTTCCCAGTTTATTTCTGTTACTTGTAACTTCTACAAATCTCTCATATTTTCTCTGATAAAGTATTAAACTGTTAAATCTGATTATGTTTGATAAAATATAACTGAATTTGTCTATAAATATTAAACATTCCTAAGTGTGACATTATTTTCTCTACCAATTTGTTGATTAAATTAGTATGAGACAATAGGTTGTAATTAGATGTTGGTATCATTAATATGTATGGCTGTTTCTTCCTCTTTTATTCTTCACATTTGTCTATATATTTGAAGGTAAACTTGGTTTTTTGGCTGTATGTTAAATACTGCTGGGGCTTCCCTGGTGGCTCAGATGGTAATGAATCCACCTGCAATGCAGGAGACTCAGGTTGGATCCCTGGATCAGGAAGATCCCCTGAAGAAGGAAATGGCAACCCACTCCAGTACTCTTGCCTGGAGAATTCCATGGACAGAGGAACCTGGTGGGCTGTAGTTCATGGCGTCACAAAGAGCTGGACATGACTGAGACACTAATACTTTCACTTTCTTAGATATAGCTGTTCTCCTTTCATGCTTGATTCTGTCCTATATTTATAGATTTGACTTAAATGTTCTATGGGATTTTTAAGGAGATGGATGAGTTAAAAACATCTGAAAAAAGGAAGTTAAGTATAGAAAACACTCTCGGTGTTTATCAAGGCTAATCTACATATTCAAATTATCTGAGGTGATGCATTTTAACACCTGAATATATGTGTTTGCATGTGTGTGTATATATATACACACACATATATACTCTTACATTTTCTTTTAAGTTCTTGTTTAACAATTTAAAATATTCAATGGGTTGAATGATATAGAATAGTATATACATCTTTTCTATGAGTATTTAAGAGCACTCTACAATATGTGAAACAATTATGCTAATATATGCACTAATATATTTAGAGTAATTAGATGCTCTGAAAAGAAAAGAGAACTTCTGGTATATGTTAATGCATTAACTTTGCACTGATACATGCTTCAAATTCCAGTTTCTTTTATTTTTTTTTTCTTTTTAACAATAATATATTACATACATTTAGGAAAAGTATTTTAAAACAAAATTGGAAATATTTAGTTTCTAGAATGCTTTTGTGCAAAACTAGGGCACACTTGCTATTAAGAAGTTTATCCCAAGTTTGCATTTCAGTTAGTGTCTATAAAAGAAATATTTGGTATATGACATGTTCACTTTAGAACTATATATTTGATTTATTTGGCTTCCCAGGTGGCTCAGTAGGTAAAGAATCCACCTGCTATGCAGGAGACAGAGGCAACGCAGTTTTGATCCCTGGGTCGGGAAGATCCCCTGAAAGAATGCATGACAACCCACTCCAGTATTCTTGCCTGGAAAATCCCATGGACAGAGGAGCCTGGCAAACTATGGTCCCTAGGGTCACAAAGAGTTGGACATGACTGAAGTGACTGAGCATATGCACATTTGGTTTATTACCAGAAATACGCCAAATTTTCTAAAATTACCATTTATTCAAAACCCACAATACCATATGTGGGTTAGATTATTGGTTAGTTTTGCTTAGTTTTTGTGTTTGTTTGTTTAGTTATTGTTGTTTAGTTTTGTGGTGTATTAGTTAAACGTTCCAGCATCAGACATAATGATAATCTAGCCCCATCATCTTCAACTATTTGCAACTGGATAGGAAATTACTTACCCATTGTGAGGGCCAGTTTCTATATTTGAAGAAGGGAGATAACAGAGTTATTGGGAGGAATGAATGTCATTAGTGAGATAATGTATGTAAGTACAATGTCTTGTCTATATTAGACGAGAGTAAACATTAGCTCCCATTCTTACTATATGGTAGAAATGAAGAGCAGACTAATACAAAATGCATATTACAAATTCCTAAAACTGTCTAGAGTTGTATACAATTTATATTTGCATTTATAATGATTAGCTTGATACTCTGGAATATGGGATACTACTTTTTGTATCACCTGTCAGATTAATTTGTATTCAATATAATTTAGTGCCCTTATGTACTTTTCATCTGTTGTAATTCTCAGGAAATATATAACAACTGATTGCCATCAATGGTGCACATTCTAGAGTGACTGTATAATTTAGTCAAGATAACAACTAAATTAATGATGCTCAGGAAATGGCTTAATGTTTTCACTTTCTTTTCTGAAAACTGAAGAAAATAATACATGCTGCATTAGGTAGAATTTATTTCAGTTAAAATGACATAATCCCAACTCAAAGGAGCTTTAAAAAAGTGATCTAGTAAAGATTTGGGATAGCTGACTGAATCAAATAGAAAAGCTGTGGGAACCAGGAGTCATCTACCACCTCAAAGGGAAGACACCAAAGACACAACGCCATTTAAATCTCTCCACTCAATAGTCTTATTGTGGCTTCTTCTTCTTCTCCTTTTTTTTTTTGTTTTAGCTGCATATGATTTTCTCCAAAGACAGAGAGGACTGTAAATTAAGGATTATATCATCAACCCTCACAGAGTTCATAACTGAGATTTCTACTTCTCAGGTTAGAATAACATCCTCAGGGAATGAATCAGACTGGTTTGAGTTACATGCCCAGTGCTTGGCCAAACACTATACTTACAAAGTGGCTATAATGCCACTTAGGTCACCCAATGTGACCCATAGAGGCCCAACCAATACTACCAAACCCCAAAGAAGCTTCATATTATGAGACTGGGGAGCTGGTTTCTCCAGCATCTGCTCCAAAGGACCAGGTAACCCCCAAATACTGTAAATTGGATTTAACCACTGCCACCAACACTACAGGGGCAGAACCATAGCAAGAAATTTTGGCTAATGAGAAGTAGCAGATGGGGAGAAGACTTTCCTCCCTTCTTGTTTCCCAATGACTACTCTCTCTGAACTCTGCCCAGTGTTATCTCTTGTCAACAAATGGACACGACTGAAGCATCAGCCTGTTCCATTAAATGTCACCTTGGATGCTGCCATCCTATCTGCCATGCTAAACTTGTCCTTTACTGTCACTGCCCTGGTTAAATACTTCTCAATAAAGAATGAGTGTTTATGCTTTGATGCAGACTCTGTTTTCTAGTCAAATAGACACTAAGACATAACTCATTTTATTGTACTTTGCCTTATTTCACTTTTAAGATTTTGTATTTTTTAGGTATAAATTGGAGGTTTATGGAAACCCTATGCCAAACAATTCTGTCAATGCCATTTTTCCAACAGCAATCACTCATGTGTCTTCGGGTCACAGCTTGGGCAATTCTCATAGTATTTTAAGCTTTTTAATGAATGTTATATTTGTTATGACAATTTATAATCATTGATCTCTGATGTTATAATTCAATTGCTTGGGGTATCCCAAACCAAGCACATATAAGATGTTTATATTAAGTAGCATATGTTCGGTGTGTTCTGACTTCTTCATTGACCAATCTTTCCCTCTTTTCTCTCTTTTTCTTCAGGCCTCGTTTTACCAAATAGTTGGCCAAGTTATGAATGCAAAAAAAAAGTTATTGAAGTAAATTAAAAGTGGTACTTTAGTTAACACACAACAGATAAGGAAGTGAAACAGCCTTATTGCTAATACAGGCAAAGTTTTAATGGTCAGGAGAGAAAATCAAACCACCCATGGCATTCCCTATGATGCTTTTGAACTGTGGTGTTGGAGAAGACTCTTGAGAGTCCCTTGGAATATAAGATCAAGCCAGTCAATTATAAAGGAAATCAGTCCTGAATATTCATTGGAAGGATTGATGCTGAAGCTGAAACTCCAATGCTACGGCCATCTGATGCAAATAACTGACTCATTGGAAAAGACCCTGATGCTGGGAAAGAGTGAAGGCAGGAGGAAAAGAGGACGACAGAGGATGAAATGGTTGGATGGCATCATCAACTCGATTAACATGAGTTTGAGCAAGCTCTGGGAGTTGATGATGGACAGGAAAGCCTAGCGTGCTGCAGTCCATGGGATCACAAAGAGTCAGACACGACTGAGCAAGTGAACTGAACTGATGGCATTCCCTTAAATCAAAGCCAAATCCAGATGAAGGGCCCAACTCTCTTCAATTATATGAAGACTGAGAGAGGTGAGGACATTGCAGATGAAAAGTTTGAAGCTAGCAGAGGTTGGTTCATGAGGTGAAAAGAAAGAAGCGATCTCCACAATGTAAACGTGCGATATAAAGCCGAAGGTTCTAATGTGGAAGCTGCAGCAAGTTATCCAGAAGATGTAGCTAAGATAATAAAGTGACTACACTAAATAACAGATTTTCAATGGAGACAAACCAGTCTTATATTAGGACTTTCATAGCCAGAAAAAAAGTCAATGCCTGGCTTTAAAGCTTCAAAGCCAAACTAACACTGTTATTCAGGGCTAATACAGATGGTGACTTTAAGTCAAAGCCTGTGCTCATTTCCATTCTGAAAATCCTAGGGCCCTTAAGAATTATGCTAAATCTATCTTGTCTGTGCTCTGTAAATGGAACAACAAAGCTTGGATGACAACACATCTGTTTACAACATAGTTACTGAATATTTTAAGCCCACCCACTACTACTGCTCAGAAAAAAAAAAAAAAAAAAAAGATTCCTTTCAAAAGATTACTGCTTATTGACAATGTACCTCATCACCCAAGGCTCTGTTGGAGATGAGCAATGAGATTAATGTTGTTTTCATGCCTGCTAACCCCACATTTATTCTGCAGCCAATGGATCAGAGTAATTTTGACTTTCAAGTCTTATTATTTAAGAAATACATTTTGTAAGGTTATAGCTGCCATAGATAGTGATTCCTCTGATGGATCTGGGCAAATTAAATTGAAAACTTTTTGGAAAGAATTCACTATTCTCTATGCCATTAAGAACATTTGTGACTCATGGAGAGAGATCAAAATGTCAACATTAACAGGAGTTTGGAAGAAGTTGATTTCAATTCTTATACGAGTGGCCTTGAAAAGTTCAAAACTCAAGTGGAAGAAGTAATTGCAGATGTGGTGCAAATAGCAAGAGAGCAAGAATGAGAAGTGGAGTCTGAAGATGTGACTGCATTATTGCCATCTAACGATACAACTTCAGTGGATGAGAAGTTGCTTCTTACTGATAAGCAAAGAAAAGGGTTTCTTTTCTTAGATGGAAACTACTCTTGGTAAATATGCCCTGAAAAATCTTGAAGTGACAACAGTGGATGCAGAATATTACATATATTACATAAAATTGGTTGATAAGCTTGAAAGAATTTATGAGTGTAAACTGCTATCAAATATGTATGCCTCAGATTCATGATTCATGGAAGGAAACATCAATCAATGTGCCAGACTTCATTATCTTGTTTTAAGAAATTGCCACAGCCACTTCAGCCTTTCTCAACCAACCACCCTGAGCAATCAGCAGCCATCCTCATAGAGACAAGACTTTCCATTAGCGAAAAGATTACAACTATCTGAAGGTTCACATGATTGTTAGTGATTTTTAGCAATGAAGTATATTTTAATTAAGATATTTATTTTTTTTAGACACAATGCTGTTGTACTCTCAATATACTACAGTTTAAATGTGACTCTTATATGCAGTGGCAAAGAAAAATTCATGTGACTCACTTTATTGAATTATCTGTTATATTGTGGTGATCTGGAACTGAACCTATAATAGTTCTGAGGTATGTCTATTTATTACTTACTTACTTATTTTTATTGCTTTTAATGTAATCTCTGTGAGATTAGACTTTTTTTAATCCTCACTTCACTACTCTATCTGCAATGCTAAAATTTCCTAACATATGCCAGTACAAATTAATGTACTCCATTAGGTTTCATGATGTCAGGAAGGTTACCACAAAAAAATATACAAAAAAAGACTTTTCTTGTGGTATAACAATGGTGGGCAAAAAGCAGGTCTCAATAATGCTTCAGTAGTATTGGAAAAATATGATTGATTTTATCTTTAAACAGCCATTTACTGTCTACTGTATGCCAGGTACTGAAAGTTGCTGAAGGTATAGTGATACAAGATCTATTTTTGCCTTTAAAGACATATAGTACAGTGTAAAAATTCATAGCTTCATAGTTGCCTTAAGATTCTCAGAATAAAAGAACACAATATAATTGCTTCATTTTTCATGGGAAAATAAGTCGATGTTGTTTATGTATGATTTCTATCCTACTGATCACCCTCCACCCAGTTTCAAAGAAAGACCTGGTCACCAGGATTGGATGGCCCACTCCAAATAGAGGACTTTGTTTAGACCACTGTGAGTGTTGAAATGTGGCAGCAGGGTAAGGTGGACTAGAAACACAATTCAGCTTTCTTCTCCTTCCTAGTATTTATCTCTCCCTTTCCATCTGACAACAAGGGAAAATAAACAAAGGCAACAGCATCTGTTGCTCCTGCTGCTTTGAATTAAGCTTGACTCAGTTTAATCAGTTTACCCCCACCAAATCCATTGCTGCACCTTTGCATTTATTAATCTTACCCTCTATTTGACAGTCCTGTTGGTCAAGCTTACTAATTTTTTAAAAGACAAAAAAAAAAAAAAAAAGAGAGAGAGACTTTAAAATTAAAAAGTCAAAAGTGTTTAGCATCCTTTGATTCTGTTGTATAGATGCACATAAGCATGATGCTTTTAAAATACAAATTTCCATATTTGTGTTTATATGTAAAGTACAAGTAATAAGCCTCTGATATTAAAAGCAAGGGATTGCCTGGAGATTTGTTTTAAATGATAGGCTTTTGAAGCTTTAGTAATGGTTGTAGGGCGTTTCTCCTTGATAAGGAGATGGGATGTAAGAGAGATTACTAAATGATTTTGAGTTCAGGGAATGCACTGGTTTTTATGCAGGTCTTGATATGCTTGAGCACACAAATACATCTCATAAATCTAAGTTCCCCAGAACTCAAGGGTAATGCATTTCCTCCTGAATTCCTGTACTGATCAGCAAAACACACACACACACACACACACACACACACACACGCACACTAACTCACTCTTAAAGAGCAGGCCCAACATAGAGAAAAAGGTGTAATTCTTCATATACCAATTCAAAGACATGAGAGAATTAGAGAAATTTCTTCTCATAAAATTGTCTGTAGGTATCTGAAATCTGTTCACATCATTATAGACCAACATTACAGCTGTAAAATGTTTAGAAAGTTGGTCTCTCTTTTGAAGTACTTAATTAAAAGTTTGTTTGATAAGAAAGGTGCCATGCAATTACACTTGCTGACCACATTAATATTTAAATGAGAACAGGCAACATCAAGATATTTAGAATAAGTTTAAGAGAATATTCTAGCAAGGCTCTGACAAAGAAAGAGCATTTAGGATATGTGCTTACAAAGTTCATATGCTAATTTTCAGTTACACTTATAAGAATATAGCTAGCAAACCTTGCCCCTCAAAAGATGTTATAAATTTTAACCCACAGTTCCAAGAACTTCACATTCAAATAATATGTTTTGATCATTAGTGAATATAAACTTTAACAAGTTAAAGGTTAAAACACACTACCGTTATAACTCCCCTTTTTCAGTAAATAGGTATTAAAAAAATTTGTTTACTTGCTACTGGTTTTTATAGCAGCAAACAGTTGTGTTTTGCTTCAACAACAGTTGTAAAGTGTCTTGTGCTGATACTTGGTAAAAATGGAAATATCAACATGGTTTATGTAGAATTTTCAAACCATAAATCAGTCAAAGGAACGTTCTGTTCTGTAGTTGACCTGTTAAGTATGAATGGGCTTTTCTGATTGGTGTGACATTTCCTTGCCATTGTCAAATAACAGAGACAATAATACCTATTTAAAAGTAAAGCAGAATGAAATGTCCATCATTTTTGTCAAATACAGAACAAATGATCCTTGTAAGAATAAAGCACTCTGCTATTCTCCAAATTGTCCAACATTCAAGTGCGCATTTACCAGAAGTCATTAAAGTAATTTGCCTAAGAGTGATTTTTTTGTGTACTAGTGATTTTTTTGAGTTTTTATTAAAAATGTGAAGTATGTTATTCTTCAAATTGAAACTTACTTGGCAATAAATCAAAGTCACTAAATATTTTAAAAAATTGACTCCCCTTCTGAATTCTTTCTTGTTCTGAATCTCTTCCATGTTACAGACTCAAAGAATAAAAAAGAACTGAAATGTGTTGAATGCCTACTATGTGGCAGACGTTTCATACTTACTGTCTCATGTAACCCTGCTACCAACGCTGCTATATCATTCAGTTCAGTTCAGTTCAGTTCAGTTGCTCAGTCGTATCCGACTCTGCAACCCCATGAATAGCAGCACACCAGGCCTCCCTGTCCATCACCATCTCCCGGAGTTCACTCAAACTTACATCCATTGAGTCGGTGATGCCATCCAGCCATCTCATCCTCTGTCGTCCCCTTCTCCTCCTGCCCCCAATCCCTCCCAGCATCAGGGTCTTTTCCAATGAGTCAACTCTTCGCATGAGGTGGCCAAAGTACTGGAGTTTCAGCTTTAGCATCATTCCTTCCAAAGAACACCCAGGGCTGATCTCCTTCAGAGTGGACTGGTTGGATCTCCTTGCAGTCCAAGGGACTCTCAAGAGTCTTCTCCAACACCACAGTTCAAAAGCATCAATTCTTCGGCGCTCAGCTTTCTTCACAGTCCAACTCTCACATCCATACATGACCACTGGAAAAACAATAGCCTTGACTATTTGTTGGACCTTTGTTGGCAAAGTAATGTCTCTGCTTTTCAATATGATATCTAGGTTGGTCATAACTTTTCTTCCAAGGAATAAGCATGTTTTAATTTCATGGCTGCAGTCACCATCTGCAGTGATTTTGGAGCCCAAAAAATAAAGTCTGACACTGTTTCCACTGTTTCCCCATCTATTTGCCATGAAGTGATGGGACCAGATGCCATGATCTCTCACTTAATACTGGAGGAAACTGAGTCTGAGTGAGATATGGGAACTTGCAAATGCTCTATGGCTCACTTGCTCCCTTATTCCTGGTGTACAGGGAGCAGAGCCTATATATTACTTACTTCTGTTTTGCTGGGGACAAGCACTAGTTCTGACACCTTGAAATAAGGGCCTAGCGGTTCAGTCACTAAGCTGTGTCCAACTCTCTGAGACCCCATGGACTGCAGCACGCCAGGCCTCCCTGCTCTTCACCATCTCCTGGAGTTTGCTCAAACTCGCATCCATTGAGTCAGTGATGCCACCCAACCGTCTCATCCTCTGTCATCCCTTTCTCCTCCTGCCTTCAATCTTGCCCAGCTGAAAACTGAGGCTTACATAGGCTCATGACTAAACAGTGCTTCCCAATCATGTAGCTTTTGTCTAGTCAAGCAACCCCTCTCCAGTATGAAATGGAGATGGGAATCCATCTGGGATCCGTATAAGGTGAGCATGCTGTGCATGTGTCTGTCACAAAGCAAACATGCCATGAAGAGTATTCATTATTTTTATGCTATTTCGTATTTATTTGTCAAACTCTACTGAGAATCTATGAAAGCATTTCTGCTGTTCACAGACAATCAAAAGATTGGAACAAATGAAAAAGTTCTTGAATGATGCTAACTTCTAGGTTAGCAAGATTTGAGTCACAGTTTAACATGGCAGATTATGAAACTGAAACAAAAACTTCAAAAATGTCCTGTTTTCCTCAGTTTGGTGATATTCATTTCCGGTTTGAATACAGTAACAACACAGGTTCAGATAAGATAAAAAAGCAAACACAGCAGACGAACACTTTCTTTCATCCTTATGATGGTATATGTCTAACAACAAGAAATATCTTAATTTCTTTTAATAGGAATATTTAGTGTCTGAATGTGTATGAATAATTTACTGGAAATTGAGAAAAAATCTGACAAAAATGGGATTGTCTTCATAAATAAAATATGTATATATACTTATATGTATAACTAAAATATATAAAAATAAAGATACATTTATGGTAAACTATTTCTGGTGTGCTTCTAGATTTGAGTTAATTTGTTGACTTTTACTTTTTAGACTAGAAATCATATTTTAGCCTAATTGCAAACTGAATTTGATAATTAATTACATTTTCTTTGTGCTACTTTAATTCCCTGAAAACAAATTGCACTTTTGGTGTTTTTCAGCTAACTCTTATAGTTTTTTATTTGCTGAAAAAATAAATACATCATGTTTTGGAGAATTACATGTATTACAAAAACTTGTAAGTATATATTTTACCTAATATTTCTTTATATGTTAGAAAGATATGTGAAATATATTTGTAAATCATATAAGATAAAAAAGTGTAGAACAGTTTGTATGCTCAGTTGCTCAGTTGTGTACAACTCTTAGCAATCCATGGATGGCAGCCCTCCAGGTTCCTGTGTCAATGGGATTTTCCAGGCAAGAATACTGCAGTGGGTTTCCATTGCCTTCTCCAGGCGATCTTCCTCAGCCAGGAGTCAAATCCACATCTCTTACATCTCCTGCTTTGGTAGATGGATTTTTTTTTTTTTTTTTTTTTTTTGCCACTGAAACACCTGGGAAGCTCCAATAATATTTATTTATGCAATAAAAGGCAATGGTAAGAATGCTAGAAGTGACTCTATTCAATAAAAAATGTGGAAAAAAGTATAGTGAACGGTAGAATTTCTTTTTTAAGTAGTTCTCTCTTAGAACTTTCTCTCCTCTACCTTATTTGGAAGGAATATAGCAATAAATGCACAAGTGGTTATCAGGGATTATACTTGAATGGACATACGTTTTATGTTGCAGTTAATGTACGTTAGGTCCAATATTTCCTATATTCATAATAAAGTGCAATGATAATCAATGTAAATATTTGAAAACTCTGAGGCAATGTAAGTATCACGCTGAAGGATATTTTTGTCATTCAAATTTTGAAAATTACTTAGTACTTATATGAAAAAAATTCTTAGAATACCTCATTTACATCTGTGTATTATTTCACAGTCATTCTGAAAGAATAACAGGTACTTAGTATAGTTGAACTGCTGCTGCTGCTGCTGCTAAGTCACTTCAGTCATGTCCAACTCTGTGCAACCCCAGAGATAGCAGCCCAGCAGGTTCCCCCATCCCTGGGATTCTCCAGGCAAGAATACTGGAGTAGGTTGCCATTTTCTTCTCCAATGCATGAAAGTGAAAAGTGAAAGGGAAGTCCCTCAGTCATGTCCAGCTCTTAGCGACCCCATGGACTACAGCCTACTAGGACCCTCCGTCCATGGGATTTTCCAGGCAACAGTTACTGGAGTGGGGTGCCATTAACTAGATTTCTGTAATTCCTTTTGGTGAGAAGAATGAAAAAATGTCCATTAAATGGGATAATCAAATTCCTACAAATCCACATCAGTACTCACTTCAGTATTCTTAAAATATAGTTGGTTGAAGTGACTTTCAGATAAATCTCAGACTAGGTCAATTTCTGTGCTCTGAGGAAGGGAAAGTGAATGAGTGAGAAACACCAAGTAACAAGCAGAAGAGCGGCAAAGCCAGTTTAGCAGAAAGGAGACAAGAGGAATATATAGTTTTCAGAATATATTGTTTTAAAATATTTACTGTGAAAAATATCAAACACACAAGTGTAATAAACCTGTTTGCTCCATAACCTAGGTGAAGCAACTCACCATGTTTTGCCACACTATCCTTGCCTCATCTATTTCATTTTTGGTACAATTGTCAAGAATTCTAAAGCAACTTCAAGACCGTACATCATTGGAACATACATCTTAAGATGTATATCTCTCCCGAAATGTAAATAGTTTTTTACATATTAATAAGACCAATTTTTAAATCTAACAAAATTGATACTTTCCTGTAGTTATCTAATATCCTGCCATGTTTAAAATTGTTTATACAAATCAGAATCTAAAACAAGTCCTTCAATTGCATTTTATTTTTATGCATTTTTTTTAAATTAACTGTTCTCTTTCTATACGTCATTAACTTGTTGGATAATTTGCTCCAGTTATTGGAAGGATGTCCTGTGTTAAAAGTGCTAGTCACTCAGTTGTGTTTGACTCTTTGTGACCCCAAAGACTATAGCCTGCTAGGCTTCTCTGTCCATGGAATTCTCCAGACAAGAATACTGGAGTGGACTGCCATTCCCTTCTCCAGGGGGCATTCCCAACTCAGGAACTGAACCCGGGTCTCCTGCATTGCAGACATATTCTTTACTGTCCGAGCCACCAGGAGGAATGTCCTAGTTTCTGATTTTAACCTGCTTTTTCATGGTCTCATTTAGCTTCTTCCTACATTTCCTGGAGGGTAGCTGTAAAGATTTGAATAGACTCACTTTCAACTTTCTTTACCTACAATATTTATTAGTAACCATAAATACGCCATGCTATATTACATTAGGCACCATATACTATCTTATTGTCCTGCTTTTAGTGATGCTGAGAGTGAACAGTAGGTAAAACAGTAGGGGGCAAAACAGTAGGTATTCTGTACTTTCATTGTAAAGTTGCCCATCAATCCTTTATCTAGTGGTTTTATTCACTAATGTACTTTGCCTGAAACACTTGTTTCACATTTACTAGCTGAGTTTATTCTTTCCATAAAGAATTACTTTTCCTATTCTGGTTTACCTAAATGGTTATGCTGAAATATAGTTTGCACAGAAAATATAAATTAAATACTGACTTCTTTCCTTTGCCTTACCCTTTCATCTCTTTTAAAAATAGTGTCATTGTGAAATTAGAGGGGTTTTTTAATTGTAGTTATTGTTCTTTCCAATGATCAAATCCTTCCATATTTGACCATTGGAAGTCTCTGTAGCCTCTTATGCAATCTTTATCGTTACTCTATTTATTATTTTCCTGGCTTTATTATGGCATATTGACATTTAGCAAACTACATATATTTTTAGTGCACAATTGAAAACGTTTGAACATATGTAGATCCATGTAAGCATGTGTCAATCTAGAATATGAACATAATCATCATTCCCCAAGGTTCATTGCCCCTGCAAGTGAACTCTCCCTCCAGAGTAGAGCTGCCAGTAGCCCCAGCCCCGCCCCAGCCCTTTTGGCACACTAGTGTGTGCGTGTGTGTGTGTGTGTGTGTGTGTGCACGCTCAGTCCCTCAGTCATGTTTGACTGTTTGTGACCCCATGGACTGTAGCTCCCTAGGCTCCTCTGTCCATGGAATTTTCCAGGCAAGAATACTGGAGTGAGCTGCTATTTTCTCCTCCAGGGGATCTTCCTGACCCAGGAATTGAACCCATGTCTCCTGCACCTCAAAAATTGGCAAGAGGATTCTTTACCCCCCGGGAAGCCCTGTGATGGTAGTTTTGCCTTTCTTTTTTTTTTTTTTTTTTTTTCTTTTGAGAGTTTGTGTTAAGTAGAATCATATATAGTGCATAGTCTTTTCTGTACTTACACATTGGTTGTGAACTCTGTTTTTGTGTGTTGATATTTCTTATTACTGAGTAGTTAATGTGGAAGATATATCACATTTCTTTATCTATCTGTTGGCCAAGGGACATTTAGAACATTTCACTTTATGGTTACTACAGAAATAGCTGCTGAGAATACTTGTGTACAACATTTAATTTGGACACACTCTTGGGGTAAATACCTAGAAGTGGAATTGCTAGTTTTTTGGTAGATGTGTCTTTAGTTTTTTCAAAAATTCTTAAATTGTTTTCCAAAGTGATTGAACAATTTTACATACTGCCAATTCTCCAAGCCAGGCTTCAGCAATACATGAACCGTGAACTTCCTGATGTTCAAGCTGGTTTTAGAAAAGGAAGAGGAGCCAGAGATCAAATTGCCAACATCCGCTGGATCATGGAAAAAGCAAGAGAGTTCCAGAAAAACATCTATTTCTGCTTTCTTGACTATGCCAAAGCCTTTGACTGTGTGGATCACAATAAACTGGAAAATTCTGAAAGAGATGGGAATACCAGACCACCAGACTTGCCTCTTGAGAAATCTGTATGCAGGTCAGGAAGCAACAGTTAGACCTGGACATGGAACAACAGACTGGTTCCAAAGAGGAAAAGGAGTATGTCAAGGCTGTATATTGTCACCCTGCTTAAGTCACCCTACAAAGTTCTGTCTAGTCAAGCCTATGGTTTTTCCTGTGGTCATGTATGGATGTGAGAATTGGACTGTGAAGAAGGCTGAGCACCGAAGAATTGATGCTTTTGAACCGTGGTGTTGGAGAAGACTCTTGAGAGTCCCTTGGACTGCAAGGAGATCCAACCAGTCCATTCTGAAGGAGATCAGCCCTGGGATTTCTTTGGAAGGAATGATGCTAAAGCTGAAACTGCAGTACTTTGGCCACCTCATGTGAAGAGTTGACTCATTGGAAAAGACTCTGATGCTGGGAGGGATTAGGGGCAGGAGGAGAACGGGACGACAGAGGATGAGATGGCTGGATGGCATCACTGACTCAATGGACGTGAGTCTGAGTGAACTCTGGGAGTTGGTAATGGACAGGGAGGCCTGGCATGCTGCGATTCATGGGGTTGCAAAGAGTCGGACACGACTGAGCAACTGAACTGAACTGAAATGAATGTAGGCTTTACAATTCCTCAGCATCCTTGCAAGTACTTGGTATAGTCAGAAGTTTTCATTTTAGACATTCTAATAAATGTATAGTACATCATTGTGATTTTCATTTGCATTTCCTAATGACTAATGCTTTTGAACATTTTTATGTTAGTGCTTTTTAGCCATTTGTGTATCTGTCTATAAGTGTCTGTTCAAGTCTTCACTTCATTTTTTATTGTCTTGCTGGTTTTCCTATTATTGTGTTTTGAGAATTATTTAAATTATGACTATAAAAACTTTGCCAGGCACTTAGACATTGAAAATACTTTTTGCCAAATATTTTGCTAGCCTTTTCATTCTCTTAAAAACATCCTTCTAAGAACAGTTTTTTTTTTTTTTTTTCATGAATTCCAATTATTTGTTCCCTCATGGGTCATGCTTTTGATATTATATCTGAGAATTATCTATCTTGATTTCCTAATCAAGATAGACAATTTTTTCCTATATTTTATTCTTTTTATTCTACAAGTTTCATAACGTTAGATGTTTATGTCTGTTTTATCCATTTTAAATTAATGTTTTTTATTTGTTGCATATTATGAATTCAGTTCAGTTCAGTTCAGTCCCTCAGTCGTGTCCGACTCTTTGAGACCCCATGGACTGCAGCACGCCAGGCCTCCCTGTCCATCACTAACTCCCAGAGTCTACTCAAACTCAGGTCCACTGAACTTGGTGGTGCCATCCAACCGTCTCATCCTCTGTCGTCCCCTTCTCCTCCCACCTTCAATCTTTCCCAGGATCAGGGGCTTTTCAAATGAGTCAGCTCTTCACATCAGGGGGCCAGCTTCAACATCAGTCCTTCCAGTGAATATTCAGGACTGATTTCCTTTAGAATGGACTGGTTGGATCTCCTTGCAGTCCAAGGGACTCTCAAAAGTCTTCTCAAACACCACAGTTTAAAAGCATCAATTCTTCAGCGCTCAGCTTTTGGCTTACAGTTCTTTTTTGCATATGAACAGCTACCTTCCACTATCATTTGTCAAAAAGGTACCCTTTCTCTACTGACTAAACTTCATATCTCTGTTGAAAATCAGTTTTTAATATATGTGTGAATCTGTTTCTAACTTGCTATTTTGTTCCATTTATCTACTGCATACCAGTGCCACATTGCCTTGATGACAGTAACTTTACTGCAAGTCTTGAAATTGCACAGGGCTAATTTTTCAAATTTATCTTTTTTGTTTTCCATATTGTTTTGATGTCTTAGGTCCTTTGCATTTCTCTCTCTCTCTCTCTCTCTCTATATATATATATATATACATAGACATATATATATATATATACATATACATATACATATACAAAGACTCACTTTGCTACTTTTTATTTTTAAAAGTACCTGCTGAAATTTCAATTGGCAAGACACCAAATCTATAAATTGATTTGGGCTAAATTTATTTCTTAATTATATTGTATTTTTTTTTTCATGAACATGGTCTATTTCTTCATTTATTAAGAATTTTGAATTCAGCAATATTTCATATATAACAGTGTACAGGCCTTTTGCGTATTAGCTTTTAGATTTTTCTCTAGGTATTTCATATTTTTGATGCAGTAAAAAATAGTACTTTTATTTAGTTTTGTTTGTTGTTGTAGTTATAAGCATTTCACTGTTGAGTTTGTATTCTGTAAAATTGTTAAACTTTCTTTTTAGTTTTGGTAACTATTATAGATTCCAACAGCTTTCTAAACAGTATTACTTCTTCTTTTCTATTCTGGATGCCATTTTTTTTTTTCATTTTTATTATATTATTGTGCTGAGTGGAGACTTTACTACAATATTGAATAGAGTGGTGAGATTTTGGTATATTGTTTCTGATCTTTTGAAATATGTGTTATTCAGTCTTTCACCATTAAGTAGGATGCTAGCCTTAAAATTTTGTAAATACTTTTTATGAGGTTTAGGCGTTTTATCAGGAATAGACATTGTCAAATGTTTTGGGGACAAATATTGATCTCATGCTATTTTTGCAAAAATAAATTATTAATGTGTAAATAAAATGTTTGCATACTATCCTGTGCCTTTTTTTTTTTTAATTAAATCATATATCCACATGACTGAAGGAATTATCATTCTTTTTAAAAACAACTGAACATTATCTAATATGTGATTGCATTAATATGTCAGTTTCCTATTGATAAAATTATGGATTGTTTCTACTTTTTCATATTACTAAAAATATTATTATGAATAACATTCTGTAAATCAATTTGTCAGGATATCTTTGGAAAAATTCTTGTAAGTAAGACTGATGACTCAACTGGTAATATAACATTTATAGGTATCACATTTCCACCAACAATACAGAAGAATGAAAGTTTATCCTTTTGTTTGTGATATAAATCTGTTTCCCAATTTGTTATACTTATTCCAAATTTACATTTCTTATGGTGCCTTCTGCTATAAAATTAAATTTATATTTTTTTTCATTGTCTTTATATTCTGAAGGATATTTGATAGAAATATTTCCCTTATGAGGTTAAAAAGAAATTCATCCTTTTTTTCTTCATAGATCCTTGCACTGTTATTATTACTATTATTATCTTTTACATTTATGTGTCCCACTCCTTAGGAATTTGTCTTGTTTATATATGATATATCTTTAGTTGCTGCTTTTATGGGTAACCTGTGACTTAAAAGCAGACTCTTGAGGGTCTGTGTTAGTAACAGCTTATATACAACTACTATGAAATGACATTTTAAAACTATTCATGAGGTTCTTAAGGCAAGAATATTGAAGTGGTTTGCCATTCTCTTCTTCCCAAGAAAAATAAGTGCAAAAGAGCAAAATGGCTGTCTGAGGAGGCATTACAATTAGCTGTGAAAAGAAAAGAAGTGAAAAGCAAAGGAAAAAAGGGAAGATATATCCATTTGAATGCAGAGTTCCAAAGAATAGAAAGGAGAGATAAGAAAGTCTTCTCTGTGAGCAGTACAAAGAAATAGAGGGAAATAATACAAGGGGAAAGACTAGAGATCTCTTCAAGAAAATTAGAGATACCAAGGGAACATTTCATGCAAATATGGGCACAATAAAGGAAAGAAATGGTATGGACCTAACAGAAGCAGAAGATATTAAGAAGTGACAAGAATACACAGAAGAACTATACAAAAAAAATCTTCATGATGCAGACAATCACAATGGTATGATCACTCACTTCAAGCCAGATATCTTGGAATGCAAAGCCAGGTGAGCCTTAGGAAACATCACTATGAACAAAGCTAGTAGAGGTGATGGAATTCCAGTTGAGCTATTTCAAATCCTAAAAGAGGATGCTGTAAAAGTGCTTCAATCAATATGCGAACAAATTTAGAAAACTCAGCAGTGGCCACAGGACTGCAAAAGGTCAGCATTCATTCCAATCCCAAAGAAAGGCAATGCCAAAGAATGCTCAAAGTACTGCACAATTGCACTCATCTCACATGCTAGCAAAGTAATGCTCAAAACGCCCTAAGCCAGTCTTCAATAGTACACGAACAGTGAACTTTCAGATGTTCAAGCTGGATTTAGAAAAGGCAGAGGAACCAGGGACTAAATTGCAAACATCCGCTGGATCATCGAAAAAGCAAGAGCGTTCCAGAAAAACATCTGTTTCTGCTTTATTGACTATGCCAAAGCCTTTGACTATGTGGTTTACAATAAACTGGAAAATTCTAGAAGAGATGGGAATACCAGACCACCTGACCTGCCTCTTGAGGAACTTGTATGCAGGTCAGTAAGCAACAGTTAGAACTGGACATGGAACAACAGACTGATTCCAAATAGGTAAAGGAGTACGGCAAGGCTGCATATTGTCACCCTGCTTATTTAAATTACATACAGAGTACATCATGAGAAATGCTGGGCTGGAAGAAGCACAAGCTGGAATCAAGATTGCCAGGAGAAATATCAATAACCTTAGATATGTATTTGACACCTCCCTTATGGCAGAAAAAAAAAGAAAACTAATGAGCCTCTTGATGAAAGTGAAAGAACAGAGTGAAAAAGTAGGCTTAAAGCTCAACATTCAGAAAACTAAGATCCTGGCTTCTGGTGCCGTCACTTCGTGGCAAATAGAGGAAACAGTGGAAACAGTGGCAGACTTTATTTTTGGGGCTCCAAAATCACTGCAGATGGTGATTGCAGCCATGAAATTAAAAGATGCATACTCCTTGGAAGGAAAGTTATGACCAAACTAGACAACATATTAAAAAGCAGAGAAATTACTTTGCCAACAGAGGTCCGTCTAATCAAGGCTATGGTTTTTCCTGTGGTCATGTATGCATGTGAAAGTTGGACTGCGAAGAAGGCTGAGCACTGAAGAATTGATACTTTTGAACTGTGGTGTTGGAGAAGACTCTTGAGAGTCCCTTGGACTGCAAGGAGATCCAACCAGTCCATTCTGAAGGAGATCAGCCCTGGGATTTCTTTGGAAGGAATGATGCTAAAACTGAAACTCCAGTACTTAGGCCACCTCATGCGAAGAGTTGACTCATTGGAAAAGACCCTGATTCTGGGAGGGATTGGGGGCAAGAGGAGAAGGGGACGACAGAGGATGAGATGGCTGGATGGCATCACTGACTCGATGGACATGAGTCTGAGTGAACTCCAGGAGTTGGTGATGGACAGGGAGGCCTGGCATGCTGCAATTTATGGGGTTGCAAAGAGTTGGACATGACTGATAGATTGATCAGATCTGATCTAGGTTTAGCAGCTAGATAAATTCATATGCTAACGAGTGGGAGGATCAACCCAACCATTGGGAAACCACCCACTCCTCTGTCTTTTGATAGTGACTTGGAACTGTCTTGCTACCTCTGGGTGTGTCATTTAGCTTACAGACTGGGGATCAAGGTTTAGTCGAATTTGACTTGTCATCTTGGACCCATCTGATTTTAATTGGTTTATATTATGCCCTTGTGCTATGTCATTCTTTCAAAAGTTGTCCCCTGCCCCCTTCCCTCCTGTTTCATGCTCTTTTCCTGAGCTCCATCTGGGCCCACAATGTTGCCTCTACAATCTTCTGGAGGGACAACCAGAAAATAGTTGGCCCTTGGGGGGAAAATGCTGTGTAATAGCCACTCCCTCTAGATATTCAGACCTTCATCTTCCATGTTTCCTGTAATATATGCAACATCCGCATCTCTCAGTGGACCCACTAGGGTGGGAGACAGGCACACAGTGCCTGCTAGAAGATCTGTTGGCATCCCTTCAAAGGCAATTGGGCTTCCAGGGATAATGTTTGCCACTTTGGGAGTTAGCCTTGTGGGCTTTTTTGGCCCAAACCCTTAGCACACTTCTAAAGTTACAAACATCCCCATGGATCAAATCTCCATTCCACTTTTATGGATTATCTGGTCTGCTGCCTCTTATGAGTTTGTTCTTAAGCCACTTACTAACTCCTGCCACCAGAACCCTACCCCCTAGTAAGCAACATTGCCCCACCCTGCTTATTATTAAAATACTCCAATGCCCCTAACAGGGCCAGATAACCCACTCCTTTGTCATTACTTCTGTTATTGCCTAAAGTGGGTCTCTGACAATGAAATTTTTACCATTAGAAACACCCTAAGCTGCTCTTATTGAGGACTAGGGGAGGAAATCAGTGACTTACATTCCCTTAGAGCAGTTAGAGGATAAGCCTCATGGCTGTTTCACCAGGTTCCCAGTCTCAGGGCACAGGCTTGGATTGCTTTACATCATGGTATCTATTTCCATCTGCTGTGAACAAACTGGCAATGAGTCAAGATTACAATCCCTTAATCCTACCCAGCACTGGTCACGCTGGAGACCTTGGGGAAGCCCAACTCCAGTCCAGGGGTTCCAGGAAGTTGACCTGCCTCAACCTGCCTAGGGATCTGGTCCCTGGGAGGTTGTCACACCTCAACATGCTCAGGGATCCACCAGTCCAGGGGTCCCAGGAGGTCAACCTGCCTGGACCTGCCTAGGGATCTGGTCCTCGAATGGTTGTCATGCTTCAACTTGCTCGGGGGTCCACCAGTCCAGGGGTCTCAGGAGGTGGACATGCCTTGTCCTGCCGAGGGACCCAATTCTTAGGAGGCTGACCTGTCTCGACCTGCCCAGGTATTCGATCTTCAGGAGGCTGTCACACCTCAGCCTGCCTGGGGATCTGCACCCTGACCCAGGGACACATGACTCTCAGGTTGCATCAGTACTGGGTAGGATAACCTTCAGAAAGACTCACCCCAAAGGAAGTCCACCCATGGAAATAGAAGGAAGCCTATTACTTGTGCCACTGTGCCTGGTCTCAGCAATAACTCAGGAGCTCAATGAGAACTCCATTGCCTTTCTGGAAAGGCTAAAAGAAGCCCTCTAAAAGTTTACCAGTATGGACTTAGACTCTTATGAGGGACGGGTGATTTTAAAGGACAAATTCCTGTCCCAGTGTGCATCAGGATAAAGTTATAGCAGTTATAGCAGCAGGACCCTGCTGCCTCTTTAGATGAGGTGGTTTGGACAGCCACCAATACCTTTTATAACAGAGAACAGGAGAGGGAGGCCAAAGCCCAGGAAAGGGAGAAAAGGAAAGAGACAAGGCATGCCCAGATGCTAGCTGCCGTGCAGTGAAGCCTTATGGCAAACCCTGAGTCCTTGAAGGACAAGGCACGAGGCAAATGCCTAATCTGTAGACAGGTGAGGCATTGGGCCATAGTATCCAAACCATGATAAGTCTCCTAAAACAGCTTTCCACAAATGCCATCAATTGGGACATTGGGCCGCACTCTGCCCTGGGGACCCAAAAGCCTCAAGGTCAAGCGCCAAGCCTTCCCTCACGGTGGTTCAACAGGACTGAAGCAGCTCACTCCAGCCAGCCCACCTGTCACAAATAACCATCACAGGGCTGGAGCCAAGGGTGCAACTGGATGTGGCAGGTAGGTCCGAGAATGTCTTGGTTGACATGGGGGCTACCTACTCTGTCCTGACCTCCTACTATGGAGTCTACTCCTCCCAAACCTGTATCATTTTGGGTGCTACAGGAGAAACAATCACTAAAGACTCACCCAAGCACTTCTTTGTTACTGGGAGCGACAAATATTTTCCCACCAGTTTCTGGTGGTCCCTGAGGGTCCTACTCCCTTATTAGGAAGAGATATACTAACTAAACTGGGGACCACCCTTGTGATGGGAAGCTTTTCAGCCCCTAGAGCCCTATAGCTTCTGGTGACTACTGAAGAACCCATTACACCTTCTCCAATAGAGAGGGACCAAAAACTATGGGAGGACAAAGTTAACCCCCATGTGTGGGACCAGGAGACTCCTGGACGAGCCCACCAAGCTGAACCGGTCATCATTGTCCTCTGAGATCCCACTCGGTTTCCTAAACAGAAACAATATCCCCTCAGAAGAGAGGCTCAGGAGGAACTACAGCCTCTAATAAGTAAATTCCTTGACTGTTGGCTAATCAGTTCAGTTCAGTTCAGTTCAGTCGCTCAGTCATGTCTGACTCTTTGTGACCCCATCAATCGCAGCATACCAGGCCCCCCTGACCATCACGAACTGTTGGAGTTCATTCAAACTCATGTCCATCGAGTTGGTGATGCCATCCAGCCATCTCATCCTCTGTCGTCCCCTTCTCCTCCTGCCCCCAATCCCTCCCAGCATCAGGGTCTTTTCCAATGAGTCCACTCTTTGCATGAGGTGCCCAAAGTACTGGAGTTTCAGCTTTAGCATCATTCCTTCCAAAGAAATCCCAGAGCTGATCTCCTTCAGAATGGACTGGTTGGATCTCCTTGCAGTCCAAGGGACTCTCAAGAGTCTTCTCCAACACCACAGTTCAAAGGCATCAATTCTTCGGTGCTCAGCTTTCTTCACAGTGCAACTCTCACATGCATACATGACCACAGGAAAAACCATAGCCTTGACTAGACAGAACTTTGTTGGCAAAGTAATATCTCTGCTTTTTAATATGTTATCTAGGTTTGTCATAACTTTCCTTCCAAGGAGTAAGCATCTTTTAATTTCATGGCTGCCGTCACCATCTGCAGTGATTTTGGAACCCAGAAAAATAAAGTCTGACACTGTTTCCACTGTTTCCCCATGTATTTCCCATGAAGTGATGGGAGCGGATGCCATGATCTTCGTTTTCTGAATGTTGAGCTTTAAGCCAACTTTTTTACTCTCCTCTTTCACCTTCATCAAGAGGCTTTTTAGTTTCTCTTCATTTTCTGCTATAAGGGTGGTGTCATCTGCATATCTGAGGTAACTGATATTTCTCCCGGCAATCTTGATTCCAGCTTGTGCTTCTTCTAGCCCAGTGTTTCTCATGATGTACTCTGCATATAAGTTAAATAAGTAGGGTGACGATATACAGCCTTGATGTACTCCTTTTCCTATTTGGAACCAGTTTGTTGTTACATGTCCAGTTCTAATTGTTGCTTCCTGACCTGCATACAGATTTCTCAAGAGGCAGGTCAGGTAGTCTGGTATTCCCATCTCTTTCAGAGTTTTCCACAGCTTGTTGTGATCCACAGAGTCAAAGGCTTTGGCATAGTCAGTAGTCTCCAATTTTGAGATCATAGAGGCTAAATCTTTGCCACCAGGTGCATCAACCCAATTAGCTGAGCTCATAGCCCTGACTCAAGCTTTAGAGTTGGGAAAATAAAAAAGAGTAGCCATTTACACTGACTCCAAGTATGCTCTTCTGGTGCTACATGCACATGTTGCTATTTGGAAAGAAAGGGGTCATTTGACCACCTGAGGATCCCCAATCAAATATGGTGATCAAATCCTTAGACTCTTGCAGGCAGTTCATCTGCCCTCTGAAGTTTCAGTCTACCACTGTAAAGGACACCAAAAAAGGAGCATGGAATTGGCACAAGGGAACTAAGTAGCTGATCACACAGCTAAGAGAGCAACATTACAGAAGAATGACCTAATAGGGGTTGCCACCTTACATCCACAGACTGATTTGCCAGAAACTCCTTCATATACTGAAGGTGAGACTCTTAAAGCTGAGAGTGAGGGCTTTCAAGAAGATCATATGGGGCAGTTCCATAGGAGGGGCTCCTTTTTCTGCCTGGGAACTTCCAATGGAATTTGGTTAACTCCTTACATGCCACCACTCATTTAGGGGAGAAGGCCCTCCAAAGATTACTAGAAAGGTCCTTCATAGGAATAGGCCTCCAAATGACTATAAGGCAAGTGGTCTCCTGTTGTCCCACTTGACAGTTAAACAGCCCCCAAGGAGCTCGAAGACCCCAGCTGGCCCAGCCCATCCAACAATGTGTGACCTACCCAGGAGAGAATTGGCAGATGGACTTCACCCAGATGCCAGTTTCTCAAGGGTATAAATACCTTTTAGTCATGATAGATACATTCACAGGATGGACTGAAGACTTTCCCACCAGGACTGAGATGCCTGAAGAAGTGGTTAAAAAACAAAGAAAAAGCTGCTCCATGAAATCATTCTGAGATTTGGTCTGCCCAGGTCATTACATAGTGACAATGGGACATCATTTATTTCTAAGGTCACCCAGTGAATGTGTGAAAGTTACTCAGTCATGTCTGATTTTTGCAACCCCATGGATGACACAATCCATGGAATTCTCTACACTAGAATAATGGAGTGGGTAGCCTATCCCTTCTCCAGTGGATCTTTCTGACCCAGGGATCGAACCAGGGTCTCCTGCATTGTAGGTGGATTCTTTACCAACTGAGCTACTGGGGAAGACATTTAATAAGCACTTTAAAATACAAAGTGAGACTATGAAGCAGTGTGACAGATTTCCTCTGTCACTTTTAAACTGGATTAGAAGGTAGTCCCCAGGATTCCAGTAATGCTGTGGAAATATTACCGTTTTAATTTACAACCAGGATAAATTGCATTCAGCGAGGAGCCAAGGGATCTAAGTTCTAGTTGCCATCTTGCACCAAGTGATCCTGAATACTCTCAACTTTTGAAATCAGAAGCCTCATCACAAAATGAAAGGGGCTGAATCAGGCCATCCTAAATATCCTTTCCAGCTCTGTACTTTGTAATTCTGTGAAATCAGAGTAACATGTCCCAAACTGTTTGGGATCAGGGATTTGAGAACCTAAGTTCGATGTCCAGTACTTTTAACCTTCATACTTCTTCTTTGAGTTTTGTTCTTATTAAATATATTTTCACATTCTGTGTATTTAAGTATATTTTAACAGTCTTTCCATCATTAGCAATAACATTTTTTTTCAAGGACACACTTTTCATTTCTTGCTTTTATTTATTTATATTTTTCAACTTGCTTTTTCAATTTCTCCAATATCTCTTCTGGAAGTGTGCAGGCCAAAAGCTTCACCACTTTTTCACAAGATTTACTGCCCTTATCCAAAACCACATCACTCTTCCTGAGTTCTAAGAATTTGGAAAGACAGCAGCACAGCTCCACATTGGCCTCTCCCTCCATCGGAGGCCCTGCGATGTCTACACTCACAGCCTCGGTTGTCACGTCTGTCATGGCCTTTTGTTTTGAACCAGGTTTGTCATGGATGGCCATGGTGAAACTGCCTTTAGGATCAACTGCCTCAGGACCTAAGGGAGGAAGTGGTCACCGAAGGGGTCTCTAAAACATTGAGCATTACTTATTATCTCCATTGTGCCTGGAGGCTTCAGTTTTCAGGGAAAGTAGAAAGAGAAAACCAATTCTTAAAATCAGTTATAAAAAAGAACCCAGAAGTCCTTCCTGGGATGGAAGGAGGCTTTACCAATAGCTCTCCTCCATACCCATATTGCCCCTAAGGAACAGTTTGGCTTTAGTCCTTATGAGATGCTATATGGGAGACCTTTTGTTTATGTCAATGACATCTTCCTAGATCAGAGGCTCAGGGCCTCCAGTCTTATACCATGGCCGTTGGGCAATTCCAAAGGGATGTATGCTTGTAGGGTGTCAACCAGGACTCAAAAGATTCTAAAGAGCCACCATTATGCTCCAGGGACTCAAATCCTATTTAAAATTTGGAAAGATGGGTCCCCAAATTCTCAACTCCAGCCTACATGGAAGGGCCCCTACCCTGTAATACTTTCTACCCCTATAAGAGTCAAGGTATCAGAACATGACTCCTGGATTCACTACTCATGAGTCCAGCCATGGAAGAAAACAAAAAAGGACACTCAATACACCTGTGAGCCCCTGGGAGACCTCAGATATCTCTTCAGTACTACAAATGAGTGCCATTCTAATGAACACCCCCAAAATCTGTTTCTGGAGATAAGATTTCTCAGGGCAGCTCTCAAGAGCCAACACAGCTTGGCAGGGGTTGTACTCCAAAACATACAGGAGATGGATCTCCTGATCCCTGAAAAAGGAGGGACATGAGCCATCTTGAATGAGACGTGTTGTTTCTGGGTAAATACCTCCAGCTAAGTTAAAGAAAGTCTCACAGTCCTCAAGAAAAATATTGAGACCCTACAGGATCTCAAAGAATGAGCTGGAGAGTTCTCAGGGTGGCTACAATCTCTCTCTGTGGGATCCTCCTGATGATGGGAAATTTGGAGCTGGCTAATGCCCCTACTTCCCATGTCCCATCACTTCATGGGAAATAGATGGGGAAACAGTGTAAACAGTGTCAGACTTTGTTTTTTGGGGCTCCAAAATCACTGCAGATGGTGACTGAAGCCATGAAATTAAAAGACACTCCTTGGAAGGAAAGTTATGACCAACCTAGATAGCATATTCAAAAGCAAAGACATTACTTTGCCAACAAAGGTCTGTCTAGTCAAGGCTATGGTTTTTCCAATGGACATGTATGGATGTGAGAGTTGGACTGTGAAGAAACCTGAGTGCTGAAGAATTGATGCTTTTGAACTGTGGTGTTGGAGAAGACTCTTGAGAGTCCCTTGGACTACAAGGAAATCCAACAAGTCCATCCTAAAGGAGACCAGTCCTGGGTGTTCATTGGAAGGACTTATGCTGAAGCTGAAACTCCAGTACTTTGGCCACCTCATGTGAAGAGTTGACTCATTGGAAAAAACTGATGCTGGGAGAGATTGGGGGCAGGAGGAGAAGGGGACAATAGAGGATGAGATGGCTGGATGGCATCACTGACTCAATGGACATGAGTTTGGGTTAAGTCCGGGAGTTGGTGATGGACAAGGAGGTCTGGCATGCTGTGGTTCATGGGGTCGCAAAGAGTCGGACATGACTGAGCAACTGAACTGAACTGAACTGACTAATGCCCCTACTAGTCTCTGTCATCACCATATTGATGCTGCTTGGGATTGCTCCATGTATTACCAATTGTCTAACCTGTTTTGTCTCTGTCCAGGTCAACAAGCTACAAAATGCAGTGCCAATTCAACAAGGATATATAAAACTACAGCCAGCCACAGAAAATATCAGTCACCCTTAGATGGACACTGCTATAAAGACTCTGAGGCTTGAGACTAGCAAGAGGGGAGGCCCAATGCCCCTTGCCATCCCAGTTCAGCAGGAAGCAGCCAGAGAGACCTTGACGCCCCTATTACCAAAGATTGGGCCTCCAATCTCTTGAGGGGGAAATGTTAGGTAGTTAGAATAGGAAAAAGGAGTCCAAAATGACTGTGGCTGAAAGACAAGGAAGGGAAAAGCCCGCAAAAATAGAACAAAGGAAGGTACGAGGACCAGGGTGAGGATCTCAGGTGAAACAAACAGCACCCCTGGCTAGCCCAATTTACATATGCCAGGCCCAGGGGGAGAAGAAAAAAACATAAAAAGAGGAGCCAAAATTGGGCCGAGGGCTTCTCTTCCCTTTGTGTCTTTTGTTTTGGCATGCTCTCATGCCTCAAGGATGTATTTTCCCTTACTTTCTAAATAAAACTGAGCTGTAATACGGAGCTGTAGCACTGGTCCATTTGAGGGCTATAACATTGGCCCACTGCTTCAAGTTTTTGTTTCGACAAGACAGAACTGAGGAAATTACAAACTACTCCGACACTGGGATCCTGGGCTGATAGATCGTTGAGCAGGCTGAGGTGCGACAACTTCCTGGGGACCAGATCCCTAGGCAGGTCAAGGCAGATTGACCTCCTGGGACTCCTGGACTCAAATTGGGCATCCCCAAGGTCTCCAGCATGACCAGTGCTGGGTAGGATTAAGGGGTTGTAATCTTAATTCATTGCCAGTTTGTTCACTGCAGATGGGAATAGATATCATGATGTAAAGCAATCCAAGCCTGTGCCCTGAGACTGGGAACCTAGTGAAACAGCCATAAGCCTTATCCTCTTACTGCTCTAAGAGAAGGTAAGTCACTGATTTTCTTCCTTAGTCCTCCATAAGGACTTCCCTGGTGGCTCAGATGCTAAAGCGTCTGCCTACAATGTGGAATATCCATGTTAGATTCTTGGGTTGTGAAGATCCTCTGGAGAAGGAAACGGCAACCCACTCCTTGCTTGGAAAATTGCGTGGATAGAAGAGCCTGGCAGGTCCATGGCATCACAAAGGGTCAGACACGACTGCACATCTAAACTTTCACTTTTTCAGTCCTCTATAAGAGCAGGTTAGAGTGTTTCCAATGGTAAACATTTCATTGTCACAGACCCACTTAAGGTAATAACAGAAGTAATGACAAAGGAGTGAATTATCTGGTCTTGATAGGGACATTAACAGTACTTTAATAACAGGCTGGGTGGAGCGATGTTGCCTAGAAGAGGCAGGGTCCTGGTTGCAGGAGTTAGTAAGTGGTTAAGAACAAATTGATAAGAGGCAATAGATCAAATGTTCCATAAAAGTGGAGTGGAGATTTGATCTGGGGGTATGTTTGTAACTTTAGGAGAAAAGTGATAAGGGTTTGGGCTCAAATGGCCTGCAGGGCTAACTCCCAAAGTATCAAACATTATCCCTGGAAGCCCAATTGCCTTTGAAGGGATGCCAACAGAACTTCTAGCAGGCACTGTGTGCCTGTCTCCCACCCTAGTGGGTCCACTGAGAGATGCGGATGTTGCACATATTGCAAGAAATATGGAAGATGAAGGTCTGAATATCTAGAGGGAGTGGCTATTACACAGTATTTCCCCCCCAAGGGCCAATTATTTTCTGGTTGTCCCTCCAGAAGATTGTAGAGGCAACATTGTGGGCCCGGATGGAGCTCAGGAAAAGAGCATGAAACAGGAGGGAAGGAGGCAGGGGACAACTTTTGAAAGAATGACAGCACAAGAGCATGATATAAACCAATTAAAATCAAATGAGTCCAAGATGACAAGTCAAATTCAACTAAACCTTGATCCCCAGTCTGTAAGCTAAATGACACACCCAGAGGTGGCAAGACAGTTCCAAGTCAGTATCAAAAGACAGAGGAGTGGGTGGTTCCCCAATGGTTGGGATGATCCTCCCACTCATTAGCATATGAATTTATCCAGCTGCTAAACCTAGCCACACCACATTCCATGGCCCTAGCACTTGCCTTCTGTGATGGCTCACACCCTGTGAAGGTGTGCTTCTCTCTGAATCTGAACAAATCCACTTCTTACCCATCACTGTGTCTCTAACTTAATATTTGTGATGAGACATCAGAGACCGAGTTTCATTAGGTCCTGAAGCCAGGCACCATGTGTTTTAGCTGGGTTCAAGTTCCAGGAGAGAGGAGCTGAAGGACAGGAGGAAAAAACGGTGGGAAAAATGTGCCAAGGAATCCCCTTCATAACCTGCCGGAAAATCACTAAATACCTGACCTATGCTCACAGTTTTTGTTGGCCTGATCCTTGGCACAAAGAAGATTAAGGAAAGAAGAACCCCCACCAGCTTAGGTAACAGCTACTAGAGTGCAGAGGATAGTGGAGCCTTTGAGACACACTGAGGAGTCCCTCAGTTGCACCCACTGCTGCTAGCCTATTCACAGGGTGTTCAAGGAAACAAGAAATGAGATTGTAAAGGAATTAAGATTTGTTAGGCATATGTTCTTCCAGCCATAGGAGAGTTACCCTCCTACCTTAACAAGAGGTCTTCTGGAATCTTAGACTGAGCCTCATGAGCTTTCTGCTGAGTTTGTTTTTCACTGTTCCTGGTTTCCAGTATGCTGGGCTTCTTGTCACTTCGCCTGTGGTGGGTTATTTTCAGCTTCCACCATGGGAGTGTTCCCTGAATTGAGCTCCTGATGCTTGGCCTCTTCCTTATGGGGGCCACACCGTGGTGGTGGTTTCAGCCAGTTTAAGTCTGAGAAATGGCACCATAGATGTTGGGGTAGTGTGTAATTTCCTCAGTTCTGTCTCGTTATAACAAAAATTGGAAATGACGGACAGACCAGCCTTACAGCCCTTAGACGGACCAATGTTACACCTCTGTGTTACAGCTCAGTTTTACTTAGAAAGTAAAGGGAAGGCAATGGCAACCCACTCCAGTACTCTTGCCTGGAAAATCCCATGAACAGAGGAGCCTGGTAGGCTGCAGTCCACTGGGTCACAAAGAGTCAGACATTACTGAGCAACCTCAGTTTCACTTTTCACTTTTCACTTTCATGCATTGGAGAAGGAAATGGCAACTCACTCCAGTGTTCTTGACTGGAGAATCCCAGGGATGGCAGAGCCTGGTGGGCTACAGTCTATGGGGTTGCACAGAGTTGGACACGACTGAAGTGACTTAGCAGCAGCAGCAGCAAAGGGAAATACATCCTTGACATGTGAAAGAATGCTGACCCAAAAGATGTGAAGAGAGGCCCCAGCCCCATTTTGGCTCCTCTTTTTATGTTTTTTCCCTTCCACCTAGGTCGGCCCTATGTAAATTGGGCTAGCCAGGGGTGCAGTTTGTTTTACCTGAGGTCCTCACTCTAGTCTTCAGACTTTTGTTTGTTCTATTTTAGTGGGCTTTTCCCTTCTTTGTCTTTTACCCACCATCATTTTGGACTCCTTTTCTCTATTCTAACTACCTTGAGAATGATGCATCAGTTCAGTTCAGTTCAGTCGCTCAGTTGTGTCCAACTCTTTGTGACCCCATTAATCGAAGAACACCAGGCCTCCCTGTCCATCACCAACTCCCAGAGTACACCCAAACGCATGTCCATCCAGTCTGTGATGCCATCCAGCCATCTAATCCTCTGTAGTTTACTTCTCCTCCTGCCCCCAATCTCTCCCAGCATCAGGGTCTTTTCCAATGAGTCAACTCTTCACATGAGGTGGCCAAAGTATTGGAGTTTCAGCTTTGGCATCAGTCCTTCCAATGTATATTCAGGACTGATCTCCTATAGGATGGACTGATTGGACCTCCTTGCAGTCCAAGGGACTCTCAAGAGTCTTCTCCAACACCACAGATCAAAAGCATCAATTCTTTGGCGCTCAGCTTTCTTCACAGTACAACTCTCACATCCATACATGACCATTGGAAAAACCATAGCCTTGACTAGACAGACCTTTGTTGGCAAAGTAATGTCTCTGCTTTTAAACATCCTATCTAGGTTGGTCATAACTTTCCTTCCAAGGAGTAAGTGTCTGTTAATTTCATGGATGCAATCACCATCTTCAGTGATTTTGGAACCCTCCCCCCCAAAAGTCTGACACTCTTTCCACTGTTGCCTCATCTATTTCCCACGAAGTGATGGGACCATATGCCATGATCTTCGTTTTCTGAATGTTGAGCTTTAAGCCAACTTTTTCACTCTCCTCTTTCACTTTCATCAATAGGCTTTTTAGTTCCTCTTCACTTTCTGCCATAAGGGTGATGTCATCTGCATATCTGAGGTTATGATATTTCTCCTGGCAATCTTGATTCCAGCTTGTGCTTCTTCCAGCCCAGCGTTTCTCATGATGTACTCTGCATATAAGTTAAATAAGCAGGGTGACAATATACAGCCAGCCTTGACATACTCCTTTACCTATTTGGAACCAGTCTATTGTTCCATGTCCAGTTCTAACTGTTTCTTCCTGACCTGCATATAGGTTTCTCAAGAGGCAGGTCAGGTGGTCTGGTATTCCTGTCTTTCAGAATTTTCCGCAGTGTATTGTGATCCACACAGTCAAAGGCTTTGGCATAGTCAATAAAGCAGAAACAGATGTTTTTCTGGAACTCTCTTGCTTTTTCCATGATCCAGAGGATGTTGGCAATTTGATCTCTGGTTCCTCTGCCTTTTCTAAATGCAGCTTGAACATCTGGAAGTTCATGGTTCAGTTATTGCTGAAGCCTGGCTTGGAGAATTTTGAGCACTAGTTTCCTAAAGTGTGAGATGAGTGCAATTTTGTGGTAGTTTGAGCATTCTTTGGCATTGCCTTTCTTTGGGATTGGAATGAAATCTGACCCTTTCCAGTCCTGTGGCCACTGCTGAGTTTTCCAAATTTGCTGGCATATTGAGTGCAGCACTTTGACAGCATCATCTTTCAGGATTTGAAATAGCTCAACTGGAATTCCATCACCTCCACTAGCTTTGTTCATAGTGATGCTTTCTAAGGCCCACTTGACTTCACATTCCAGGATGTCTGGCTCTAGGTCAGTGATTACACCATTGTGATTATCTGGGTCGTGAAAATCTTTTTGGTACAGTTCTTCTGTGTATTCTTGCCACCTCTTCTTAATATCTTCTGCTTCTGTTAGGTCCATACCATTTCTGTCCGTTATCGAGCCCATCTTTGCATGAAATGTTCCCTTGGTATCTCTCATTTTCTTGAAGAGATCTCTAGTCTTTCCCATTCTGTTGTTTTCCTCTATTTCTTTGCATTGATCGCTGAGGAAGGCTTTCTTATCTCTCCTTGCTATTCTTTGGAACTCTGCATTCAGATGCTTATATCTTTCATTTTCTCCTTTGTTTTTCACTTATCTTCTTTTCACAGCTATTTGTAAGGCCTCCTCAGACAGCCATTTTGCTTTTTTTGCATTTCGTTTCCATGGGGATGGTCTTGATCCCTGTCTCCTTTACAATGTCATGAACCTCCGTCCATAGTTCATCAGGCACTCTGTCTATCAGATCTAGTCCCTTAAATCTATTTCTCACTTTCACTGTATAATCATAAGGGATTTGATATGGTCATACCTGAATGGTCTTCAATTTAAGTCTTTCTTCAATTTAAGTCTGAATTTGGCAATAAGGAGATCATGATCTGAGTCACAGTCAGCTCCCGGTCTTGTTTTTGCTCACAGTATAGAGCTTCTCCATCTTTGGCTGCAAAGAATATAATCAATCTGAATACGGTGTTGACCATCTGGTGATGTCCGTGAGTAGAGTCTTCGCTTGTGTTGTTGCAAGAGGGTGTTTGCTATGACCAGTGCGTTCTCTTGACAAAACTCTATTAGCCTTTGCCCTGCTTCATTTCGTACTCCAAGGCCAAATTTGCCTGTTACTCCAGGTGTTTCTCGACTTCCCATTTTTGCATTCCAGTCCCCTATAATAAAAAGACATTTTTTGGGGGTGTTAGTTCTAAAAGGTCTTTAGGTCTTCATAGAACCATTCAACTTCAGCTTCTTCAGTGTTACTGGTTGGGGCATAGGTTGGATTACTGTCATATATGGTTTGCCTTGGAAACGAACAGAGATCTTTCTGTTGTTTTTGAGATTGCATCCAGGTACTGCATTTCGGACTCTTTTGTTGACCATGATGGCTACTCCATTTCTTCTCTGAGGGATTCCTGCCCACAGTAGTAGATATAATGGTCATCTGAGTGAAATTCACCCATTCCTATCCATTTTAGTTCACTGATTCCTAGAATGTCGATGTTCACTCTTGCCATCTCCTGTTTGACCACTTCCAATTTGCCTTGATTCATGGACCTGATATTCCAGGTTCCTATGCAATATTGCTCTTTACAGCATCAGACCTTGCTTCTATCACCAGTCACATCCACAGCAGGGTATTGTTTTTGTTTTGGCTTCATCCCTTCATTCTTTCTGGAGTTATTTCTCCACTGATCTCCAGTGGCATATTGGGCATGTACCGACCTGGGAAGTTCCCCTTTCGGTATCCTATCATTTTGCCTTTTTATACTGTTCATGGGGTTCTCAAGGCAAGAATACTGAAGTGGTTTGCCATTCCCTTCTCCAGTGGACCACATTCTGTAAGACCTCTCCACCATGACCCTCCCATCTTGGGTGGCCCCACAGGGCATGGCTTAGTTTCATTGAGTTAGACAAGGCCATGGTCCGTGTGATCAGAGTGGCTAGTTTTCTGTGATTATGGTTCAGTGTGTCTGCCCTCTGATGCCCTCTTGCAACACCTACCGACTTACTTGGGTTTCTCTTACCTTGGGTGTGGGGTATCCCTTCACAGCTGCTCCAGCAAAGTGCAGCCACTGCTCCCTACCTTGGATGTGGGATTGCTCCTCTCAGCCACCGCCCTGACCTGGGGCATTGGGTAGCTCCTCTAGGCCGCCGTCCCTGACCTCCAGCGTGGGGTAGCTCCTCAACCCTTGTTTTAGAGGTAGGATGTATAAGTATTTATATATCTTTTCAATTAGAAACTTGGAGGTACTTTCTAGATATACATTTTAATGCAGATTGTTTGACTTTTTAGAATGAGATTAAGACTGGTTTACTGGAGGTAAGCAGGAGATAACAATCCATGTTTTTACTTACAATGTGTGTGTGTGTGTGTGTATATATATATATATATATATATATATATATATTTCTGTTATTAAAAACACTAGGAATGGCTTTAACAAACTATGGAGACCTATGCCTAGATTTTTTACATTTGAGAGTGAGAGTTGAATTGAGACAAGTGAGACCCATGTGTATCATAAATTGAGCTCTGCATCTCTGAAGCAAGGTTGAGAAACACTTGAGTAACAGTTTAGTAATTATTTTCGTAATGACACAGGGCCAGAAGAGCCCACTAGAGGCTATGTTTTCCAACCCCCTGACTTCAGTAAGAACGAACTTAAATAATTTCAAATAGATAGTCATTTCTACTCCTAAAATATATCCAGGAAATGAGAATCTTCCCTTTGGTTAGCTAGTTCCACTATCTCACAGTTGTTATGCCAATATGTACTATTAAGAGGCCTAAGTGCACACGTTATTGACACAATAGGCTATAATTGTGCTTTTGAGACTGCTACACAATATCCAATCTATGATTATTTAGGGAGTTTGCATTCGCCCGTTATTGATGCAACAGCCCTTAATAGTGCCTTTGTTGTCAGAGGGGTTGTGTTGCTTAATATCCCCAGCACTATTTGAAACAATTTCTTAGACATCTCAAACAGTGGCAAGATTTCAGATATTTATGTGTGAGTATTATCATCTACAATTAAAATTTAATATATACAGTATGTAGTTAGGTAAAAACTTCAATCTGGTGGAATATTTTTAAAGACCATTCCAACTGAACAGGAAGATTCAATTTAACCAGAGCCTGAAATAAAGAAACACTGAGGCCACAATGTGAGAAACACTGGTTAGTTAGGATGCCTTTAAATGTCATATGTCAAGAACTTAACAAAAAACAGAAAAGTACATTTTCTTTTGTATTATTCACTAGTTCTTTTTATTGAAATAAAATTGAGATACAACCCTTCATGAATTTAAGTTGTACATATAGTTCTTTAGGTAATAAGCTTTAGCTAAGTAAAGCACAGTTTTGTCTGTTTTCCATTATATTTCACCAAGGCCAAAATATGATAGAAGATCAGGGGTGAAAATTCAGTAAAAAAAAATCTTTGCTACCATATATTGTTTTGCATGAAGAAAGTTAACAGGTTAATGAAACAAAGGGAGCTGGTAGTAGATATTTCAGAACTTAGCTTGCTAAGAAAATTCCTTTGAATATCACACTTAATTTATAGATTTTCTTTTAAATTTTGAATTTCTCTCTCCAAAAACGTTTTTCTGTCCAAACTTTTTTCCCCTGTCCAAAAAGTTTATTTTTTTGGACACAGGCTAGTGGTCACTGATGCTTTTTGGTATGACATAAAAATATCTAGAAGACAGTATTAACAAGACATGTAGTGTCAGAAAGGACAGACAGTCTTAATAGCAACAAAGTAGAAATAAAAGAAGCAAAGGAAATAAATGACTGGAAAAGAAAATTCGAAAAAGACTCAGAGAGACAGATAAATAGCCTCATTTTGTAATTGGTAAAGGTGGTTAGGAAGTAATCCTAAAATTAAAGTCTTATTTATAGTTACTTAAGTTCTTCGATACCTGAGACTTACTGCCAACACATGTAATTTTCTTTTTCCTGAGTGAATCATAAGGTAAATACTTTTTTTTTAGCTTAGTCAAAATTTTGCTCTACGTTTTTGTCTAAACTTTCAAGTTTTTTTTTTTTTTTTTTTTTTTTAGTTTTTAGAGGCCCAAGTTTAATTAGCTCATTCTTTTCTTCCTTTATAATCTCTTCTACAGTTCAGAAGCACATAAAACCACAAAGTAAGATAATGAACAATAAGTGAAATAATTAATATAATGATGAATTTCACTTTCATTTGTATTTCTCTCCACTTCTCACTGGAGAATTAAGAACTTGAAATTCCAGAGGCTGAAATTCCCCAGTTGCAGTTATTTTGAACATGTCACGGTGCTCAAAGCTTTTGTAAAACTTGAGCCTTTGCAAATATAATTCAAAACCTCCCTTTAAACCCTTTTAAAATAATTTTTAAAGTATTTATAAAATGAGTTGCAAGCTTCTACATTCATGAGGATGGAGTAGATGTACATTTCCACATACCTCCTGGTAAGTACAACCAAAAATACTGGCATTTTTGAAAAGAAGAATAAAAAGACTCTGAAAGATATTGAGAAGAAAGATTAGCTAGGAAACCTGGGATGCAAGGAATGACATGGTGTTGCCTTCCCTGGGTATATTTCAGACATGAAGATAAAGGAGCCAGCAATTCAGAAATCAGAACAGATGCAGAAAACAAGAACAGAATTCTGCTAACTCTAGCCTAAGCATCAGGAAAAGGTCGCCTTTCAAGATAGAAAGCTTTAGACAATAACTTCTCTACTCCATTTAAATATCACAGGAAAAACACTCTGGTCCTTCTTCCAACCATGCCAGCAAAAGCCAGATAAGGAACATGGACTTCCACCTTCTTGAGCTATAAGCAAGGTACTCCAGGTCCCCCTTGTCAGAGAAGGTAAAGTAAGAAGCAAGGGCACCTTCAGCATCAAGAGGATAAGTCCCAGCTCCATCTCTTTTCCCCATGCTCCCATGATGTGAGTGGAGACTCTGTGGAGGCTGGACTTCTACCCCTACTTGGGAGTGATGAGTTGGTATCCTTGCTCTCACTGGTGTGAAGTCAAAGGAGACCTACTGGAGAGTGGGAACTTTAACCACTTGCACCCTGTGACCCTCACACAGTATCAGTGGAGGCAATGTGGATGGGATGGGGGATGGTTACTAAGGCACTTCCTCTCTTCATGTTCAACTGAGGAAGGTATCACTGGAGGAGTAATTAAAGCTAAAACTCCCTCCCATGCCCAATAGTTATGAGGAGAACCCACACCTTGGTGTCAATGGACTTCTAGTATTACCGAGAAGTAATGAAGTAGAGCCCCTCCTCTTTGTCCTACCTAAGTGGTCTCAAAGAAAGCCAGTTTGAACAGAAAGTTTATATAAGACACAAGTTTAATGATATGATACCCCTAATATCCAGATTTCAGCTGATGATCTCTTGTTATACTGAGAACTAGGAAGATCTCAAACTGAGTGAAAAAGGAAAATCAATAGATGCCAACACTGAGACGACAGAGATGTTAGATCATCTGACAAAAATCTTAAAAAGCCTGAATGAGCAATTACAAGCACACTTACAGAAAATGAAAAATAGCAGGAAGACTCAGCAAAGAGATGGAAGTCTCATCAAGGAATTGGGAGCCATAAAGAAGTACTAGTGGGACATTTTCGGACTGAGAAACACAAAACTGAAATAAAAAGCTCAAAGATGACCTCAGCAGCATACTGAAGAACTGAAAGTGATCCTCTGGACTAGTAGTTAGAAGAAAGTGAAGTTTCTCAATTGTGTCCGACTCTTTGCGACCCCATGGACGTAGCCTGTCAGGCTCCTCTGTTTGTGGGACTTTCCAGGCAAAAATACTGGAGTGGGTTGCCATTTCCTTCTCCAGGGGATCTTCCCAACCGTCTGAGCCACCGAGGAATCCCTAGTCCAGGAAATGATCCTCTGGGCTACTTAGTCAGTCAGTCAGTCAGTTCAGTCGCTCAATCATGTCCGACTCTTCGAGACCCCATGAATCGCAGCACACCAGGCCTCCCTGTCCATCACCAACTCCCAGAGTTCATTAAGACTCACGTCCATCAAGTCAGTGATGCCCTCCAGCCATCTCATCCTCTGTTGTCCCCTTCTCCTCCTGCCCCCAATCTCTCCCAGCATCAGAGTCTCAACTCTTCACATGAGGTGGCCAAAGTACTGGAGTTTCAGCTTTAGCATCGTTCCTTCCAAAGAAATCCCAGGGCTGATCTCCTTCAGAATGGACTGGTTGGATCTCCTTGCAGTCCAAGGGACTCTCAAGAGTCTTCTCCAACACTACAGTTCAAAAGCATCAATTCTTCAGTGCTCAGCTTTCTTCACAGTCCAACTCTCACATCCATACATGACCGGAAAAACCATAGCCTCGACTAGAGAAATTAAAAGTATGCAATTTGTACAATACAGAAAATATAGACTGAATATGGTTGGAGATTTAGGAATCTGTGGGACTATAGCTAAAGAGCAAATGTTCATGTCATCAGAGTTTTGGAAAGAAAGAACATGCTCTTGGTGAATTTGTGTGATCTGTAATTGTAGATCATAAAACCTCCTTTGGAGGAATTGCTTTGTTTGTAAGAGTTCTGTGCATCCAATTTGAAAGTATGTCCCTATAGATAAATTTTTCATTTTATTCTAATAGTACCCCAGAAGAATCACAGGATATTTTTTTAAGTCCTCTTTTCTTTCAAATTTACAAATAGCATACCATAAAGTCCCATGAGATATAGTATAGTTTACTTTTTTCTCTCTAAATAGAACTCAAATAAATTTTCCAGTTACTTCCTTACAATATTGAGCACAAAACTACTGTCTTTTTGAGATTAATGACCTTTTTAAATTTACTAAAATAAAAGAAATGAAGGAAACTACCTATAATAATAACCAACCAATTTTGGGAAAAAAATTAAAAATGAATAAAGAGACTTACCATATGGCATAATTTATGATAAATCCATAACAATAAAGGTATTATAAAACTGGCATAAGAACAGTGAGATCAATGAAATAAAGGTGAAAGTGAAACAGCGACCTCAATGACATTTAAAATGTATTAGAATAAGATAAGAATGGCAGTTCAATCAAGAAAAGAGTTGACTAACCTATAAATGGTAGCATGGCAACACATTAACATTTTGAGGAATACCAAAATAAATCTCAGATCAATTAATTTTTTTATATAAGTTACTAAAACCAAAAATAATATACAATGTGAAAGGGTAGTCACATGACTTCATAGAGAGGATGCTAGTATAGGAATAATTCTTAACATGGAGAACTCAAAGGAACGAGCTTTTAGATATTTAACTTTTTTATTTGAAATAATTTTTAGGGAACTGACAAATTGCAAAATGTAGTGCATTGTATTTATTTCTATTAGCTTCCATAAATGATAATGTCATATAAACATAGTACAGTAACAGTACCAAACTAAGCGATTAATATTGACACACTACTAGTGACAAACTTACTTACTTTATTCAAATTTTGCCAATCATTCCATTAAGGCTCCCTTGCTGGTTCAGAATCCAATCCAGGTTCTCACTTTGTGTGTAACTGTTGTCTTGTTAGTTTCACCAGCCTGGAAAAGTTCTTCAGTCTTTCTTTGTTTCTCATGACCTTGGGACTTTTGAAGAGGACTGATCAGGTATTTCGTAGACTCTTTCTCAATTTGAACTTGTCATATTTTCTCACATTTAGATTGAAGTTATATATTTTTGGCAAGAATATTTAAAAAATGATGTGTTCTCAGTAACTCTTATCAGGAGGCATGCATGCATGTGTGCTAAGTTGCTTCAGTCATGTCCGAATCTCTGCGACCCTATGGACTGTAGCCCAGTAGGCTCCTCTGTCCATCAGGTTCTCCAGGCAAGAATACTGGAGTGGGTTGCCATGACTTCCTCCAGGGGAATCTTCAAGAGGCACATGATAGCAAAAGGCTTCATTACTGGTGATCGGTGATGTTACTTTGATATCTGGTTAATGAGATGGATGCCAAATTTGTTAACTGTAAATTCGCTACTATTTCTCTTTTAGTTAATAAGCATCTTGTGAGAAGGTACTTTGAAATATTACAAAAAATATATTCTTTCTCTTTGTACTATTTTCTATTAATTTTAGTAACCATTGGTGATTTTTGTCTAGAACAAGTTTTATCATTTTATCCTCTAAATGTTAATTTTCTATTTTCATTATGCTTTCTACATTTATTAATTAGAAATTCTACTTTAAGAAAAGGCCATATATTTTCTTCATTTATTAAACTGTTCAATTATTTATAGCAATTGTTTATTTAGGCTCCTGGATACTAATTTTTTTTTTTAATTTTATTTTGCATTGAGTTATAGCTGACTTGGAGGAGGAAATGGCAACCCACTCCAGTATTCTTGCCTGGAGAAATCCCATGGACAGAGAAGTCTGGCAGGCTATAGTCCATGGAGTTGCAAAGAGTTGAACACAACTGAGCAACTAAGCACATAGCTGATATATGTCATAACAATGTTGTGAGTTTCAGGTGAACAGCAAATGACTCAGTGACTCAGTGGGTAAAGAATCCACCTGATAATGTAGGAGACATATCAGGTTCAATCTCTGCATGGGGAAGATTTCCTGGAGAAGGAAATGGCAATCCATGCTAGTAGTCTTGCCTAGGAAATCTAGTGGACAGAGGAGCCTGAGAAGCTACAGTTCATGTGGTTGCAAGAGTCGGATATGACTTAGCAACTAAACAACATACATATATATGTATTCATTGCTGCTGCTAAGTCACATCAGTCGTGTTCGACTCTGTGCGACCCCATAGATGGCAGCCCACCAGGCTCCCACCCTTGGGATTCTCCAGGCAACAATACTGGAGTGGGTTGCCATTTTCTTCTCCAGTGCATGAAAGTGAAAAGTGAAAGTGAAGTCGCTCAGTCGTGTCTGACTCTTAGCGACCCCATGGACTGCAGCCTACCAGGCTCCTCCATCCATGGGATTTCCCAGGCAAGAGTACTGGAGTGGGTTGCCATTGCCTTCTCCCTATGTATTCATTACATATGTAATAAATATATACATTATATATTCAAACTCACTCCTATCGAGGTTGTCACATAACACTGAGCAGAGTTCCATGAGCTATACAGTAGGTCTTAGCTTGTTATCCATTTTAAATACAGCAGTGTGTGCATGCCCCTCCCAAACTCCCTAAGTACCCCTTCTCTCCATCCTTCCTCCAGCAACTGTAAGTTTGTTCTCTGTGAGACTCCTTCTGTTTTGTAAATAAGTTCAACTGTATCATTTAAGGGATGTCATATGATATTTCTTGTTCTGTACAATTTACTTCACTCCGTATGACAATCTCTAGGTCCATCTATGTTGCTGCAAATGGCATTGTTTAATTCTTTTTGATGGCTGATCAATATTCCATTATATGTATATATAAATACCATTATATTATATACTATATTAAATATAAATTTCATTATATATATATGCCATATCTTCTTTGTCTACTCCTTCGTTGATGGACACATATATTTCTTCATGAATACTTTTTTTATATTGTGATTTGTAATTCAGTACTTAATTATCTTGATGTTCAAATTGCACCAGTTTTACCTATTGGCATTTCCTTCAAATTAGCTGTTGCAAGATTGTTGCAATTTACTAGATGAGCATAAAAACTATTTATACATTAGGAAATTTAAGAAATAAATGAGAGTTTTAAGACAAATGATAAAAATTGTTCAACAATAATGAAAAAAATAGTAACTTTGGTGTAAGTGTTCTCACAAATAAAATGATAATTGGAACCAATAAATTGTACAAAACACTCAAAATAAAAAAGTATCCAAAATTTAACATGTCATATAATTATAAACTGTCATTTTTTAATAATAAAAGAAATTCACAGTATAATGTAACTTTTAAACACTTAATTTGGACAGGGTTTTCAGAAAGACAAGTATCTGTTTTCAAGATTTATGGAACTAAATGCTAGCTGACAATAATCGTGGGAATATAAACTGGTAGTTTTTGGATATAAACAAGGTAATGGGTATATAATGCTTATATTAGTATGTGTCTGGGAATATCTTCACAGGAAATGATCACAAGATTATGTAAAACCCAAGGTAAAATTATTTTTACCCTAGAGTTATTTATTAACAAATATTGAACAAAAGTCAAAAGTTCAACCAAGTGAGAATGAGTGTATGTGTGTATGCATATACATATACACATACATATACGGCTTCCCAGATGGTGTTAGTGGTAAAGAATCCACCTGCCAATGCAGGAGATGTAAGAGATGCAGGTTCAATCCCTGAGTCGGGAAGATACCCTGGAGCAGGAAATGGCAACCCATTCTATTCTTGCCCAAAATATCTCATGGATAGAGGAGTCTGGTGGGCTACAGTCCAAAGGTTCATAAAGAGTTGGACATGACTTAGAACACGCACACACAATATACATACATATATTTATATACATATCACGCATACATCTATATCTATATAGATATAGATAGATGGATATAAATATATAGATATATTGATATATCTATAGAGATATCTATATAAATATATCTATATAGATATCTATATATAATCTCATATACATCTCTATCTATCTATCTATATGCTCATATATATACATCTATATAGATCTATATAGATATATCTATAGATATATATCTATAGATATATGCTCATATCTATATCTATATCTATATATGCTCAGTCATGTCCGACTCTTTGCGACCCCATAGACTATACAGTCTATGGAATTCTCCAAGCCAGAATACTGGAGTGGGTAGCCTTTCCCTTCTCCAGGGGATCTTCCCCACCCAGGGATAGAACCCAGGTCTCCTGCATTGCAGGCAGATTCTTTACCAGCTGAGCCATAGGGAAGCCCAAGAATACTTGAGTGGGTAGCCTATCCTTTCTCCAGCAGAGCTTCCCAACCCAGTAATCCAACTGGGGTCTTGTGAGCTATCAGGGAAGCCCTATATACAGTTTTTAAATAGATACAAACACACAAATACAATAGCACATTAAACTCATTTTTGATTGATCAAAACATTTTTTTATCTATATTGCTTTATCTGTAGAATGAAATCATGGTAATGGGAAGGTTTACCTATACCATGGTACTGAGATTTTCATAAAAAATATAGCTTCACATGATTGACAAAAATTTTTTCTAAGTAAAGATAAGCATGTATAATTTTTTTAAAGGAGGACTTTTTTCCTTTGGTGAGTGTGACATACCCTTGTACAATCAGAACTGAATTTTGATTGAAGATGACTGGATTATATATAACTCTATGGACCAATTTAAAGAATTTTGCTGTTGAGTTGGAAATCTACCTACAAAACCTTCTGCTATTAATTATGTTGGAGTCTAACCCACACCGGGAAATGACTCACTTGTCTTAGAAGCCCACATTTTGATATTAATAAATGTCTGCAGCAGGCACTTGGCTGGGTGGTGGCAAAATCATAAAAATGTGTTTCTCTTCTCTTATGATTCTTGATGCCTTTTCTCCGTGTTAGGGCTCTCACTTCCTTCTCTCATCCTCATGCTACAAATGTTATCTGTAATCAGGAGTGAAAGGATGGATGCACACTGCAGGCTGTCACCTGAGTGCAGCATTAAGACAGGATAATAATACTTGGGAGTATTCAGGATTAAAGAAATGTCCTGTAATGTTTTTCTTTCAAAATATAAATATAGTATAAAAAAATCAGTAATGCATGAAATTTTCTTTACCTTCAGTCATAATGTCCATTTCTAAGGTCATCTGAGGTGAACTATTTAATTCAGCCAATCTTTCTGCCTTCTATCTCCAGTAGACCATTTGGCGATGTAATTCTCAAGACTGTCATGTTCAGCAATTGGACCAGACAGAGCCTTATTAGAGAAAGGCTTTTCCCTGATTAATCACAATCAGTTCCCATGTTCTGAAGAGCACTGGAAATCTGTGGAACTAGTTTTCAGAGACACTCAAGTCAGATGTTCTTATCAGAAGTGGTACTTTTTGAACCCACAAATTACAACCTGAAATTCATTGTATTACTGTTTCATGAAACCACTTTTTTGTGCTATAAATTGTAAAGCATATGAAGCATATATAGCTTTTTTTCTATTTACATTCTGAATAGAATAATATTCTTAATTTTATAGAACTTATGTCTCTATAGCTTATATACTAGTGTGGTAGATTTTTCTAAACAAAACATTTCCTTGGCTAATAAAACTACAAGTTTTACTATAAAGCTTTAGTGAAAGTGACTTTAATTTAGAATTATTTAACAAGCCACAATCAGAGAAGGCAATGGCAACCCACTCCAGTACTCTTGCCTGGAAAATCTCATGGGTGGAGGAGCCTGGTAGGCTGCAGTCCATGGGGGTCTCGAAGAGTCGGTCATGACTGAGTGACTTCACTTTCACTTTTCACTTTGATGCATTGGAGAAGGAAATGGCAACCCACTCCAGTGTTCTTGCCTGGAGAATCCCAGGGATGGGGGAGCCTGGTTGGCTGCCATCTATGGGATCACACAGAGTCGGACACGACTGAAGTGACTTAGCAGCAGCATCAATAAGCCACAATATTATTGAAAAATCCAACTTTTAAATATTATCTTGAGATGAATCTATGATATAAATTTGATATAATGTCAGTCCAGTTTGGGATTGACATGTGCACACTACTATACTTAAAATAGATAACCAAAAAGGATCTACTGTATATCAGAGGGACTCTGCTATAATATCCTATGTGGGAAAATAATTTGAAAAAGAGTGGGGGAAAATAAAATGAAAAAAGTCCAATTATTGTAATGACCACTCCCTGTCATTCCAAAATATCACTCAAGGTCAGTTATACTATCAGTCTTTGAAAGACACAAGGAATTAGATACCTGACAATCACACTGATTTCTATAATATAAGCATAGATGCAACTCAGTGTTTATGCCAGACATGGAAGATAGAAAATATATGATCACATGATGTTCTGTAATATTGACTTTGGTGTCTCTCATTGGTCAAATTAAAAAAAAAAATACATGTATATACTTATGTAACTCTTGAGAACAAGACATGTTTTTAATTAGATTGTTTTGTCAGTTTATGTGTTTTTATATCATTTTTTTTTAGACTGTACTAAAACGTATGACTAAATAACTGAAATTATAAATAGACATATAAGTGAAAAGTTTCTATTCCAGTCTTGTCTATATATGCCTTGCCTTTCCTAAATTTAATATTGTTGATTTCCTGGAGATTCTTTGCACTGATACATGGGGAAATGTGTATCAAAATATTTTCACCTGTTTTATGATGTAATAAAGCCCTTCAAACATCCTTTTGTTCATGTTGCTGTTCACTTAAAAAATATACACTGGGCATTTTCTACACATAAAGAGATTTATGATTTTGTATGTTTGTATGACTTCTTAATATTCTGTTATATTGACAGATAAATAAGTGTGAGTAAAATTAGTGTTCAGTTTTTGGATTTCTAGACTGTTTAAATTCTTGGTTTCAAAAACACTGCTATGGTATGCTATGCTATGCTAAGTCACTTCAGTCGTGTCCAACTCTGTGTGACCCCATAGACAGCAGCCCACCAGGCCCCCATCTCTGGGATTCTCCAGGCAAGAACACTGGAGTGGGTTGCCATTTACTTCTCCAATACATGAAAGTGAAAAGTGAAAATGAAGTCGCTCAGTCGTGTCCGACTCTCAGCGACCCCATGGACTGCAGCCTACCAGGCTCCTCTGTCCATGGGATTTTCCACACAAGAGTACTGGAGTGGGGTGCCATTGCCTTCTCTGAAAAACACTGCTACTCTGAGTTAAATTGTATGTAAATGCTTTTGCTTGTGTGTGAGTATATCTGTAGGATAAATACTTAGAAATAAAATTGTTTGTTCAAATGTATATATATTTGAAATTTTGGTAGGCATTGCCAACATTGCATAAGAGTAAATACCAAATTCACTCCTGCTCCCAAGAGAGTTTAAGAAGTCTTGCTTCTCTATGGTGTCTCTTCCTAAAGGTTTCACTGAAATTTTAGAACTTCACAGTCATAGATTTTGGAGGAATAAGATCAGATGATAGAGATATATGGTTGGTATTTGAGCTTCTTGGTTTAATGTTGTTTGGATTTATTCTCAAAACTTGGTTTGCCTTCCTGGAAATGTGTCAGCTTCCCTGAGGGTTTATAACTTGAACCAGGCAGAAAACAGTGAACTAAAGATCCTCTTGATGATGGTCAAAGGGGAGTGTGAAAAAGCTGGCTTAAAACTCAACATTCAGAAACCTAGAATTATGGCATCCAAGTCCATCACTTCATGACACATGGAAAGGGAAAAATTGGAAACAGTGACAGATTTTATTTTCTTGGGCTCCAAAATCGCTGTGGACAGTGACTGCAGTCATGAAATTAAAAGATGCTTGCTCCTTGGAAGGAAAGCTATGACAAATCTAGACAGCATATTAAAAAGCAGAGACATTACTTGGCTGATAAAGGTTCGTATAGGCAAAGCTATGGTTTTCTGAGGAGTCATGGATTGATGTGAGAGATCACAGAAAAGGCTGAAAGTGGAAGTTGCTCAGTCGCATCCAACTCTTTGTGACCCCGTGGACTGTATAGTCCATGGAATTCTCCAGGTCAGAATATTGGAGCAGGTAGCCTATCCATTCTCCAGAGGATCTTCCTGACCCAGGAATCAAACCGGAGTCTCCTTCATTGCTGGCGGATTATTTACCAACTGTGAGGGAAGGCTGAGGGCTGAGGAATTGATGCTTTTGAATTGTGGTACTGGAAAACTCTGGAGAGTCCCTTGACTGCAAGGAAATATAACCAGCAAATCCTAAAGAAAATCAACCCTGAATATTTATTGGAAGGACTGTTTCTGCAGCTGAAGCTCCAATACTTTGGCCACCTGATGCGAAGAGTTACCTCATTGGAAAAGACCCTGTTGCTGGGAAATATCGAAGGCAGGAGGAGAAGGGGACGACCGAGGATGAGATGGTTGAATGGCATCACCAACTCAATGGACATGAGTTTGAGTAAACTCCGGAAGGTAGTGAAGGAAAGGGAAGCCTGGCGTGCTGCAGTCTATGGGTCTGCAAGAGTCAGACCACGACTTAGTGACTGAACAACAATGTAACATAAAAAGCAAATCCAAGTATAGTTGTAGAGATGCAAGTTTCAGTGATCTGAAGTAAGTTTTTTCATCTGGCAATGCTCTTATTTTTCTCTTCCCTCGTGTATCACAGGGATAAGACACTTTGCTATTAGTAACAGTGCTTTTCTACAGCAGTCTCATATATAGGAGGACAATACATATTCTCACTGGGCATACATCAAATATTAGTGGAAGGAGATGGCAAAGGATACAATTTTCTCCACTAGGAGTTCTTTTCTTATCCTGTGAAGATATGTGACTAGTTGAGTATGATCATCACACTCTGTGAAACTCTTTTTTTTTTTTTTTAAATATAGCCATTTACCTACATAAGCCTGGCACACAGCTGGTCAGTGTAAGCAAAAGTATGTTGGAAAACCTGACAGAAATATGTTAGTGAAGTTACTAACACTGTGAACATCAATCAGTGTAAGAGAAAAATAAAGAAATGCAAGTTTGATAAAAATGGGAGGGTTTTTTTTTTTTTTTTTCACTGAATGTTCTTCATTGTTTAGAATTATGTCTCCCACATGGAAGTTAGTGCCTACTAGTATTATTAAATTAATGCTTTTTTGTAGTGTTATACAGCACAGTAGAAATCAAAGACTTTTTAAATGATACTGAAATGTGTTCTAATTCTGGATCAACAATTTTCTAGGTGTGGATACTTTAATTCTCTGGGTCTCAGTAGTTCATCTCTAAGAAGAAAAATGTACTAGTAGCTGTAACATAGAGTATTTGTGTGTGTGTGCATATTAAGTCACTTCAGTCATGTCTGACTCTTTGCCACCCTGTGGACTGTCATCCACCAGGCTCGTCTGTCCATGGGGTTCTCCAGGCAAGAATACTGGAGTGGGTTGCCATGCCCTCCTCTAGGAGGTTTTCCTGATCCAGGGATTGAACCCACATCTCTTATGTCTCAAGCATTGTCAGGTGGATTTTTTTACGTTCTGAGCCACCAGGGAAGCCCTGAGTATTCACAATTATAGAAATAAAACTTCATCCTGTAGTAGCCTTATGTTACAATCTCTTGAGGTTAAAGAATCACACATTATCTCAAAGCAAAAACTTCTAGACCAATGAAACTTTTCAGAGCTTCATTTTTTGACAGAAAAAAATGAAGGGTAAGAGTGTGCTTCCTGCCCTGGTGCACCAAACAGCTCCATCCACAATCATATTAATATAATCAAGTAAAAAAAATAAGTTTTTTTGTTTGTTTTGTTTTGTTTTGTTTGTAAAATAGTTGATTGACTTTTTTTTATTCCCTGGGGGTGATTGTTACAGTCTAGGCATTCCATCTATAGTAATACAGCTTTAACTGGGTTCGTACAAGCTTCCCAAAGGTTTTTACTATGTTTAACCTTCTAAGGCCTCCCTGTTTTCACACACTGTAAATAATTTTCTGGTATACTCAGACCCCAGAGTATACTGACTGAGATTTATTTTAGGAAAGAATCTTGATTTTCCTAGAAGTACAAAGATGGTTTTACAAAACCTTACCTTATCTCTTAAATAAATATCATGCATTTTTAGCCTTATTCTCATGTCCCAAGACTAAAGAAATTAAATATCAAAATTATATTTAACTGACATTAAGGCTTATTGAAGCATATCAGCAAATGGTAGCACATTTGTTTAACTATCTTAGCTATCATCTTTAAAAATCACATATAAGGCTATGAACCTAAAATATAGTATCAGTTATAATTAAAATTTTCCCTAAATTTATATATTTAGTATTATTTAGAATTTAATATTTGCATCCTATATTTTCTCTATATAATTATATATTATATGTTCAATGAAGCTGTATACAAATTGGTAAGAAGGCACATAGGAAATAATATTTAAAAAGTGACTTAGAAAACAGCAAACATTTAACATTAAAACTGACTAGTTCTGACAAATAGGTGTGTGTGCTTGAAAAACCTCAGTAGTAAGAAGAAGTAGGATAAGAATTGCTTTTGCATTTAAGATTATCTTTATTTCAAGATGCCTGCATTTTGCCCTTGTAAGACAAAGATAATGCATTTAATTATGCTGGCATTGAAATAATCATATATTTAAAAGAATGTATTCAGAAAATCTCATGTTTCAATGTCTTGTGTGTCTTCCTTGGTGTACAGAAAAGCAGAATTTTCATTAAATTTTATAAAAAGAGGATTTTCTAGATATAAAAATGTAAATATGCACAAATTTACCTATGGTCCATGATCTCTATTTGAGAGTCTCAAGTGCTTTCAGAACCCATTTCTAATTTTAAGTATATGTATCACTAGTGTCTCAGTACTTTAAACAAACAAACAAACTTCAGCTTCTGTGTTCCTGGCTGTATGATCAAAGAAAACCTTTCTTTTTCTTGGATATCCTCTTGGTGTGCACTTAATCAAATTAACTCCTAGCAGAAAAAGTGATGTAGACATACAAAGATCAAAGGAAAATGTTTAACTGTAAAGTACCTGCATGTACCTTGGAAAAGGATTACCACCCTTTAGATTAAGTGTGGAAGTGTTTTCTTCTCATATATCCATTTTAAATCCCCCATGTAATTTTCATACCATATCAAGAAGATACTATGGAAAACTGTCTCCTAGGTTCTGATTTTCTTTAGGTAGTAGCCATTATGTTGTATTAGACAGTTTAGGAAATGGTAAAATGCATGAATAAGATCTATATTACAGATTATATGATAGATTTATGAGATATCATGTAATTATACCTTACTTTTGTTTTGACAAAATTAATTGATGTAGTCCCAATATTTGGGAGATCAGGAAATATTATGAGTTTGTGTTTTGGGCCAAACTTATTACTGACAACTTTCAGTTTAGTTCAGTCACTCAGTCGTGTCCAATTCTTCATGACCCCATGGACAGGGCCTCCTTGTCCATCACCAACTCCCAGAGTTTACCCAAACTCATCTCCATTGAGTCAGTGATGCCATCCAACCATCCCATCCTCAGTCATCCCCTTCTCCTCCAGCCTTCAATCTTTGCCAGCATCAGGGTCTTTTCCAATGAGTCAGTTCTTTGCATCAGGTGGCCAAAGTATTGGAGTTTCAACTTCAACATCAGTCCTTCCAAAGAATATTCAGGACTGATTTTCTTTAGGATTGACTGGTTGGATCTTCTCCAACATCACAGTTCAAAAGCATCAATTCTTTGACACTCAGCTTTCTTTGTAGTCCAACTCTCACATCCATACATGACTACAGGAAAAACTATAGTTTTGACTAGATAGACTTTGTTGGCAAAGTTATGTCTTTGCTTTACAATATACTGTCTAGGTTCGTCATAGGTTTTCTTTCAAGCAAGTGACAGCTTTAGAGTTGCTCTTATTTTCATGCAAATATGTAATGATGCTGATATATTCTTCCTGGTCAGATGTCCATATTCTGAATCTACTTCTACTATTGACGCTAATTGGCAAGTCTTTTGACATTCACAGCCAGGAGGCAAAAGATTGCTGGACGCATGTATTACATATAGATTAGTGTTAAAGCATTGAGCTGGTACTACCGTTGCATTTACTTTTACTATGTTTCAAGAGTTGCAAACAGTCAGACATGACTAAGGGATCCAAACTTGAGAAACTTTGATGTTTCAAGAAGGAAGGATCCAGAACTTCTATCAATTTAAAATCATTCAAAGGTATTATATTCTAAATTAAATTTACCATTTGTTGGATTATCTGTGTAACTACCAGACCTAAGAGTGTCAAGATGAATTTTGCACAATTCCATCATTATCATAAACATTATACAAAGTTTCAAATCTTTTCTGGCATACAATTAAGTACCACTTTTATTCATTTACACAAGATATGCTAGCAGCATGACCCTCATTCCTTGACACAAATTCCCAAGTGAGTAGGTCATATTGGCACAAACTCTCAATACTGTGGGCAGTTTTAAGAACCACACAGGTAAATTGTCTCCACGGGTTTGGACTTAATTTTCTAAGAATTAAGAAATGAAACACATATTCAGGAACAAAGTCCTATAGAGTATGATAGCTGGAAATCTAGACAGATCTAGATATCCTTTTGAATTCTACTCTAGTCACTTAAAGCTGCATGCACTGCAGCAAGTAATTTAACTCTGTAAAAGCCTTACTTTGAGAATCTGTATAGTGAAGGTAATGCTACCTAATGATTTTTTTTTTCCTGGAGACTACATAAAATAGCCAGAGAATAGTATGTAAAACATCAGAAGTGATTAATATAATACAGTCAAAATTGTTAATTATGAAAAAAGGGGGAATACATATTGTGCACCAACCTTTTCCTTCAATATCTTATGGCTTGCAATACTTAACTGTGATGGCTTGGAAATTGATGGCTGGAGTTAAGCAATCAATAAACAACCCATTGACCCAGTTCTCATAAGAAATGGAGAACTGTAATAAAAAATTTTTTCTTTTGGCTGTTGAATTCTTTATCGTGGCTTTCATATTACTTTCTATTTTTTTTGTATTTTATTGATGTGTAGTTATTTACAATACTGTGATAATTCCTGCTGTATAGAAAAGTGATTTAGTTATAAAGTAAATAGCTTTTCATATTGCTTTCCATTATGGTTTATCACAGGATATTGAATATAGTCCCCTGTGCTGTACAGTAAGACTTTGTTGTTTATCCATCCTATATTTACTAATTTACATCTGTTAATCTAAAACTCTCATGTCTTCCCTCTCCTACCCCATCCCCACTTGGCAAGCACAAGTCTGTTCTCTACATCTGAGAGTCTATTTCTATTTTGTAAATAAATTCATTTTGTCATATTCGATTCCACATATAAGTGATAACATATAGTATTTGTTTTTCTTTCTTAATTACTTTGTTTAGTGTCATAATCTCTAGATTTATCCATGTGGCTGCAATGGCATTATTTCATTTCATCTTCTTTATGGCTTAGTAATATTCCATCATGGTATGGAATCTTCTTTATCCATGCATCTGTTGATGGACATCTAGATTGTTTCCATATCTTTCCTACTGTATAAATAGTGCCACTATAAACATAGGGGTACTTGTAGTTTTTTTGAATTTTAGTTTTGTCTGGTTTTAGTTTTGTCTGAATTTTAGTTTTGCCTTGGAATGGGATTGCTGGATCATGTGGTAACTTCAACGTTTAGCCTCTTGATAAAGGTGAAATAAGAGTGTGGAAAAGCTGATTTGAAACTCAGTATTCAAAAAAAAGAAAAGATCATGGCATCTGGGTCCATCACTTCATGACACATAGAAGGGGAAAGATTGGAAATGATAACAGATCTATATTTATTTTGGGGGTCTCCAAAATCACTGCAGACCATGACTGCAGTCATGAAATTAAAAGATACTTGTTCCTTGGAAGGAAAGTTATGACAAACCTAGACAGCATGTTAAAAAGCAGAGACATCACTTTGCCAAAAAATGGTCCATATAGTCAAACCTATGGTTTTCCCAGAAGCAATGTACAGATGTGTACATTGTACAGAGCCATAAACAAGGCTTAGGGCTAAAGAATTGATGCTTTCAAATTGCAATATTGAAGATTCTTGAGAGTCCTTTGGACTGCAAGGACAATCCTCAAGGAAATTAACCCTGAATATTCATTGTACAGGAGACAGGGATCAAGAGCATCCCCAAGAAAAAGAAATGCAAAAAAAGCAAAATGGCTATCTGAGGTGACTTAACAAATAGCTGTGAAAGAAGAGAAGCCAAAAACAAAGGAGAAAAGGAAAGATATACCCACTTGAATGCAGAGTTTCAAAGAATAACAAGGAGAGATAAGAAAGCCTCCCTCAAGGATCAGTGCAAAAAAAACAATAGAATGGGAAAGACTGGAGATCGCTTCAAGAAAATTCGAGATACCAAGGGAACATTTCATGCAAAGTTGGGCACAATAAAGGACAGAAATGGTATGGACCTAACAGAAGCAGAAGCTATTAAGAAAAGGTGGCAAGAATACACAGAAGAACTGTATAAAAAAGATCTTCAAGACCCAGATAATCACGATGGTGTGATTATTTACCTAGAGCCAGATATCCTGGAATGTGAAGTCAAGTGGACCGTAGGAAGCATCACTATGAACAAAGCTAGTGGAGGTGATGGAATTCCAGTTGAGCTATTTCAAATCCTAAAAGGTGATGCTGTGAATGTGCTGCACTAGATACATCAGTAAATTTGGAAAACTAAGCAGTGGCCACAGGACTGGAAAAGGTCAGTTTTCTTTCCAATCCCAAAGAAAGGCAATGCCAAAGAATGCTCAAACTACCACACAATTGCACTCATCTCACACACTAGTAAAGTAATGCTCAAAATTCTCCAAGCCAGGCTTCAGCAATACGTGGACCATGAACTTCCAGATGTTCAAGCTGGTTTTAGAAAAGGCAGAGGAACCAGGGACCAAATTGCCAACCTCCGCTGGATCATGGAAAAAGCAAGAGAGTTCCAGAAAAACATATATTTCTGCTTTATTGACTATGCCAAAGCCTTTGACTGTGTGGATCACAATAAACTGTGGCAAATTCTTCAAGAGATGGGAATACCAGACCACCTGATCTGCCTCTTGAGAAATCTGTATGCAGGTCAGGAAGCAACAGTTGGAACTGGCCATGGAGCAACAGACTGGTTCCAAATAGGAAAAGGAGTGCGTCAAGGCTGTATATTGTCACCCTGCTTATTTAACTTCAGAGTACATCATGAGAAATACAGGGCTGTTGGAAGCACAAGCTGGAATCCAGATTGCCGGGAGAAATATGAATAACCTCACATATGCAGATGACACCACCCTAAGGCAGAAAGTGAAAAAAAAACTAAAGAGCCTCTTGATGAAAGTGAAAGAGGAGAGTGAAAAAGTTGGCTTAAAGCTCAACATTTAGAAAACTAAGATCATGGCATCTGGTCCCATCACTTCATGGCAAATAGATGGGGAAACAGTGCCTGACTTTATATTTTGGGCTCCAAAATTACTGCAGATGGTGATTGCAGCCATGAAATTAAAAGATGCTTACTCCTTGGAAGGAAAGTTATGACCAACCTAGATAGCATATTCAAAAGCAGAGACGTTACTTTACCAACAAAGGTCTGTCTCTTCAAGGCTATGATTTTTTCAGTAGTCATGTATGGATGTGAGAGTTTGACTATAAAGAAAGCTGAGCACCAAAGAATTGATCCTTTTGAACTATGGTGTTGAAGAAGACTCTTGAGAGTCCCTTGAACTGCAAGGAGATCCAACCAGTCCATCCTAGAGGAAATTGGTTCTGTGTGTTCATTGGAAGGACTGATATTGAAGCTGAAGCTCCAATACTTTGGCCACCTGATATGAAGAACTGACTCTTTGGAAAGACCCTAATGCTGGGAAAGACTGAGGGCAGGAGGAGAAGGGGACGGCAGAGGATTAGATGGTTGGATGGCATCACTGACTCAATGGAGATGAGTTTGAGTAAACTCTGGGAGTAGGTGATGGACAGGGAGGCCTGGTGTGCTGTGGTCCATTGGGTCGCAAAGAGTCAGACATGACTGAGTGACTGAACTGAACTGAACTGATTCATTGGACGGAGTGTTGCTGAAGCTCCAATACTTTGACCACTTGATGTGAAAGAGTGAGGGCAGGAAGAGAAGAGGGCAACATAGGATGAGATGGTTAGATAGCATCAGCAAGTCAATAGACATGAATTTGAACAAGTTATGGGAGATGGTGCAGGACAGAGGAGCCTGGCATGCTGCAGTCCATGGGGTCACAGAGAGTCAGACATGGCCTAGTGAGTGAACAACAACAATATATGATTAAAAAGGTCTGTAATATAATTAATGTTTAGAAAATGATATCAAAATACAACCTTTATATATATATTTTTTCCCTTAATGATTTTTATGTACACTTGCTTATGTCATTTAATGATGTTTGACAGTAATGAATTGACTTAATACCATGCAACTGTCAATGAATTTTAATAGCATTTCTCATTTATTATATATTTATTGGAATTCTGGTAAAAAAAATAGAACATAAAAACAATAAAACAGTAGACAAGTACAATCTGGTCAACAGTACCATCTCACTGGAATGCAGATGAACGGAACAGAAGTGGAAAAAATTAGATGAGTTTACATTACTAGTAGATAATATATGATTTAATGGTAATAGACCTAACACATTTTCAATATGTCTTGGCCTTTAACTCTTGATTCCTACATATTTTGAATGTCAGCAATCAGGAACTAATGAATATTAGGGCAGACACCTCAAGGAATTTGATTGACAAAGATGTGCTTCCAAAAAGAGTCATATTGATTTAATTTTAAATAGCTGCCAAGTTGTTTAGTATCATTCAAGTCTTGGTAGCTTTATTTCTACAGGCTTATGATGTAGTGTATTTATAGCATACCAAAATTGCCTCACATTTATCAGAAAATCTTTTTAAATTTCAAGAATGACATCTGGGGAAGCTACAAGAGAAAACACTTAAAAATGTTTCTTATACAGTCTTGTAAATGTATTCTATTAAGATGAAGAATGATCCCTCTAAAAATCAGTGTTGCCTGTTTTAATCTGAATTTTCACTGTTGCTTATTTCATATCTTACTTTTCTTCACATTATCCTGTTTATTAGCAGACAGAATTATATTGATGTATGATTTGTTAAAAAGGGAAGAATAAATCTTTCAGGGTGTGGGATTTTTTAATAGTTGGGACATGCAATTGGGAACAAGATTGTTTCAACATAAGAACTAGATCTTGAGCAGCTGTGCTGACCATACTTAAGTAATGAGATTATACCATTTTCTGCCAATAATAATCCTAATATTATCAGCTGGAAATATAAAATTAACCATAGGTTCATAATTTATTTTCTCTTTTTTTTAGATACTTGGAAAAGAAAAAGATGACCCACTCAAAATCATTTAGTAGACAATCCCCTGGAATATACACAGTATTATTTACTGCAGAAAGACAATAGAGAATTCTTATCTTTCATGAGGATAATTCTCATCTCTGTATAATGTAAAGGAATCTACAGTTTATGGATTTATAAATCATGGACCACTGGAAAATATATTTTGTAATTAATACAGTGTAAAAAAGAGATGTTTCAAAACTGAATGAGTCCCTCTCATCCAACAGTGCTCCACATGCACTGCTTATATTCACATCTCAAATCTGCACCAGAATTTTTCCAAATGTCAGAAAGAGATAACAATTGGGGAATTGTATTAAATCTCTTTGGGATAAAAATTCTTGGCCTTTGTTCTTCTTTACCTTTGAATTATTATTGTTGTTGTTGCTGTTCAGTCGCTTAGTCATGTCCGACTCCTTGTGACCTCATGGACCATAGCATGCCAGGCTCCTCTGTCCTGCACTATCTCCCATTGTTTGCTCAAATTCCTCTGAGTCAGTGATGCCGTCTAACAATTTCATCCTCTGCCACTGCCTTCTCCTATTGCCTTCAATCTTTCCCAGAATCAGGACCTTTTCCAATGAGTTGCTCTTAGCTCTTCTCACCTTTGAATCATTAAATGAATTCAATTATATATGTGTGGGCATGTGCTGAGTTGCTTAGGTCGTGTCCGACTTTTTGCAATCCCATAGACCATAGCCCACCAGCCTTTTCTGTCCATGGGATTCTCCATGCAGGAATGTTGGAGTGGGTTGCTATTTCCTTCTCCTTCAATTATACATAAGATCTATCATTTGTGTTGAAAATGATTCAACAATTGGATCGTTTTAATTATTTTACCAGTTAACGTGATCTCTCCTCTTCCTAACAATTCACAAAATTTATTTTGCTTACCTGATTCTACTTGTTATTTTATTGATTCAGTTCAAGTCTGCTTGCTATTTTATATTGGCTACATGTTGGTGAATATGCAGATTTTGTTTCACCATCTGCATTGATAGCTCTTTAACCTGAAGGTAAGCATATAGTAGGTCCTCAAATATGACATAGACAACTGATGTAAATTTTCAAAGGTGGATAAGGTCACTTATGAAAATCTCTTCTAAAAATGAATCAAATGACATGAACTGCATAAGTACATATTGGTAAGAAATATGATTAATTAGATAAGTATAGCAAATTTGACATTCTTAAATCTGAGGGGAAGGGAAGATTGATAATTCTGAGGGGAGCAGACCTTCTTCATAATAAGGAAAAAGGTCATAACAGTGGTTAAACTGACCTAGTTAAATCAAATCTCCCAATCTTAATTTTGCTTTGGGTAACAAGTTGGAAGCATTGGTTAGAGTTTACACAAAAACTACTTTGGAAAACCTAAAAGGAGAGCAAGTTGACAGAAGAAAGCAAATGAATAAACAATAACTAAGATACCCTATCTGATTTTATTGTGTATAGGCATAAACAATTCCAAATGTTCTAAAAATCCTTTGAAAATATGATATCATTATAACAAGTTAAATCCAAAATTGTAATCCTGTGTAGTAAATGCGTGTTCAAATTTATTCTAATAAGTATACATGGGAATATTTCACCAAACTAAACTTTAAAAGACAGTATTTGATAAAAATAATCTATCAAAACATTACCTATCAATTCTGGTTTCCTTGGTGTGTATGCCCAGAATTGATAGGTAATGTTTTGATAGATTATTTTTATCAAATACTGTCTTTTAAAATTTAGTTTGGTAAAACCTTCCCATGTATACTTATTAGAATAAATTTGAACACAAATTTACTACACAGGATTACAATTTTGGATTTAACTTGTTATAATGATATCATAGATGAATGGATAAGAAAGCTGTGGTACATATACACAATGGAGTATTACTCAGCCATTAAAAAGAATACATTTGAATCAGTTCTAATGAGGTGGATGAAACTGGAGCCTATTATACAGAGTGAAGTAAGCCAGAAAGAAAAACACCAATACAGTATACTAATGCATATATATAGAATTTAGAAAGATGGTAATGACAACCCTGTATGCAAGACAGCAAAAGAGACACAGATGTATAGAACAGTCTCCTGGACTCTTGTGGGGGGGATGATTTGGGAGAATGGCATTAAAACATGTATAATATCATATAAGAAACGAATCACCAGTCCAGGTTCGATGCAGGATACAGGAAGCTTGGGGCTGGTGCACTGGGATGACCCAGAGGGATGGTATGGGGAGGGAGGTGGGAGGGGTGTTCAGGATGGGGAACATGTGTACACCCGTGGTGGATGCATGTTGATGTATGGCAAAACCAATACAATATTGTAAAGTAAAAAATAAATAAATAATAAAATTACTATTAAAAAGAAAAAAATATTATACCTATTTTTATAAATTATTACACTAAATGATAAAGCTTCTCTTGTGTGTAATCTTCTGTCCTACATCACCAGTTTTCTAGTAACATCTTTTAGCTATTTATTCTTTGAATAGCAAAGAGCACTCTTTATGTGCAATGTGCTCTATACATGCTTTAAGAATAGGGGAACATGAGACATTTACTTTGTGTGACTTTATATTAATACCTGATAAATGAGTTATCACATTAAAACTATGTGGCAATTTAATTTAGAATCTAAAAATTATAAATTTATATTTTTAGATCACTGTTTCTAAAAGATTAATCTATTTTTTGTTAATTGTGAGAAGGGTTTTGAGCACCTATAAGTTTAAAAAATTTAAGTATTTGTCATCACTACATTTTCAGAATATTTAACATGTTAATATATGTTAAGAATGATATAGGAATTAATATGAGTTAATTTACAACCTTATGTATCTTAGGAAATCATTAAAGCTCTTGTTATCTAGAAAACAATTTTTAAAATTCTAGTTCAATTGTGGTTTATACACTGTTTTAAATAGTTTCTTTACAGAATGTATGCAGAATGAATATTTCTTTACAGCAGTGTTTTTAAAAAATGGCAATTCTGAGGATGGGTGAGAGGAGGTAGTGGAGTCTAAACTTTACTATGACAATAGAAAAGTATTTACAGTAGAAACCCAATTAAAAACTGATTATCATAAGGACAAGGAGTTACAAGAAAATCTCTTTTTCTTTTTACATCCCAGAGGATCTATTGATTACCATGCAATTATCAATTATCCAAAAATTTATGAAACTTAGCTCTAAAACTTGTTACTATCTAGTCTTGGAGGTTCCACTCTTGGAGGTACTGTTGAGTTATAACAATCATTTTATGTCAACTTTTAATCTCTCCATACAACTGAGACTTTGACTTTTTTTTTTTTTTTTCACCTCATGCTCTTTATTTTGGGTTTCCCTGGTGGCTCAGATGGTAAATAATCCACCTGAAACATGGGAGAACTGGGTTCAATCCTTGGGTTGGGAAGATCCCCTGGAGAAGGGAACAGCTACCCACTCCAGTATTCTGACCTGGAGAATTCACAGTTGTCAAAATTTGGAAGCAACTAAGATGCCGCTTCAGTAGGTAAATGAATACACTGGTACATCCAAAAAATGGAATATTATTCAGTGTAAAAGCAAATTAACTATCAAGTCCAAGACATGTAGAAGAAAGCTTAAATGCATATTACTAAGTGAAAGAAGTATACACTATCTGAACAGGCCATATAGTGTATACTTCTGACTTGTGGACATTCTGGAAAAGGCAGACTATGGAGATGGTAAAAAGAACTGGTTGCCGTGGATTAGGGGGGAGATGGGATGAATATGAAGAGCATAGAGGAGTCTTAGGGCTGTGAAACTATTTTGCTTGGTACCATCATGGTGGATACATGTCATTATACAATTGTCTAGACACACAAAGTGCACAACATCAAGAGTTGTAGACTATGAACTCTAGGTGATGATAATGTATCAACATTGGTTCATAAACTATAGAAAATATACCACGTTGGGGGATATTGATAATAAGGCATAGGTGTGAGCAGTACCGAGCAACCCTGAATATTAAATAGTACAGCACATTCTAAAAGGTTTTATGAATTAAAAAAAAAATGAGTATTTTAAAAGAATCATGAAAAATTTTAACAAAAATTTAGTTCTTGGGGCAACATTGGCTAAAACATTGTGTCAAGAGAGAGAAAGCAGAGACTTATTAGACTCTCTGTACATCAGACATGTTCATAACTACATAGGTTTGTCATAAAAATTTTAGCTTACCAATTCCTGGAGAAACTAGTACATGTCATAAAATTCATGATTATTTTTGATCAATACAGCTTTTACTATTTGTATATGGTCAGTTAAATACTTCATAATATACATTGTATCTTAAAATGTGTCAAGTTTTGTGTTTATCAGGATGCTCTTCTTTCAAAGAATGATTATCCTAGTAAATGTAACACAATTAGAAACCAATTTGAAAAGTCATGGAGAGGATGGAGGCTCTTAGAAACAAGTTTGTCTTTGGGCTTCCCTCATAGTTGTAGGTAAAGAATCTGCCTGCAATGCAGGAGACCCTGGTTGATTCCTCTGTCAGAAAGATCCCCTGTAGAAGGGATAGGCTATTCACTCCAGTTTTCTAGGGCTTTCCTTGTGGCTCAGCTGGTAAAGAGTCCTCCTGAAGTGTGGGAGACCTGGGTTCTATCCCTGGTTTGGGAAGATACCCTGGAGAAGGGAAAGGCTACCCACTCCAGTATTCTGGCCTGGAGAATTCCATGACTGTGTAGTCCGTGGGGTTGCAAAGTGTCAGACATGACTGAGTGACTTTCACTTTTACTTGCTTAATGAAAATTCTCATGAGGCTGTCCGAGGTTTCTGGGTCCTGTGTTCCTGACTATATACTCTGAAACCTGCTTTGTTTCAACTCTCCAAATTGTACTTTCCTTCTGATTGTCCTATTGCGTCCACTTTCTGCTTCAGGAGGAGATTCTCTACTAAGCACTAATCTTTCTTTTAACATCCTTTTAGTCCAAGAAACTATCTCTGTGGGAAATAACATATACTCAAAGGAGATGGTTCTTGGATTAGTAACTTGCAGATGGAGCATGAGAAAGAAAGTAGGAAAAAGTAATAAAATTAAAAGAATTTTTAAGTGCATGATTGGAATCGGTACTACATTCACTGGCTGCTTCTCTTTTTATTGATGTTATTTATCAAAAGCTGTTCAGAAACACGGGACTTAGAGTTTTACTTTAATACATCTTAAAACTTGAATATTGTGATTTTCAATGTATTGTTCAGATGAACAGAAGTCAGATGCTCGATAGACTTCCTCTGATACTGAGTCATCACTTCAGTTCCTGTCATGAGCTTACTTAATATTTCTAGGCTGTGTCCTTCTCTGGCTTACATGGTTCTCATTAAAATATACACCATCCTGTATCAACATACAGAGAGAATTTTTATAGTGGAGCCTAAGCTAGAAGTTAAATTTTACTTTTTTGCCTGAAGACTATCTTAAGAAATAAACAATGACAAACTCTGGTCAGTTCTTAAAATTCACTTGCTACTTTGAGTTGCAAGTGGACTGAAGACTGTTTTGGTTGAGTCTTTCAACTATACTCTGAATTTCCTGAATTCAAATGGGAGAAAACCTATTCCAGTTCCTAGAGTAAACCCAAATGACCTAAGCCAATTAATGCATTCCATAATGTACTACATTAGACGTAGGACTACGGCAATTTAATTCCTAACTTTTGAAAGAGCTACTGTTGAGGTAGAAGCTTTGATCTTTTCTATAGGATTAGTGTATAGAAGCATGTTGCCATGGAAGAACTTCTTGTTTATATGATGTAACTTTTTTATTGTTTAAAGTTTTATATATATATATATATATATGTATTGATAGAGAAGGGTATAGTATCAACTTATATTTGGCTTCTTTTAAAGTCAAAAGATGCCTCTAAATCTTGGTAGAACAGTAACTTACACTCTGTTACTAAGTGAAAGTGAAAGTGTTAGTCTCTCAGTCGTGTCTGTCTCTTTGCAACCCTATGGACTTTAGCCCACCAGGCTCCTCTGTCCATGGAATTCTCCAGGCAAGAATACTGGAGTGGGTAGCCATTCCCTTCTTCAGGGGATCTTCCCAATACAAGGACCAAACCCAGATCTCCTGCACTGCTGGCAGATTCTTTACCATTTGAGCCATCAGAGAAGCCCTCTGTTACTAAACATTTGATTAATTCAAAAGTATCAAGTAAGTGCCATTATTATTTACATTTATTTATTTTCTTCTTGCTTAAAAAAAGTGTAAAGCTAATACATTTAAATGTTCATCTTTTCTTTTAAGAAGATGACCACTGATGACATGACATTCCTCAAGGAAGAAACATTCAGATTCTTTTGGAATTCTATATTCAGAGATATAGAATCTGAATATTTTTATTTTCTATTAAAGTGTAGTTGATTTACAATGTTGTGTTAATTTCAGGAGTAAAGGAAAAAGATTCAGTTATGTATACACATATCAATTCTTTTCAGATTTTTTTCCTGTATAGATTAATATAGATTATTTAGTAGATTTCCCTGTGCTATACATTAGGTCTTTGTTATTTTATATATTCCTGTCAAATTTTAGTTTATATCTCTCCCACACCTTTTCCATTTGGTAACCGTAAGTTTGTTTTCAAAGTCAGTGAGTGTATTTTGTAAATAAGTCTGTTTGTCTCATATTTTATATTCTACATATACATGACATACAATATTTATCTTTGACATTTCACTTCATATGATGATCTCTAGGTCTATTAATGTTGTTGCAGATGGCATTACTTCACTCTTTTTATGGCTGATTAGTATTCTATCATATATATGTACCACATCTTCTTTCTCCATTCCTCTCTCCATGGCAATTTATATTGCTTCCATGTCTTGGCTATTATAGATAGTACTTCAGTGAGCATTGGCATGTATGTGTATTTTTGAATTATGGTTTTCCCTGGATATATGCCCAGGAGGAGGATTGCTGGATCATATAATAGTTTTATTTTTAGTTTTTCAAAGAATCTCATATTATTACCCATAGTGATTTTAATAGTTTACATTCTCAAAAGCAGAGTAGAAGGGTTCTCTTTCCTCCACACCCTTTCCAGCATTTATTGTTTGGAAAATTTTTGATGATGATCATTCTGACCAGGCTATATTTCTTTTCAATATTGCTGCTTTATCAATATACTCTCAGTATTATATGATACATTTCTACTAAATTGCATTATTCTTTTCAAATAAGTATAGCCTACTAGTCAGAAAATTTGACATTTTTGCTGAAGTGGACATAAAATTGCTATTTGCCTGACATGTAAGTTCTATATTATAAACTTTAACAATCAATTCTGAAAATTTTATAGTGAATTTGTAGTTTGTGGATTAAAATTTGTCTCATTTATTAGTGCTATAGTAATCTTTCCATATAAGAAATAGAGTAGCCCTCATAATCAAAAACAGAGTCTGAAATACAGTACTTGGGTGCAACCTCAAAAGTGGCAGAATGATCTCAGTTCATTTCCAGGACAAGCCATTCACCATCACAGTAATCCAAGTGTATGCCCCGACCACCAATGCCAAAGAAGCTGTAGTTGATCAATTATATGAAGACCTTGAAGACCTCCTAGAACTAACACCTAAAAAAAGATGTTCTATTCATCATCAGGAATTGGAATGTAAAAGTAGGAAGTCAGGATATACCTGGAGTGACAGGCAAGTTTGACCTTGGAGAACAAATGAAGCAGGGCAAAGGCTAACTGAATTCTGCCAAAAGAATTCACTAGTGTTCTTGCCTGGAGAATCCCACTGACGGGGGAGCCTTGTGGGCTGCCGTCTATGGGGTCGCACAGAGTTGGACACGACTGAAGTGACTTAGCAGCAGCAGCAGCAGGTATAGCAAATACCCTTTTCAACAACACAAGAGACAACTTTACACATGGACATCACCAAGTGGTCAATACTGAAATCAAATTGATTACATTCTTTGTAGCCACAGATGGGAAAGCGGTATATAGTCAGCAAAAACAAGACCTGGAGCTGACTTTGGCTCAGATCATCAGTTTCTCATAGCAAAATTCAGGATTAAACTAAAGAAAACTTGGAAAAGCAATTGGCCAGCCAGGTATGACTTAAATCAAATCCCATATGAATTCTTAGTAGAAGTAATGAATATATTCAAGGGACTAGATATAGTTAACAGTGTGAATAGAGGTCTGTAATATTGTACAGGAAGTGGCAGATAAAACCATCCCAAAGAAAAAGAAAAGCAAGAAGGTGAAGTACTTCTCTGAGGAGGCTTTACAAATAGCAAAAGAATGAAGAGAAGCAAAAAGCAAGGGAGAGAGGGAAAGGTATATCCAATTATACACAGAGTTCCAAAGAATAGATATGAGAAACAAGAAGGCCTTCTTCAATGAACAGTGCTTAATAATAGAAGAAAACAACAAAACAGGAAAGAATAGAGATCTCTTCAGGAGAATTGGAAAGCTCAAAGGAGCATTCCACCCAAAGATGGGCACAATAAAGGATAAAAATGGTAAAGACCTTGTAGACAATGAAGATATCAAGAAGAGGTGAAAGAATACATGGAAGAACTGTATAAAAAAAGATCTTAATGAACCTGATTATTATGATCGTGTGGTTAGTCACCCAGAACCAGACATTCTGGAGTATGAAGTCAAAGTGAAAGTGAAGTCGTGCAGTCGTGTCTGACTCTTTGCCACCCAGTGGACTGTAGCCTTCCAGGCTCTTCCATCCATGAGATTCTCCAGGCAAGAATACTGGAGTGGGTTGCCATTTCCTTCTCCAGGGAATCTTCCCAACCAAGGGATTGAACCCGGGTCTCCCACATTGGAGGCAGATGCTTTAACCTCTGAGCCACCAGGGAAGTCAAGCAGAGCTGTTAGTAAAGCTAATGGATGCAATGAAATTCCAGCAGAATTATTCAAATCCCTAAAGGATGATGCCACCAAGGTGTTGCATTCATTATGTCAGCAGATCTGGAAGAGCCATCAGGGCCACAAGACTGAAAAAGGTCAATCCTCCTTGCAATCCTCAAGAAGGGTAGTACCAAAGAATATGCTAACCATCAGACAATTGCACTCATCTCCCATGCTAGTAAGGTCATGTTTAAAATCTTATGTGCTAGGCTTCAGCATTACGTGAACAAAGAAGTTCCAGATGTCCAATCTGGGTTTAGAAAAGTAAAAGGAACTAGAGATCAAATTGCCAACATTTGCTGGATTATAAAGTAAAGGGATTTCACAAAAATATTTATCTCTGGTTCATCAGCTATGCTAAAGCCTTTGACTATGTAGATCATGACAAACTTGGAAAGCTCTTAGAGAGATGGGAAACCATACCTTCTTACTTGGCTCCTGAGAAATCTGTATGTGGTAAGAAGCAACAGTTAGAACCCTGTATGGAACAACCGATTGGCTCAAGATAGAGAAAGGAGTATGACAGGGCTGTCTGCTGTCACTCTGTTTGTTTAAACTATATGCTGACCACATCATGAGAAATACTGGGTTGGATGAATTACAAGCTGAAATGAAGATAGGTGGGAAAAGCATCAACAATCTCAGATGTGTGGATTATACCACTCTAAAGGAAGAAAGCAAAGAGGAACTAAAGAGCCTCTTGATGAGGGTGAAGGAGGAGAGTGGAAGAGACAACTTAAGACTAAATATTAAAAAAAAAAAATAAAATAAAATCATGGCATCTGGCCCCATTCCTGCATGACAAATAGAAAGAGAAAAAGTAGAAGTAGTTGCAGATTTCCTCTTCTCAGACTCCAAAATCACTGCAGATGGTGACTGTAGCCATGAAATCTGAAGATGACTGCTTCTTGGCAGGCAAGCGATGACAAACCTAGACACTATGTTGAAAAGCAGAGACATTGCTCTGCTGACAAAGGTCCGTAGAGTCAAGGTTATGGTCTTCCCAGTGGTCACATACATTTGTGAGAGCTGGGCTGTAAAGAAGGCAGAACATCAAAGAACTGATGCCTTCAAACTGTTGCTGGAGAAGACTCCTCAAAGTCCCCTGGGCAGCAAGGATATCAAACCAGTCAGTCTTACAGGAGATCAACACAGAATATTCACTGGAAGGACTGATGTTGAAGCTGAAGCTCCAGTATTTTAAACATCTGATATGAACAGGCAACTTATTGGAAAAACATCCCTGATGCTGGGAAAGATTGAGGGCAGAAGGAGAAGAGAACCTCAGAGGTTGAAATGGTTGAATGGCATTAGTGATGCAATGAGCATGAAATTGGTCAAACTCTGGGAGATGGTGAGGAACAGGGAGGCCTGGCGTGCTGCAGTCCATGGGGCTGCAAAGAGTCAGACACCACTGGATAACTGAACAGCACAACAATCCATTTCTAATGCTTTAGGAATTTCTTTTTTCACAAGAGTAAGTATTAAGGCAAAACAAAATGTTACTTGAGAATATAATTGTATATTCAAATGTAGGTATCATAATCGAGTAAAAGTACACTATATTGGGTGTCTGGAAACCTATATGTGGGGACAGAAAGTTGGATGCCAACTCCGTTGAATGTCAATTTAAAAGTAGTCAACTGATTGCCTTCTTATAATTGTGTTCTTAAATGTTTTTCTAAGGGAAACTATTTTTCTAAGGGAAATTTCTATTGTGTTGACATTATCTTGACTCTAAGTGTATCCCAAAAGACAAATTTTCTATTCCATATTCTGGGGTATAAAGGCATTAAGTTGAAATGTTGGGTTGGGAGTGATTGTTGAGTAGTTGTCTCAAGCAACTGGAAGCAGTGCAAGAACTGGAGATAACATGAAACTCTTTCAGGAGAGTTCTGAGCAGGTTCTGTGGAACCCCATCACAGTTGTCAATGTGATAGGATACTCAGGAACTTTAGTCAGCAGCAAGTGAAGTAGCCTTATTATGCTAACAGTGTTCTAGAGGTTTTCCCACCTTTAAAAAAGAACAAAATTCTGGTCTTCTATAATTCTGGGCACCTAGGCAGTGTGTATGAATGTGTGTGTGTATGTATGTGTGTGTGTGTGTGTGTGTGTGTGTGTGCGTGTGTGTGTATGCATGAGTGTCTGCCTTTGTGCATTTCTGTATGTGTATTTGCTAATCCCATATATAATGAAGCATGCTATTTTATTCCACTTATATAAAATTCACATTTGTATTTAATTATATAAAGCAAAATATACTTGAAATACCCTATGAATATAATAAATTTGCCTCCAAATTGTTCTGTCCTATGGGTACAAGAGTACACTTTTACTTGGATACTTAAATGATAATTTCTTTTGGTATTTATGTAGTTTTGAGTATTATAATATAATAAACAACATCTCAATAATACCTATGATACTTTAACACACACACACACATTTCTGCGCATTCTTACTTAGGTTTCTAGGATAAGTTCCTAGAAGTGATTTCTCTATTAAAGGTATGATGAATTTTATGGTTTTCATTATAAATGGTCAAATAACCCCTAAAGAATTTGAACTAATTTATGTTTATGGCAGTTGCATAGTAGGGTGTCTGTTTATTGTGCTTGTTTGTAGTTTTAACCACAGACATTTTCCAACTTCAGGTATAAAAGTGTATCCTTTTTTATCTGTCCCTATTTGGTTAGCAGTTGGGATGAGCATTTTTATTTTTTAAAGTGATTTTATTGTTCTCAGACTTTCCCACAAGCCAGAGTAAATACTCCTTTCTTCAATACCATTGCCCACTGAAAGGACAAAAACACATGGCATCTATTTTTGTAGCTTAGGAATGTCATGGGGATATTTCAAAAGGGGAGTATATAATTAGACACAAAATGGTTTCTAAGTAAAGAGCAGACCTCCCTGATGGGCTACCCATGGATATATTGCAAGGTAATATTTAGGGAAGGCATTCGATAACAAGGATTTTGACTTTACCACCAAAGCTTCCTTAGTTCTTCTTTACTAACAATCATGATGTGTGAACTTGAGCACAGTTTCATGTTGTTATCTAGTAGTATTTTGAACTGATCCACTTCTGTCCACGTAGCCCCTCAGGTCATCGTTCACTGTATGCCCCCATCAGATTTTCTTTAATGTTATGCTTACATCCTCTCCCTATAGCACAGATGATCCTTCTCTATTAGATTTAGATAATTTTTATCATTCTCTTTGCAGTTTAATATAACAGTAACTCTCTTGCTCTCAGATCCAATTGTAAAACAAAAAAGACTAATGATATTTTTGCTCTTTTTGTTTCCACTATAGGAATCCATGAAATAATCTGCCTCTGATTAAGTAGAAGAAAAAGTCATAATGAGAAAATGAATAAAATATAATTGCAAAATATGTATTTTCTATTTACCTCAGTACACTTTTTTTTGGAGAAGGCAATGGCATCCCACTCCAGTACTCTTACCTGGAAAATCCCATGGATGGAGGAGCCCACTGGGCTGCAGTCCATGGGGTCGCTAAGTCAGACATGACTGAACGACTTCACTTTCACTTTTCACTTTCATGCATTGGAGAAGGAAATGGCAACCCACTCCAGTGTTCTTGCCTGGAGAATCCCAGGGACGGGGGAGCCTGGTGGGCTGCCATCTATGGGGTCGCACAGAGTCGGACACGACTGAAGCGACTTAGCAGCAGCAGCAGCAGCAGCACACTTTTTTTTTTACTTCATACATCTTCTTTTGAGAAGTCTCTCTTCATCTTTGTCTTTATTTTTTTAAATATTAGAGAAAACTAAGATAGCTTTAAAGAGTCATTAGTAGATTTTTTACTTGGAGCCCTCATTTTTCCTTTTTGTTGCTGATTATCTGCTCTTCAAAAAAAGAGAAATTTTCACAATAAGTTCAAAATCTCCTGTTGCTTAGAAATTTCCCTCATTACTTCTGTTATCAGTTAAGACTGGATCACAAACAGAATCCCTTAAGAGTTCTGACAATATCGTCATTTATTCAGAGATGTTTCAAACACAAATGTAAAAAAAAAAAAACAAAACAACTACTGGTAAATGTAATTGTTTGGGTCAGTACAGTATAAAATTTATCTTTTGAAATGATTCCAAACTTTAAAGTATATTTTACTCTATAAATTTTAAATTTTTATAGAAACAGTGAATCCTTTAGATTGCCTTCGATCTTTCAAAAATGCAAATATTTCAAGGTTTCTTTTAAGCATTTAGGAGGCCTATTAGATCCAGGATTTGACTTTACTCCTGGGTTCTCATCTGAAATAGACATAGGAAGCCGTTACAGTAATTTGTATTCAGATAATTTGTAAAAGGATTAGTACTATGGAGTGCTAATTTCTTCATTGATGAGAAACAGAGATACAAAACCTTGTAAATGAATATCTTAAGATAAAAAATACAATACCAGCACTAACAAAAAGTGTAAGAAAAAACAAATGTAGATTTAAATTAACTTTTTGAATTTGTGACTATAGGCCATACTCCAATTAATAAAAACCTTAAGGAAATAGCCCCTTCATGGATCTGTTTCATTGACTACGCTGAAGCCATTGACTATGTAGATCATAACACTGAAAAACTCTTAAAGAGATGGGAATACCAGAAAATCTTACCTGTCTCTTGAGAAACTCATATGCCAGTCAAGAAGCAACAGTTAGAAACCTGTATGGAACAACTGACTGATTCTGGGCAGATGGTGACTGCAGCTATGAATTTAGAATTAAGAAGATGATTGCTTCTTGGCAAGAAAGCTATGACACCCTAGACAGAGTGTTAAAAAGCAAAGACATCACTTTGCCAACAAAGGTCCATATAGTCAAGTCTGCAGTCTCTCCATTAGTCAGGTATGGATGTGAGAGCTGGACCATTAAGAAGGCGGAGAGCTGAAAAATTGATGCTTTCTAGCTGTGAGGCTGAGGAAGACTTTTGAGAGTCCCATGGACAGCAAGGAGATAAAACCAATCAATCTAAAGGAAATCAACCCTGAATTCTTACTGGAATGACTGGTGCTTAAGCTGAAGTTCCAATACTTTGGTCACCTGATTCAAACAATCAACTCATTTGAAAAACCCTGAGGCTTGGAAAGGTAGAAAACAAAAGGAGACGAGGGTGACTGAGAATGAGATGACTGGATGGCATTACTGATGCAATGGACATGAACTTGGGCAAACTCTGGGAGATGGTGAAGGACAGGGAGGCCTGGTGTGCTGCAGTCCATGGAGTGGTATAGAGTCAGTCGTGACTGGGAGAATGAACAACAAAACAACAAGAAGAAAGGCAATAAAGTGGCACAAAAATAGTTTCTGTGGACAAAATTGATCAGGTTGGACTGATAGTTTTAATGATCACAAAATTTTCTGTGCCAAGTTGGTACATCCCAAAATCAAGTGATAGAGTTATATGATTATGAGAATGCATCTACATTGATTACATTTTTTTTTTCCACTTTGCATCCACATGTTTTCAGTAGTATTGACAAATCTTCCAATTTGTCTAGGACATATAATAAGAGTTCCCACAGAGCAAGGGAGAATAGAAAAATCATAAGATAGCAGAGGAAATGTGTATTATAATTTTCATTTTAACAAGTGGTCTCATTTTGTTCACATTGTACATTATTCCATAAATTCACAAGAAAAGAGATCTGAGAGAATGCTCATCCAGTTTTGTTTACTTTGATAGATATAATGATGAAGGGCATGAACAGTATCTTATTACATACTCTATCATTTGTTAATAGGATTGTTTTCTATGAATAGAAGATGCTAAATAAATTTGTGTTTTTGCATAAATCATCAATGTATTTTTGATAAATCATTTTAAGGAAAAAAGTCAGTTGAGTTTGAGTAGATTGATATTTTAATTTGATCAAATATTTGTCCAAGTAACTCATGCATACCAAATGGTGAAGATCATAATTACACTTTAAAATTCTTTAGTAATAGTGTTTTAACTGATCTTTTACTTAGTTTTATACATAGAATTACTTTATTCTATATCTACAAACAGAAAATAAACTTCAGATTTAGTAGTTCTTATAACAGATTTTCTTAATCCCCAAAAAGAATCACTCTAATCCATTTATTTTTTCTCCAAAATTTCCCTTTTCCAATCACCTGTCCTTTTATTTTGCAGACATATAAGATGTATGGTTTACAGCTTAGCTGCACTGAACTGATTGTGTGATGAGACTGGAATGCATAAAGATGCCTTGGCAGTTACCTTATGGAAATTTGAAGAAAGTCAACGATGCACAGACACACAGGGAGATGATTCTGAGAATCACAAAGAGAGCAATTTCAAGAGTAATAATGCTAAAATCAGTACTGTTGACATTACTACAACCATACAATACTCATTTATTTTGAGCACCTGTGTCCATACTGGTTGTAGAACATAAGGCAGGGACTAAAATAATTTCGTGCTTAGCAGGAATCAAATGTTAGTACGATTAAAAATAAAGTATTATTAAAAAATAGCTTATTGTAAGAATATGAATGTTTATTCATAGAAGTAAAAATTAAGGTAACAGAGGATAGATGTGGACTGTTGAAATACATATGAAAGAAGGGTTTAGATAACAAGTCACGCTTTTCATTATGACTTTAAAATCAACATTTTTAAAGGATGTATTGAGCTTCTAATAAAGTGTGATTTAAAACATGCAAAAAAGAATATATACTGCCGCTGCTGCTGCTAAGTTGCTTCAGTCATGTCCGACTCTGTGCGACCCCATAGATAGCAGCCAACCAGGCTCCCCTGTCCCTGGGATTCCCCAGGCAAGAACACTGGAGTAGGTTGCCATTTCCTTCTCCAATGCATGAAAGTGAAAAGTGAAAGTCAAGTCACTCAGTCTTGTCTGACTCTTAGCGACCCCAGGGACTGCAGCCTACCAGGCTCCTCCATCCATGGGATTTTCCAGGCAAGAGTACTGGAGTGGGGTGCCATTGCCTTCTCTGGAATATATACTAGAGATGTAAAATTCCATTGCACAAAATTTATTTTTAGGGTGTATGCAATAAGACCACTTAACAAGAGATCTACCTTCTTAACAAATTTTGAAGTGAGACTATTATTTTCTGGTGTACATACTGTGTTGTACAACAGATACTTAGAATTTATTCATCTAGCATAACTGAAATTTTATGCACAATGAACAACACCTCTGATGGTATCAGAGGTGTCTGTATGTGTCCAAACTCATCAAATTGTGTACATTAAATATGTACAATACTTTGTACATCAGTTTGCATCAATAAAACTGCTGATGCTAAGTCGCTTCAGTTGTGTCTGACTCTGTGCAACTCTATGGACAGCAGCCCAAGGCTCCTCTGTCCACAGGATTCTCTAGGCAAGAATACTGGAGTGGATTGCCATTTCCTTCTCCGATAAAGCTGCTACACACACCTATATAATTTTGTAATAATATTTTGTATAGACTACATACGTGCATGTATATGACGTTTGTGTACATAGTGGCTGTCTTTGCTCTGTCCATAGGCAGGGTCTGGTCAAAGTTGGTTCTGTTCTCCAAGCATGCTCATTCTCCTTGACCAAGGCAGCTATGCCCTAGAATAAGAGGGCCTAGAACAGGTACCCTGTTAGGATTGAGGTCAAAGAAACTGGCCAGAACCCCAGGAAGTTTGAGTCTCCTTTCTCTGCACTGTTCCCAGAAGATCAGAAATATGTGTGTACACCCTTTATAATTGAAGTCTCAGTCTCTTAGAGCTTTCTCATAAGTCCCACTGGTTTTTAAACCAGCTAAGGAGGCTCCTCAATGCAAAAAAAAAAAAAAAAAAAAACAGAGGAAAAAAAATAGAATGGGATAAACTAGAAATGTCTTCAAGAAAATTAGAGGATATTTTAAGGGAATATTACTAAGGGAATATCACTTGCAAAGATGGGCACAATAAAGGACAGAAAAGGTATGGACCTAACAGAAGCAGAAGATATTTAGAAGTAGCAAAAATACACAGAAGAACTATACAGAAAAGATTTTCCTGACCCAGATAACCATGATTGTGTGATCACTCATTTAGAGCCACAGATCTTGGAATGCAGTCATGTGGGCCTTAGGAAGCATCATGATCAACAAAGCTAGTGGAGGTGATGGGATTCCAGTTGAGCTATTTCAAATCCTGAAAGATGATGCTGTGAAAGTGCTGCACTCAATATGCCAGAAAATTTATAAAACTCAGCAGTGACCTCAGGACTGGAAAATGCCAGTTTTCATTCCAATCCCAAAGAAAGGCTATGCCAAAGAATGTTCAAAGTCCCACACAATTTCACTCATCTCACACGTTAAGAAAGTAAAGCTCAAAATGCCCCAACCCAGGCTTCAAGAGTACATGAACTGTGAAGTTCCAGATGTTCAAGCTGGATTTAGAAAAAGCAGAGGAACCAGAGATCAAATTGACAACATCCATTGGATCATAGAAAAAGCAGCAGAATTCCAGAAAAACAAAAAAAATCTATTCTGCTTTATTGATGTTGCCAAAGTCATTGACTGTGTAGGTCAAAATAAACTGTGGAAAATTCTTCAAAAGATGGGAATACCAGACCACCATACCCGCCTCCTAAGAAATCTGTATGCAGGTCAAGAAGCAACGGTTAGAACTGGACATGGAACATCAGACTGGTTCCATATGCAGAGTACATCAACCAAAATGCCAAGCTGGGTGAAGCACAAGCTGGAATCAAGATTGCCAGGAGAAATATCAATAACCTCAGATATGCAGATGATACCACCCTTATGGCAGAAAGCAAAGAAGAACTAAAGAGCCTCTTGATGAAAGTGAAAGAGGAGAATGAAAAAGTTGGCTTAAAACTCAACATTCAAAATGTAAGATCAAGGCATCTGATCCCATCACTCTATGGCAAATAGATAGAGAAATAATACAAATAGTAACAGACTTTATTTTCTTGGTTTCCAAAATCACTGCAGATGGTGACTGCAGTCATGAAATTAAAAGACACTTGGTCCTTGGAAGAAAAGCTATGAGCAACCTAGACAGCATATTAAAAAGCAGAGACATTACTTTGCTGACAAAAGTCTGTCTAGTCAAAGCTATGGTTTTTCCAGTGGTCATGTGTGCATATGAGAGTTGGACTATAAAGAAAGCTGAGTGCAAAGAATTGATGCTTTTGAACTGTGGTGTTGGAGAAAACTCTTGGGAATCCCTTGACCTGCAAAGAGATCCAACCAATCAGTCCTGAAGGAAATCAGTCCTGAATATTCATTGGAAGGACTGATGCTGAAGCTGAAAGTCCAATACTTTGGCCACCTAATGTGAATAACTGAATCTTTGGAAAAGACCTTGATGCTGGTTAAGACTGAAAGCAGGAGGAGAAGGGGAGGACAGAAGATGAGATGGTTGGATGGCATCACCAACTCGATGGACATGAGTTTGAGCAAGCTCTGGGTGTTGGTGATGGAGAAGGAAACCTGGCGTGTGGCAGTCCATGGGGTTGCAAAGAGTTGGGCATGACTGAGTGACTGAACTGAACTGAAGGAGACCCCTCAATGTCAGACCCCAGGGTTGGGGTGCCAAATATATGACACCATACCTTACTCCCAAGGAAGGATCTTTAGTTATGTGATCTCCAATCTCCTCTTCTGTAGCCCCGGCTAGGGATGAAGGATTCTACCTGCTTGCTGCTTCTCCCTTCCTACCTGACTTCCTATAGATCTTTCTTTACAACCTTGGTTGCATAGCCCTTTTCTGCCAGTCTCCAGTTTGTTTTCAGTGAGAATTGCTCAACATGTAGGGTATTTGTTTTGGGGTGGTGAGCTCAGCATCCTACTACTCTGTCATCTTGATTTCCCTCAGTGTAGTCCCCTTTTGGAATAATGACAGCATTAAAGGCAATGAACAGGGTGTAATCCAAGCAGAATCAAGAAATCAGTTAAGCCATGGAAAACAGTGGAACAAATTGAGGTCTGGTTACTTTCCAAAAAGAAATGGAAGGGGAACTGAATAACTCCTGCATGGGAGAAAATGCCCTCAAGGTACATTTCCAGAATTAGCTGGTACATTAGATCACAATTATTCCTGGTCATTCTTTTTGGTTTTGTTTTACCTGACCTTGTTCATCTATGCTCTCAGTGATCCTTAGCTAACTAAGTCCTTTTTAATCATCAAGACAGCTTCGTAGATGAAATTTTCTCTGGCTTCCTCAGGCAAAATAAGTACATCTTACTTTCATATTTTTGCAGTATGTTTCTTGTATTTCTGTTTAGAGTTTCTATAATTCTGTATGACATTTGAGTTAGTTATGTTTGGTTCCTTCCACTAAATATTAAACTCCTTAAGACAAAGACATATTTTAACAAAATTTTATTCTCATAATGCCAAGAATAGTTGATTACAAGAAGTAGACATTATCACACAGTTAATTGAAATAGAAGACAATAAAAGTGAACAAATGCAGAATTGTATAATGAAGGAATTCATAAAGAAGACTAAGAATGCTGATTCATAGCATAAAGATAATTCTGTGGAAAATAACAATTAAAATGCATGTGATAATATCACAAGCATAATATTGAGCATAAGAATCCAGCATCTCATACAGTATGATCCTATTCTCTGAGGTTAGAATTCATGATATTAGCACCTCTTGGGAGATAATGACTAAAAGAAAGCAACAGGGGCTTCTGGTATATTAGAATTTTCTGATCCTTTATTTGATGCTGATTAAATAAAAGTGTTCTAGTTGTAAAATTAATTGAGCTGTAGACTTTGATTTGTTTGCTTTTCTGTTTGTATATTACACTTTGATGAAAAGCTCTGATTCAAAGTGTAGGTTTGTCCAAAGTTTTGTTGGGAAATCACACATGAAAGCAGTGATGAAAGTGCTATGATATGATTCTGGGAAGAATCTTAGTGAAAGTGTCAATTCAAGATATGAGAGACATGGAAATAGTGAAAGATGTACGATTGGGAAATATCATGCATTTGTTATTTTTGTTTTCATTTTCTAGTGTTAGAAGGTTTTTGGAATGTCAGAAACTGGGGACTTTCTCAGATCTGCACCATATTTTGCAATTAATACAATGGGTTATCTTTGAATAACATCACAACATAATAGGATCCAGGTAATGAAAAGATACTGGTTAACCTTCTTTACTATGCCTTGAAATAAACTCAAAGTCTCTTAGAATTATGCAGATAGAAATTAAAAATAAAGCAAAAACGAAAGACAGAAAAAGTTTGTCACAAAAATTGGATTTTGTGTCTATATGTGGGCATGGACTGTGCATTACCAGTAACATTTGTCACATTCAGTCCATCAGACCAAACAGCACACCACATGGGAGCTGAATACAGTATTTAAACTTATTTGCAATATACTAGAATTCCATTTTATTATCTCCATCTGTTGTTATCCCCCCCCACCCCGTTGAACTTTATTTATTTATTTATTTTTACTTTTTTTAAAAATTTTATTTTTAAACTTTACATAATTGTATTAGTTTTGCCAAATATCAAAATGAATCCACCACAGGTATACATGTGTTCCTCATCCTGAACCCTCCTCCCTCCCCATACCATCCCTCTGGGTCTTCCCAGTACACCAGCCCCAAGCATCCAGTATCGTGCATCGAACCTGGACTGGCAACTCATTTCATACATGATATTTTACATGTTTCAATGCCATTCTCCCAAATCTTCCCACCCTCTCCCTCTCCCACAGAGTCCATAAGACTGTTCTATACATCAGTGTCTCTTTTGCTGTCTCGTACACAAGGTTATTGTTACCATCTTTCTAAATTCCATATATATGCGTTAGTATACTGTATTGGTGTTTTTCCTTCTGGCTTACTTCACTCTGTATAATAGGCTCCAGTTTCATCCATCTCATTAGAACTGATTCAAATGTATTCTTTTTAATGGCTGAGTAATACTCCATTGTGTATATGTACCATGGCTTTCTTATCCATTCATCTGCTGATGGACATCTAGGTTGCTTCCATGTCCTGGCTATTATAAACAGTGCTGCGATGAACATTGGGGTACACGTGTCTCTTTCCCTTCTGATTTCCTCAGTATGTATGCCCAGCAGTGGGATTGCTGGATCATAAGGCATGTCTATTTTCAGTTTTTTAAGGAATCTCCACACTGTTCTCCATAGTGGCTGTACTAGTTTGCATTCCCACCAACAGTGTAAGAGGGTTCTCTTTTCTCCACACCCTCTCCAGCATTTATTACTTGTAGACTTTTGGATTGCAGCCATTCTGACTGGTGTGAAATGATACCTCATAGTGGTTTTGATTTGCATTTCTCTGATAATGAGTGATGTTGAGCATCTTTTCATGTGTTTGTTAGCCATCTGTATGTCTTCTTTGGAGAAATGTCTGTTTAGTTCTTTGGCCCATTTTTTGATTGGGTCATTTATTTTTCTGGAGTTGAGCTGTAGGAGTTGCTTGTATATTTTTGAGATTAGTTGTTTGTCAGTTGCTTCATTTGCTATTATCTTCTCCCATTCTGAAGGCTGTCTTTTCACCTTGCTAATAGTTTCCTTTGATGTGCAGAAGCTTTTAAGTTTGATTAGGTCCCATTTGTTTATTTTTGCTAATATTTCCAATATTCTGGGAGGTGGGTCATAGAGGATCCTGCTGTGATGTATGTCAGAGAGTGTTTTGCCTATGTTCTCCTCTAGGAGTTTCATAGTTTCTGGTCTTATGTTTAGATCTTTAATCCATTTTGAGTTTATTTTTGTGTATAGTGTTAGAAAGTGTTCTAGTTTCATTCTTTTACAAGTGGTTGACCAGATTTCCCAGCACCACTATCCATTGTATATTCTTGCCTCCTTTGTCAAAGATAAGGTGTTCATATGTGCATGGATTTATCTCTGGGCTTTCTATTTTGTTCCATTGATCTATATTTCTGTCTTTGTGCCAGTACCATACTGTCTTGATAACTGTGGCTTTGTAGTAGAGCCTGAAGTCAGGTAGGTTGATTCCTCCAGTTCCATTCTTCTTTCTCAAGATCGCTTTGGCTATTCGAGGTTTTTTGTATTTCCATACAAATTGTGAAATTATTTGTTCTAGCTCTGTGAAGAATACTGTTGGTAGCTTGATAGGGATTGCATTGAATCTATAGATTGCTTTGGGTAGTATACTCATTTTCACTATATTGATTCTTCCAATCCATGAACATGGTATATTTCTCCATCTATTAGTGTCCTCTTTGATTTCTTTCCCCAGTGTTTTATAGTTTTCTATATATAGGTCTTTAGTTTCTTTTGGTAGATATATTCCTAAGTATTTTATTCTATCAATGGTGCTGTATAGAAGGAGAAGTTTTGAAACTACTGTAAAAATAAGACCAATAACTGGAAGCAGGAGGCTTAAGTCCAATCCCTGACTCCAGGGAACTCCTGACTCCAAGGAACATTAATTGACAGGAGCTCATCAAATGCCTCCATACCGACACTGAAACCAAGCACCACACAAGGGCCAACAAGTTCCAGGGCAAGACATACCAAGCAAATTCTCCAGCAACAAAGGAACACAGCCCTGAGCTTCAAGATACAGGCTGCCCAAAGTCACCCCAAAACCATAGACATCTCATAACTCGTTACTGGACACTTCATTGCACTCCAGAGAGAAGAAATACAGCTCCACCCACCAGAACACCGACACAAGCTTCCCTATCCAGGAAACCTTGACAAGCCACCTGTACAAACCCACACACAGTGAGGAAACGCCACAATAACGAGAACTCCACAAACTGCCAGAATACAGAAAGGACACCCCAAACTCAGCAATTTAAACAAGATGAAGAGACAGAGGAATACCCAGCAGATAAAGGAACAGGATAAATGCCCACCAAACCAAACAAAAGAGGAAGAGATAGGGAATCTACCTGATAAAGAATTCCGAATAATGATAGTGAAATTGATCCAAAATCTTGAAATTAAAATGGAATCACAGATAAATAGCCTGGAGACAAGGATTGAGAAGATGCAAGAAAGGTTTAACAAGGACCTAGAAGAAATAAAAAAGAGTCAGTATATAATTAATAATGCAATAAATGAAATTAAAAACACTCTGGAGGCAACAAATAGTAGAATAACAGAGGCAGAAGATAGGATTAGTGAATTAGAAGATAGAATGGTAGAAATAAATGAATCAGAGAGGATAAAAGAAAAACGAATTAAAAGAAATGAGGACAATCTCAGAGACCTCCAGGACAATATTAAACGCTACAACATTTGAATCATAGGGGTTCCAGAAGAAGAAGACAAAAAGAAAGACCATGAGAAAATACTTGAGGAGATAATAGTTGAAAACTTCCCTAAAATGGGGAAGGAAAAAATCACCCAAGTCCAAGAAACCCAGAGAGTCCCAAACAGGATAAACCCAAGGCGAAACACCCCAAGACACATATTAATCAAATTAACAAAGATCAAACACAAAGAACAAATATTAAAAGCAGCAAGGGAAAAACAACAAATAACACACAAGGGAATTCCCATAAGGATAACAGCTGATCTTTCAATAGAAACTCTTCAAGCCAGGAGGGAATGGCAAGACATACTTAAAATGATGAAAGAAAATAACCTACAGCCCAAATTATTGTACCCAGCAAGGATCTCATTCAAGTATGAAGGAGAAATCAAAAGCTTTTCAGACAAGCAAAAGCTGAGAGAATTCTGCACCACCAAACCAGCTCTCCAACAAATACTAAAGGATATTCTCTAGACAGGAAACACAAAAACGGTATATAAATTTGAACCCAAAACAATAAAGTAAATGGCAATGGGATCATACTTATCAGTAATTACCTTAAATGTAAATGGGTTAAATGCCCCAACCAAAAGACAAAGACTGGCTGAATGGATACAAAAACAAGACCCCTACATATGTTGTCTACAAGAGACCCACCTCAAAACAGGGGACACATACAGACTGAAAGTGAAGGGCTGTTGTTTTTTTTAATTTCTGATTTACAGTTTAAAACTATACAAATGCCATTGTGCATGTTTTCTAAATGACCAGTATAACATATGTGTTAAAATCTCAACTCTTGGCAGAGAAAAGAATAAGTCCAACTGCCTTGATTTGAACTTTCCCTCTTTTGAATAATTTTTAAAAAATAGGTGAGTTTTACATGTTTTGCTCTAAACTCACAACTCATCCCTGATTGCTTATGCTTGAAGTGAAATTGTATTTCTAAAGAACTAAATACTTCTCTAGCTACCTCCCCAGTGCATAGTTATTCTACTTCTGTTTTCCTGAATTCAGGAGGTCATTAAAATGAAAGTTGGCAATTTCTGAGCATGGGACTCGTAATAAGATTTGCTTTGTTTTATGAATAAGTTTTTATACAATTGCCCAGTTATTTTAAATGAGTTTTTCAAAAACTGAGTCTAAATGTTGGCCTTTGATAGCCTGGCTAATGTGGCATTTGCAGAAGAGGTATACAGGCACTTTCTGTACTATGGCACCTAAAAATGCTATAGGTAAGGATGTAATGAGTTTTCATCCACAAATGATTCAGAGATACTGTGGACTGTTGAGATAAATTAGTTAAATTTCATTCTTCTGAAATGTGTACTTCTGGATACACTATGCATTTATTATCAGAACTTTTGATGACATAACAGGGATTGATGGATGGGACCAATAATGATAATTATTTGCTAATCTAAATTTTGAAGATCTACTTGGAATCCATCTTCATATTTTAGTATAAAAATAATGAAGACGGAATTGTTCCAGTTACCTTGAAATAGAAAGAGGAGAAGTGACGAAAAACATATTTAACTTTTTTCAAGTTGTATTAGTGTTTAGTTTATGACACTACTTCGTTCAGTTCAGTTGCTCAGTTGTGTCTGACTCTTTGCAACCTCATGGACTGCAGCATTCCAGGCTTCCCTGTCCATCACCAATTCCTGGAGATTACTCAAACTCAGGTCCATAGAGTCGGTGAGGCCATTGAACCATCTCGTCTTCTGTTGTCCCCTTCTTCTCCTGCCTTCAATCTTTCCCAGCACTAGGGTCTTTTCAAATAAGTCAGTTATTCACATCAGGTGGCCAAAGTATTGGAGTTTCAGCTTCAGCATAAGTCCTTCCAATAAATATTCAGGAATGATTTCCTTTAGGATGGACTGGTTGGATCTCCTTGCAGTCCAACGGACTCTCAAGAGTTTTCTCCAACACCACAGTTCAAAAACATCAATTCATCAGAGCCCAGCTTTCTTTATAGTTCAACTCTCACCATCCATACATGACCACTGGAAAAACCATAGCTTTGACTAGACGGACCTTTGTCGGGAAAGTAATGTCTCCGCTTTTTAATATGCTGTCAGGGTTAATCATAACTTTTGTTCCAAGGAAAAATGTCTTTTAATTTCATGGCTGCAGTCACCATCTGCAGTGATTTTGGAGCCCAAGAAAATAAAATATGCCACTATTTCCATTGTTTCCCCATCTATTTCCCATGAAATGATGGGACTAGATGCCTTGATCTTAGTTTTCTGAATGTTGAGCTTTAAGCCAACCTTTTCACTCTCCTCTTTCACTTTCATCAAGAGCCTCTTTAGTTCTTCTTCACTTTCTGCCATAAGGGTGGTGTCATCTGCATATCTGAGGTTATTGATATTTCTCCCTGCAAACTTGATTCCTGTTTGTCCTTCCTCCAGCCCAGCATTTCTCATGATGTACTCTGCATATAAGTTAAATAAGTAGGGTGACTATATACAGACTTGACATACTCCTTTCCCTATTTGGAACCAGTCTGTTATTCCATGTCCAGTTCCAACTGTTGCTTCCTGACCTGCATATAGGTTTCTCAAGAGGTGGGTCAGGTGGTCTGGTGTTTTCATCTCTTGAAGAATTATCCACAGTTTGTTTTGATTTACACAGTCAAAGGCTTTGGTGTAGTAAATAAAGCAGAAGTAGATGTTTTCTGGAACTCTCTTGCTTTTTTGATGATCCAACAGATGTTTGAAATTTGATCCCTGGTTCTTCTGCCTTTTCTAAATTCAGGTTGAACATCTGAAAGTTCACAGTTCATGTATTCTTGAAGCTTGGCTTGTGGAATTTTGAGCACTACTTTGCTAAGGTGTGAGATGAGTGCAGTTGTGCAGTAGTTTGAGCTACTTTGGCATTGGCATACAATTCTTTGGCATTGCCTTTCTTTGGGATTGGAATGAAAGCTGACCTCTTCTAGTCCTGTGGCCACTGCTGAGTTTTCCAAATTTGCTGGCATATTGAGTGCAACACTTTCACGGCATCATCTTTTAGGATTTGAAATAGCTAAACTGGAATTCCATTACCTCCACAACCTTTGTTTGTAGTGATGCTTCCTATGGCCCACTTGACTTCACATTCCAGGATGTGTGGCTCTAGGTGAGTGATCACACCATCATGGTTATCTGGATTATGAAGATCTTATTTTGTATAGTTCTTCTGTGTATTCTTGCCACCTCTTGTGAGTATCGTCTACCTCTGTTAGGTCCACACAATTTCTGTTCTTTATTGTGCTCATGTTTGCATGAAATGTTCCTTTGGTATCTGTAATTTTCTTGAAGAGATCTCTAGTCTTTCCCATTCTATTGTTTTCCTCTACTTCTTTGCGCTTCTTACTGAGGATGCCTTTCTTATCTCTCCTTGCTATTGTTTAGAACTCTGCATCCAGATACTTATATCTTTCCTTTTCTCCATTGCCTTTCACTTCTCTTCTTTTCTCAGCTATTTGTATGACCTCCCCAGACAAACATTGTGCCTTTTTGCATTTCTTTTTCTTAGAGATGGTCTTGGTCACTGGTTCCTGTACAATGTCACAAACCTCCATCCATAGGAGGCACATTATTCAGGCACACTGTCTATCAGATCTAGTCCCTTGAGTCTATTTGTCATTTCCACTCTGTAATCGTAAGGGATTTGATTTAGGTCTTACCTGAATGGTCTAGCAGTTTCCCCTACTTTCTTCAAATTAAGTCTAATTTTGGCAATAAAGGGTTCATGATCTGAGCCACAGTCAGCTCCCAGTCTTGTTTTTGCTGACTGAATAGAGCTTTTCCATCTTTTGCTGCAAAGAATATAATCAGTCTGATTTTCGTACTGACCATCGGGTGATGTTCATGTGTAGAGTCTTCTCTTGTGCTGTTGGAAGATGGTGTTTGCTATGACCATTTTGTTCCCCTGGCAAAACTCTGTTAGCCTTTTCCCTGGCTCATTTTATACTCCAAAGCCAAATTTGCCTATTACTCCAGGTATTTCTTGACTTACTACTTTTGCATCCCTGTCCCCTATTGTGAAAATGACATCTATTTAGGGTGTTAGTTCTAAAAGGTTTTGTAGGTCTTCACAGAACCATTCAATTTCAGCTTCTTCAGCATTACTGGTTGGGGCATAAACTTGGATTGATATTGAATAATTTGCCTTGGAAATGAACAGAGATGATTCTGTCATTTTTGAGATTGCCTCCAAATACTGCATTTTGGACTCTTTTGTCAACTATGAGGGCTACGTTGTTTCTTCTGAGAGATTCTTGCCCACAGTGGTAGATATAATGGTCATCTGAATTAAATTCACCCATTCCAGTCCATTTTGGTTCACTGATTCCTAAAATGTCAATGTTCACTCTTGCCATCTCCTGTTTGACCACTTCCAATTTGCCTTGATTAATTTGACCTAACCTTCCAGATTCCTATGGAACATTGCTCTTTACAGCATTGGACTTTACTTCCATCACCAGTCACATCCACAACAAGGCGTTTTTGCTTTGGCTCTGTCTCTTCATTCTTTCCGGAGTTATTTCTCTGTTGATCTCCAGTAACATATTGGGCACCTACTGACCTGGGAAGTTCACCTTTCTGTGTCCTATCTTTTTACCTTTTCATACTGTTCATGGGGTTCTCAAGGCAAGAATACTGAAGTGGTTTGCCATGATACTACTTGGGGGTTATCAAAGTTTTCTGTAAAGAACCACAAATTGATTTTAAATTAGGCTTTGCAGGCCTTGTAGGGTCTATCATTAACAATTCATTCCACTTTAGTGGTACAAAGGCAGTCATAGGAATTCATTAATGAAGGAACCTGACTGTGTTCCAATAAATCTTTATACTAAAACAAGGAGTGGGCTGGATTTGGCTCACTAGCAAGTTCGTGAACCAGTACTAGTAGACAAATGAAACAATTAGTGTGAAATGTATTGAAGTTTTTTCTGTTCCTCTGCTTAGCTACCCATCTCTGCTCCTCTTCATTCTTTCTTTCACATCCAAGTTTCCTAAAAAACAAACAAACAAACAAAAAATTCATATGCAGGGCCCTTTTCTAATGAGTATGTTATCTGTGCAGTCACTTTGGACCCTACAGATTTCATGCTCTGGTGCTGTCATCTTACAGTTTTTAATGTTTCTGAACAAGGGTTACAGCATTTCCATCTTGCTCATGGCCCTGAAAATTATTCACATTATCACACCCAAGCCTGCATATGACACTCAATATCTGTGTTTTACAGGTATGCACAAATATGGTGACATTTACAAGGTGCTGTTATACTGTGTTGAGTAAATGATGGATATGGTCTGTGAATGCCAGACAGAGCATTTGTGTTGCCAGATAAGTACATAAACAAAATAAGTAACACTTCTGAAGACAAAAAAGTCAATCATGAGAGAAAAAGCTTATTTTGAGGACTTAAGACAGTGACTTCACTATTCTACAAGAAGCATTGCTTTAGTTGTTAATCTTTACAGGTTTTATGAGTGGTTATTTTTTATATTCATCTCTTTTAAGGAAAAGAAGAGACAGTTTACCACTTTTTCTTACAGCAGTCAGAAAGAAATTTATACTGTTGGGAGCTGTGTGTTGTACTAGATCGGTGGCTTTAAATTTGGATGCACATTAGAATCCCCTGTGTAAGTTTTAAAGCATGAAAACCTGAGCTCCACTCCCAGAAATATTTATTAGATGGCCTGGGGTTTGGAGTATACATCAGATTTTTAGCCTCTTCCCACTAATTCTCAAAGGTTGAAAATAATTGCAACTGATTCATTCTTGAAGGGTCCTGAGCAGGAAGGAAGAAGATCTCAAATCTTTATATCAACATTGATTATGCTTTTAGATTACCTGCTCTTAGAACAGTTACATTATTTTTATTCTTTAGCCTATTACACCTATTGGAAAATGTTTACCTTTTCATCTCTCTCAAACTATTTTCTTACAGGAACAACATGTGACAAGTAATTTGAATTGTCAGAAGTGAATACGAGGCTTTAGATTTTAAGGAACACGTGAACTGTTACTGAACAAGCAATCTGAAAGTCCCTGCTTTAGCTATTCAGTTCCAGGAGATCATGTCCCACCTAAAGAACATGGGTGCATTGTTGTATCATCACATGATTACAGATTTCCTATGTAGACCAACAGTAAGTTCCTGGCTCAGTAAAATTTGCCAGACCATGATTTCTCATGCAAGTTTGTGAATTCTTGCAAATTGGTCCTGACAGTCTTCCAGAAATGCCCTGCCCCACTAATTTCTAATATTTCCACAAGTCATAATTTAAGCTCCTGACCACCACCTTGAGATGTTTAGCTATTTTCATTGTAACACTTTGAAGAAGGAGAATTTTTTTCTTCTTCTTGAAGATGAATAAAAAGAGTCAAAGATGATCCAGAAATCTTTTGGTGCTATTTAATAATCAGCAGCAGAGCCAAAGACTTACAAAAAATCTAGGATTTCTAGCTTCCGGTGTAAAGTACTACAGACCAGATCATTTCTACTTCTCTTTGGTAATAGAACACTAAAGTCAGACATCTGTTAAATATTATGTGACAAATTTTCATATAAGTACTCTTTGGCTTATTAGGAACATCTTTAATACTAACATTTAATAGTGCAATGTGAAAGAAATACAGTGAAATATATATTTTATGATATAAATTTTCAATTATTTTTTTATCATTTTTACTGCAGCTGATGAATAGAAAGAATATATTGCTTATAAAGCATGGAGATCATGGCTTATTCTGAAACAGAAAATAACAGTAGAAATTTATTAACTCAGGGGTAAAGACTCCGCCTGAAATGTAGGAGGTGCAGGTTCATTCCCTGGGTCTGGAAGATCCCTGGAGGAGGGCATGGCCATCCAGTATTCTTGCCTGGGCCTGGCAGGCTACAGTCCATAGGGTCACACTGAGTTAGATATGACTGAAGCGATTTAGCACGCGTGTGTGTGTGTTTGTGTGTGTGTGTGTGTTATATCTACATCTATATATATATATATATATATATATATATATATATGTATGTGTGTGTGTGTGTGCCTAATTTGCTATTTTGAAAGGCAATCTTACCTACTTTTGGGAGTCAAGAAGCTGGAATTTAAGAAGAAAAACTTCTGCTTTTTAGGAAGAAACTCATTGAATTCCTATTCATCAGTATTGCATTCTCGAGCCCATTGAAGACCTTACATTGATTTAAACTTCCAATGTGCATCTCATTTTATGAGATCAACAGGGGCCAATATCAGCTACACCACATACTCTGTGTGAAGAAATTATTTGAGGTGTTCTAACGTCTCTGCTTTTCTTTACCACTGACCCTTTCAACAAAAGCTCCAATTGACTGAATGGAGATTATTTAAGTGAAATGCCACTTGCTGTTAAGGCAAGCATATTGCATCAAATAAATATTCTCTTCTTTTTAAAAGTAAACTCGTGAAGTGAACCAAACGATGGCATGGTAATTTTACACAGTTGGCTCTTCCTAACTCCTTCCCAGACTCTCTTAAGACATTGTTTTTTATATATGAAATTAAAGTCATATACGAGAGAGATTCTGTCCTTACATATATTTATTATATCTCAATCCTCTGATGAAAGTGTACAAAAAAGGGCAAAAACTTTATCAATAATCTTTTTCTTAAGAAAAAGAAAATGTCACTGGAAGAAGACATTTCTTTCTTTCTTTAATCTTCAGGCAACCTTTCTGGAAACAGCTTTTTTCCAATCCCATGAGCCTTTGTTTTCTTCCAAGGAACTGAATATCTGACCTCACTTGACCACAGAAAAGCACTCAGAGTCATCTCCAAGACATTAGCTGGGTGTACCCAAGGCAAGGGCCCTCTTCATTTCAGAATTCTCCCAATAACAGTCCATGTAAATCTGGAGCTGCCTTCCACTGGCCATGGTTGCCATTTCTAGGAATGAACGTTGCACAGAGGAGCTAGAGTTGAAATTCAGAGAAATATATCTTGACTAATATACAAACTACAAACACAATTCCATGGTTATCGTGAGTAGTGTCTTGAATCATCATGCTTATTTTTATTATTTTTTGCATTTCAAGTATAGAGAAATAAATATGTGTAACTATGGGGTTAAACTGGGCTTCCTAGGTGACACAGTAGTAAAGAATCCACCTGTCAATGTAGGAGATGCAAGAGATTCAGGTTTGATCCCTGGGTTGGGAAGATCCCCTAGAGTGGGAAATGGCAACCTACTTCAGTATTCTTGCATGGAAATTCCATAAAATTTTCCAGAGGAGGCTGGTGGGCTACAGTCCATGCAGTCTCTAAGAGTTAGACACAGTAAGTAACTGAACACACATAAGAGGCTAAATCTTGCTAGTATTGCATTGATATTATCAATATACTTTGGAACAATAACTACATATACAGGGATATACAATGAGTACTCTTTCTAATTTCATTTCCTAGACTACAGAAATATCTGGGCATACAAATGTACTTCCTTGTGTTGGGTGGCATAAGTTTGATTTAATCAAAATGGTGGGCAGAGAACAATGAATGAGTGAACTAAGTTCAATAAGTAAAATTTCAACTCATAGATTAGTATCAAAAATAAAGAAAAGTGGAGTAATTTATATCTGGATACTGCTTTTGTTTAGCACATTGTATAGTTAGGGGGCTTCCTTGGTGGCTCGGACAGTAAAGGATCTTCCTGCAATGTGGGAGACCCAGGTTTGATCCCCTGGAGAAGGGAATGGCTACCCACTTCAGTATTCCTGCCTGGAGAATTCCATGGACAGACAAGCCTGGCAGGCTACAATCCATGGAGTAGCAAAGGGTCGGACATGACTGAGTGTCTAATACTCACTTTTACTTCATGACATTAAATTAGGTTTTGCAGAATACCAGTTTCACTTTAAAATAATTTGATAAATACCCAATGCCTGTAGTGCACTTGCTGATTGGATAAATTCCTGGAATTAGAACAAAAGGACAAAAAAAGACTCTCTGCTACTGCTACTGCTAAGTCGCTTCAGTCGTGTCCAACTCTATGTGACCCCACAGACGGCAGCCCATCAGGCTCCCCCGTGCCTGGGATTCTCCAGGCAAGAACACTGGAGTGGGTTGCCATTTCCTTCTCCAATGCATCAAAGTGAAAAGTGAAAGTGAAGTCGCTCAGTCGTGTCCGACTCTATACGACACCATGGACTGCAGCCTACCAGGCTCCTCTGTTCACGGGATTTTCCAGGCAAGAGTACTGGAGTGGGGTGCCATTGCCTTCTCCGAGTGGGACTCTAAGAGCCTGCAATTCTAAGAATTCAGCCTTGTAAGAGTCTCACAGCTTTCATTTTTTAGACTGAAAAATTCAGAGAGTCTGGCATATGGTTGTGGTGGTTTAGTTGCTAAGTCATATCCGACTCTTGCAACCTCATGGGCTGTAGCCACCAGGTTCCTCTGTCCATGGAATTTCCCAGGCAAGAATACTGGAGTGGGTTGCCATTTCCCAGGCACTAATCAAATAATCATTTACTATTTGAGTATAAATTAGACTGAAAAAGCTTTTAAGTTTAATTAGGCCCCTTTTGTTTATTTTTCTCTTTACTTTTATTATGCTTGGAAATGAATCAAAAAAGATATTGCTGTAATTTATGTCAGAGAGTAGTCTGCCCCTGTTTTCCTCTAAGAGTTTTACACTATTTTGCCTTACATTTAGGTCCTTGGCTCATTTGAGTTTATTTTTGTGTCCAGTGTTAGAAAATACTTTACATGTAGCTGTCCAATTTTCTCAGCACCACTTGTTGAAGAGAATTTTCTCCACTCTATATTCTTATCTCCTTTGATATACAGTAGGTAACCAAAGGTGCATGGGCTTATCTCCAGACTTTCTATACTGTTCCATTGATCTATGTTTCTGTTTTTGTGCCAGCACCATACTTTTTTGATTATTGTAGCATCATAATATAATCTGAGATCAGGGAACCTGACTCTTCCAGCTTCATTTTTCTTTCTCAAATTTCCCTTGGCTATTCAGAGTCTTTTGTGTCTCCATAAAAATTGCAAAATTGTTTGTTTTAATTCTGTGAAAACTGTTATTGGTAACTTGATAGGGATTGAATTGAATTTATAGATTGCTTTGGGTAGTATAGACATTATTAACAATAAAGATTCTTACAACCCAAGAACATAGTGTATTTCATCTGTTTGCATCATCTTTGATTTCTTTCATCAGCATCTTATAGTTTTCTGAGTAAAGGTCTTTTGCCTCTTTAGGTAGGTTTATTCCTAGGTATTTTATTCTTGGAAACCATCAATGAAATGAAAATAAAACCCACAGAATGGGAGAAAATATTTGCAAGAAGTGATCAACAAGGGATTAATCTCCAAAATATACAGTTCATTCAGCCCAATAGTTAAAAAAAAGAAAGGAAAAGAAAAAAGGATGTTATAAAAAATGAATGGGAGATCTAAATAGACATTTCTCCAACGAAGACATGCAAATGGCCAAGAGGCACGTGAAAAGATGCTCACATCACTAATTATTAGAGAAATGCACATCATAACATGTGAGTTACCTCCTCACATGTGTTAGAACAGCTATCATCAAATATCTACAAATAATGAATGCCAGGGAGAGTTTGGAGAAAAGGAAGCCTTCCCACACTGTTCCTTGGGATGTAAATTGCCACAACCACTATGGAGAATGGTATGGAGGTTCCTTATATAAACTAAAATTAGAGCTACTATATAATCCAACAATGCCACTCTTGGACATATATCCATAGAGTGGATAGAGTGCCAGAGTCCAGCTCCAGCAGCCAGGCATTCAACCTGAAGAGATGGACGGTGTCTACGATGATGATGTAGCCTCTGACTCACGGAGCTACATTGGCAGACAATGATGTAGCCTCTGACTCAAAGTACTGGAGACTACATGTTTATTTCAAGCTTCAGGTTCTCTTTTATATTTTGACAAAAGCATTAGGTCAGAGGTTTGACGTTTTTAGTTTCCCCCACCCAGATTTACTGTACTTAACTTGTGATTACATTGTAACTCACCCTACATTCCTCAGTTTATTTCTTATCTTTCTAAATCCTGTTTGCCCCCAGCATCTTAAGATCATTATCTCCTAAAAAGGCTTCTGCTGCTGCTGCTAAGTCGCTTCAGTCGTGTCCGACTCTGTGAGATCCCATAGACGGCAGCCCACCAGGCTTCCCCATCCCTGGGATTCTCCAGGCAAGAACACTGGAGTGGGTTGCCATTTCCTTCTCCAATGCAGGAAAATGAAAAGTGAAAGTGAAGTCGCTTAGTCATGTCTGACTCTAGCGACCCCATGGACGGCAGCCTACCAGGCTCCCCCGTCCCTGGGATTTTCTGGGCAAAAGTACTGGAGTGGGGTGCCATTGCCTTCTCTGTAAAAAAGGCTTCTAGCTATTCTTAATTAATCCTAAACCTTAAACTCAGCAAACTTCTTTTGCCATAAACATTCCCCTCACAAACAGGTCTGAGATAATAATCCTCAAGCTTCCCCTCAAGCTGCAGCCTGGAACATTCTTTATAAAGATCCTTGAACAGATTATTTTCTGGGCACAACTGCAAAAGGCTTTGTGCTTTCTCATGTTTCTCTCAAGAACAATAAGCTCCTTAACATTCTTTCCAGTCAACTCAACCAAAGAAAGGAAAGAACAAGTCAGAATCACAAGGCCTAACTCCTTCATCCTTGGGCCTGCAAGATGAGGAGAGGGGATTGGGGCTGTGCCTCCATTTTGTCAGTAATGCCTCCCGACACCAGAGAAAATCATAATTCAAAAGGAAAAATGTACTCCAGTGTTCATTTCATTACTATATACAATAACTAGGGTATGGAAGCAATTTAAATGTCTATTGATAGATATGATACATACACCCAATAGAATATTACTCAGCCATAAAAAAGAATGAAAAAATGTCATTTGCAGCCACATGGATGAACTTAGAAATTGTCATCCTGAGTGAAATAAGTCAGATAAAGACAAACATCATATAATATCCCTTGTATATGGAATGTAAAGAAATGGTACAAGTGAAAGTATTTACAAAGTAGAAGTTGAGTCACAGATGTAGAAAACAAATGTGGTATAAACTGAAAGATTTGGATTGATATATACATACTACTATGTATAGAATAGATAACTAATAAGAATCTACTTAATAGTGAGGGGAACTGTATTCATTACTTCGTAATGACCTATATGAGAATAGAATCTAAAACAAAAGTAAATACACGTATGTGTATAACTGACTAACTTTGCTGTATAGCAGAAACAAACACAGCATTGTAAACCAACTCTACTCCAGTTAAAAATTAATTTAAAAAAAGCATAATAGACTGTGGTCATGGAGTTGCTATGATTGCCTATAGAAAGGGTCTGAACTTTAGCTGGTAGATGGGAAAATGGTAGGAAAAGATCCTTGATATGATTCTTGGGAATTATTTTCTTTTTGAATATGAATCCTGTTTTTTTTTTTTTTTTTCTCTCTTTAACTTTCCTCATACCATGGCGCTACATTGTGTTCAACTATGAATCATTGACAGCATCTATATAAAACAATAGGTAAAGAAGTATTAGTATATTTCTGTTCATGATATCATTACATTATAATAGAGACAAAAACAGTAGACCATGTGGTGTTACCATAAAATCTATTTGCTGATCAACTATGCAAAATATTGAATGAAGAAAGTAAAAGTATTAAAAATGGTGAATGAAATATACACAATTAATCAAGTGTTCCTTTTTATAAATATTCAAAATGAAATGCAAATACATTTATAAACAAGAAAATCAAACAACTTTGCATATATAACAGTTTTTCTCTTTTCTTCCTTTTTTTTTTTTTTTTGCTAAAAATTAGTCTATTTTCCTCGTTTAGAGGGGAGATTTACAAAAGCAGCAATCATGAGCTTTAACTACGCTTTTACAGTTTTAGCAAAATTGTACTAGCATCCAGGGGTCCTAAATAGTATCTATTAATGCATACAATCTCATGTTAGTCATACAAAATTAAAAATTCTTTCATTTCTTTGAATATACATGTCTAGAGATAAAATCTGCAAGTGTTTGTTTACAACTGGGGATAATGATCAGAAAAATTGGTGTGCTTTTAAATAATTTTAAGCTTTATTATTGATTTTATTAATATAGCTATTGATATTTCCAAATTTGCTGAAAATGATCTTATTTAAGTCTATGCCCATATCTAAGCTTAGAAAATGATGCTGGGAAAGATTAAAGGCAGGAGGAGAGGGGGACGACAGAGGATGAGACGGTTGGATGGCATCATGGACTTGAGGGGCATAAATTTGAGCAAGCTGCAGGAGCTGATGATGGACAGAGAAGTTGGCGGGCTGCAGTCCATGGGGTCTCAAAGAGTCAGACCTGACTGAGTGACTGAACTGAACTGAAGCCTATAAAAATAGAAATTGAGTGAATTGTATATCTAAGCCTAGAAAATAGAAATGGAGTGAATTTAAGAAATATTAAAGTTAGGAAAGAAAAACATAATTCTATTTCAGCTACATTTTCACCTATTATTATCTGTCCCAAATATTCTACAGAGGCCCCAACAGTGCAGGTGAATTGATTTTATGGAATACTTGCTTAGTTGGAAGATGATGGTCACACTACAAATCATATAATTAATGTCAAATTTGTGGTGCACTTTTGTAAAATATTTTTATTTGTGTGAATATAAATACATTTTTCTTCTATTCTTCATCTTATCTTTCTGTGCTTTCTTTTGCTAAAATTGATTTTTTTTTCTTGCTCTTTTTCTTTTAAAGATTTCTGTTATCAAAACCGAACACAAAGAATTTTTCCTTTCTCCTGAGAAAATTAGTTATTGCCCAAGATTATGAAAAGCTCTCCTGTTTGAGACAGGTTTAATTTTTGCTTATTTGTTTATTTAGGCCTTTCTGGGAGAAGTGGTAAGGCATTGTGATAAGAACATGAGTATCTAAGTCCTACAGGACTCTGCCATAGGCATAGGCATTGACATAGTCGCATTAGCCATTGGTATCACTCATCTGTTTTCCCAATATGGGCCATTCTAAGGACCATGCTCATCTTGTCTGATTGCCATGGAGCCATTCACCATTAAGTTTAAAGTTCCTAGAATGGTGACAGATATATGTTCAATAAAGCAGTCTTCATTAAACATTCATAATTATCACTTCTGAACATCTCAGAACATCTCTACAAGCTTTTATGTTTTCAAGATGTTTAATATATCAAAGAGTGAGAATTTACTTTAAAAGATTATAAAAAGACTATGTCATCCCTTAGCTTTAAATTTGACATTGGTTTTTAAATAATGCATCAAAAATACCTTTATAATTGTTAGCTATTAAAGAGCTTGCTTTAGAAAGATAGTAATCAAATGACTTTGATAACAAGAAATGACACAAATCTTTTCAGGTATAACTTGGCCCTTTTAATGATACTCCTGATTGTCTATGTACTTATATATTAATTTTTATGCCCGTGAATCTTTAAAAATACATTTTCTCATCCATAGGGTAAGGCAAAGTAATATGGAGCCATTCTGATGATTTTACAACTGCTGTTAAAAAAGATTTCTAGAAAAATAAAAAATCCTATTTTTAATTGACTTAAAGTACAATTTTGACTCTTACCTTGAGGATCTCCTAATGCATTATAAATACTCCTATTTACATACCACACACAAGTACAGGATTTTAGATAGGTGGAAAAAATTAAACAAGTGTATTAACTCTTTCTGCACCCAATATGCACTACTGCCCTGCAAGGGTGAATGGGAGTCTGAGTTCTTGGCAGGGAGTAAATTAAACACTTGGAACATCTTCATTTAATAATCTCATGAATCCTAATAATATTCCTTATAAGAGAGATGACAAGTTGCATTAATCCCACTTGTAGTACAAGAAAAATGAGACCTGACGTTGTTACAGAATTTCAGTACATGGATCAAGAAATATGTTGATCTACCACAGTATGGTCTATACTATTATATCATTGCACATGTGTTATAATTACTTTGTACATGTAGAATTACAATTGGGGCCTCTTCAAATGAAATTTATATCCTTTTGCTCTGTCCTTTATATCTTTTTATATATCAATAAGCACCAAGTCCCTAAAGCCTTTTCCAAGGCTTATATTTTGCATTTGTCTGAGTACAGAGGCTTTCTCGTTTGTGGAAATGGCTATGTTACAATTTCCCAGGAGACAGCCCAATTCTCATAGAAGATCAAATATTTTAATCCTGAGCACTACTCAGCGTCCCTTTAAAATATCAATATTGTGAAAGGTAATGGAACCATCATTTAAGTAGTTCTGTAAGTAGAAGTAGTACTATCACTTATAGACTGTTGTGAGAAGACATTTTTTTAGAGATTCAGAAACAAGGAAGACAAAGAATCTTGGCTATGGAAAGTTTGCTTATGGAACTCTAATCAGCAAAGCACTAAGTAATGGAGAATGCATGCTGTGATTAAATGGGAAAAATATTAAACAGAAACAATATAATTTTGAACCGCCATGCCATTTACATCCATATATAGTCCCTAAGGTTTTAATCCTTTCTGAAGGTAAATGTATTAGTGGAGCCTCTATTAGATCATGGAAAGAGAAGCTAAACTATTAGACTTTACAAAATTGTAATTATAGTCTTATCTTTGATATTTTTGAGAAAATATTTGGAATAAACAACTTGATCTGTGTTTGATTTGTACACAGTTACGGCTTTCATGTTCTATGCATTCACACCTTTCTAAGAAGAGGTACATTGAACATTTTGGAATGGAGAATTTCATGAAAATGCATAGAATTTACCATGTTCCAATGGATAGTTAGTTGCCTTTCCATTCTCTCCAGAGACCACCATTAGTTCGAAGGATCTGGAAATTATATTATCTAGTGTGGCATTTCCCAGCTTCTGGTCACATTTCCTGAGAGCTCTTCAGTTTCTGTAAGATATTTTTAAAAATTCTGTAAGAAATTTAAGAAAATGAAGAGTGGCCATGAGAAGAATTAACAACGGACTAGTGTCACACACAGTAATGACTTCAGAAAAAAAAAAAAAGGAGTATATATATTTGTAGCATGTATGTGAAATAATTAAATTGATGTGAAGTAGGCACCCCATTCCAGTACTCTTGCCTGGAAAATCCCATGGACAGCGGAGCCTGGTAGGCTGCAGTCCATGGGGTCGCTAAGAGTCGGACACGACTGAGTGACTTCCCTTTCACTTTTCACTTTCATCCATTGGAGAAGGCAATGGCAACCCACTCCAGTATTCTTGCCTGGAGAATCCCAGGGATGGGGGAGCCTGGTGGGCTTCCGTCTATGGGGTCGCACAGAGTCGGACACGACTGAAGTGACTTAGCAGCAGCAGCAGTTCATAATAGTGATTACTTCTGGGAAGGGACAAAGAAGATATAGAGTGATGATTAAGCAGGCCATTGACTTCTTTCCTAATGTATCATTTCCTTAGAGTAAAAGTCAATACAAATAGTTAATGGCTAATTCTGGAGTATGATGATATGAATATGAGTTTTGTTCTATTAACATTTTGTGCTTTCTGTATCTAAAGAAAATCATTAAAAAGTAAATTTTAAAACTGATTTCTGGGAAGGAAGTAGGAAACAAAGACAAAAAGCATGGCTGTAATTGTAATTTTGAAGCCTGATTAATACTTCTTCTATGACTATGAGAAACATTCTGATCACTTGTGCCTGTTTCTTCACCCATTAAGTAGCAAAAATAAATATCACTCAGCATTGCTTAAAATAATCAATGAAAAAATGTCTGAAGAGCATTTATCACTCTACCTTCCAATTGACAAGCGCTCATTGAATTATTTATATTTTTGTTATAAAGTAGAGGCATTTTTAATATTTAAAAATTATCCATATACTGATTCAATAATGTTGCTACAGTGTATATTTCCATGAATATATATGCCTAATAATTCTCAGGTGATAGTTTATATTAAATTGAATGGACTTTCTATTTAAGTATGCAAGCATTTATGTTTACATGAGTATGTAATACAAATTCTAGATAATTTAAAGCAGAATATGCAAAGATTATGTAGAAAATGAAGAATAGTTACTATTAAAAAATTTTTAATTTGGATTCCAAAGAAGTCAAAAAGAAGATATGGATGTGCATTCAGACAGCACTAGTAGGTGATTTATGGAAAAAAATTGAAAAGTATGAAGAAAAGAACTCAACTTATTTGATAGCTGTAATAATCTACTGTTAAGAATACATGTTCAAATTGGATTGGAAACTTTGAAATTTATGTGTTTTTCCCCCTAAATTCTTTCTATTCACTTTGTTATTTTCCTTACTTTCTGGTTTAATCATTTATTATTTAGAGGTTTAAGTCTCCTTTTTTCTGTCACAAATTTCTAGAGGGAAAAAAAAAAAGATGAGTTTTATAGTAACAGCCCTAAGATAATTCCATTCTTCCATTTATTTATATGTAAAAAATATCTGAAATAGATAAAAACTTATTTCTTTGCTCTAAGAATCATTGAATTGGTGCTTAGTGAATAATAAATCATCATAATAAATGGGATTACTGGATTTCTTGCAAAGTTGCTGCACTCTAGTTTCAGTATTGTTAGTGAAAGTGAAAGTTGCTCTGTCCTGTCCAACTCTTTGCAACCCCATGGACTACACAGTCCATGGGATTCTCCAGGCCAGAATACTGGAGTGAGTAACTTTTCCTTCTTGAGGGGATCTTCCTAACCCAGGGATCAAACCCAGGTCTTCCACATTGTAGGCAGATTCTTGACCAGCTGAGCCACCAGGGAAGCCCTCAGTATTGTTAGACCATGTGTATACATTGCCCCATGTGATATTGCAGCTAATTTAAGAAAGCCACAATGTGGCTAAGCTAGTAAAGATTCTGCCTGAAACGCGGGAGACCTGGGTTCGATCCCTGAGTTGGGAAGATCTCCTAGAGAAGGGAAAGGCTACCCACTCCAGTATTCTGGCCTGGAACATTCCATGGTGTATATAGTCCATGGGGTCACAAAGAGTTGGACAGGACTGAGCGACTTTCACTTTCACTGTAAGAAAGCCACAAGTGTCTTCTACAGAAAGAAATACAGGTGGCCCTAGTGGTAAAGAATCCACCTGCTGAGACATTCATTAAAAGACTCCAGTTCTTCCCTGATAGGGAAGTTCCCTTGGAGAAGGGCATGGCAACCCACTCTAGTATTCTTGCCTGAAGAATTCCAGACAGAGGATGCTGGCAGGCTATAGTCCATAGGGTCAGACATGACTGAAATGGCTTAGCATATAGCACACACATGAATTCTGAGCACTATGTCACAAATAAATCCCTTATAAACTTTTTTTTTCCTATTTTTATAAATTTCACTTCAATATATTGTATCCTTTTCTCCTTCTTTTGAACGTTTTGGGTCTTTTTTGTTTGTTTCTTTCAGAACCATCAATTTTGTTTTGGGGACTCGTTTTTCTTCTTTTTCTTCAATTTTATTATCAGTAGGAACCATCTCTGTGCCAATTCTGTTTATGATGCTATCTTACAAACCCTTACACTCTTTCTAACCCATATCATTCTCTGGTCTTTTTAAAGTTTCATTTCTGTTATAAGATCACTGCAGTATCTTACAGCTGAATATAAAATGAAGGCAGAAGTAATAAGACATTGCCACATTGTTCTTCTTATGACATGAAAAACAGTATTAAACATGTCCCAAATTATCCTATTCTGTCAGCTTGCCATGTGAAAAATTGTGAATAAGAAATGTATTGATATTTTATTATATTAGAAAGTTCTGCTATGTCTTTGATTGTCAACTTTATCAAATTCAACAATCTTTTAATAACACATGTAAAATGAGTTTTTAAAATATCTGCAATAAAAATAATGGATAATAAAATCTACCTCAAAACATGTACTTTTAAAAATCAATACAATGCCCTAAAAGTGTGACAGAGAAATGAAAGAAATGCAGGAGATAGTACATATTTCAATATGCCAATACACAAATATGACCTTACTACAAGATAAAAGAGCCAGTTTGTGCATTGAATTTCTGACAGCTACAAGTGCAAACTGATAGAGACAAATTTGTAATGATTCAAATACACAAGTATTATATGATTAGATCTTATCTTCTGAATTTATGAATAATTCTTTAAAAAGTTTCAAACCAAATATGGCTAGTCTTTTCTAGATTTACATAGTTTTTGCATTCCCAGTAAATTTAGTGTATACAAGTCATAGAAAAAATATTGTGTTTATGTGTAAAATGGTTAGATTTAAGGTTCAGTTATTATAGACAGAGTTTTAGTTTAAGAAAGTATTGTGTGATGTTAGAGTGTTGTTTGGGATGTAAGAACATTCTTCATTATGTAGGACTGTTGTACTCAGATCCCTCTCTGCCAAGTGCCGTTAGTGTCTCCTAATCCTCGTGACAACAAAAGTTTTACAATATTACAATAACACATTTTGGAACACATTGAAAAGTGATTCTCAATGGAAAACTTATGCTAAAGAGCCATCAATGTTGAAATATCCTAATAGGTCTGTAAGAAAACTTTTATAGTTTCTATGAGTATTAGTAGAATGTCATCATGAGATTATAACTACATTCATTTATATTTCTTATTCATTTCCCAACTGGTGATTGAGTGTTTTCTACATAATCAATAGAGACAACAATGGGAACAATAATACCCCCCTCATTGTTTGTTTAAGGACTTTAAAAAAATCAATATTTTTTTTTGTAGCATAGGAAACACAAATTAGGCTTTCAACTACACAGCTTTAATATATATATATATATAGTTTCTTCAGTTCTGGGTATACTACTTTTCTATATAACCCTTCCTTGTTTTATAGGTAGAGTCTTTTGTAATATGCATAATTAAATGAGAGTCTAAGATATTCTCAGGTTCACCAGCATGCGTCATGAAGTGTAATTAGGTGTGCATCTTATCACTGCAAATGTGAATTTTTGAAAGAACTTGTGGTTCAGCCAAGAGGTGATTTATAAATACTCATAGAAATATGGTCACATAGAGGTATAACCATCAAGGAAACTCAAAGTTTGGCAGTGCTCCTCAGAGACATCTCAGTAGAGTGACTAAGGACAATCATGATGCAAACAGTTAAAAAGAGAATGGATGGTGACAAAGAGGAGGTAGCCTCTGATGTTGCTAATTGTTTGAAGACAGTTGAAAAGGATGGTAACAAAGCAGACAATAACTTGTCAGGTAACTGTTTTGATTTACATAACATTTTTTTTTTTGCAGAAATTGATACATTTTTGTAAATTAACATTCTCTGGAGATGTAAAAAATTGCAGTATTAGACTGATTAAAGGCAACAATAGGAAAGAAAATCTACAATTAACAATATTGAAAATTACATATATCTTTATTACATATATTAATAGTTTATCTCTGGAAAGGTCAAGATTAAAAATCTAAGGCTGACTTATTTTAATATTATTGATAAAATATTTTACTCTGTCTTCAAAAGAGGAAAGAAACTTTAAAAAAACTTCTTTATTCCAAGTTTTTAAATGAAAATATATTAGTTTGTACAAAAGTAATGTCTCAGACAGCATAATTCATTTTATCTTCTTATACCTATGCACAGAGGCAGAACATTAATATATTTAGACCTTTTGATTGGAGACTTAACATTTACACTGGCATAAAACATTAATACTATCATCCAAGCATGAAAATTCCAAATTAGCAGAAACCAACACTGCTATTCAGGCCAAGTGGGAGTTACTATGAGAAATGAAAACAATTCTATAAAACATGGGTTAGTAGGATATTAGGAATCTAGATTCAAGCTTTATTTTTCACACATGGTAAGACAAGGCATTAATCCACTTACTATCTCTGCTTTGAATTATTTGCCTTCTTTCATATGAATATGATATTCAGTCACTTCAGTAGCTCAGTCATATCTGACTCTTTGTGAACCTCATGAACTGCAGCACAACAGGCTTCCCTGTCCATTACCAATTCCTGGACCATGCTCAAACTCATGTCTGTCAAGTCGGTGATGCCATCCAGACATCTTATCCTCTGTCATCCTCTTCTCGTCCTGCCTTCAATCTTTCCCAGTATCAGGGTCTTTTCCAGTGAGTCAGTTCTTTGCATCAGGTGGCCAAAGTAACTCTCATATATATACATGACTGCTGGAAAGACCACAGTTTTGACTAGATGGACCTTTGTCAGCAACATAATTTCTCTGCTTTTTATGCTGTGTAGGTTGGTCATGACTTAGTGACTAAACCACCACTAGGTTGGTCATAGTTTTTCTTCCAAGGAGCAAGAGTCTTTTAATTTCATGGCTGCAGTCACCATCTGCAGTGATTTGGGAGCCCAAGAAAATAACGTCTATTACTGTTTACATTGTTTCCCCATCTATTTGGCATGAAGTGATGGCAGCAGTGGCCATAGAACTAGAAAAGGTCAGTTTTCATTCTTATCCCAAAGAAAGGCACTGCCAAAGAATGCTCAAACTACTGCACAATTGCACTCATCTCACATGCTAGTAATGTAATGCTCAAAATTCTCCAAGCCAGGCTTCAGCAATACGTGATCCGTGAACTTCCAGATGTTCAAGCTGATTTTAGAAAAGACAGAGGGACCAGAGATCAAACTGCCAACATCCACTGGATCATGGAAAAAACAAGAGAGTCCAGAAAAACATCTATTTCTGCTTTATTGACTATGCCAGAGCCTTTGATTGTGTGGCTCACAATAAACTGTGGAAAATTCTTCAAGAGATGGGAATACCAGGTCACCTGACCTGCCTCTTGAGAAACCTGTATGCAGGTCAGGAAGCAACAGTTAGAACTGGCCATGGAACAGACTGTTTCCAAATAGGGAAAGGAGTACATCAAGGCTGTATATTGTCACCCTGCTTATTTAACTTATATGCAGAGTACATCATGAGAAACACTGGGCTGGTGGAAGCACAAGCTGGAATCAAGATTGCCGGGAGAAATATCAATAACCTCAGATATGCAGATGACACCACCCTATGGCAGAAAGTGAAGAAGAACTAAAGAGCCTTTTGATGAAAGTGAAAGAGGAGAGTGAAAAAGTTAATTTAAAGCTCAACATTCAAAAAACTAAGATCATGGCATCCGGTCCCATCACTTCATGGCAAATATATTGGGAAACAGTGAAAACAGTGGCTGACTCTATTTCTTGAGCTCCAAAATCACTGCAGATGGTGATTGCAGCCATGAAATTAAAAGATGCTTGCTCCTTGGAAGGAAGGTTATGACCAACCTAGACAGCATATTCAAAAGCAGAGACATTACTTTGTCAACAAGGGTCCACCTAGTCAAGGCTATGGTTTTTCCAGTAGTCATGTATGGATGTGAGAGTTGGACTATAAAGAAAGCTGAAGGCCAAAAAATGATGCTTTTGAACTGTGGTGTTGGAGAAGACTCTTGAGAGTCCCTTGAACTGCAAGGAGATCCAACCAGTCCATCCTAAAGGAGACCAGTCCTGGGTGTTTTTTGGAAGGACTGATGTTGAAGCTGAAACTCCAATACTTTGGCCAGTTGATGCGAAGAGCTGAATCATTTGAAAAGACCCTGATACTGGGAAAGATTGAGGGCAGGAGGAAAAGGGGACGACAGAGGATGAGATGGTTGGATGGCATCACCAACTCAATGGACATGGGTTTTGGTGAACTCCGGGACTTGGTGATGAACAGGGAGGCCTGGCGTGCTGCAGTTCATGGAATCACAAAGAGTTTGACATGACTGAGCAACTGAACTGGAACTGGAACTGGATGGCACAAGATGTCATGATATTAGTTTTCTGAATATTGAGTTTTAAGCCATCTTTTTCACTCTCCTCTTTCACTTTCCTCAAGAGGCTCCTTAGTTCCTCTTCACTTTCTAGCATAAGGGTCAAGTCATCTGCATATCTGACATTATTGATATTTCTCCCAACAATCTTGATTTTACCTTGTGCTTCATCCAGTCCAGCATTTCTCATGATGTACTCAATAATTTAAATAAGCAGAGTGACAGTATACAGCATTGAAGTTCTCCTTTCCCAGTTTGGAACCAGTCTGTTGTTCCATGTCCAGTTCTAACTGTTGCTTCTTAACCTGCATTTAGGTTTCTCAGGAGGCAGGTAAGGTGGTCTGTTTTCCCATCTCTCTCTTTTTTTTTTTTTAATGAGAAAGCAGTTAAGCCTTTTATTTTTTTTTTATTTTATTTTATTTTTAAACTTTACAATATTGTATTAGTTTTGCCAAACATCGAAATGAATCTGCCACAGGTATATATGTGTTCCTCATCCTGAACCCTCCTCCCTCCTCCCTCCCCATACCCTCCCTCTGGGTCATCCCATTGCACCAGCCCCAAGCATCCAGTATCGTGCATCGAACCTGGACTGGTGACTTGTTTCATACATGCTATTATACATGTTTCAACGCCATTCTCCCAAATCTCCCCACCCTCTCCCTCTCCCAGAGTCCATAAGACTGATCTATACATCAGTGTCTCTTTTGCTGTCTCGTACACAGGGTTATTGTTACCATCTTTCTAAATTCCAATGTTTTCCCATCTCTTTAAGAATTTCACACTTTGTTGTGATACACACAGTTAGTACCTGCTAATGATGCCAGTCTCTGGATCCATACACTTCGACTTCAAATCTAGCTCTGCTGAGTCACAAATTACTCCCAAATTATCTGCTTTGGTTTCCTCATCTTTAAATGGGATAGTAACTGTTTTGCCCTCCTAGAGATGATATCCCTGACACAGGAGAAATAGTCTGTGAATGTGAGCAATTTTGTTAAAAATGAAAAACTTGATTAAAAAGTCCAAAATCATTAATGATAGTCTACAAAAATGCATGAAAATGTAGAAACTACTATATATTAATAAATTAAATACTATAATTTAAAAATTAATAGTAAATATATAAATTAGTTTTCTCCAAAGTTGATAAGCAATGAATGTCATTTTGCTATACTTGAGCACCTTTTTCCCTTTTTATATATCAATTTCAGCAATTGTAATCAGCAACAACCTAAGCAATTTTTGTGATCATGTATCTTCAACAACATATATTATTTATATTCATTTCACACATTGGAAATTCACCCATTAGATTTTGTGTTTGCAATTCTTTCTATCATTGTGTACTCTTAGAAAACTAAAGAATAGCCGAAGTGCCTTTGCTCTCTAAACTTTAGCTTGTGATGATGAAATTGCTACTGAGCCAGGCATCTAGTCCATAGGAAGGGAAAGCACTAATGAAAATTAGCATTCCAAAAGGATCTTCTGCAGCTGTCATCATAAAAAGAAACTGATTAGTGGTTTGGACAGTGCTAACTCTGTAAATTATCAAACAAAATACTGCAGAAACATCCATTTACGTATATGAAAATTACAATTTGAACATCACACATACAGCACATTAATCAACTTCATTCTTTGATTTTACGGGTAATGAGGCTTTGCAGAAAGGTAAACAGGCAGCTAAATAAAGTTGCTTTGGCAAAATGAATTAAATATATTCATACTTAAAAAAGAAAGAAATGTGCTAAGAGGTGTTTGAATAAAGAAAACATCCTCCTGGTCACTTATTTCTGTTTTTAGTTCCTACTTTGACTTTTATCCCTTCTGGCTTCTTAATTTTTTGTCTTCTAAGCATTTTGAGTGTCTCATAATCACCAAATATGTAATGTTAAATGTGATTTTTAGAAATTTATTAACATATTCTACCATGTTTTATTTGTTATTTAACAATATAAACTTAATTAAAATATACTGGCTTCCTATAAGCTACTCAGATAGTTATGGTAGGGCTGTAGCAATAACTATTTCCCATGATGGAAATGGTATAATTTTTTTCTAACTTTCCTTGTATTATATGTAATAATTTAATATAAAAGAAAACTTCTCCTCTCATGGAATTGTATTTCTGGGGAGTGGAACTAACACTGAATATGACTAAGTTTGCAGTTCAGGTAGTTCATGTGAAAATGGCTCAGAAAGACAAACCAAGCCTTCACATAATGAAAGATCATTATTGCTTTAAGCATTTATTGAGTGCAACTAGGTACTAGAGATATAGCTGTGGAAAATTTTTAAATGATTAAAAAATTTTAAATAAGTGACACTAGCTTGTCTTTATGAAAAACCATGGAGAACTGAGAATCCAAGTGTCAGTGAATGTATTAGAGGATTTTATATAAAATATGAAAACATTCTGTAATGCAATTTTTTGTCTGGGTAAGCTTCTGTATTGTAGTGCGTTACAGAGTGACGCTTCAGTCTTTATGCCTTATGTGTCAATTGCCTACATTATATTATAGGACAATTACTTGAGAGTCTCACTATTTTTGGTTCATGTTTTCCAATTTACCTCAGCCTTTATAATTGTAGCCCCATAATTACTATTGTTGCTTAACTAAATTATTCAAGATCTAATTCTGTCAACTCTTCACTCTGATTTTCAAATATCTTCCCTCCAGCATCATTTTAGAAAAATTCAAAAGAATCAAGAAGTGGCATGTGTATTTTGTATAAAACAATACACTTCTAGTGTTTGCTGTTACTGACAATGTTTATTGTCACATAAATTTTTTGAAAATACATAAGAGACATAGTAAAATTAAGATTGACAATGTTGGTAGTCCAGTTTGAAGAAACTGATTAGCATGGGTTTGGATAAAGTAAACTCAGTATGGGCAAAATAATTTAAAATTTTGGAGAAGTATATTGACAACTTTATGGGGGACCAGGAATATTATTTGAACTTGTGAGACATCAATTTCATATTTTTCATGCTTGATAATTTTTAGTTTGATGTATACAACAATTTTGATATTAGTCATACTAAATTTATGCATTAACCATAGCAGCTAAATTCCCACACTCAAAAGGAAAATAACAACAGGTTAGCAATACTTATTTTATCCTTTTAGCCAATACTGTTTCTTATGTGAAAAATTGTCTTCAGCCTCATCAACTTATCTGAAGATGCACAGGCATAGAATTAAATAATAAATATATGCTTGGATCTTTTACATCTGACTAATGTATTTCCTTGAAAAGATATATGCATATAGGAAACATAAAAAAAAATCTTGCTGACTTGTTCTAATACCTACCAATTTCTAATAAGTTTTTCTTCAAAGCTTCTGTCTTTAAAATAATTTGAAAATACTTTTGTCTATCATACCATTAATCAATGATGTTTTGGCTAGCAACTTCATATATTGTAGATTCTATTCCAACTTGATGTCCTAAAATTAAACCTTGTTAACATCAAAGTGAACAGACTACTAGGTGATGGTTCCTTCCATGATCAATATTATATACACATTTTCACACAGAAAAAAAAAATTCTAAAGTATCCTTTCATCATATAATTCTATAAAAGAATATATTTTTTCAACATATCTTTACATAATATTTACTTTATTCTATGTAATAGCAATTTTCTATTACTAACATTGTTTTCTGAATGTTGAGCTTTAACCCAACTTTTTCACTCTCCTCTTTCACTTTCATCAAGAGGATTTTTAGTTCCTCTTCACTTTCTACCATAAGGGTGGTGTCATCTGCATATCTGAGGTTATTGATATTTCTCCCGGCAATCTTGATTCCAGCTTGTGCTTCTTCCAGCCCAGAGTTTCTCATGATGTACTCTGTATACAAGTTAAATAAGCAGGGTGACAATATACATCCTTGATGTACTCCTTTTTCTATTTGGAATAAGTCTGTTGTTCCATGTCCAGTTCTAACTGTTGTTTCCTGACCTGCATACAGGTTTCTCAAGAGGCAGGTCAGGTGGTCTGGTATTCCCATCTCTTGAAGAATTTTCCACAGTTTATTGTGAGCCACACAGTCAAAGGCTTTGGTGTAATCAGTAAAGCAGAAATAGATGTTTTTCTGGAACTCTCTTGCTTTTTCAATGATCCAGCAGATGTTGGCAATTTGATCTCTGGTTCCTCTGCCTTTTCTAAACCAGCTTGAACATCTGCAAGTTCACGGTTTACATATTGATGAAGCCTTGGCTTAAAGTTCAACATTCAGAAAACTAAGATCATGGCATCTGGTCCCATCACTTCATGGGAAATAGATGGGGAAACAGTGGAAATAGTGTCAGACTTTATTTTTCTGGGCTCTAAAATCACTGCAGATAGTGACTGCAGCCATGAAATTAAAAGACGCTTACTCCTTGGAAGGAAAGTTATGACCAACCTAGACAGCATATTCAAAAACTGAGACATTACTTTGCCAACAAAGGTCCGTCTAGTCAAGGATATGGTTTTTCCAGTAGTTATGTATGGATGTGAGAGTTGGACTGTGAGCACCAAAGAATTGATGCTTTTGAACTGTGGTGTTGGAGAAGACTCTTGAGAGTCCCTTGGACTGCAAGGAGAGCCAACCAGTCCATTCTAAAGGAGATCAGCCCTGGGTGTTCTTTGGAAGGAATGATGCTAAAGCTGAAACTCCAGTACTTTGACCACCTCATGGGAAGAGTTGACTCATTGGAAAAGCCTCTGATGCTGGGAGGGATTGGGGACAGGAGGAAAAGGGGACGACAGAGGATGAGATAGCTGGATGGCATCACTGACTCGATGGACATGAGTTTGAGTGAACTCCAGAAGTTGGTGATGAACAGGAAGGCCTGGCGTGCTGCAATTCATGGGGTCACAAAGAGTCGGACACGACTGAGCAACTGAACTGAACTGAATTGAACTGAATGTTGCTATAATGAGAATACAGTGACTTTAAGAAATAGTGCTCCATGGAGTGATGAAGATCTAGAAGACATTTAGTTAGTGAAAAGACCTTGATATAGGTGTTGTGGTCCTCTCTGATTTGCCTTTCTTCCTTTAACAGTGAAGGTGTAAGAAATTTGGAAAGTTGAAAATTAAATTTATCTGTGTATAATTGCTGAACACTCTTAGAAGCCAATTAGGGACCTATATTGCAAATGTGAAGTTATTATTCTGCCTGTGTTTCTTACCTTTTTGTTGCTATTCACCCCTTAAGTAATGTCCAACTCTGTGACCCTGTGGACTGTAGCACACCAGGCTTCCTTGTCCTTCATCATCTCCCAGAGTTTACTCAAACTCATGTCCATTGAGTCAGTGATGGGATTCAACCATCTCATCATCTGTCATCCCCTTGTCCTCCTGCCTTCAACCTTCCCTGGCATCAGGGTTTTTCCAATGAGTTAGTTCTTTGCATCAGGTGGCTAAAGTATTGGAGCTTCAGCAGCAGTTCTTCCAATGGACATTCAGGGTTGATTTCTTTTAGGAAGAACTGGTTTGATCTCCTTTCAGTCTGAAGGATTCCCAAGAGTCTTCTGCAATACCACAGTTCAAAAGCATCAATTCTTCCATTCTCAGGCCTCTTTATGTTCAAATTTTACATCTGTACATGACTACTGGAAAAACCATACCTTTGACTAGACAGACCTTTGTTGGCAAAGTAATGTCTCTGCTTTTTAACATGATATCTAGGTTTGTCATAGTTTTTCTTCCAAAGAGCAAGCGTCTTTTAATTTCATGGCTTCAGTCACTGTCTGCAGTGATTTTGGGGTCTAATACAATAAAACATAATAAAATGAAATTTGTCACTGTTTCCACATTTCCTCCCTTCTATTTGCCATGAAATGACAGGACTGGATGCCATGATCTTAGATTTTTGGATGTTGAGCTTTAAGCCAGCTTTTTCACTCTCCTTTTTCACCTTCATCAAAAGGCTCATTAGTTCCTCTTTGCTTTCTGCCATAAGAGTGGTGTCATCTGCATATCTGAGGTATTGGTATTTCTCCCAGCAATGTTGATTCCAGCTTGACCTTCATCCAGTCCACTATTTACCACGATATACTCTGCATATAAGTTAAATCAGCCAAGTGACAATATACAGCCTGATCATACTCATTTTCCAATCTTGAACCAATACATTTTTAAATGTCCAGTCCTAGCTGTTGCTTCTTGACCTGCATACACAATTCTCAGGAGGCAGGTAAGGTGGTCTGGTATTCCCATCTCTTTAACAATTTCCCACAGTTTGTTGTGATCGACATAGTCAAAGGCTTTAGTGTAGTAAATGAAGCAGAAGTAGGTGTTTTTCTGGGATTCCCTTGCTTTTTCTATGATACAATGGATGTTGACAATTTGATCTTTTGTTCCTCTGACTTTTCTATCTCCAACTTGTATGTCTGAAAGCTTCTTGCCTTCATGGTGGGGAAATGTTTCCTGAACCCTCTGAAGTGTTTTCACCTCTACTAACCTCATCCCTAGAAGTACATTCTCCCTCAAAGAAAATGTTTTCCATATTTAAGATATTTCAAATTAAACATTGAATTTTTCTGAGTGAAACATATGATGTAGGAGGAACTATTAATCTGTGTAATAACCTGAATACATTATGTTTTAAAAAGCTTGTTTTATGAAGTCTTTGACAAACATTTGCAATACTATTCCCTTATTTTATATATATATATATATATATAATGTATATTTCAGCTTCTCAAATATTTGCCACTTGTCTTACTGTCTTCCTTGGCTTTAGCTTGAACAATTTGTATCAATCAATTTTGTTTAAATTATGGTACAGTAGAAATCAAATCCTAAATCTCAATAACCTTTCATCAGAACTTCCTTATCAGATTTTGTCTGGCTGGCTTTTATCTCCATGACTGGACCCAGGTTACAGGCATATTCCCTATCTGGAACATTATTAATCTCATGGAAGATGAAAATAAGGGCAACATGAAGCCAAGTAATATTTCTTAAAATTTGGTTTAAAGTGGCTCCCATCACGTCTGATCACAATTATTGAACAAAGCAAGAAACTGTGAAAGTCTAATAATGTTCATGGATGATGTAATGACTCTAAAGGGAAAGGAAGTGAATAACTTTATCAGGAATGTAATTTACCACAGTAAATTAATAATAAATAACCTAGAAAAAATATCAAAATTTAATTATCCAAAAGCTACATGAGAATAAGAACCTGTAGAATTTCCCCCTATTTTATTGATATATATTTGCATCTTTCCAGGTGGCACCAGTGGTAAAGAAACCCTCTGCCAATGCAGGAGACTTAAGAGACACAGGTCCAGACCTTGGGCTGTGAAGATTCCCTGGAGGAGGGCATGGCAACCCACGCCACATTCTTACCTGAAGAATCCCATCAACAGAGAAGCTTGGCAGGCTACAGTCCGCAGGGTCTCTCAGAATGGTATACGACTAAGCGAATTAACACGCTCACAATTTACTACAAATTAAAAATAAATGACAAAGAAAAAAATGTCAAAAACATAATTATCTAAGACCTACATGAGAAGAGGGACTTGTAGAATTTTCCCCCATTTTTATTTTAGTTCAATTGCTCAGGTATGTCCGACTCTTTGAAACCCCATGGACTGCAGCACACCAGGCCTCCCTGTCCATCACCAACTCCCTGAGTTCACTCAAACTCACGTCCATCGAGTCAGTGATGCCATCCAGCTATCTAATCCTCTGTCGTCCCCTTCTCCTCCTGCCCCCAATCCCTCCCAGCATCAGAGTCTTTTCCAATGAGTCAACTCTTCACATGAGGTGGCCAAAGTACTGGAGTTTCAGCTTTTGCATCATTCCTTCCAAAGAAATCCCAGGGCTGATCTCCTTCAGAATGGACTGGTTGGAACTCCTTGCAGTCCTAGGGACTCTCAAGTCTTCTCCAACACCACAGTTCAAAAGCATCACTTCTTTGGCTCTCAGCTTTCTTCACAGTCCAACTCTCATATCCATACATGATCACAGGAAAAATCATAGCCTTGACTAGATGGACCTTTATTGGCAAAGTAATGTATCTGCTTTTGAATATGCTATCTAGGTTGGTCATAACTTTCCTTCCAAGGAGTAACCGTCTTTTAATTTCATGTCTGCAGTCACCATCTGCAGTGATTTTGAGCCCAATAAAATAAAGTTTGACACTGTTTCCACTGTTTCCCCATCTGTTTCCCATGAAGTGATGGGACCATACACCATGATCTTCGTTTTCTGAATGTTGAGCTTTAACCCAACTTTTTCACGCTCCTCTTTCACTTTCATCAAGAGGCTTTTGAGTTCCTCTTCACTTTCTGCCATAAGGGTGGTGTCATCTGCATATCTGAGGTTATTGATATTTCTCCCGGCAATCTTGATTCCAGCTTGTGCTTCTTCCAGCCCAGCATTTCTCATGATGTACTCTGCATAGAAGTTAAGTAAGCAGGGTGACAATATACATCCTTGACGTACTCCTTTTCCCATTTGGAACCAGTCTGTTTTTCCATGGCCAGTTCTAACAGTTGCTTCCTGACCTGCATATAGGTTTCTCAAGAGGCAGGTCAGGTGGTCTGGTATTCCCATCTCTTGAAGAATTTTCCACAGTTTCTTGTGATCCACACAGTCAAAGGCTTTGGCATAGTCAATAAAGCAGAAATGTTTTTCTGGAACTCTCTTGCGTTTTCGATGTTCCAGTGGATGTTGGCAATTTGATCTCTGGTTCCTCTGCCTTTTCTAAATGCAGCTTGAACTTCTGGAAATTCACAGTTCACGTATTGCTGAAGCCTGGCTTGGAGAATTTTAAGCATTACTCTACTAGCGTGTGAAATGAGTGCAATTGCGCGGTAGTTTGAGCATTCTTTGGCATTGCCTTTCTTTGGGATTGGAATGAAAACTGACCTTTTTCAGTCCTGTGGCCACTGCTGAGTTTTCCAAATTTGCTGGCATATTGAGTGTAGCACTTTCACAGCATCATCTTTCAGGATTTGAAATAGCTCAACTGGAATTCCATCACCTCCACTAGCTTTGTTCGTAGTGATGCTTTCTAAGGCCCACTTGACTTCACATTCCAGGATGTCTGGCTCTAGATGAGTGATCACACCATCGTGATTATCTTGGTCGTGAAGATCTTTTTTGTACAGTTCTTCTGTGTATTCTTGCTGCCTCTTCTTAATATCTTCTTGCTCAGTTAGGTCCATACCATTTCTGTCCATTATCGAGCCCATCTTTGCATGAAATGTTCCCTTGGTATCTCTCATTTTCTTGAAGAGATCTCTTGTCTTTCCCATTCTTTTGTTTCCTCTATTTCTTTGCATTGATCACTGAGGAAGGCTTTCTTATCTCTCCTTGCTATTCTTTGGAACTCTGCATTCAGATGTTTATATCTTTCCTTTTCTCCTTTGCTCTTCTCTTCTCTTCTTTTCACAGCTATTTGTAAGGCCTCCCCAGACAGCCATTTTGCTTTTTTGCATTTCTTTTCCATGGGGATGATCCTGATCCCTGTCTCCTGTACAATGTCACAAACCTCAGTTCATAGTTCATCAGGCACTCTATCTATCAGATCTAGTGCCTTAAATCTATTTCTCACTTCCACTATATAATCATAAGGGATTTGATTTAGTTCATACCTGAATGGTCTAGTGGTTTCCCCTACTTTCTTCAATTTCAGTCTGAATTTGGCAATAAGGAATTCATGATCTGAGCTACAGTCAGCTCCTGGTCTTGTTTTTGCTAACTGTATAGAGCTTCTCCATCTTCGGCTGCAAAGAATATAATCAATCTAATTTCGGTGTTGACCATCTGGTGATGTCCACGTGTAGAGTCTTCTCTTGTGTTGTTGGAAGAGAGTGTTTGCCATGACCAGTGCATTTTCTTGGCAAAACTCTATTAGTCTTTGCCCTGCTTCATTCCGTATTCCAAAGCCACATTTGCCTGTTACTCCAGTTGCTTCTTGACTTCCCACTTTTGCATTCCAGTCCCCTATAATGAAAAGGACATCTTTTTTGGGTGTTAGTTCTAAAAGGTCTTGTAGGTCTTCATAGAACCATTCAACTTCAGCTTCTTCAGCATTACTGCTTGGGGCATAGACTTGGATTACTGTGATATTGAATGGTTTTCCTTGGAAATGAACAGAGATCATTCTGTTGTTTTTGAGATTGCATCCAAGTACTGCATTTCAGACTCTTTTGTTGACCATGATGGCTACTCCATTCTTCTAAGGGATTCCTGCCCGCAGTAGTAGATATAATGGTCATCTGAGTTAAATTCAGCCATTCCAGTCCATGTTAGTTCGCTGGTTCCTAGAATCAGTGAGCCTCTCTTAGCAGCTATCAAATATACAAAACAGCATTGTTAGCTATAGTCATCATGTGTATGCTATAGCCTCAGAAATTATTTCTTATATAACTGCAAGTTTATACTTTTTGATTACCTTCACCCAATTTCCCCAACCTCTGACCCACACCTTTGGCAACCACAAAATCTGATCTCTATTAGTCTGGTTTTATCAGATTTCACATATAAGTGATATCATACAGTATTTGGCTTTGTCTGACTTATTTTATTTACATAATGCCCTCAAAGTCCATTCATATAATTTCTAATTGCAGAATTTCCTTACTTTCATGTGTAAATAAGATGCTATACATATATATGTATGAGTATATACTATATTTTCTGTATCTTTTTCATCAGTCATTAGAAATTTAGGTTGTAGCTGTGTCTTGACTATTGTAAATAATACTGCAATAAACAGAAGTGCATATATCTCTTTGAGATAATAATTTAATATCTTTGTATCTATAGTCAGAAATGAAATTTTTGGATCATATGTTAATTTTACTTTTAATTTTTTGAGAAAGTTCCATACAATTTCCTTATTGGATATGTTAGTCACTCAGTCATCTCTAACTGTTTATGACCCCATGGACTGTAGACCGCCAGTCTTCTCTGTCCATGGAACTCTCCAGGCAAGAATACTGGAATGGGTAGCCATTCCCTTTTCCAGGCAATCTTCCCAACTCAGGTACTGAACCCGAGTCTCCTGCATTGCAGGCAGATTCTTTACTGTCTGAACCACCAGGGAAGCCCCCAAACTGGATATGCCAATTTACATTCCTACCAACAGTACATGAGGGTTCCATTTTTTCTAAATTTTCACCAGCACTTATTGTCACTTATCTTTTTGATGATCATCATTCTATTAGATATGAGATGATATATCTCACTGTGGTTTTGACTTGCATTTCCCTAATGATTAGTGATATTAACCACCTTTTCATGTACCTGCTAGCTATTTGAATATCCTCTTTGGAGAAATGTCTATTTATGTCTTTGTTCTTTTTATAATTGCTTTATAATTTGCTTTTTGTTCCTGAGTTGTATAAGTTTCTTATATGTATAAGAACTTATATATATATAGGATACTAATCCCTCATCAGAATATATTTTTTCAAACCACTTCTCCCTTTCATAGGCAAATTGCCTTTTCATTTTAATGATTGTTTATTTGCAGAAGCTTCTAGCTTGATAGAACTTGTTTATCTTGTACCACTTGTTTATCTTTTATTTTGTTAATTGTTATTCAGGTGTCTTAAAATATTGTCAAAATCTAAGTCAAGAAGTTTTTTATTATCCCCACTTTTTATTCTATTAGTAGTATGGCTTCATTTCTTACATTTGAATTTTTAATCAGTTTAGAATTAATTTTTGTGAATGGAGTAAGATGGGGGTCTAATTTCATTCTATGCATGTAAATATTTCATTTTCCCAGCACCATATATTGAAGAGATTATCTTTCCTCCTTTGAGTATTCTTTGCTTTCTTTTCATATGTTAGTTGACTGTTTATGCATGAGTTTATTTCTGGGCTCTTTTTCTGCCCCATTAGTCTGTGTGTCTGTTTTAACACCATATTGTTTTGATTATTATATAACTTTGTGGTACAGTTTGAAATGAGAAATTGTGATGCCTCCAGTTTAGTTCTTCCTACTCAGGATTATTTTAGCTATTCATGGTCTTTTGTGGTTCCATGCAAATTTTAGGATTGGTTTTACTACTTTTGCCAAAAATAGCAGTGGAGTCATAAGGACTCCATAAGGACTCGACTCCATAAGGTTTTGAGTTGTATGAACATTTTAACAATATTAACTATTTTAATCCATAATCATAGGTTAACTTTCCACATACTTGTATCTTTTAGAATTTCTTCATTAACATCTTATACTTTTTAGTATAAAGATCTTCCACCTCCTTGTTTAACTTTTTTTATACATTAATATTTTCTTGTTTGATTATGCCAAATGAGGCTTTCATTTATTTTTCAAATAATTTATTGTTAGTGTATGGTGGCTCAGATGGTAAAGTGTCTGCCTGCAATGCAGAAGACCCAGGTTTGATCCCTGGGTTGGGAAGATCCCCTGGAGAAGGAAATGGCAACTCACTCCAGTACTCTTGCCTGGAAAATTCCATGGATGGAGGAGCCTGGTAGGCTACATCCATAGGGTTGCAAAGAGTCAGACACTACTGAGCAACTTCACTTATAAAAACACTAACCATTTGTGTATGTTGATTTTGTATCCTGCACCTTTACCAAATTTACTGATTAATTTCAACAGATGTTTTGTGTAATCTTAAGAATTTTCTCTATATAAAATCATGTCACCTACAAATAGAAACTATTTTTACTACTTCGTTTCCAGTTCTGATGACTTTTATTTCTTTTCTTGCTTGACTACTTTGGTTAGGACTTTCGGAACTATGTTGAACAGGAATAGTGAGAGTGAGCACCCTTATCTTATTTTTGATTGTATAAGAAAAACTTTCAACCTTTCAGCAACGAATATAATGTTAACTGTGGTCATCATATAAGACCTTTATTATGTTGAGGTATTATATAGTTTGCACTGTGAATGGATGCTGAATCTTCTCAAATATTTTTTCTGTTTCTATTGAGATGTTCACATACTTCTTATTTTTTGTTAGATTAATATGATGCATTACAGTGATTTATTTGCATATGTTGAACCATTCTTGCATTCCGAGAATAAATTCTGCATGATCATGGGGTACAATCATTTTAATATGTTGCAAATTTTGATTTACTAGTATTTCAGAAGGCTTGACAATTTTTATTTAAGCATTTGGTAAAATTCACCAATTAACATATCTGTTTCTGGGCTTATTTTTCTTGGAAGTTTTTTGATTACTGATTCAATCTTGTTACTAATTATTAGTCTATTCAGTTTTTGTTTTGTTTTTCTACTGATTCAGTCTTGGAAGTTTGCATGTTTCCTAGAATTTATCTTTTTTTTTTTTTTTTTTCTTTTTTTCAGGTTGTCCAGTTTGTTCTTGTATAATTGTTCATAGTAGCCTCATGATTTTGTGTGTTTATTTGCTATTAGTTTTTATATCTTTTCTTTCATATACAATTTTATTTATTTGAGTCCTTTCCCTTTTGTTCTTGGTTAGTCTAGCTAAAGTCTGACAATCTTGTTTATCTTTACAAATAATTAACTCTTTTTTTTTTAATCATCTCTACTGTTTTCCTTATCCCTTTAATTTACTTCTGCTCTCATTTTTATTATTTCCTTCCTTCTACTAACTTTGAGCTTAATTTGCTTTTCTTTTTATAGCTGCTTTAGTTATAAAGTTAGGTTGTTTACTTGACATTTTTCTACTTTCCTGATGTTTGCATTTGTAGCTATAAATTACTCTATTTGAATATCTCTTGCTATAATTTCTAAGTTTTGATATGTTTTGTTTCCATTATATTTTGTCTCAAGTTACTTTTTTCTGTTTTAATTTCTTCTTTGATTTGTTAGTTTTTCAGAAGTGTGTTTAATTTCCATGTGTTTGTGTGTTCTTGATATTTTCTCCCAGAAAATATCCCACATGTACTTGAGAAGAATATGTATTCTGCCATTGTTGAAATTGTTCTGTATGTGTTTCTTAGGTTCACATGATTTTAGCTATTGTTCAAATCCACTGTTTTCTTATTCTTTCTCTGCCTGGATGACATCTCCATTGTTGAGAGTGGTATATTAAATTCCCCAGCCATTATTGTATTGCTAATTACTTCTTTTGGTTTTGTTAGTATTCACTGTATATATTTAGATGAGTAGATAGTGGGTGCACAAATATTTACAATTCTTATATCTTCTTGATGAATTGATGACTTTATCATTATATAATGAACTTTTTCTTCTTTTGATCATTTGTAGCTTGAAACATATAATACCTGATATTAAGGATACCTACTTATGCTTTCTTTCATTTATCATTTGCTTAAAATATCTTTTTTACATGTCTTCACTTTCAGTCTATGTGTATCCTTAAAACTAAAGTGAGTCTATCTTAGGCAACATATCATAATACCTTGGTTTTTATACACCCAGCCATTCTGTCTTTTATTGGAAACTTTAATTTGCTTACATTTAAAACAATTGTTGCTAGAGAAGGACTTACAAATGTTATTTTAGTTATTGTTTTCTGGTGCTTTGTAGATCCATTTTGCTTTGTAGATCTTATATTGCTGTCTTCTTTGGTGATGTAATGACTTTTGAAGAGATACATTTTGACTTTATCATAATTTTTTTGTGTATCTACTCCATGTTTTCCTTGTGTTTACCATAAAATTTACAAAAATATTTTATATTTTTAACACTTTTTAAGGCTGATAGGCTATGATTTTTCCTGTGGTCATGTATGGATGTGAGAGTTGGACTGCGAAGAAGGCTGAGAGCCAAAGAATTGATGCTTTTGAACTGTGGTGTTGGAGAAGACTCTTGAGAGTCCCTTGGATTGAAAGGAGATCCAACAAGTCCATTCTGAAGGAGATCAGCCCTGGGATTTCTTTGGCAGGAATGAGGCAAGAGCTGAAACTCCAGTACTTTGGCCACCTCATGCGAAGAGTTGACTCATTGGAAAAGACTCTGATGCTGGGAGGGATTGGGGGCAGGAGGAGAAGGGGACGACAGAGGATGAGATGACTGGATGGCATCACTGACTTGATGGACCTGAGTCTCAGTGAACTCCGGGAGTTGGTGATGGACAGGGAGGCCTGGCGTGCTGCGATTCATTGGGTCGCAAAGAGTCGGACATGACTGAGCGACTGATCTGACCTGAACAATGTCAATAGCATTCTTAGACTTTACACTTTTGCTTCTCTTTTGGTCACATTTTGGTTGTTGATATTGCAGCATGCATATTTTTATATAGTGTATCCAATAGTAAATTATTATAATTATTTTAAATTGCTTTCTTTTTTTTTAACCTTTAAACTATAACCTTCAGTGAATTATGCTTCACTGCTTTTATGAGATTAGAGAAACTTACTTTGACTATATATTCACCAATACCAGTGAGTTTTACACCTGCATTTGTCTGTTTTTATACTCTAAAGTAGCATTTTTATGATCACTTGATGAACTCTCTTTAATATTTCTTATAAGGCAGATTGAGTGATGATACACTCCCTTAGCATTTGATTCTAAGGGAAATTATTTCGCCTCCATCTCTGAAGGACCACTTTGCTGAGTATAGTATTCTTGGTTGACAGATTTTTCTTCTTCTTCTTCTTCTTCAGGATTTGTAATATACTAGTCCATTTTCTCCTGATCTGAAAAATTTTCATTGAAAAATTCTTCTAGAGTCTTATGGTGCTTCCCTTGTGTGTGACATGTTACTTTTCTCTTGCTCCTGATAAAATTTCCCTTTTGATTTTGGCTTCTTAGTTTAATTACAATGTGCCTCAATGCAGTTTTTTTTGTGTGTGTTCAATCTACTTAGTATTTTTTGGCCTCATGAATATGGATGTCATTTTCTTAGCTCAAGTTTGGGAAGGTTTCAGCTATCATTGCTTGGCACCTGCTTTCTGTCCTCTTTTACTCATCTTCTTCTATGATTCTTATAAATATTGTTTGTTTTCACAATACCTATACATTCTTTAGGCTTGCTTCACTCTTTTTAATTCTGTTTCTTTTTGGCTTCTCTGACAGATGATTTTAATGTCTTAACTTTATTACTGTGAGTCTTTCTTCTACTTGATTGAGTTGGATGTTGAAGTCCTCTGTTAAATTCTTCTAGTCACCCATTGTATCCTTCAGGTTTTTGATTTCTGATTGTATTTTGATAGTTTCTATTTCTTTGTTGAACTTCTCATTTTGCACATGTATTGTTTCCTTGTTTCTTTAGTTTTCTGCTTGTGTCCTTGTAGCTCATTAAACTACTTTAAAAGAACTACTTTGAATTCTTTGTGAGATAGTTCATAGAGTTGTTTTTTTTTTTTAAGAAGCACTTATTAGAACTTTATGTTTCATTTGTTGAAGTCATGTCTGCCTGATTTTTTTGATTCACAGTTCTTTTTATTGATGCCTGCACATATGAATAGGTGGTCTCTTCTCCCAGAGTTTACATGTTTGCTTTGACAAAAACAGTCCATCCATTGCTAGTCAGATCAACTTGGGGTTCTGGATGCGTCTGTTGATAACACCCTTGGGCATATGCTCACTTTTGGGGTCTAAATTAAGTAAGACTACTCCTTATCCAAAATAATTGGGGTGATGCTGCTGTCTAGATATAGCTGGATGGGATGACTAGTTTGGCTCCTTTTCAAGTGTGGTGGTAGGATGTGCTCCACAGTAATCTGGATTTCCTGGTCAATTTTCCTAGTCAGATAAGATGGAATATTATACTCAGCAGTTGGCAGGACTACAGATTAGCTAGCCTTCCTGGGAGGGGATGGAAAAAATAAGTCTCAAGGCCAATACAGCTCATTGTTTAGAGATCCAAATTGTGCAGAATGGTGCACCATGCACCGAATTTCCTGGCCAGATGGGGCCACTGGCTTTGCTCTGAATACGGGAAAGTCTTGGATAGGTCTCACTAGCCAAGTGCCACTCAATAGAGGCTATAGCATGGGGTATGTATCTTTCTATATGTCCTAATTAGGTTTCTTTGTTTGTCAAGATTAACATTTTATTCAACAGTGGGCAAGGGTACAAATTAGCTTTCTTGTCCTGGCAGGGCCTCAGAACAGACCTCAAGGCTGGCAAGGCTCATTGTTTGGGAAACAAATCAAGTGGAACTGTGCATCAAACTCCTTGGCCAGATGGGACTATCAGTTTATCTCTGCATGTGGGAATAGCCACTAGGATGGCCCTCTGTTTTAGTTCTGCTGGCTATTTCATTTTTTTCAGGTGCTCTGTCCAGGTTTCTTTATTGGATATGGTTGGAGGCTATATCCAGCAGCAGACAAGATTATGAATTATCTCCCTTGTTTGTATGGGGTGGCAGAACAGACTCCCAGACTGGCAAGCTCATTTTGGAGGGTCTTGAATGAGACAGAACTATGCACAAATCTTGCTAACTTGGCTCTGCACAGGGGTACAGCCACAGGACAGGCTCTCCACTGCTGGGCTGCACAGATTTTTAGGTCCTCTGGTTAGATTTCCCAATTGGGTAGGGCAGGGGCCTATACTCAGCAATAGGTAGATATGTGAATTAGCTTCCCTGCCTAGGCAGGATGACAGAAAATGTTTCAGGGCTTGTGAGGCTCATTGCTTGAGGTTCTGAATCAGACAGAACTGTGCACAGAGTTTCTTGATTAAATAGGGCCACAATCTTTACTCTGAAGATTAATATCACTGACAACCAGGCTCATGACTTGGGTGCTACTGCATTATGTAACTTCCCAGGAGCTTCAGCAGGCTCCCATTTGGATGGAGCTAGGTGCTTCACTCGGAGAAGGCAATGGCACCCAACTCCAGTACTCTTGCCTGGAAAATCCCATGGATGGAGGAGCCTGGTAGGCTGCAGTCCATGGGGTTGCTAAGAGTCGGACACGATTGAGCGACTTCACTTTCACTTTTCTCTTTCATGCATTGGAGAAGGAAATGGCAACCCACTCCAGTGTTCTTGCCTGGAGAATCCCAGGGACGGCGGAGCCTGGTGGGCTAGCGTCTATGGGGTTGCACAGAGTCGGACACGACTGAAGCGACTGAGCTTAGCAGGTGCTTCACTCAGAATCAGGCATGACTATTTCTTGCCCAGACTGGGTAGAATAAGCCCCAAGGTCAGCAAGGTTTATTGTTCAGGGTCCTGAATAAGGCAGTATTGTGCCCCAAGTTTTTTTGTAAGAACAGGGCTATCATCTTGGCTCTGAAGATAGACAAATCCACTGGTTGAGCCACTAGGGTGTTCCTTCACAGAGGAGCTCAGTCTGCCAAGATATAAGTCCAGATATCAGCTCTAAACCCACTCACCTTCTCTGTTACAACCAGCTCTCCATTGGTCAATCCCACATATTCACCCTGCAATTCATATAAAGTGAGACCCAAGTGAGCATCCCTTTTGCCCACTGGAGTAACCATAGGCCCAGGAGTTCCTCTCTGTGTGGTGCTGTGCTAACAGTTAGGGTCGGTATGTAGCAACTCCTTTGCTCTGCTAATGCAGTTCATCTCAGTCTTTGGCCCAGGGTGTACATCAGCTTCTGTGTTTTAGGATTTTCACAATGACGTAATGTCTATACATAATTGCTAGTTGGTTTTCTTGTGAGGGGGACTGAATTGGGAATAACCCATATCACTATCTTTCTAATGTCACTCCGGAAGTTTAGTGGGATTGTACGAATGTTAAATGCTCATTCTGAAATTCTATTCCTTGACCGAAGCTGGTTCTATGGCTTCCTAGAGTTTTCAACAGTAGTAACATTATTGAGGTTAAGCAATTTGAATTGTGCTTTATTGATTTCAATCTGGTGACTATGTCTGCTCTTAACCAGAAAGAACTAGCATTACCTCTCTTTGGATGGTTTCAGTCAGTGTCTTGGTCATTTTTTTATAAAGTGTAAAACATATAACATTTTTTCTTGGATAACCTAGTTCATTTATTTAATGGATTATGACCAATTCAAAACACAGTCACTGCCAATTATTAAGAACTTACATCATTGTGTGTAAGGCTTGTTATAGTGTCACATTGAAAAAATTTATATCTCACCACTAAAATAACTTTATCTCACAGTGCTCATCAAAAGCACAGGCTTGCCTTCTTGGACTAAGGATTCTTTTCACTGTTCAAAAGTTCAAGTCAACAAAAGCAAGTCTCCTTACATCTTCTCTGCTAAAATATGTCTCAGCAGGTGGTCTCCCTTTGAGCTACAAGGCACCTGTTTCAAGGGACTCCTCCATGTCTATGGATACTGGCTCCAGGGTTAAGCCTGAGTGCAAGATGTGTTTGTTGTCATTGCCACTTATCTGAGTTAACTAATTAACTCAGCAGGCGAGATAAGTTTTTTAAGTTTAATGTTATTGCAAAGCACCTTGAGATACTTCAGCATGACAAGATGACATAAAAGTTAGTGTGTGCATGCCTCTACTTCCTCTCAGAGTTAGGCACCCTGGTGATTTAGACAAATGCATTGGTTGTTCAAATGGAAACTAAATACTAAAAGTCATGGCGAGAAAAAAGACTGAATTCTAATGTGATGTTTCCAATTTGTTAGAAACATAAAGAAACGGGGAACTCATTTATAATTCCTATGGATTCTTGCAATCAGATGGAAATTATTGAGATGTGGAATAAATTCCTGAGATAATGATATTATCTTAATGTTTAATGATACTAGAATTCTTATTCCACATCATCTATTTTTATATAAATTATATGAAACATTTTTAGCTATCCTTTGTATAGGATAAATGTTATAAAGCTTCTTTCACATAATTCCTTTTAAATCTCTTGCAACTGTTGTATTATCATCTGTATGTGACAAAAATAAATAGTATTCTAAAAATTAAATAAAATTATCCAAATATATAGAAATTAAAAAGAAAATCATTTTGGGTAATAAGACTCAGATATTCCTTTAAATAGTGTTGCTTATATGGATTATTTTAATAATTAAAATTGTGTACTTTTGTAACAAGTAAATGGTCTTCGAAGCAAATACTATGTCTATAAAAATCACACTACTCTATGTCTTGGTTGAAATGTTTTGGGGGCAGCAGAAAACATAAATAATAGTAAAGCATATTTGTACTACATGCTTTTATCTTTTATAAAAATGATTAAAATACATGTGTAAGTACTCTTAATATGTATGGAATATTGGTAGAAATGGTACTTGTTTTGTACCGTAGTATCTTAGCAGCCTTCAGTGTTATGTGTACCAAGAACTTCCAGATGTGCAAGCTGGGTTTAGAAAAGGAATAGGAACCAGAGATCAAATTGCCAACATTCACTGTATCACCGAGAAAGCTAGGGAATTTCAGAAAAACATCTACCTCTGTTTCATCAACTACGCCAAAACCTTTGACTATGTGGATCATAGTAAACCGTGGAAAGCTGTTAAAGAGATGGAAATACCAGACCATCTAACCTGTCTCCTGAGACACCTGTATGTGGATCAAGAAGCAATAGTCAGAACCCTGTATGGAACAACTGATTATGACAGGACTATCTGCAGTCATCCTGTTTGTTTAATTTACATGTTGAGCACATCATGAGAAATGCTGGGCTAGATGAGTTACAAGCTGGAATAAAGATAGGAGGAAGAAATATCAGCAACTTCAGATACATGGATGATACCACTCTAATTGTAGAATTGAATAGGCACTTAACTCTGTCAACAAAGGTCCATAGAGTCAAGATTATGGTCTTCCCAGTGGTCACATTTGGTTGTGAGAGCTGGACCGTAAAGAAGGCAGAGCACCAGATAATCGATGCCTTTGAACTCTTGTGCTGGAGAAGACTCTGATGCTGCAGAGTCCATTGGACAGAAAGATCAAACCCATCAATCTTAAGGGAAATGAACTTGGAGTACTCATTGTAAGGACTGATGCTGAAGCTGAAACTTCAGTATTTTGGTCATCTGATATGAACAGCTGACTCATTGGAAAAATCCCTGATGCTGAGAAAACTGCAAAAATCTAGAAAACCTCTCTCTAGTAGACAGATGGAGTTTTAAATAACACAATGCAATCATAACAGTTCTTGTTCCATCACCTTTGCTATATAATGTAGCTTAATCAAGAATATTCTATAATATTCACAAAGTCTACTCACACTCAAGAGGAGTTAAATTCAGTTCAGTCGCTAGAAGTTTGCTACTTTTTGTAATAATTTTCTCTGTATTGATATTCATTATTTTATGAATCATTATTGTCCTTACCTCCCTTAAATTTTAAACATGGTTTACTTACATATTTTTAAATATATTTATAACAGCTGTTATAAAATTACTTTTTGCAAAGTTCAGGATTAAGCCTTTCAGATATACTCTATGACTTCTCCCCCCACCACCCCCCCCCGAGTATGGATCACATTTTCATGTTTATTTCATGTCATAATTTCTAGTAAAAGTTAGGTATTGTAATAAATATCTACTGATTTTTTTTTCTCTTAGTGCTTATAATTGATGCTTTTGAGTGTTTATCTGCTTGTTTAGTAACCTGTCTGGCATAAATCTGTGATATCTATTCTTCTGGCAGTGTGTAACTTCTAATGTCTCCATTCAGGCTCTTTTAAATACTAGAAAATCTTTACTTTTGGATTTCTAGATGTTACCTTGTGTCAATTTGGCTTAATGGTAAGCAAATAATTGGCCAGAGGTTGGAAGCAAGCACCATGCCCCAGTAAAATCTCCACCTTTCAAAAATAGATATATGTGGGTTTGGGAACACATTCAAAATCAGTATATTTAAAACTCTTCCTCAACTCTTACTTTCAACAAGATTCTCCCAGGTCTGCTTTGCATGTGCACAAGTACTCATATTCAGACAGATATATGTATAAAGGGCCCTCTTCAATCTTTACTTCTTGAGCATGTATGCATTCTTCCAGGCTGACAAACATATGTGGGAACTTATTAAATTTATCTCCCTCTTAAAACTCTTTGCTACTCCACCGGTCTGCTTGCCATAACCATGGTCATAACTTTAAGCTAGCTACATTGGCCAACCTATACTTCTGACTTTTAGATCACTCTTGCGCATGACAACATCCATGATAGAAAGGCTTTTCTTCCCCCCAATTCTAAATCAACTCAACTTCCTCCAGAAACAAATATGCTGGAATTTTATTATTGTTGTTTTTGTAGGAGTAGGATTTGTGGTTTCAATTTGTATATATTTATCTATTATATATAATATATACTGCATATATAAATATATGTATACATATAACATACCTATATATATGCATATCTATAGTAAATATAAAGAGCAAATGGGTTGTAAATAAGATAAAACTTTAACAAGGGTTAAATGTGGATGATGGATATACTGGTGATTATAATATTGTACTTTTCAACCTTGTTTTTTCATGTAAACTTAGAAAAATTATATTTAAGTTACTTAGATTTTAACCTTATTCTTGTTTGGATGAGGAATAGAGAATAATTGGCTATTGGGTGAATAATAATAGTAAGTTTCTGTTTTGGTAGGCAACTCTGGTAATGGCACTTTATTATATTTACAAATTACGAACAATGACTTAAATTATTGTTCAGAGCTTTTGCAGTTTATTAGCTACTTTGAGGAAAAAAGAAAAGAAAATCCTACTTCTAGTAAATTTAATGAGAGGTTCATATATAGTGACAGCATGGCATTTCAAAAACTACTACAAAGTTATTTCTAGCCTTTCATAGAAAATAGAATATATGTATAAGCATTTTTTTTCTCTTCCTTTATTATATACTATTTAAAATATATTAGCAGTATCATTTAGAGTTCCTTGGATCAGAAAAATTTCTCCTATAATTTAACCTCAACACTGAATCAAAATCCTTTCTAAGGTTTTTAATTTTTATTTTATAGCAGTGAACACACGTGACATGAGAACTGTGCTCTTAACAGATTTTTAAGTGTGACAAACAGTATTGCTAACAATAGACACAGTGTTTTAGAGTATATCTTTAGAACAATATTCAATTCAGTTTAGTTCAGTTAATCAGTCCTGTCCAACTCTTTGCTACTCCATGGGCTGCAGCACGTCAGTCTTCCCCGTCCATTACCAACCCCCAGATCTTGCTCAACCTCATGTCCATCGAGTTGGTGATGCCATCCGACCATCTTATTCTCTGTCGTCCCTTTTTCTTCCTCCCTTCAATCTTTCCCAGCATTGGTGTCTTTTCAAATGACCAGTTCTTTGCATCAAGTGGCCAAAGTATTGGAGTTTCAGCTTCAGCATCAGTCCTTCCAATGAATATATAGGACGTATTTTCTTTAGGATTAATGGGGTTGATCTCCTTGCATTCCAAGGGACTCTCCAGGTTCTTCTCCAACACCACAGTTCAAAAGCATCAGTTCTTTGGAGCTCAGCTTTCTTTATGATCCAGCTCTCACATCCATAGCTGACTACTAGAAAAATCATAGCTCTGACTAGATGGACCTTTGTTGGCAAACTAATGTATCTGATATTTAATAAACTGTTTAGGTTGTCATAGCTTTTCTTTCAAGGAAAAAGCATCTTTAATTTCATGGCTACAGTCACCATCTGCAGTGATTTGGGAGCCCAAGAAAATAAAGTCTTTCACTGTTTCCATTGTTTCCCCATTTATTTGCCATGAAGTGATGGGACCAGATGCCATGACCTTAGTTTTTTGAAAGTTGAGTTTTAAGTCAAAATTTTCACCTACACTTTCATCAACAGGTTCTTTATTTTTTCTTTGCTTTCTGCCATAAGGGTGGTGTCATCTGCATATCTGAGGTTATTTTTATTTCTCCCAGTAATCTTGATTCCAGCTTGTGTTTCATCCAGCCTGGCATTTCACATGATGTGCTCTGCATATAAATTAAATAAGCAGGGCGACAATATACAGCCTTGACGTACTCCTTTCCCAACTTGGAACCACTCAGTTGTTCCATGTCCAGTTCTAACTGTTGCTCCTTGACTTGCATACAGATTTCTCAGGAGGCAGGTAAGGTGATCTGGTATTCTCATAATTTTAAGAATTTTCCACATTTTGCTGAGACCCACACAGTCACAGGCTTTGGTGTAGTTAATAAAGTAGAAGTAAAGAGTGTTCCAGTTTCATTCTTTTACAAGTGGTTGACCACTTTTCCCAGCACCACTTGTTAAAGAGATTGTCTTTTCTCCATTATATATTCTTGCCTCCTTTGTCAAAGATGAGGTGTCCATAGGTGCTTGGGTTTATCTCTGGGCTTTCAATTTTCGTTCCATTGATCTATATTTCTGTCTTTGTGCCAGTACCATACTGTCTTGATGACTGTGGCTTTGTAGTACAGCCTGAAGTCAGGCAGGTTGATTCCTCCAGTTCCGTTCTTCTTTCTCAAGATTGCTGTGGCTATTTGAAGCTTTTGTATTTCCATACAAATTGTGAAATTATTTGTTCTAGCTCTGTGAAAAATACCATTGTTAGCTTGATAGGGATTGAATTTAATCTATAGATTGCTTTGGGTAGTATACTCTTTTCACTATATTGATTCTTCCAATCTATGAACATGGTATATTTCTCCATCTATTAGTGTCCTCTTTGATTTCTTTCACCAGTGTTTTATAGTTTTCTATATATAGGTCTTTAGTTTCTTTAGGTAGGTATATTCCTAAGTATTTTATTATTTTCATTGCAATGGTGAATGGGATTGTTTCCTTAATTTCTCTTTCTATTTTCTCATTATTAGTGTATAGGAATGCAAGGGATTTTTTTGTGTGTTGACAGGTCAACCACTTGTAAAAGAATGAAACTGGGACACTTTCTAACACCATACACAAAAATAAACTCAAAATGGATTAAAGATCTAAAAGTAAGACCAGAAACTATAAAACTCCTAGAGGAGAACATAGACAAAACTCTCTCCGACATACATCACAGCAGGATCCTCTATGACCCACCTTCCAGAATATTGGAAATAAAAGCAAAAATAAACAAATGGAATCTAATTAAAATTAAAAGTTTCTGCACAACAAAAGAAACTATAAGCAAGGTGAAAAGACAGCCTTCAGAATGGGAGAAAATAATAGCAAATTAAGCAACTGACAAACAACTGATCTCAAAAATATACAAGCAACTCTTGCAGCTCAATTCCAGAAAAATAAATGACCCAATCAAAAAATGGGCCAAAGAACTAAACAGACATTTCTCCAAAGAAGACATACAGATGGCTAACAAACACATAAAAAGACGCTCAACATCACTCATTATCAGAGAAATGTAAATCAAAATCACAATGAGGTACCATTTCACACCAGTCAGAATGGCTGCGATCCAAAAGTCTACAAGTAATAAATGCTGGAGAGGGTGTGGAGAAAAGGGAACCCTCTTACACTGTTGGTGGGAATGCAAACTAGTACAGCCACTATGGAGAACAGTGTGGAGATTCCTTAAAAAACTGGAAATAGAACTGCCATAAGACCCAGCAATCCCATTGCTGGGCATATACACCAAGGAAACCAGATTTGAAAGAGACACGTGTACCCCAATGTTCATCGCAGCACTGTTTATAATAGCCAGGGCATAGAAGAAACCTAGATGTCCATCAGCAGATGAATGGATAAGAAAGCCATGGTACATATACACAATGGAGTATTACTCAGCCTTTAAAAAGAATGCATTTGAATCAGTTCTAATGAGGTGGTTGAAACTGGAGCCAATTATACAGTGTGAAGTAAGCCAGAAAGAAAAACACCAATACAGTATACTAACGCATATATATGGAATTTAGAAAGATGGTAATGATAACCCAGTATGTGAGACAGCAAAAGAGACTCCTATGTATAGAACAGTCTTTTGGACTCTGTGGGAGAGGGGGTGGGGATGATTTGGGAGAATGGCATTGAAACGTATAATATCATATAAGAAACGAATCACCAGTCCAGGTTTGATGCAGGATGCAGGATGCTTGGGGCTGGTGCACTGGGATGACCCAGAGGGATGGTATGGGGAGGGAGGTGGGAGGGGAGTTCAGGATGGGGAACATCCGTCATGGATTCATGTTCATGTATGGCAAAACCAATACAATATTGTAAAGTAATTAGCCTCTAATTAAAATAAATAAATTAAAAAAAATAAAGTAGAAGTAGATTTTTTTTGGAGGGGGGGAACGCTCTTGCTTTTTTGATGATCCAGAGAATGTTGGAAATTTGATCTCTGGTTCCTCTGTCTTTTATAAATCTTGCTTGCATATCTGGAATTTCATAGTTCACATCCTATTGAAGCCTGGCTTGGAAAATTTTGAGCATTACTTTACTAGTGTGTAAGATGAGTGCAATTGTGAGGTAGTTTGAACATTCTTTGGCATTGTGTTTCTTTGGGATTGGAATAGAAACTGACCTTTTCCAGTCCTGTGGCCACTGCTGGGATTTCCAAATTTGCTGGTATATTGAGTGAAGCACTTTCAAAACCTTCTCTTTTAGGATTTGAAATAACTCAGCTGGAATTCCCATCACCTCCACTAGCTTTGTTTCTTAGTGATGCTTCCTAAGGCCTATTTTACTGCATGTTCCAGGAAGTCTGGCTCTAGGTGAGTGGTCACCCCATTGTGGTTATCTGGGTGATGAAGATCTTTTCTGGATAATTCTACTATATATTCTTGCCACCTCTTCTCAATATCTTCTGCTTCTGTTAGGTCCATACCATTTCTGTCCTTTATTGTGCCCATCTTTGCATGAAGTTTTCCTGTTGTATCTCTGATTTTCTTTAAGACATCTCTAGTCTTTCCTTTTCTGTTGCTTTCCTTTATTTCTTTCATTTGATCACTGAAGAAGGCTTCTTATCTCTCCTTGCTATTCGTTAGAACTCTGCATTCAAATAGATATATCTTTCCTTTTCTTCTTTGCCTTTCCCTTCTCTTCTTTTCTTGGCTATTTGTAAGGCCTCTTCAGAAAACCATTTTGCCAGTTTACATTTCTTTTTCTTTGGGATGGTCTTGATCTCTGCCTCCTGTACAATGTCAAAAACTTCCATCCATAGTTTTCTGTCTATCAGATCTAATCACTTGAATCTACTTGTCACTTCCACTGTATAATCACAAGGGATTTGATGTAGGTCCCACCTGAATAGTCTAATGGTTTTCCCTATTTACTTCTATTTAAGTCCAATTTGGCGATTAGCAGTTCATGATCTGAGCCACAGTTAGCTCCCAGTCTTGTTTTTGCTGACTATATAGAGCTTTCCATCTTTGGCTGCAAAGAATATAAGCAGTCTGATTTTAGTATTGACCCTCTGGTGATGTTCATGTGTAGAGTCCTCTCTTATGTTGTGGGAAGAAGGTGTTTACTATGACCAGTGGATTCTTTTGACAAAACTCTGTTAGCCTTTTCCCTGCTTAATTTCATACTCCAAGGCCAAATTTGCCTGTTACTTTAGGTATCTCTTAACTTCCTATTTTTGCATTCCTGTCCCCATGATGAAAAGGGCATCTTTTTCAGGTGCTAGTTCTATAAGGTCTTGTAGGTCTTCATAGAATCGTTCAGCTTCAGCTTCTTCAGCATTAATGGTTGGGACATAGACTTGGATTACCATGATATTGCTTGGCTTGCCTTGGAAACGAACAGATATCATTCTGTTGTTTTTCAGACTGTACCCAACTGCTGGGTTTTGACTCTTTTGTTGACTATGATTGGGTACTCCATTTCTTCTAAGGGATTCCTGCACGCAGTGATAGATATAATGGTCATCTGAGTTAAATTTACCCATTCCAGTCCATTTTAATTCACTGATTCCTAAAATGTCATTGTTCACTCTTGCCATCTCCTGTTTGACCACTTGCAATTTACCTTGATTCCCGGACCTAACATTCCAGGTTCCTATGCAGTATTATTCTTACAGTATCGAACTTTACTTCCATCACTAGTCACATCAATAACTGTGCATTGTTTCCACTTGGTTTCATGTATTCATTCTTTCTGGAGTTATTTCTCCACTCTTCTCCAGTAGCATATTGGGCACCTACTCACCTAGGGAGTTTATCTTTCAGTATTATCTTTTTGCCATTTCATACTGTTCATGGGATTCTTAAGGCAAGAATACTGATGTGGTTTGCCATTCCCTTCTCCAATGGACCACATTTTGTCAGAACTCTCCACTTTGAGCCATCCATCTTTGGCGGCCCAGCATGGCTCATAGTTTCATTGAGTTAGACAAGGCTGTGGTCCATGTGATCAGCTTGATTAGTTTTCTGTGTGAAATTAGATTGTGGTTTTCTTTCTGCCTGCCCTCTGATGGATAAGGATAAGAGGCGTATGGAAGCTTCCTGATGGGATAGACTGACTGAGGGGGAATCTGGGTCTTGTTCTGACGGGCGGGGCCATGCTCAGTAAATCTTTAATCCAATTTTCTGTTGATGGGTGGGGCTCCCTGTTTGACCTAAAAACAAACTGTGGTGGAGGTAGTGAAGATATGGCGACCTCCTTCAAAAGGTCTCATGCACTAGATGCCACACTCAGTGCCCCGGACCCTGCAGCAGGCCACTGCTGCCATAAGCTTCCACCTGAGACTTCTGGACACTCAAAGACAAGTCTGGGTCAGTCTCTTGTGGAGTCACTGCTCCTTTTTCCCGTGTCCTGGTGCTCACAAGGTTTTGTTTGTGCCCTCCAATAGTCTGTTTCCTCAGTCCTGTGTAAGTTCTGTAATCAAATCCCATTGGCTTCTAAAGTCAAATTCACTGGGGATTATCAGTCCCTTTGCCAGATCCCCAGGTTGGGAAGTCTGCTGTGGGTCTTAGAACTTTCTTAACAGTGTAATAATTTATTTGATATAATTGTTCTGCAGTTTGTAGGTCATCTGCTCAGTGGCTCTATGATGGGGCAAATGGTGACCTCCTCCAAGAGGGCTCATGCCACAGGCTCTGTGAGACCCAGGTCTGCTGCACCCAGAGTCCCTGCCCTACAGCAGGTCACTGCTGACCTGTACCTCCACTGGAGACGTACAAACACTCAAAGTCAGGTCTGGCTCTGTCTCTGTGGGGTCTCTAGGTCCTGGTGTGCACAAGGTTTTGTTTGAGCCCTCCAAGCATCTCTGGTGGGTATGGGGTTTGATTCTAAATGCAATTTCACCCCTCCTACCATCTTCCTGGAGGGGAGGAGGTATCTTTTTTTGGTGGGATCCAACATTCTCCTATAAATGGTTGTTCAGCTGAGAGTTGCAGTTTTGGAGTTCTTGCAGGAGAACATGAGCACACGTCCTTCTACTCTTCCATCTTGCTCCCTGGAACAAAGTATTCATCTTGAATAACACACCTTTGTCCCAGCTTCCTATCCCCTAGTAACCACCATTCTACTTTCTGTTTCTATGACTTTTTCTATTTTATATACCTCTTTAAATCAAATCAAACAATATTCATACTTCTGTGACTGGATTATTTCATTTAGCATAATGTCAACAAGGTTCATCCATGTTGTTACAAACTGCAGCATTTCTTCCTTTTAAAAAGCGAATAGTGTCCCATTGTTTGTATATAGCACATTTTCTTTATCTATTCATCCATCTCTAGGCATTAAGCTTGTTTCTACATCTTTTCTGTTATAAATAGTGCTGCAACAAAATAAGAGTACCAATATCTTCTTAAGATTCTGACTTCTACTCTTTTGGAGAAATATCCAGAATTGGGATTGCTGGATCAAAAACAGTTATAAAATCATATGAAATCACAGAGGACTTTGGATAGCCAAGCAACCTTGAGAAAGAAGAACAAAACTAAAGGCCTCACACTTTTTGTTTTCAAAACATACTATAAAGCTACAGTAATTAAGTCAGTGTGGCACTGGTGGTAAAGAATCTGCTTGCCAACACAGGAGACAAAGAGATATGGGTTCCCTGGGTTGGGAAGATCTCCTGGAGAAGGAAATGGCAACCCCCTCCAGTATTCTTGCTGGAGAATCCCACAGAGAGAGAAACCTGGAAGGCTGCAGTCCATAGAGTCGCATAGAGTCAGATACACCTGAAGCGACTTAGCACATGCAGCACAGTATTGATATAAAGATAGATATACCAAAAAAAAAAAAAGGAACAGAATATTAAACCCAGAAATAAACCAATGCATTACAGTTGACTGATGTTCAACAAGGGTGTCACAAATGCTCAATGGAAAAGGAAATGTTCTTCAAAAAAGGTTCTTGGGAGAACTGAATAATCACATGAAAAGAATAAGATTCGATCCTAATCTTACTCCACTCAAAAATCAACTTGAGAATAAATATAAGACTCAAAACAGTAAAACTCTTAGATGAATATATATGGGAAAAGCTCTTTGACATTGGCTTTGCCAAACATTTTTTGGATATGATATCGAAAGCACAAATCACCAGAGGAAACTTCACCAAATGAAAAAGATTCTACATATCAAAAGAAACAAGAAAAATGAAAAGGCAAGCAATGAAATGGGAGAAGATATTTCTAATCCATATTCTGATAAAGAGTTAATGTTCAAACTACATAAGGAACTCTTACAACTCAATAGGGAAAAATAAGCAAATAATTCAATTAAAAATGAATAAGTGTCATGAATATATATCTTTAAGTTCATTAGGCCTGTTAGAATAGCCATTATCAAGGGGACAGGAGATAACAAGTGCTGGTATGGATGTGGGGAAAAGGGCATCTTTGTGCATTGTTGGTGGAAATGTAAAGTAGAGTCACTAAGGAAAATAATATGAATTTTCCTCAATAAGTATAAAATAAAGCTACAATATAATCCAGCAATCCAATATCTGGGTATATATACCCCAAAAAGAAATAACCACTCCAAGAGATATCTGTGCTGCTGTATTCATTACAGTATTGTTCACAATAGCCAAGATGTGGAAACAACCCAAGTGCCCAATTATTTCAGAATGAATAAAGAACGCATATTTTATGTATGTGAAACCCTTGAATAATGCAGGCATTGAGGGCACTCACTTCCCTGCCCAATTTAAAAATCTGTGTCTTTTAGGATGACTTTAAAGTCATCCTTCAGTACCCATAGTTATGCATCTGGAGATTCAACCAACCACAGATCTTGTGGTAGTACTGTAGTATTTATTTATTTTAGAATTCACTGATAAGTGGATCTATGCAGTTCAAATCTGTGTTGTTCAAAGTGAACCATATATGTAATTTATATTTATATAAAATGTATATTTAATGTATATAATATATGTATGTGTGTGTGCATGCACAGTTGCTGAGCTGTGTCTGACTCTTTGTGACCCCATGGACTGTAGCCTGCTAGGATCCTCTGTCCATGGGATCACCCCAGCAAGAAAACTGGAATGGGTTGCCATTTCCTCCTCCAGGGGATCTTCCCAACCCAGGGTTCAAATATGTATCCACTGCATTGGTAGGGGCACTTTTCACCACTGAGCCACCTGGGAAGTCCAGTAATGTAATATACATAGCAACATATAATGGATATTTATTATTCAACTATAAAAATAAGGAAATTCTGCATTTGTAAGCTAAATAAGTCATAGAGACTGCATTCTGAAATAACATATGATCTCACTTTTATGTGGAATCTGAAAAAAAAAAAAAAATCCAAAGATTTGAAACAAAGAGTAGTGGATAAATTTGCAGTTACAGGATAAACAATTTCTGGGGGTGTAATATATAATGTTACCAAGGAGCCTGATGGGCTACAGTACATAAGATCACAAAAAGTTGGACAAAACTGAAGCAATTGACCACACATGCTCACAGTGCAAAATGTGGACGCTATCATTAACAGTCTTCTCTTACATAGTTGGTTGTTGCTAAGACAGTAGATGTTAAATATTCTCACCACAAGTGAAAAAAAAGGTTTATTATATGAAATAATGGATATATTAACTAATATTATTGCGGTAATAATTTCCCAACATATACATGAACCATATCATCACACTGTGCTGCTTAATTTTATACATATTATATGTCAATTGTATCTCAATAAAGGTGAAAAAATAGGCTAAGAGCTTGAACAGATGTTTCTCCATGCTGCTGCTAAGTCACTTTAGTCGTGTCCAACTCTGTGTGACCCCAGAGACGGCAGCCCACCAGGCTCCCCTGTCCTTGGGATTCTCCAGGCAAGAACACTGCAGTGGGTTGCCATTTTCTTCTCCAATGCATAAAAGTGAAAGTGAAGTCGCTCAGTCGTGTCCGACTGTTAGCGACCCCATGGACTGCAGCCCACCAGGCTCCTCCGTCCATGGGATTTTCCAGGCAAGAGTACTGGAGTGGGGTGCCATTACCTTCTCCAATGTTTCTCCATAGAGGATATACAAATTGAAATAGATACATGAAAAATTTCTAAATGTCACTAATGATCAGGTCAGTGAAAAACAAACTATAATGAGATATCACCTCATACATGTATTGATGACTATTGTCAAAAAATAAAAGGCATATATATGAGTCAATATATGATATTTATTTTTGTCTTTCTGACTTCATTTGGTATCACAGTCTCTAGGTTCATCCACCTCACTACAACTGACTCAATGTTTTTTATTTTTTTATGTCCTTCATCAAATGAAAAAAATATGACTTATTTCTATTTTTTAATTTATATTTTAATTGGAGGAAAATTGCTTTGCAATGTGTTGGTTTTTGCCATACAACAAGCAAATCAATCATAATTATATTTTATATATATATATATTATATAGTATATATATCATCTCCCTCTTGAGTTTCCTTTCCCTTCCCCATCCCACTCCTCTAGGTCATCACAGAGCACCAGGCTGGGCTCCCCGTGTCATAAAGCAACTTCCCACTAGCTATCTATTTTACACAAGGTATTATGTACATGTCAATGCTGCTTTCTTAACTTGTCCTTCCCTTTCCTTCCCCCAGTGTGTCTACAAGTCCATTCTCTACATCTGCATCTCCATTCCTTCCCTGCAAATAGGTTTGTTAGTGCCATTTTCTCAACCCCGATAATCACGATGGTGTGATCACTCACCTAGAGCCAGACATCCTGGAATGTGAAGTCAAGTGGGCCTTAGAAAGCATTGCTACGAACAAAGCTAGTGGAGGTGATGGAATTCCGATTGAGCTATTTCAAATCGTGAAGGATGATGCTGTAAAAGTGCTACACTCAATATGCCAGCAAATTTGGAAAACTCAGCAGTGGCCACGGGACTAGAAAAGGTCAGTTTTCATTCCAATCCCAAAAAAAGGCAATGCCAAAAAATGCTCAAATTACTGCACAATTGCACTCATCTCACACGCTAGCAAAGTAATGCATAAAATTCTCCAAGCCAGGCTTCAGCAATATGTGAACCGTGAACTTCCACATGTTCAAGCTGGTTTTAGAAAAGGCAGAGGAACCAGAGATCAAATTGCCAACTTCCGCTGAATCATGAAAAAAGCAAAAGAGTTCCAGAAAACATCTATTTCTGCTTTCTTGACTATGCCAAAGCCTTTGACTTTGTGGGTCACAATAAACTGTGGAAAGTTCTGAAAGAGATGGGAATACCAGACCACCTGACCTGTCTCTTGAGAAACCTGTATGCAGGTCAGAAAGCAACAGTTAGAACTGGACATGGAAAAACAGACTGGTTCCAAATAGGAAAAGGAGTATGTCAAGGCTGTATATTGTCACCCTGATTATTTAACTTATATACAGAGTGCATCATGAGAAACGCTGGGCTGGAAGAAGCACAAGCCGGAATCAGGATTGCTGGGAGAAATATCAGTAACCTCAGATATGCAGATGACACCAGCCTTATGGCAGAAAGTGAAGAGGAACTAAAAAGCCTCTTGATGAAAGTGAAAGAGGAGAGTGGAAAAGTTGGCTTAAAGCTAAACATTCAGAAAACTAAGATCATGGCATCCAGCCCCAACACTTCATGGCAGATAGATGGGGAAACAGTGGAAACAGTGTCAGACTTTATTTTTTGGGGCTCCAAAATCATTGCAGATGGTGACTGCAGCTGTGAAATTAAAAGACGCTTACTCCCTGGAAGGAAAGTTATGACCAACCTAGACAGCATATTAAAAAGCAGTTATATTATTTTGCCAACAAATGTCCATCTAGTCAAGGCTATGATTTTCCCAGTGGTCATGTATGGATGCGAGAGTTGGACTATGAAGAAAGCTGAGTGCTGAAGAATTGATGCTTTTGAACTGTGGCATTGGAGAAGACTTTTGAGAGTTCCCTGGACTACAAGGAGATCCAACCAGTCTATCCTAAAGGAGATCAGTCCTGGGTGTTCATTGGAAGGACTGATGCTAAAGCTGAAACTCCAATACTTTGGCCACCTGATGTGAAGAGTTGACTCATTGGAAAAGACTCTGATGCTGGGAGGGATTGGGGGCAGGAGGAGAAGGGGACGACAGAGGATGAGATGGCTGGATGGCATCACCGACTCAAAGGACATGAGTTTGGGTAATGGACATGACATCCGGGAGTTGTTGATGGACAGGGAGGCCTGACATACTGCGATTCATGGAGTCGCAAAGAGTTGGACATGACTGAGCCACTGAAATTAACTAAACTGAACTCAGTTCACTGAGTGCCGTTTTTTAGATTCCATATATATGCGTTAATATATGATATTTGTTTTTCTCTTTCTGACTTACTTCACTCTGTATAACAGGCTCTAGATTCATTCATCTCACTACAGCTGACTCAAATTGTTCCATTTTAACTGATATTCCATTGTATATATATCCCGCATGTTCTTTATCCATTCATCTGTCAATGGACATCTAGGCTGCTTCTCCACGTGTGGTATATTCATGTGGAGAAAGTGGAACTTCAGTACACTGTTGGTGGGAATGTAAATTGGTGTTGCCACTATGGAAAGCAATATGGAAGGCCTTCAAAACGTTATAAATAGAGCTACCATATAATTCTTTTCTCCTTTTGCTGCTGATAAATACATCTTTTCTAGAGTGCACTTGCTAACATTTTAATGATTAGTAATTATTTTCTACTCCTGGATTTTTTACACTAAATTGGTCAATTTAAAAATGCCTTGGATTAATAGGGAAATTGAATGATTATTTATTATTTTACTCTCCAATTAACCATAGTAAGGACATAAGACTTTGATTTGCTGTTTTTGGACAGAGATCATATGCTATTGAATTAATCTGCACAAGAATTTAGTATCAAGAATTTTGAGCCAAACTCTCAATTTGCAAGTGAATCTTTGCAATAGTATAATATTTCCAAAATACCAACTCTTTCACTGATAAGATAGTTTCTGACTCCTCGTATGGTATGCTTCCTTCTATAATTAAAGGTGTTATCTTATGAAAATATTATTATCTAAGCTTAATTTTCATATACATTTGTGAAAAATAAGTATTAAAAATAAATGTTTACAAAGGGACTTTGATTTAATTAAAACAAATTTGAGCAAGTAATAATGTAATACTAGTAATTAAAATGTATGCTTAATGAATTTCCTATGCAACTACATAAATACTACAAAACTGTTGGTCAGATCAGAGCCAGTTGGAGAGCTTTAGGAAAATGTCTTAAAATAATTAGGATTACAATTAAAACAGAAGTATATTTGGCATGAAGGAAGTAGAGGACCTTTCAAGTAAATCAAAATAGCAGCAACTTTTCAGAGCTATTAGATTTCAAATTAAGAATGGATTTGAGAAGATGGGAAAATCATTATTTTCTAGGAATATCCACAAATGCTCACTCCTTTTCTACAATGGAAATACACACATTTCTCCTATTATATGAATAAGAGATTTAGAGATGTGCCATGCTTGGTTCAGAATATCCCTTCATTCTATAGAAGATCTGAGAAAAGACTCTATTTCATGTTGTTGGAATACAATTACAATCAGAGTTTAATGTGCAACATGGTTTCACATGGACCACAGTTGTTTTTTAACAGTATTGTTTTTGTGCTTGGATATGGTCAAAATATCAATAACCTCAGATATGCAGATGACATCACCCTTCTGGCAGAAAGTGAAGAACTAAAGAGCCTCTTGATGAAAGTGAAAGAGGAGAGTTAAAAAGTTGGCTTAAAGCTCAACATTCAGAAAACTAAGATCATGGCATCCAGTGCCATCACTTCATGAGAAATAGATGGGGGAACAGTGGCTGACTTTATTTTTCTGGGCTTCAAAATCACTGCAGATGGTGATTGCAGCCATGAAATTAAAAGACGCTTGCTCCTTAGAAGGAAACTTATGACCAACCTAGACAGCATATTAAAAAGAGAGACATTACTTTGTCAACAAAGGTTCGTCTTGTCAAGGCTATGTTTTTTCCAGTAGTCATGTATGGATGTGAGAGTTGGATTATAAAGAAAGCTGAGTGCCAAAGAACTGATGCTTTTGAATCATTGTGTTGGAGAAGACTCTTGAGAGTCCCTTGGACTACAAGGAGATCCAACTAGTCCCTCCTAAAGGAAATCAGTCCTGGGGTTTCATTGGAAGGACTGATGTTCAAGCTGAAACTCCAATACTTTGGCCACCTAATGAGAAGAGCTGACTAATTGGAAAGGACCCTGATGCTGGGAAAGATTGAGGGCAGGAGGAGAAGGGGATGATAGAGAATGACATGGTTGGATGGCATCACCAACTCGATGGACATGGGTTTGGGTGGACTCCAGGAGTTGGTGATGGACAGTGAGGCCTGGTGTGCTGTGGTCCATGGGGTTGCAAAGAGTCAGATACGACTGAGTGACTGAACTGAACTGAACTGAATGGTCCTGAAATTCAACCTGTTTCAGAATCTCCCTAAAACCTTGCTTGACACAGTTACCTTGATCTTCCACAGGGTGGCCCAGGTAATACTCCTTTACTTCCATAATATAATAAGCTCTGCCATACACTTAGGAGAAGGCAATGGCACCCCACTGCAGTACTCTTGCCTGGAAAATCCCACGGATGGAGGAGCCTGGATGGCTGCAGTCCATGGGGTCGCTGAGGGTCGGACATGACTGAACGACTTCACTTCCACTTTTCACTTTCATGCATTGGAGAAGGAAATGGCAACCCACTCCAGTGTTCTTGCCTGAAGAATCCTAGGGACAGGGGAGCCTGGTGGGCTGCCGTGTATGGGGTCGCACAGAGTCGGACATGACTGAAGTGACTTAGCAGCAGCAGCCATACACTTCAGAATATTGTATGTAAATTATAATATCTGTATCTATGCCCATCACCCCCATGTGAATTCTCACAAGAAGTGTTTGTTTATATCTGTATACCTAATGTTGACCTATAGCATTAAAATGTGTCTGACATGAATTACCCTTTCTGAAGAAGTAGTTTCATTCATCTATTCAACAACCCTTATTTTATGACTTTAATGCCAGGGACTGCTTATGAGAATAACATAATTTAACTTTGACTTCTACTATTTAGGGGCTTCCCTGGTGGCTCAGAGTGTAAAGCGTCTGCCTACAATGCAGGAGACCCGGGTTTGATCCCTGGGTCAGGAAGATCCCCTGGAGAAGGAAATGGCAACCCACTCCAGTACTCTTGCCTGGAAAATCCCATGGTCTGTGTTTTTGCTTCTGCTAATCTGTGATTTCAAAATCAGAAGACCCAAAGTAAAAACCAAACTTTGGCAAGATAATTAATTATTGAAACTTAGTTTCCTTACCTATAATATGAGGTAAGAACTCCTATGTCAAAATGTTATTTTGAGGATTAAATCACTTAACATAAAGGTAAATTAAAAAATACTAGTAAGCAGATAATCATCAGGAATTGTTATGGGCCAAACGTTTGTATCTTCCTCAGATGCATATGTTGATTGACACCCTAACACCACAACATGATGGTATTTGGAGGTGAGGCCTTTGGATATAGTTAGGTGTAGATGAATTCAGGAGGATGATCAGATCAGATCAGTCACTCAGTCGTGTCTGACTCTTTGCGACCCCATGAATCGCAGCACGCCAGGCCTCCCTGTCCATCACAAACTCCCGGAGTTCACTCAGAGTCATATCCATCGAGTCAGTGATGCCATCCAGCCATCTCATCCTCTGCCGTCCCCTTCTCCTCCTGCCCCTAATCCCTCCCAGCATCAGAGTCTTTTCCAATGAGTCAACTCTTTGCATGAGGTGGCCAAAGTACTGGAGTTTCAGCTTTAGCATCATTCCTTCCAAAGAAATCCCAGGGCTGATCTCCTTCAGAATGGACTGGTTGGATCTCCTTGCAGTCCAAGGGACTCTCAAGAGTCTTCTCCAACACCACAGTTCAAAAGCATCAATTCTTCGGCACTCAGCCTTCTTCACAGTCCAACTCTCACATTCATAGATGACTACAGGAAAAACCATAGCCTTGATTAGATGAACCTTTGTTGGCAAAGTAATATTTCTGCTTTTGAATATGCTATCTAGGTTGGTCATAACTTTCCTTCTAAGGAGTAAACGTCTTTTTAATTTCATGGCTGCAGTCACCATCTGCAATGATTTTGGAGCCCAGAAAAATAAAGTCTGACACTGTTTCCACTGTTTCCCCATCTATTTCCCATGAAGTGGTGGGACCGGATGCCATGATCTTCGTTTTCTGAATGTTGAGCTTTAAGCCAACTTTTTCACTCTCCACTTTCGCCTTCATCAAGAGGCTTGTTAGTTCCTCTTCACTTTGTGCCAGAAGGGTTGTGTCATCTGCATATCTGAGGTTATTGATATTTCTCCCTGCAATCTTGATTCCAGCTTGTGTTTCTTCCAGTCCAGCGTTTCTCATGATGTACTCTGCATATACGTTAAATAAGCAGGGTGACAATATACAGCCTTGACGTACTCCTTTTCCTATTTGGAACCAGTCTGTTGTTCCATGTCCAGTTCTAACTGTTGCTTCCTGACCTGCATCCACAGTTTATTGTGATTCACACAGTCAAAGGCTTTGGCATAGTCAATAAAACAGAAATAGATGTTTTTCTGGAGGATGAGGTCCTAATAATTGGCTAACTGCCCTTTTAAGAAGAGACCAGAAATCTAGTCCTTTCTCTCCATTCTATGAGGTCACAGTAAGAAGACAGCTTCCTGCAAGCCAAGAAGGGCGCTCATCAGGAACCAAATCAGCCTGCACTCTGATCTTGGGGATCCAGCCTCCAGAACTGGGAGAAATCAATGTCTACAGTTTAAGGCACCCAGTTTACGATATTGTTACAGAAGCCATTAACAGGTAATGTTTATCTGGCATACTACCTGTCCACTTCTGTGACACTTCTCCACATTATAAAGTGTTTATATTAAAGTATCTATTTATTGCTTTAGCTGTATTTCTTTGCTTAGTCTTGCAACACTGCTTTCATTGCTTTTGTTTTTAGTCTTTACTACCAAGAAAGGATAGATTTTTTACATATATATGTAAGAATATTTACTTCTTAATACATACAAAATTAACCATTTTAATCTCATTAAGTTGCTTTAAAATAAGGTGTCTTTCTTAGAGCATAAAGTAAATAGCAGTAATAAAATGTCCCTTAAGTGATTTTTTCTTAATTTAAAACGCAGATTTCAAAGTATCCCATTACATAATATGCAGTGGGAAAAAACAAAAACAACTGATTGACAGACAAAAACATGTATTTTATTCAGGAAAAAAAAAAATCTTCCAAAGCCTCCATTTTTTTTTTTTTTTCCATTCTGTTGTTGTGGTTGCCTAGAAACCAGGACTAGGATCATGATTTAAGGGAGTGCAGTTTTATGTCTTTTTTTCCCACTAATGCAGAAAGAAAACTGCACTAAATATCATTCAAAATTAACAGCATTTCATTAGAATTTACTGACACTTCCCTCTGGGTGGTTGTACAGGCAGACCTGCTGCTGACTATCTTTAAAACTAAGGACACAGATGTTTGTTAACTGGCCAGCAGTGGGTAGACAGTTTTCTGCCCTCTTCTAAACCAGAATAGACCCTCTTCTATTTTTCAGGCCCCCAGTCTCCGAAGTTTTGTGCCTTGCAAATCTGCAAGTTATAAACTGTTTTGCAACTTTCTTTACAACCACAGCCTTATGCGTTGGACTGTTGCAAATTATTTTTAAAACAGTGTCTCTAGTAACAAAGAAAAATGGCAAGGACTACACAGTGAAAGGTGAATATCATTCCATTTATCTTTTCCTATGTACCTGACTTCTTATCAAAGTATAACTAAAGATACACTGTTCAGAAAACTTCAAGTCCAAATGTGCTGGTTATGAAGAGCTAAACATAATAACATTGATAACAATTCTATAGAGGATGTGCTATTTGGATTCATGTGAAGGACACGTGATCTGTCATTTAGTTCTATTGTGTTCAAGTGCTTTTTCTTCCTGTTTCAGATGATGCCAGAGATTAAATTTAACCAGGCTTTAGCTCTGTCCCCAAGGAAAGAATGATTTGTGTTTGAAATGATCTGCTGGTACTGAGGCACTGGAATGGTCCAGCTCTGAATTGCTAGTTACAAAGGTGTGTTTCAAATCAAATGGGACTTGATAAAGCCATTTGACAAAGAGAGATTAGCATTAAATCCGAATGTAAACAGCTTAGGCAAAGAGTAAGACAATGGAGGGCAGAGGGAAGCTGATTAGTAATTCAGATTTTATCTTGGCTGAAAAGAGTCTGATAGCTAGAGTCCTGGCAATCTTCACCTTTTGTTGACCATCTGTACTGTGAGTTCCCCAGCAGAGAACCAGCTCATTTGGGGACAGGAGAGCAGAAGGGCATAGCTTCTCATAGGAGAGAGAAACCAAAAGCCACGCTAAACGCCATCAATTAAAAGGCATTAGTCCTGTGGGAGCTGCCCATTAAGAGTGTTGAGCACGCACAGATGCTGTTGCTGAGTGCATGACACCAGTAATTAGGTATCACAAGTAGGAGGACTTCACACACTATTTGGCAAAAACACTGAACTGTTTTTGCATAAACTTTTGCAGTAACTTTAATTGCAGTGAATTTTGCCAATGTTGGTCAAAAGAAATATCTCCATTTTATAACAGCCAGGACTGTTGCTTTCTAATTAGGTTTAAGACACATCACAAAATAGATGAGATTACCAAAAAGAAGAGTGGCGAAAAAGAGTACTGTGCTATTGTAAGTGCATTAGTTATGATAAATGTCTATCCTCAGTCCAGAAAAATTAAAGCCCAATTTATTCTTATACATTTTCATGTTCTTTGTCATTGCTGACTGATGGCTTGTCTTTTGAGTGCATCTTTAACGCTTTAAAAATAAATAAAACAGAACTTGAATCTGCATCTCAATTGCTGCAGTGCATTTTTAGCACTACTATAATATGTTCAAGAAATTTTTTTTTCATTGAAGAAACTGATTCCTTTTCTCATTTTTAGTATCTCCCTCTCAAATTCTCTTTCTCCCTCTAATATAGTGCTATTGTTGTTTTTACAAAATTCAGAGGAAAAAAGATAAAATTATTCTAATTGATACAGAATCTAGGGAATCTATAAAAATGGGTTATTGAGAATAGGCCTTCTGTGGACTAACCTCATTTTTCTGAGAAGCATCACACATACAAAAGACCCTTTTCTTTCTTCCCTGATGTCTCAGGGAAAAGGTAACGAAAGGGTAGAATCCTCATCCTATTCCTGAAATCAGGGCTCTATAAATACAAATCTGATCATCCTAAACACATGACACTCCAAACGTCTCAAGGGAGTAGGACATGTAGTATGCAGATTACCAGAAATGGCAGATTAAACAAATCATTCAGGCATCCCCGATGCTTCCTTCCTGCTTCCCACACATCTCTGTAAGAGCTCTGTACATTACCCTCATTAGAACAATCTGTACAAGCCCCTAGGTCTCTTCAGAAGAGCATCACAGTAAGGGAAGAGAAATCAATGGCAAAAGCTTCAAGAAGACAATCAGGCAGTCCCTAGGACAGTGAGGAGGCAGGAAAATAACAGCTTGTAAAGCTTGACAAGCTCGAGTCAGATGCAGCTTCAGGACTCCTGTTGCTTGGTGTCTGCATCCTGAAATAAGAACATTGCTCTTAGGGGATGGCCAGGGCACTGCTGTCTTCATTTAGGATGCATAAAGCTGCCCAAGGTAGAAGCCCAGGGTGATTTAGAGAGTACATTTCTTATAGAAATGAAAACCAGACCTTTGGGAAGACTAAATATAAAATAAAATAAAATACCTCAGAATCTGCAGGTGTATGTGCATGTAGAAGTGAGTGCATGTCTGAGTCTGTGTATTGGGACCCATTGATGAGCTGGGTGTAATCAATAATCTAGCAGCCTTGCACAGAGCTATTTAGCTACTAGTCTAGGAAAAGAAAAAGAAAGTGGACTGTACAGGCAAGAGATAAGTACAGCCAATGATTTTATTTTTTTATCTATTTTTTTTATCTATTGTTTTCCAAACTAAAATTATCTTGCTTTTAAAAATTGCATTTCAAATTTTATGCACTTTGAGTCCTTTTTCAGAAATTAAGATTCATAACTTTTCTAATATATATAGTGTATATTACTTTGCATATATATACAAACATTTCTAATATATATATAGCATGCATAAGTATATATTATTATATGTTGCATAGTATGTATTAATAGATATATTTTAAAAAACATGAAATGCAGTCTACAAATTCCTAATTCAATAATAAAAGATTGCAAATGATGTTCCGAAATTTCCTTCTGCAAGTTATGAGTACAGAACAGAAATTGAAGTGCAACCTATTTGCTTTGAGTACAAACATATTATTTAATTGACTTGGTGTTTGTATAAGATGATTAGTCTTCTCACAGGTTGAAAGAAGCTATCAGCACTAAAGAAACAAAAGTATTTCTCATCCTATGAGGCACAAGTTACTAAAACTACTCCCTCTTGGGAGGAAAGTGCTTGTCCATATGAGGTAAATTTTCTCTCCAAGGGAACCAAATAATCATAATGCTTTTCAAAGGCCAAGTAATAATTCAGAGACAAGTAAAATTTTTCCATGGCAAGTATGAGTTTAGGGTGTTGATAGATTCCCCCAAAACTTTCACACTAGAAATGTAGCAAATGGTCCAATAATTTGATATTTCTAAACAGAAATGCATTTACCCAACATGTAGCTGGTTACTAGAGATCCTAGCAGTCTTGGTGATAGGTATTTGCTGGCTCTGTAGGTGTGCACACAGAGAGGCTTACTGACAGCATTCAAAACTTTAAAACCTAATATATTAGGATATGAACTATTCAACATCATGTATACACATGCATACACACTCTGATCATTGAGTAATTGCACACATGTCATACACAGCCACTCCCTCTCAAGGGCACAGCTAAAAACTCTCCCATCATTTAGTCAGAAGTGTTGCCACTTGTCATAAAATCTTTCTTTCTTTTCTGTCATGGAGCTAACTACAGTGGATGCTGAGGTGATAATAGAAGAATATTTGTTTTTCCAGCTTCTTTCTTAGGGGTATTTATTATTGGATCAATCTCATTGTCAGGCCTTCCAAATATGATGGCACCCCACTCCAGTACTCTTGCCTGGAAAATCCCATGGACAGAGGAGCCTGGAGGGCTGCTGTCCATGGGGTCACAAAGAGTCAGACACGACTGAGCGACTTCACTTTCACTTTTCCCTTTCATGCATTGGAGAAGGAGATGGCAATCCACTCCAGTGTTCTTGCCTGGAGAATCCCAGGGACAAGGGAGCCTGGTAGGCTGCCGTCTATGGGGTCACACAGAGTCGGACATGACTGAAGTGACTTAGCAGCAGCATAAGACAGGGAGACCTGGCATGCTGCTATTCATGGGGTCGCAGAGTTGGACAAGACTGAGCGACTGAACTGACTGAACTGTTAGGGTTGATGGGCAGTTAAGTCAGTGGGCAGTGGGTACCTCAAATGGTGACTGAGTTTTCTCAGCCAGAACATTTAGTTCTGGTGTAGTCAGTGAAAAAGAAAACAGCTGAGTCTTCAGTAAAACTTAAGACATAGTCTTCCTTAAAAATTATACTTTGATTAAAATGAAAATGTTTAAAGCCAAAAAAGCCAAATATATAGGAGAGAAAATAGTCCATGTTCTCAAGTAAAGAAAATATATCAATTTATCACACACTGTTTATCCTTCTGGTTTGACTTCTTTTTTTTATAAAAGTTAGAGAATTTACAGACATTTTTCAAAGCAACCTGAGAAATTATTGCAAATTCATCTTGGGCACTGGCCCTGAATGTAAAATAAAATAAAATAAAATAAAAAAAGGAACTGTATTTAAATAAGTAGTAGCGGAGAAGGCAATGGCACCCCACTCCAGTATTCTTCCCTGGAAAATCCCATGGATGGAGGAGCCTGGCAGGCTGCAGTCCATGGGGTCGCTAAGAGTCTGGACACTACTGAGAAACTTCACTTTCACTTTTCACTTTCATGCATTGGAGAAGGAAATGGCAACCCACTCCAGTGTTCTTGCCTGGAGAATCCCAGGGACAGTGGAGCCTGGTGGGCTGCCATCTATGAGGTCGCACAGAGTCGGACACGACTGAAGTGACTTAGCAGCAGCAGCAGCCAGCAAATGCATGATTTTTATATTAAAACTTTAGAAATGATATAACATCATTATGAATTTTTATAGTTTTTCTTTCTTACTAATTAATTTCTTTATGCCTAATTTATTCATCCTTAATTATCTTCTTTTGCAGGTCCTTGTATAAGAAGATTGAAAACTTAGGAAACTTACCCTCTTTATTGGACAAATAGTTAAAATCAGAAGAAATCAATAAATTTTAGAGTATTGAAGAGATTGTGAAATTTTTCCTTAAAGCTTCTTAGCAGAACATCATGTAAATATCACATTTATAGTTTCATCCTGATATACTATGCTATACTTCCACTAATTTGGGGAATATGAGCTCACCATCAACTTCATCTTATTTTCTTATCCTCTCCAAATAGCATTTTCTTGTAATTCAAAAAATCTCTTAAAATGTTGATCGTTCAAAATGTTCTGAAATAAACTCTTTTTTGATAAAATGGCACAAATGATCATACAGAAGAATAAACTTGTAAGAATCATCAGGAAAAAAAAAGTGTAAGAGTAATGAACATGCATATATTACCAAATATTTAGAAAGTATTGCAAAGTTTTAATAATTGAGAGTGTGGTGGGACTGGTATTGTGAAACAGGTAATTATAAAACTATTGTAGGACAGTTGAAGCATTTAAATTTAACAGAGAAAATGGTAGTAACTTAATAAATGATGTAAATATGGTGGTTGTGAAAGTTGCTCAGTCATGTTCAACTCTTTGTAACCCCATGTATCGCAGCACGCCAGGCCACCCTGTCCATCACCAACTCCTGGAGTTCACTCAAACTCATGTCCATCAACTCAGTGATGCCATCCAACCATCTCATCCTCTGTTGTCCCCTTCTCCTCCTGCCCCCAATCCCCCCCAGCATCAGAGTCCTTTCCAATGCGTCAACTCTTTGCATGAGGTGGCCAAAGTACTGGAGTTTCAGCTTTAGCATCATTCCTTCTAAAGAAATCCCAGGACTGATCTCCTTCAGAACGGACTGGTTGGATCTCCTTGCAGTCCAAGGGACTCTCAAGAGTCTTCTCCAACACCACAGTTCAAAAGCATCAATTCTTCGATGCTCAGCCTTCTTCACAGTCCAACTCTCACATCCATACACGATCACTGGAAAAACCATAGCTTTGACTAGATGGAACTTTGTTGGCAAAAAAATGTCTCTACTTTTGAATATGCTGTCTAGGTTGGTCATAACTTTCCTTCCAAGGAGTAAGCGTCTTTTAATTTCATGGCGGCTATCACCATCTACAGTGATTTTGGAGCACCCCCCAAAAAAGTCTGACAGTTTTTACTGTTTCCCCAGCTATTTCTCATGAAGTGATGGGACCAGATGCCATGATCTTAGTTTTCTGAATGTTGAGCTTTAAGCCGACTTTTTCACTCTCCTCTTTCACTTTCATCAAGAGGCTCTTAAGTTCTTCAATTTCTGCCATAAGGGTGGTGTCATCTGTGTATCTGAGGTTATTGAGATTTCTCCTGCCAATCTTGATTCCAGCTTGTGCCTCTTCCAGCCCAGCGTTTCTCATGATGTACTCTGCATATAAGTTAAATAAGCAGGGTGACAATATATAGCCTTGACGTATGCCTTTTCCTATTTTGAACCAGTCTGTTGTTTCATGTCCAGTTCTAACTGTTGCTTCCTGACCTGCATACAGGTTTCTCAAGAGGCAGGTCAGGTGGTCTGGTATTCCCATCTCTTTCATAATTTTCCATAGTTCATTGTGATCCACACAGTCAAAGGCTTTGGCATAGTCAAGAAAGCAGAAATAGATGTTTCTCTGGAACTCTCTTATTTTTTCATGATTCAGTGGAAATTGGCAATTTGATCTCTGGTTCCTCTGCCTTTTCTAAGACCAGCTTGAACATCTGGAAGTTCACGGTTCACATATTGCTGAAGCCTGGCTTGGAGAACTTGAGCATTACTTTGCTAGCGTGTGAGATGAGTGCAATTGTGTGGTAGTTTGAGCATTCTTTGGCATTGCCTTTCTTTTGGATTGGAATGAAAACTGACTTTTCCAGTCCTGTGGCCACTGCTGAGTTTTTCAAATTTGCTGGCATAGTGAGTGCAGCACTTTCACAGCATCATCTTTCAGGATTTGAAATAGCTCCACTGGAATTCCATCACCTCCACTAGCTTTGTTCATAGTGATGCTTCCTAAGGACCACTTGGCTTCACATTCCAGGATGTCTGGCTCTAGGTAAGTGATCACATCATTATGATTATCTGGATCATGAAGATCTTTTTTGTATTCTTGCCATCTCTTCTTAATATCTGCTGCTTCTGTTAGGTCCATACCATTTCTGTTATTTATTGAGCCCATCTTTGCATGAAATGTTCCCTTGGTATCTCTAATTTTCTTGAAGTGATCTCTAGTCTTTCCCATTCTGTTGTTTTCCTCTATTTCTTTGCATTGATTGCTGAGGAAGGCTTTCTTATCTCTTCTTGCTATTCTTTGGATCTCTGCATTCAGATGCGTATATCTTTCCTTTGCTTTTTGCTTCTCTCCTTTTCACAGCTATTTGTAAGGCCTCCTCAGACAGCCATTTTGCTTTTTTGCATTTCTTTTTCCTAGGGATGGTCTTGATTCCTGTCTCCTGTACAATGTCACGAACCTCCATCCATAGTTCATCAGGCACTCTTATATATATATTTCCTCTTATAGAAAACCATCAAACATTTATTTTAAAATAGGTTAAGCATTGATAAACTCTTTTGGCTTTGACCTGTCTGAGAAGTTGTTTATTTTTCTTTGTGTTCTAAATAATGGTCTTGCTCAATAGAGTGTCCTAGGTTGCAGGTTTTGCCTTTCAACCCTGAATATATCATGCTACTCTCTTATGGCCTGCAGTTTCTACAAGGAAGTTAGCTAATAGCCTTATTTGAATTTCCTTATATATAACTCTATGTTTTTTTCCTGTGGCCTTAAAATTCTATCTTTATTTTCAACTTTTGCTGTTTTACTTATGATATGTGTGATATGGGTTTGTATGGATTCATCTTTTTGGGGTTCTCTGTTACTCCTACTCATCAATATCTATTTCCTTCTTCAGATGTGGGATATTTTCAGTCATAACTTTTCTCAAATATATTTCAATCCCTTATTCTCCCCTTTCTACTTCTGAGACATCTCGTATGAGAATGTTGAAACATAAGGTTATCCTAGAGATCTCTAAAACTCTTTTCACTTTTTAAATTTGTCTGTCTGCTATTCTGATTGGTTGGTTTCCATTATCTTCTAGATTACTTATGCTTTCTTGTGTATCATTTTATCTGTAATTCATTCCCTCTAGTGTGTGTTTTTTTTTTTTTTATAATTTCAGCTATTGATTCATTAATTTCTAATAAAGTCTTTTTAATATTTTCTATTTCCTTCTTAAAATGTTCATGGTGCACCTCTATTATTTGCCTTAACTCAGTTATTTTTTTTTTAATTACTGCTAATGCTTTGAATTCTTCCTCTGGTAAATTGTTTGTCTGTTTTATCATTTATTTTTCATGGCTTTTCTTTTGTTCTTTTGATTGAGAGCAATTTCTCTGCCTTTTCATTTTGCTTAACTTTCTCTGCCTGTATGAATTAGGTGAAACAGTTACCTATTGCAGTCTTGAAGGACTGCTCTTATGTGGGAGCATCTTATGTGGGAGACTGTGCATGCCCAGTGCTTTTGGTTGGAGGGCTTGATTTGATGTGGACATAAGTCACATCCTCAGGATGTGGTAGAAGCTACTATCTTGGTAAGAGGTGGGGCTGGAGATAGAGGAGCTAGAGCTGAAGCCTGAGATAACACAAAGTTCCTCTCTTCTCAGTGGCTGTCACCACCCTAATGGTGGTTGGATGTGATCCCAGGTTGTGAGCAGAAACTCTGGGACTGGGCTTAAGCTGACTCTATTCAAGTGTAAGCTTTCTCCTCCCCACACTGGGACCATTGCTCCAGAGGAGGGGAGAGCAGGATCAAGTAGATCCCTTGTGGGATCTCACCTATGTCAGCCTGCAGACAGAGGTTAATACTCTGCCTGGGCAGTACCTACAACTATTTCTCTTCTCCACTCAGGTGCAGCCTCCCTTGCAAGTCCCCCTTGCTTCTTACAGAAAACAACTGCTTCCAGCCTCTGATACCCCACCCTGTTATGGAGCCACATCACAGAGCAGGTGAACTGTCTCTGTGTATCGGGGCTGGGTGGTCAGCTGTGGTGGAGCAGCCACTGTCTGAGATTTGGGCTGCTTCTTCCCCACTGCTTCAGTCAGGGCCTGCAGTGGCCATTGCCATTCATCTCAGCTCCAAGCTGGGGCTGGGTCTCCTGTATGTCCCACAGTTGAGATTTATTTCTGGTTGCAACTCCCTAGATCCAGTGTGGTGCTGTGACATGGAGTGAGAAATGTTGGAACACTCACTTGTTACTGGCTGGGGCGTGCTGGAGCGGGTTGCAAGAAACATGGCAACTGGCAACCCTAGAGTACCCTCTACCCACCCTCCTTAGGGAGCAAGTCAGCACACACATGCTCTTCACAAGCACAGTCCAGGTTTCCCACAGCTCTCCCATTAGTTCCCATGGTCCTCCAACCAGCCAAAGGGGCTCATCCCATCTGTGTTAGTACTCAGTCTATGGCTCCCACGGCTCACTCTCCAAGGCGGGTGTCTGCACATGTATTCTCTTTTTTCCTCTGAGTCCCCTCCCTAGGGCACAGGTCCCGACTCAATCACTTCCCTTCCCATCCTACATGATTGCATAAGTATCTTCTCATAGTCTTGGTTGTACAGCAGTCATCCTGCCAGTTTCTAGCTATGTTTCAGCTATGTTCCAGCTGTTTCCATCACCCGATTCAGTGATGATTCAGTGTTTCACATGGAGATGTATTTTTGATGTACTTTTGGAAGGAAGGTGAGCTCCACGTCCACTTACTCTGCCATCTAGATAATAATACTGAATCTTTTCAAGCAATTTCAAGCTATGGAACATATCTATTCACTCAGTAGATTTGATTTACCCGTTTTGAATATGAAGATATCCAAAGATGCTGGAAATATGCCTCTGAAAGTCCACCAAATCTATTAAAAAAAGAATAGTCCATTATAGAAAAATTATATCACAGGCAATATGTTTTAAAGATTGACTTAATTGTTCTAATTATTTTAAATTATTTTTAAATACAATTTTTAAAAATTAATTGTGCTTTTTAATGAAAATTACATATTATTTATTAGAATGTCTCAAATGACAGCTCACTCATTGAAGAGAGTCAACTGCTCAGAGTTTGCAACACATATGTTATTTAATCATTTTCTCTTTAATTAATTTTGGTTATATTAATCTGTTATTTCAAATGAATGTCTGAATTCCCATTTCAAGTAAGCTTTCAAATGATAATGTATTTGTTAAATAATCTCAAGCAATTTGTAAAATTTATCTATTGATGACCCTTGTATATCCATAGTAGCTTATTAATCATGTAAACATAATAGCTACATTTAGACAAGATGAGAAACCTTGCCTTGGTTGTCTATTTTTAGCCAACACAATGACTTAATTAAATCACTCTATAGTTCATTCAATTGACTGACTTGACGTAGAACATATATGGTTGAAATAATGAACAGATAGGCTGAGGCCAAAGTAAACATTGGGGATGTTTGTGTGAATGCATGTGCCTGTATAAATGTGTGTTGAGTACATGTCTTCATATATGTGTATAGTCTGTATCAACACAACTATGCAAAAATTTACTGGAAAAGATATATGTTCCTGTATTGATTTATTTCAAGATTCTACCCTATGATTAGTCATATATTCTCTTAGTGATTCATGATATGATAAAAGATTGATATTTATTCCCGCTGCATTCAGAAATGTTATGTACTAATATAAAATGTCTTGTTACCTATCAAGGTTTGAATGTCACCTCAACCTGTTCCTGGCTGAAAGACAGTACTTAAAATCCCACTATCAGTGATTCATTATTTGAGTTAACAGCTTTCTCCTGTTAAAATAAGAACACCCTTGTGGAAGAGAAACATACTTTACAGTATCCAGCTATTAATAAAATGGATAAAAATATCTTTGATTTCTATATAATATCCAAAAGGTCAGTTTATCAATATTCTAAGCTTATAGCAAGTAATAATGGAAGACAGTGTTTATAGTTTTTGTAAGAGAGAGGCTAGAAAATCACAGAAGTGGGTGGAAAATTGACATGAATGGGGCATGGAAGTAAGAGGGTGAGATTACCTGGAGGTAATGTTTAAGGGGAACAAGGGTCAAGGTTGGTGTGTGGCAGTCAGGTGTATAGTCCAGACAGCTAGAAAAACAGGTTATAAAGCTGGAGGAGAGAATGCCAAAAGCCACAGTAGCATATTTATTTAATCTAGTGCTATCTTTGCAAGACTGCATACCATGATACTTAGGGAAGGAATAAACATAATTATTAATATTATTTATATTCTGCTACTCTCCCTGAGAAATTGGTAGATTTGCAAATGTCTTCTAGCAGGAAAACATAACCATTAGAAAAGCTAATTAAAGTCTGAGATTTTATTTGGCTTGAAACCTTCACAGGTGTCAATCTTTCTTAATTAGGAATACAGTGGAAAAAAGCATCCATATTACTCTAAGCCATTTCATGCACTGTGAAATTGCTTTTTCTTCTCAAGAAAATGTGAAGTTATTTCTTTTTCTTAACACATATTCCAGACACTTTAAATGTATATTTCCTCGAAGAGCTGCAAAATCCACAGCAGATTTCCTTGAAGTGTTTTCAGTTTTGTAAATAAGTAGACAAATAAAAAGGCAAATCTATATTTGTGTGCAAATATGTTTAAGGAAAGTTTGTATAAGTATAGATTTAATATTCATGACATATATATAGGAATCACCTATGTGAATATATTTGATATATACATGTAATGTGCACACTATTTTTTTTTCTGTTGAAATATCACTTATTTTTGTTGTTTCTCTAAGGAGCTAAGATTACTTTATGAATATCTAGTTAATCTTCAGTATTTCTTCAAGGTAAGCACCATTAATTTCATGCTTTTTATGTTAAGGAAAGAAAATCATCAAATATATAATAACAGCGCAAGCTCTTTATCGTCAGCCAAAAAAAAGGACATTTTTACACAGTGAAATACAAAGTTCACAAATAACATAATGTGATACACACATTTGTTATGTGTGTGTGTTTATATATGTAGACTGACTTTTAGCACTGAAATACGTCTGTATTTTCAAATATAAATTTGTTGACAAGGTCTTTAAAATTATTGAACATTAGAGATTAACCACATTTTTGCGATACCATTCCTATTTTCTGTTATGTACGTAACCATGTCTTGGAATTTTCTGTTCTTTGCTCTGAATCAAAGAAGAAAAGTCAAATTGGTGAATAATTCTCAGTGGGCAATGAAACTTTACAGCATGTGTCTGGAAGTTTGCAAAATTGGTCTGTAATCCAGTAAGATTATAGTTATGGACAGAAGCCAGCCGTTGGTTTTGAATTAAAGACAGTGCAAGCAGAAAAGATAACCTTAGGTCAGAAGTCTGGCAGAAGCAGGAAGAATTTCTCATGAGCCTTGTCTTCCCCAACAGCCTGTGCTCACTACTCCCTGTAGGTTCCACCTGAAACTATGTCATTCTAAGCCTTTATAACTCCATTAGGAAGAAAATCACAGTCTGGTGAGGAATTAGTGAAGAGTACATAGATTTTGTAGTGACAAACAAAAATCTGAATTTTTTACTACCACTTGCCAGTGGAGAAATACTACATAAATTATTTGGATTCTTGCCTGCAATACCAAGATGATAATATTTACTTCATATGGTCACTATGGAAATTTGATACTATAATTCACATGAAATACTTAGCACATAACAAGTTCTGAAGAGATGTTATTTTTCTCTCTGATTCCTGCAGAAGAGAAGAGGAGGAAAACCAGTTTTTCATCAAATGAACTGGACAATAGAATGTGGACGAGGGAAAATGATTAAGCAGCAGGCAAATACAAAATGAATGCTATGAGTGAATGTATGAGACTGGGTAAGTCACTTCAACTTTCGCAGTCACAATTCTCGGGTTGCATTGAAACTTTCCTCTACCACTAATCCAGTAAGTCTGGAATTTGTGAAGATAGATGGGCAAGAGAGAAGAAGGAAATGAAAGATGTTTGTTAAACTCCTTCCAAGTGAGAAACAAAGTGCTAGTTATTTTATTCACAATAATTATTGATATATTTAATAATATTTCAAGTATATTCAATGACTTGTGTAGTCACATGTCTGGAAGGTATGAGGGCTGAGATTATAAATCCAAAGCTCTCAATTTCTAAGAAGGTGGCTTTTCTTAGGGGCACGCAGCAGCTTCATCAGGAAAGATTTTCAAAATGTACCTGTCAATGCTGTACACAAAATGCTTAATTTTTCATTCTTTGAGGTGGGAAGCTTGATATAGAAAATGTATTTAAAGATGACCCCTTCTGACTCTGATACTTCAGTATTCATCCAAGACAAGCAAGCAAATATAAATGATAAAGCAAATTAGGAACATTGGGTGATGATCTGGAAGGTCAGAGGATTGAATCGGCTCAGTCCTAGTTAGTGGCTGGGAGGTAGCAAAGAATAGTGTTCTGATGAGACAACATAAAAATAAATTGATCAATATATTTTATATGCATAATCATGAGCACCAGTCTGGTATATTCCTAGTTATAAGGCCAACAACCCATAGTTTAGAAGAAACTATAAAATTTCATTTATATTTTTAATATTGATGACTTCAGTTAAGCAGAATAAAATTAAAATTAAAAAGCATTACTTTAAAATATTTAGATGGTGAATTTAAAGAGCTATACAACATTATATTCATGATAGCTTGCTTTCTCATTTTAACTTTAGTATGCAGAATCCCTGGATCAATTGACATTTGTTTATTCAATTAACAAAAATTAGAAGTCAATCAGGTAGATAAATATGAATTTGCCTGTGGATATAGACTGAAATGTGAGACCAGAAAGGTGACAAGTTTCATCCTGTGTGCAAACTTGATTAATTATTAATGGCTCTGGAGCAGTCAGTTAAAGAATAATTCTGGGACACCTTGGCCAAGCTGGAGTGCAATGATTGGTTCATAACGTCTATTCAAGGGTAAAAGTTGGTGGTTTGTTTTATTTAAAACCTCGTCTAAACTCTTCTTTTATAACTTGACTTACAAATTACTTTTATGTATGTATGTAAGTAAAGTTTTCTATGTCAAATGAAGAAAGTGATCAATACAGATATAATATCACTTGCCCTCTGCATTTTGGATGAGGCAAAGGTGTATTATGTGACCAATATCTCACATGATAATGAGGAAAGCAAATAAAGATCCTATTCAGATCTGATGAAGTATGCAAAATTAAGAGCAAAACGAACAGTAGTTAATAGAGCACTGATGCGTACGTGAAGGCCAGGAAATGATGATAACGGTGATGAAGAGTACTACCAACAATTACTGAGATATTTCTATCTGCCAGCCACTGAATTAAGAAGATTTAAATAAACTGAAAATCATTTTATTTAATAATTACAGGGACTTCTTGAGTTACTAACAAGTATGCTCATTTTTCAGGTGAAGAAATTGAGATTTTGAAAGTTTAAGTTAGTTGCCTAAGGTTCACATTATATTTAAATAACTTGTTCAAATTTGAAAACAGAGCCTGGCTCCAAATCTCGTATTTATTTAGAATTCTATTCAGATCAGAAAATTCAGTGTTCAAAAGTTTAAGTTGTCATTTAGATAAAATATTGCAGAGTTTTAGATAGGATATGGGTTCATAGTTTGGTTCTGGCATATATTAGCTTTGTCATTGTGAAGTTGGCCAACTTTTTAAGTCTCCTGACTCTTCAATAATAAGAAGGGTGCAAAAATATCCATCTTATGAGGATGTAATAAAAATTACATGAAATGAAATTGTTGAAAGCATGTAGCATAATCCCTTATATTTAATAAACACTGACAAAAGCAATACAAATTTTAGCATAATTGTACAATTGATTAGGTATAATTTGTCATAACCCAGCTAGCTTAAATCATAACCTGCCAGATGAAAGTAGTGGTGACCATAATTTTCTTTACACAGCCCTCCTTTTTAAACCCTTAATGACTTTAACTTGAATATGTAACGACCTTGAAAACTGGTCTTCAGTCTCTTGATCTCAGAATTCAATAAGACTTTTTTTTAAGTGTTCATAATTGAAAATTTCTATGAATTTTGATGAAAAACATCAGTTTTCTACTTTTTATTAAATAATAAAGATTTATTTTCAATATAATGGCTAGCATATTTATCTTGCTTATTTTTTATATCTGGTTGATTGAATCACAATTTATTTACTAAAACCTGTCCTGATTACAGATCTACTCAAAATTATATTGTGTAGAAAAATTAAGAGATATCATCATTAATACTGACCTCCCTGAAGACACAGCATAGCAAGGTGTTCCTGGCATACTGGGTCAAATGTGTCTTTGCTAGTATCTGTAATGCACAACTTCTTATGCTTATTTATGAATACTTCTTGGACTGATGTTTCTGTTGATGTCTTTGCTAGGAAATGGCATGCTATTTCGATCTGGCAACTGTTTCAGTTACTACTTATCAATAGCTGAATTACAAATTGATTCTCCAACTAACCCTAGGTAATAAAAGGGTGTCCTTATGCAGCTCCTTTAATGAAAGATTTCCAGTGAGCAATTAATAATGTGATTTTCAAGAAGATAATTGACTGTAGTCTAGCAGATGGAATTTACAATTTTTTCTGTCTTACTTATGTTTGACTTGGCCTGACATCTTGGTCAGTATTAATATAACTCCTCAGGGTTTTTTTTTTAACATATAGTAATATAATCTACATTTAATATTTTAAATGTAGGTTGTTTTTTTTTTTTTGGAAAGTGCCAGCACATAAAAAGAGTGAATGTTAGACTAAACCGTGGTGATAAAAATGGTAACAGCAACAAATGCTACCTATATAAGCAACGAACTCAACTTTGCTCTTCACTGATGTGTTTGGGTCTGTGATGTAAAATCTAGGAGTGTGTGTGTGTGTGTGTGTGTGTGTATGTGTGTGTTGGAACATTCAGAGTAGTATCATTTGGAGGTACTGAGGAGTAACTATAGTGACAGAAAGGTGCAGAGTAAGAGCTTCTTCTCAGTCTCTAAAATGTCTGCACATGTACAAACATCAGCAAAACATGGTGCAAATATATGGTTACAGCAAAAGAGCGTTAAAATAAAGACAAGGATATAAAACTTTTCATGTATTTGTTTTCATTATGTCTGCATTACTACGTAGCTGAAAGGAGAAAAGAATGAAGGTGTAGAGAAATCAGCTACTACGTATAAGACAACAGAGATATCAGCAAATCACATTAATCCTGACACGGTTACATGACTATGTCTTCTGAACCAAAACACAAATTGCATCAACAGACCCAGATTCTTCCCCTAAGCATCCTAGCCCCACAGGGGACAGAAGGATCCTAACCTTTCTCATCAAGCTTTGAGATTGAATTTTCCAAGATGTTCATGTTCCTCCAATCAGAATTTCTTTTTTCCTACTCTATGCCAAAGCACTCTTATCATATGCATATTATTGGACTTAATGTAAATGTCTTATTAAATTGTAAAATTTAAAAAGTTGCTTTTTTACAATTTTCCATGAATTTTTCACCTTTATAGGCAAATAAACTGAGGTCTTGACCTAGAATTTATTTAAAAATATCCAATGAAAGAGATTATCAAAGCCCCATTATTTATTAGAATATTCTAAATATCCTGAATTTCCAAATGGTTGATTTCCCACTTTGAGCAAAACTGTATGTCTGTTTTTACTTTTTTTTTCTTGTATTTTTCATGCAGAAATTGGTACCTTGGTCAGATATAACACAATTCTCATTTGCCTCATGACTTTATAAGATATTTGCAAAGTGAAAATTTCCCTTTAAGTTGTTAATGGGTAAATCCAAAGAAAGACAAAGCAATTTAGTAACATTGTTACAATCAGATACAAATTTGCCTCTGATTCAATCCCTTCAAGCATTCAGTTGAATCTCCATATATTACCTATATTACCTTCTAACTGCTATTTTATTTTATTTACTTATAACTCAGTTTATTCCAGAAAGAGTTTTCAATGGCATTCAATCTTGGGAATCCTAAATTATATAAACAGAAAATTTAGTTTGCCCCTGTACCTCTCTTAGACTATCTGAAAAGAAAAGGGAAAATAAGAGAGAAGCTTCTATGATGTAAAATCTATCTGTATTGCTCTTTTTCTCTCTCATAGCCCTTAAGTCACCCACTTGGAGAAGGAAATGGCAACCCACTCCAGTGTTCTTGCCTGGAGAATCCCATGGATGAAGGAGGATGGTGGGCTACAGTCCATGGGGTCACAAAGAGTCGGACATGACTGAGCAACTTCACTTTCACTTTAAGTCACCCAGCCTCCCAAACAAGGTGGTTTGCTCTCAGCAGAGACAAACATAAATATTTTTTGAGTAAGATAAAAACCTAGGAAAGCCTCTAAAACCCATGGGGATTATGATTTCTCAAGATAATGTAAGCATGATTGTCACAGATAATGTACTAAATATCTGTAACTAACTTTGGAGAACATTACTTTTTTAAATTATTAACTTTGGAGAATGGGTTGAGATGATGAGAAATACTGTAAATCAGATTATAATTTGATTTGCATAGGTAGGAAATAAAATATAGTGGTCAAAGCTGAAAAGTTAAATAATAAAGAAACAAAATATAAATATGTGATATTATTCATACTGATTAGCTAATAAATTCTTTGATGAAACAAAGAATTAAATGTATGACCATTCCTATCTTCACTAGACTTCAAGATTCATAACTCAAAGCTCCAGCAGGGCAAGGACTGTGATTACCTTGTAGAAAATCCCAGCCTTAATTGCTCATCCTACCCCAGGCGTCTATCTAGTTCTCAAGAAACATCTTGTAGGTGGATTAATCAACACATTCCTCACCCACTTTCCCTCTTTTCTCTTCTATTTATATATATTTTTCCATATTATCTAACTTCTAGGAGCTCATTTTTTAAAATCAATACCTTCCTGCTGACTGATATTGCTAAAGATGGCTGGAAATCATTAACCAATTGTGAATTGGGGTCACTACCAACTCTTAGTCTTTACCCTAAACTGGAAAGCCTTTGCAACATCCCCATTGAAATTCCTTCCCACTGAGGCTATTTCAAATTCTAGTGATCTTCCCCCAGCTCTTCAGATCCCTAATAGACTCACTATCAAAAGGTGACTTCTCCCCCTTCTTTATGGGACTTTTACACCAACATATACAAACTTCAATATCTCAACAAACATGAGCATTGTTGTTTCCATTCTATCTCAATCTATTCTATCATGATATAATTCCAAAGCAAAACAATGAAAAAGCAGAAAAACATCAACTAAACATTTTCTGACATCATTTTCCCCTTGTCGAGTTATCATTCTTTCACAGATAAGCTTCTCGAAGTAATCATTAAATTTGTTTCATTTACCTTTCCTTTACTTCCTGGCCATTGAAGTGCTCTCCTTAACCTTTCAAAGAAATTCTAGTCGAAGAGATTTTTTTGACTTAACCTTGACTTCTCTGCTATCTTTGGTTTCATTAGCAGGGGATTTTTTTTTTCCCTTGAGACACTTTTTATATTTTATTTTAGTGACTATATGCATTACAGCTTATCTTCCTATTTTCCTGATGTCACATGTTAATACATACATATATATATATAAAACATATTTATATTATGTATACATACATATATAGATATGTATGTATTATATAGGCTTCCCAGGTGGAGCTAGTTGTAAAAAACCTATTTGCCAAAGCAGGAGGCACAAGAGACTTGGGTTTGACACCTGGATCTGGAAGATCCCTTGGAGGAGGGCATAGCAACCATTTCAGTATTCTTGCCTGGAGAATCCCATGGAGAGAGGAGTCTGGTAGGCTTCAGACCATGAGGCTGCAAAGAGTCAGAAAAGACTGAAGTGACTTAGCATCACACATGCAGCATGCATGCACACATACACACACATAATTCCACTTACATTTGCATTTGATATCCCCTTATCACTCGATATACTTAGTGAAAGCCCATAGTCATGTCTTCATCTATTACTTGTGTGTTGATCATCCCAAGATCCATCTTGAACTGCAAGAAAACATTCTTTGCCCCCAAACTGATTTGCTCAGATGTCTCACATTACCTTAGCCTCAAATGTTGAAAAGCGGCTCCCCTTTGCACTCTAAACTTGCATCTTTTTGTCTCTATTTTCATTTGATAACAGTATACAAATAAGAAACCAGGGGCAGTCTTGAGTCTTCCTGGTTCCATAATTCCCTTGTCCAGCCAACAGATCACTTTGATTCTACCTACAAACTACCACTTGAGTTATGAATATAACTAGTTTTAATATTCTCACTGTTGCCACCTTAATTTCAGCCCTGACCTTGTCTTGTTTGGATTCCTGTAACAGCCTCCTGGCTGGATTCCTTCTTTCTAGTTTTACTTTCCTCTAATCCATTATTTACACTGCTGCCAGAGTGAGCTTTCTAAAATGCAAATCTAATCATGTCTTTTCCTTGCTCAAAATCTTATAATGACTCCCATAGCTTTCATGATAAAGTCCAAACTCCTTAGCATAGAAATATAAGGTATTTTACGACTCTTGAGAGATATTGGTATTTTAAGACTCTTGAGAGTTCCTTGGACTGCAAGGAGATCAAACCACTCTATCCTAAAGGAAATCAGTACTGAATATTCATTGGAAGGGCGGATGCTGAAGCTGAAACTCCAATACTTTGGCCACCTGATGTGAAGAAATGACTCATTGGAAAGGACTCTGATGCTGGGAAAGATTGAATTCAGGAGAAGGGGATGACAGAGGGTGAGATGGTTGGATGGCATCACCAACTCGATGGACATGAGTTTGCACAAGCTCTGGGAGTCAGTGATGGACAGAGAGGCCTGGTGTGCTGCAGTCCGTGGGGTCTCAGAGTCGGACACGACTGAGCGACTGAACTAAACTTTTTTCTCCCTGACTGTCTTGTATTGAACAAAGGCTGTTCACAAGAAGGGTCCCCCCTGCTCCAGCCTTTGCCTATCTATGACTTGACGGTTCCCCACCACTCAATTTCCAAGTAGTTTTCACTCATCTTTCAGAATCCAGTTTAGGGGATCCCTCATCCCAGAAGGCAAGTTGTCTTGATTCCAGTCCAGTTTAGACTAATTTCCTTCTTTCTTTTCATTGTATAATGCTTAGCAAGCTGTTGAATCATATCATATTTCTGGGACATATTTTCACTACTTGAAGACAAGATGTGAAATGTATAGAATATAGCTTATTTTTCTCTCTTGTATCCTATACATATTTCATGAAAAAATGAAAGAATGAAAAACTCCAGACAAGTCTGGTAACTACATTTACATATCTGTTAGGGAGCCAAAGGAGACATTCAAAAGAAACATTCCTAGCTCTAACAGTTACCAGTTGTGAGACTTTAGATAGTTACAGAATTTCCTGAAACTGCAGTTATTTCATAGAGATAGCCCATCATTCCTAACACATAATGGAAGCTAAAGTGAGGTAATTCAGAGGAAGCTCTTATGACTGTGCTTTAAAAAATGCTAACTCACAATCCTCACCATACAGTAGTTACATGGGCAGATATGTTTGGCCATAGTGGTTGGTATGTACAGATGGACATAGTTTTTCTGATATAAGGACAAACTTCACAAAAGTTTTACGTTCCCTATAATCAAACAGCTGCCTTGTGAAAGTAGTGCAAATGTACAGTAAGGGAGACCAAAAGTGTCACAGTGTATTAAAAATAAGAGATTTTAAATGACAGGAATTCAGTGTGATTTGAAATGTGGTATGGTTAATAGAAAAGGAAATTATGACTTAAAGGAATATCAGATCTAGAAAAAGCAATGATAGTTCAATTTACACCATGCTTATCAAATTATACCTGGAATTTTCAATCCACTCTAAATTTAAGTGAGAGGAGAGGAAAAACATGTGGATGATAAAAAATTACAAAAACCAGTGAGGTGAAAAAGGCTGAAAGGGAACTGGGAGAGTTCAGCGTGGATAGAGGAAGACCACAGGTGAAAATTACAGCTGTTTTCAGAAATTGTAATGTGATGTGTGACCTCAGGGGATGGGATTTTAGTTCTGGCTTACTGATTTATAAGCAATGTGAACTTGAATGTCTTCAATATTAAACATCCCTAAATTTAAATTTCCTCATTTGTAAAAGGGGAAAATAATAACTGTTTTTTTATGTTGTTGGGAAGGTGGAATTAGATAATATATCTAAAGTTGTTATCTTGGTGACTAGCATTTAAAGAATGGACAAAGTTTGAAAATTATTTCTAACAAGAATTTTTAAGCTTATTCTCCAATAAACTATAAAATCTCAATCAAAAGAGAGATACCGGTTTTACATAAGGTAGTATTTTCCAATTGCTAGAGGTGATAGTGCTGACTTTGTTGTTATAACTCAATAATTACTTCTTCAGGGAAGCCTTCTTTAAATATCAGTTCCCTGTGCTTTTCCTTCATAGCATATTAACTCAGTTGTTGTCTCTTATTTATGAAGCACATCTCTGCCGTTTAGGTATAATCTTCCATGAAGAAAGGATTATTCATACTTCATTTTACTATTGTTTTCCCAGAATCTTACACGTGAAGGTTTGAAACAGGGTAATTTTTAAGTAGTATTTCTTGAAACACTGAAGAAAGGGTGCCTGAGGAAATTAATACACTCATATTCCAGTAATATTTCTTGACTTAATGAATGACTGAGGTGAATGTCAAAGCTATTGTAGAGAGGATTTAAGAATTTGCGAGAGGTTAGACAAATTACTTGCTCAATTCTTTCCAACACCAAGATTCATTTAAACTTGAGTGAGCTGCTATCCTTAGAAATTTCCAATAAGACTTGCTCTACATCCATCAGAAATAATTTAGAAAAGAGTCCTTCACTGCTTAAAAGGTTGGATTAGGTGGTCTTAAGTCCCCTTCCAACACTGACATCCAGTGAATTATTTCATGATTACTTTAGCCATGAATTGAAAAAAAAAAAAAAAAAGTCTACAAAATACAGGAAGAGCTACCAACAAAGAGTAAACACATTCACAGGTTTAAATGAAGATCTGAAATCAATGTCTCTCTCTCTTTCTCAAGTGGTTTGATTAATTTTAGTTCTGAGATATAATAATTATTGTGATAGCTTTTGCTGTATAAAGACTGGCATCTTAGGAAGTTGATCATCTAAGTAAATTACCATTTCAGAAATGATAAATTAAATCTACTAAAATTTTTCATTAAGTCAGAAATAAGAGGCAGCTGAACCTGGTCACTTTCTACTTGCAGTTAATGTAGGACAAGCTCAGTAAAGTTGATGCAAACTTCTTGAGCCTTGCTACAATTCTGAAATAATCCCAGATGGGGGATGTTTTAAGTAGATGACTTTTATTCTCAAGACCTTTGGTCTCCACCTCTCCCATTCTCCCCTCATGCTTCAGGAAACTGGCATTTCTAAATAAATGACTTTATGCTGTCAAGAAAAAATCATACATGCTGATTCCCTAGTTCTTATGTTCCCTGAAGCTGAAATCTGTGCTGCATGTAAGCAGAAAAATATTTTAAAAAAGAGAGTCTGTACATATAAATTAAGTGGAAGTAAACAATTTGGCTGTCACAGAAAAGTAGCATGTATGATTACAGAGATATCCTGTGAAATCCAGGACTCACGTTCATGAGTTAGGCTGTACACTTTTCTCCAACTTGGAATTATTGACTTTTGAGGCTGGATAACTCATTGCTATGGGGGACTGCCGTGTACGTTGTAGGCTGCTCAGCAGCGTCCTCAGCCTCTTCCCATTAGATGCCAGTAGCATCTCCTTCCCTCAGTTACGACAGTCAAAGCTGTCTCTAGTCTCCCTAGATGCTCCCCAGAAGACAACGCCGCTTCCAGTTGAGAACCACTGTTTTAGAGGAATGGAAAGAATTCCCAAGTCTAGGATAGTTTCCCAGTATTAAAGCTGTAACAACATTAAGGAGTATCTCTGATATAAGCAGGGAAGTGTCCTAGGTCTAGTCTCCCACTCTGAAGCCCAGTGGTTGAAAGTAACTCCACTTAATTTCTGAAGGTAACCAGATCCAGATATCAAATTATAAAGAAACACTGAGTTTTGATAACAATTCCCTCTTCTGACACCATCCTCCCCACCAAAGGCAAAATCAGCTTGTTTGTATTTAAGTATGATATACTTTACAGTTTTAAGTCAGAACATTCATAACAATTTTTATAAAGTTATTATTTTTTCCCCATGCCAACAAGAAAATGTGAAAGTTAATAGAATACAATGGTCCAATTTCTTTCTGACTAGGGTTCTCTGGAGTATGTGTGTGGTTATGTGTGCATGTGTGTGTGTGTGTGTTTATTTAATGTAATTTTGAAAATGAAAATGGTGCCCACTAACTTCCAAGTTTTTTATTTCTAACCTATTACAACCAAGTGTTTGCTTCTGGGTTTCTCTCATGAGGTAGTGAGTGGATTAGGGGAAGATTTAATACATTCGTTGCATAGCACTTGTATTTGCTTATGTCAGATAACAAAGGAAAGTTTTCCTAAAGGTAGTTGGTAAATGTCCTGTGTCAAAAAAGCTCCACTATAAACATTCTGCAGTTTAATTTCACATGCTACTCTATTCCATATGTGCTTTATTACTCTCTCAAGGAGTTCAATACCAGACATGAATTCTCTGCAAAAGGCTAACCAGTAAGGAAAATAAAACTGACAAACAAAAGCACTGAAGCCTTAAACAATCAGAAAAAGTTTAGACCCTTCTTATTTTTAGTGAGATTTGTAAACAACTTCAGATTTTTCCATACTCAGCCTCCTTTGAAGTTTGTGTCTTCCTTACATAATTATTCTTATAAAATTCTGTTTATGTTATTCTTTTATATATCCAAGATGACCTTGACTAATACCAAAAAAAGAATGTCATTTAATGAATGTTTGTTATGCTTACTATTGGGGAAGAGAAAATCCCCAGGGGCGCATAGACCATAATCAGTATAAATTGAGCTTCCCAGGCCGCTCAATGGTAAATAATCCACTTGCCAATGCAGGAGATGCAGGTTTGATCCCTGAGTCTGAAAGATCCCCTAGAGGAGGAAATGGCAACCCACTCCAGTATTCTTTCCTGGAAGATTACACGAACAGATGAGCCTGGGGTCTATAGTCCATGTGATCGCAAAGAGACATGACTGAGCATGCATGCCCACAGTGTATATTATATACCTTGTAGGTGATTTGGTACATAAAACAGGTGATTCATATTTTACAATTACTTCTTTACAATAAAATTTATTTTGTTTTTATGGAAAAAGTGAAAGTTTTAGTTACTCAGTTGAGTCGTGTCTGACTCTTTGTGACCCCATGGACCATGTAGCCCACCAGGCTCCTCTGTCCATGGAATTCTCCAGGCAAGAATACTGGAGTGGGTAGCCATTCTCTTCTCCAGCGGATCTTCCTGACCCGGGAATTGAACCCAGGTCTCCTGCATTGCAGGTGGACTCTTTACTTTCTAAGCCACCAAGGAAGCCCTTTATAGAGAAGGACATATTCAAATTATATTTTTCTCTGTTCCATGTACCTATTTGGCAACTTGGAAGGAAAATCAGATGGCAAATCCTGCAGCACTTCTGTGTTGTGTCCTGGTGCCCCTAGCAATTGACCCTCTTGAATGTAAGAGGCAAAGCAACATATTTTGTGAATTCTTTCTTGCTCGGATTATTGGTTCAGCCTTTCTCTGCAAAGTTCAATGAGGTTCATTAGCTTATCTGAAGAGAATGGGACCAGTCCTTTCAAGACAGCTCCTCTCTGTGACTTTTCTAATTAAACCCCTTCCATCAGATGAAGAGCTGCCCTTTTTACTTGACAAACATTTGTTCTAATTTGGCCTTGCTTGATTTTTCAGTGCTTTTAAGTCCCTCTCCCCCTCTCTATACCCATCAGCATCTGTTAGTCAGAAGATCACTCTGGCTGACATTTACCCTGAATGTGCTTGCTTATTAAAATATTTCAATGTTAGACAAGCTTATCAGTTGAAAAATACAATATAGTTCCTGGACACTGGTGGAGCTCAATTTAAAGAAGGATTTTGTTGTATAGATGCATATTTCTTATTTTTTATGAGGTAAGATTAAATGTATTCACTCATACACATAAAGTCTATGGGAAGCAGAGAAATAATATATTTCATAATACAAAACTGCAACCTCTCCTTCCATTTGATCTTACGTGGAAGAGTTATAAGTTGTCTAGGTAAACATAGGAAGTAAGCCTATGATTAAAAGGAAAATAACCTAAAGCAAAAGGACAGATCTTATTTGAAACTAAAACTAAATAATCAGGATGGCATCTGACCAACCTGAAAGGAGTTGAAAACTTTAAACTGAATTAAAAGTTAAAAAAAAACATTCAAATTCCCAGCATTTTCAGCAAACCTCGAAAATACTAGCAAAAGTACCCAGATATCTGGGTGACCTCTGGCTAATTCTTCAGGAAGACTCTTCTTCATAGACAAAATGATAATATGTAGAGTTAAGTGCTTACCTAGGAGCGAGTGAACAGCTGGGGCTTTGGGTGTTCACCCTGGACTTCAGAAAGATATACTCTGTCAGTGACATGCCTTGCTACATTCAGTTTATTCTCCTATTTTCTTTAACACTACCCAGTGCTATTAGCTTGCCAGCCATGTAGTCTGTAAGTAATAGGTTGCAATAGCAGCTGAAATTGACAAGTGCTTAGCCCAGAGCATGGATTGAATGTAATTCATAGGGTTCCTGAGTTAATTTCCAATACCTATTTCATCAAGTCACACTGATAGATGGCTGCCAGCATCTTTTGGTTTTATCTGTAAATCCCTATGTCTTTTACTGCCATCATCTCATTTTTTAAATACATTCTGTCCCTTGCATTTGTTCCTCCCCATTTCCATAACTTCAAATGGAGCTTCTCTCTAGACACATCAGTCATTTAGGTTAGAGGCCCTTGCAGCTAAATGCAAGACCTTCAAATGTTATTGAAGTGTATTTTTCCATGTGGCCCTGTTTAAAGTGATGTTTCTTTAGGGACTACAGGGTGAAATATGAAGTTATCTGGGAGAGTAAATCTGAGATGTTGGACAGATGGTGAAGCATCAGTGCATCCACAGAAATGCATTTCATTTTTATACAGGGGACACTCTCAATCAATTTTGGCTTGAGAAAACAGTTGCTGGTATTGCATCAGTGATTTTCTTTTATTTTTCTTTAACAGATCAATAGTGAAGCTTAGAATTCTCTAATATATTTTAGGTAAATTCTTTAAATAAATGTGGAGCAAATATAAAATGGGAAAATTTCTTAAAGATTAAGAATTTATTGAAAATGGAACAAAGGTTACCACTGAAAGATCAAATGGAATGAGTGTTGGTAAGATGTAAAACTCTGTTACTCTATAGGATGGGAATTTTCATTTCTTACCTAAAATGTGCTGTGGGAACAACATACCTTTTCTAAAGTTCTTATTTAAACTTGGTAAAATGACTTTTTCCACTGACGTTCCAAAGCTTCCATTTACACTGCATACATTTGACAGCCCTTAAATTACCCATCTCAATCTTCTTCTATTTCCTTAAGTCCTACTCCAGCTGCCACAGTCCTCAAGGCACTGGTTACATCTAGCATTTTCAAAAGAACATTTAGAATATTAGATATTTTATCTATTGTGAAACAGCTACTTAAAATTTTTCAAATGAAAATCCAACAATATTTTGGTGTGTGCCATCCATTCATGGTCAATGTCCCAGACAATGTCTTCTGTGCTATGGTTATGATTTACCATTTAACAAATGCTTGATAGATTAAGCTAAAACTGATTTCCTCAATCAATAGAAAATATAAACAAACTTAGAAAAATACATCAAATATATATATATATATATAGTGTATGTAAAATTCAGAATCATTTGAATTATTCAAAGATCCATTCATATCACTACAATTCTGTAGTCTCCACAATTGTATGAAAAATGTCCTAAAGTGCTATTTCTATAATTTAAGAAAGACTAATTCTTTATAACTGGTTGCTCTGTACTTTGGGAATTCCAGTGAAATCTGTCTACAAGGAGAAACATTGCTTTGGTGACAGTATTGGGTACTAGAGGTGATAACTTAATGATGTAGTTGCTAGAGCACAGGTTGGTAAATTTTTTCTGTGAAAGGCCAGATAGCAAGCATTTTCATCTTTGTGGGCCATGTGGTCCCTAATCCAGCTACCCAGCTCTGCTGCTTAAAGCCCAAAAGCAGCCATAAGCAATTCGTAAACCAGTGGGCATGACTGTATTCCAATTAGACTCTTGAGAGTCCCTTGGACTGCAAGGAGATCCAACCAGTCCATTCTGAAGGAGATCAGCCCTGGGATTTCTTTGGAAGAAATGATGCTAAAGCTGAAACTCCAGTACTTTGGCCACCTCAAGTGAAGGGTTGACTCATTGGAAAAGACTCTGATGCTGCAGGGGACTGGAGGCAGGAGAAGAAGGGATGAGATGGATGAGATGGCTGGATGGCATCACTGACTCGATGGACATGAGTCTCAGTGAACTCCAGGAGTTGGTGATGGACAGGGAGGCCTGGCGTGCTGTGATTCATGGGGTCGCAAAGAGTCAGACACGACTGAGCGACTGAACTGAACTGAACTGAATATAAGTAGAGGAGTGAGTGTTATAGTCTGAGTGTTTGTGTTCCCCCAAACTTCAGTGTTGAAATCCTAATGCCTGATGTGATGGTATGAGAAAGAGGGGCCTTTGATAGGTGCTCATATGGTGAAGGTGGAGCTTTCATAATGGGATTAGGGCTCTTAAAGAAGAAATCCCACAGGGCGCCCTAGCCCCATGATGATACAGCAACCCATAGGCAGTCACAAGGAGAGGAACTTTGCCAGAATGTGAGCATGCTGGTGCTATCAGCTTGGAGTTACCAGTCTTCATAAATGTAAGAAATAGATTTCTGTTGTTTAGCCACCCAATCCATGGTATTTTGTGGTAACAGCTCACAAACTAAGATTAAGGATTTCCTACACACTGCTTTAGAATTCAGGTGGAATCACACATACTGAGATTTGAAGCTTAACTTTCTCATTTACTAGTGTAAATGAGACTTGTGTGACTTATGGAAAATTCCCTTACACTTATCAGCTTCTTCCTCTGTACTATGAAGATAAGAATAACACCCAGGATGTAGAGTTTTTAAATGAGAAAGTATCTTAATGTCTGTAATATGTTGTTAGTGGTCGTAAGTGAAAGACATTGATGCCAGATGTGGGTAGTGACCATCTACTTCGGGGACATTGAAGATCCAGGGAAGAAAGAATTGTTCAGAATGACACATGCAGAGGGAACCATTTGGATTTGCTAAGGATAGTCCTGGGAGCCAAGCAAAAAGATCTCCACAAAAGTCAGCAGCTCCTATTTACTGATTTTAGAATTCTGTAATGAGAGACCCATGGAACTCAACATTGATGTGGGAAGAATATTGCAGTACTTCACTCATTCAGAGTAATTGAGGTGGAACCCTTTCTGGATCATTGAGAAGTCTGAATTATATGATGCTTTTTATAGAAAGAGGTTTTGTTGTTTTTCAGTACATACAACAATTGGCAAAATATCCAAGAAAGTATTGCCAAGTAGACTTCCTGCTGGCATGTTTAAGTGGAAAACTGAGATTCATTTAAAATTAGCATAGCATTATGTGTGTATGAAAATGGCCCAAATAAAGTTCCTGAAATCAGTTTGTTTTCTTAGGCTAGTTAGATATTCTCCATAGTTTATTATATGACAAAAATAAACAAAAACAGGCAGTTTTTAATCTTTGTGCTTCCTCAGTGGGATTATTTTCCCTGCACATTTAACTTGTTTTGACTTGAACTAATAGCTAAAACATGTCCTTGGAATCCCAGCATTTTTCAGGCAGCTCTTGCTTATTGGCACGTGGGATTCCTTCCCATAATTCAAAATAGACTGGCAAGCCATTTTAAATGGAGACCTACTTCTTGCTAAGTGTGAGTGTTCATAATAATCACAAGCAAGTATTGTGTTAAGAGTTTAATAGAGAGTATATCTCAAACCTTATATAAATCATTATAGATAGGTGTTCTTGTCATTCCTCTTTCTAGTTTGTAATATCTTTTTATAGGCATTCAATTTTAAAGGAATTATTCTAGGTAAAATTTGACCTTCTTATGGCCCAGATTGGTGCTAGATTTTTTTCCTTCAAGCCCTTTAAAAGCTTTAAATAAATGGAGACTCCATTCAGTACATATTCATTTAGTCAATAAAATTTTGCTGAGTCACTATTGTGCCACTAGGGGCCAGGTATGGAGAATATAAGAATGGCTACATATGTTTATTTTCAGTGGGGTTTTCCTCGAAGGCATGGGCTGTGTCATTTTAAGCCTTGAGGACCTTTCTAGAGCCACTTTAACTAGAAGATTGCAATACTCCTCTAACAACTTCTGCTCAATGATCCCTACCTTCACTGTTGCTAATTTTCTCCCTGTATCCCACCAAAATGAAAATCTAGGTTGACTATTCTTGTGTGAGGATGAACTATCCTTCTAGTCATCACTACTATAGCAAATAAACCAGTTTCATTGGCATCCTAACTCTATGGTCCTTGGTTATTAGTTTTCTCCTTTCTTCTTTGGTCATTACACTTAACAATATTCTTATCATAATTTTTTGTCTCATTGTAGGCCATACTGTCTTGCATCTAATTCTATATTTCTCTTTTATGGTGGCCACTTTTCACTTATGTCTGCCTCCTGAAGTAAACAGTTTTTTTGACACAGCTTTATTTGCCAACAAAGGTCCGTCTAGTCAAGGCTATGGTTTTTCCAGTGGTCATGTATGGGTGTTGTTTTCATTCTCCTATTGCACATCCTCATGAGACAGATGCTACAGTTGCATTTTACTTTCTCTTGGTTCAAGTTTAGAGAAAGAAAGCAAACACCTCTTCAAGGTACTCCAACAAAATCCCTGGAATAGGCAGTAAAGGGGCCTCATGGAGCCATTTTGATGGTAATCTGTACGGCCAGAGTAAAAGAATGCACTGCCTACCTAAGCCTAAGCTGCCTTCCATTCAAATACTCCACTTGAAAACTGGAGCTACGTGTTGACAAACAGAGATCACAGGCTCTTAATAGCAATAAATGGGTGACTGGATACTAATGTTAGCCCACAGACAATAGACAGCCGCTAGGAGAAAACTGCAAATTCATGTATTATTTCATACCCTGATCATTAAAGATAATAACTGAGTAGCAATCATTGACAGGAGAATGCTGGATCCCACCAAAAAAAGATACCCCACCTCCAAGGGAAAAGGAGAAGCCCCATCAAGATGGTAGGAGGGTCAAAATCACATTTAGAATCAAACCCTGTACACTCCAGAGATGCTTGGAGGGCTCAAAATCTTGTGTGCATCAGGACTCACCACACAGACTGAGCCAGACCTGCCTTTGAGTGTTTGAACATCTCCTGTGGAGGTACAGGTCAGCAGTGACCTACTGGAGGGGCAGGGACTCTGGGTACAGCAGACCTGGGTCTCACACAGCCTGTGGCATGAGCCCTCTTGGAGGAGGTCACCATTTATCCCACCATAGAGCCACCAGAACTTGTACAGAACTGGGGCAAAAGAAGCTTGAAGGGCAGAAATAAAACCTTGTGTGCACCAGGACCCAGGAGAAAGGGGCAGTGACCCCACAAGAGACTGACCTAGACTTGCCTGTGAGTGTCCAGAGGTCTCGGGTGGAGGCTTGGGTCAGCGGTGGCCTGCCGCAGGGTCGGAGTACGGCAGTGCATGCACAGGACTTTAGAAGGAGGACTCAATCATCTTCATTACCTCCACCATAGTTTGGTCTCAGGTCAAACAACAGGGAGAGAACACAGCCCCACCCATCAACAGAAAATTGGATTAAAGATTTACTGAGCATGACCCCTTCCATCCAAATAAGAACCAGATTCCCCCTCAGTCAGTCTCTCCAATCAGGAAGTTTCCATATGCCTCTTATACTTACCCATCAGGGGGCAGATTGAATGAGAACCACAATCACAGAAAACTAGTCAAACTGATCACATGGACCACAGCCTTGCTAACTCAATGAAACTATGAACCATGCTGTGTAGTGCCACCCAAGACGGACAGGTCATGGTGCAGAGTTCTGATAAAATGAGGTCCACTGGAGAAGGGGCTGCAAACCACTTCGGTATTCTTGCCTTGAGAACATCATGAACAGAATGAAAAGGCAAAAAGATATGACACTGAAAGATGAACTCCCCAGGTCAGTAGATGCCCAATATGCTACTGGAGAAGAGTGAAGAAATAACTCCAGAAAGAAAAAGGAGATGGAGCCTAAGCCAAAATAATGCCCAGTTGTTGATGTGTGTTGGTGATGGAAGTAAAGTCTGATGTCGTAAAGAACAATATTGCATACAACCCTGGAATGTTAAGTCCACGAATCAAGTTAAATTGGAAGTGGTCAAAGAGGAGATGGCAAGAGTGAACATCAACATTTTAGGAATCAGTGAACTAAAATGGACTGGAATGGGTGAATTTAACTCAGATGACCATTATATCTACTACCGTGGGCGAGAATCCCTTAGAAGAAATGGAGTAGCCATCATAGTCAACAAAAGAGTTGGAAATGCAGTACTTCTGGAGGCAATCTCAAAAACAAAAGAATCGTCTCTGTTTGTTTGCAAGGCAAACCATTCAATATGAGAGAATTGAAGTCTATGCCCCAAACATTAATGCTGAGGACGCTGAAGTTGAATGGTTCTCTGAAGACCTACAAGATCTTCTAGAACTAACATGCAAAAAAAAAGAGTTGTCCTTTTCTTTAAAGGGTACTGGAATGCAAAAGTAGGAAGTCAAGAGGTACCTGGAGTAACAGGCAAATTTGGCCTTGAAGTACAAAATGAAGCAGGGCAAAAACAAACAGAGATTTGCCAAGAGAATGCACTGGTCATAGCAAACACACTCTTCCAACAACACAAGAGATGACTCTACACATGGAAACAACCAGATGGTCCATACTGAAATCAGATTGATTATATTCTTTGCAGCCAAAGATGGAGAAGCTCTATACAGTCAGCAAAAACAAGACCAGGAGATAACTGTGGCTCAGATCATGTACTCCTAATTGCCAAATTCAGACTTAAATTGAAGAAAGTAGGAAAACCACTAGATCATTCATGTACGACCCAAATCAAATCCCTTAGGATTATACTGTGGAAGTGACATGTAGATTCAAGGGATTAGATCTGATAGAGTGCCTGAAGAATTATGGATGGAGGTTCGTGACATTGAACAGGAGGCAGTGATCAAGAACATCGCCAAGAAAAAGAAACGCAAAAAGGCAAAATGTTTGTCTGAGGAAGCCTTACAAATAGCTGAGAAAAGCAGAGAAGCTGAAGGCAAAGGAATAAAGGAAAGATATACTCATTGGAATGCAGAGTTCCAAAGAATAGCAAAGAGAGATAAGAAAGCCTTCTTCAGTGATCAATGCAAAGAAATAGAGGAAAACAATAGAATGGGAAAGATGAGAGATCTCTTCAAGAAATCAGAGATACCAAAGGAACATTTCATGCAAAGATGGGTACAATAAAGGACAGATGTGGTATGGACTGAACAGAAGCAGAAGATATTAAGAGGGGCAACAATACATAGAACTATACAAAAAAAAATCTTCATAACCCAGATAACCATGACAGTGTGATCACCCACCTAGAGTCAGACATCCTGGAATGCAAAGTCAAGTGGGCATTAGGAAGCATCACTATGAACAATGCTGGTGATGGAATTCCAGTTGAACTATTTCAAATCCTGAAAGATGATGCTGTGAAAGTGCTGCACTCAATATGCCAGCAAATTTGGAAAAGTCAGCAGTGGCCACAGGACTGGAAAAGATCAGTTTTCATTCCAATCTCAAAGAAAGGCAATGCCAAAGAATGTTCTAACTACTGCACAATTGCACTCATCTCACACACTAGCAAAGTAATGCTCAAAATTCTCTAAGCCAGGCTTCAGAATGTGAACTGGACACAGGACATGAGCACAGGATGTGAACTGTGTATTTCCAGATCTTCAAGATGGATTTAGAAAAGGCAGAGGAACAAGAGATCAAATTGCCAACATCTGTTGGATCATTGAAAAAGCACGAAAGTTCCAGTAAACCATCTGCTTCTGCTTTACTGACTACACCAAAGCCTTTGACTGTGTGGATCACAACAGACTGTGGAAAATTCTTCAAGAGATGGGAATACCAGACCACCTGACCTTCCTATTGAGAAATCTGTATGCAGGACAGGAAGCAACAGTTAGAACTGGACATGGAACAACAGACTGGTTCCAAATAGGAAAAAGAGTATGTCAAGGCTGTATATTGTCACCCTGTTTATTTAACTTATATGCAGAGTACATCATGAGAAACGCTGCATTGGACGAAGCACAAGCTGGAATAAAGATTGCCGGGAGAAATATCAATAACCTCAGATACGCAGATGACACCACCCTTATGGCAGAAAGTGAAGAAGAACTAAAGAGCCTCTTGATGGAGCTGAATGAGGAGAGTTTAAAAACTGGCTTAAAGCTTGACATTCAGAAAACTAAGATAATGGCGTCCGGTCCCATCACTTCACAGCAAATAGATGAGGAAATAATGGAAACAGTAACAGACTTTATTTTTTGGGGTTCCACAAATCACTGCTGCCTATCGTGACTACAGCCATGAAATTAAAAGACGTTTGCTCATTGGAAGGTAAGCTATGACCAACCTAGACAGTGTATTGAAAAGTAAAGACATTTCTTTGCCAACAAAGGTCGGTCTAGTCAAAGCTTTGGTTTTTCCAGTAGCCATGTTGATGTGAGAGTTGGACTATAAAGAAAGCTGAGCGTTGAAGAATTGATCCTTTCTAACTGTAGTACTGGAGAAGAACCTTGAGAGTCCCTTGGACTGCAAGGAGGTCTAACTGGTCAATCGTAAAGGAAATCAGTCCTGAATATTCATTGGAAGGACTGATGCTGAAGCTGAAACTCCAAACTTTGGCCACCTGATGCGAAGAACTGACTCATTTGAAAAGACCCTGATGCTGGGAAATAGTGAAGGCAGGAGGAGAAGGGGGCGACAGAGGATGAGATGGTTGGATTGCATCACCGACTCGATGGACAAGACTTTGAGCAAGCTCTGGGAGTTGGTAATGGATGGGAAATCTTGTCATGCTGCAGTCCATGGGGTCACAAAGAGTCAGACACGACTGAGTGACTCAACTGTACTGAGGGTTTTTTTTTTTTTTAATTAATTAATTTTTATTGGAGGATAATTGTTTTACAGATTTTTTTTTTCAAACCTCAACATAAATTAGCCATAGGTATATACATATCCCTTCATTCTTAAACCTCCCTCCCATGTCTGTCCCCATCCCATCCCTCTAGGTTGATACAGACCACCTGTTTGAGTTTCTTGAACCATATAGCAAATTCCCCTTGGCTATCTATTTTACACATGGTAATGTAGCCATACACAAAGGTACATGCTAAATGGATCAAAGATCTAAATGTCAGACCATAAACTATGAACTGAACTTTAGCACATCACTTAACCTCCCTAATCCTTTGTATTTTCCTTTTGGAAATGTGATTAAACACAATTGGTGATAGCATTGTCTTAGGTAATAAAACCACATACATGAAAATACTATGTACGATGAATTTATTATTATTAGTGGCAGTAGTATCATTTATGCCAAGATGATTGAAATAATTAAATTTCAGAAATGGAAAGAAGACCCAACTAGCAGTATTTTACTGGAAGCATAAATAAGAGGTACTGGTAATTTAACACTTAGACAAGTGGTGAGGTTTAGATCTAAAGAGTTTTAGTTTGAAGGACATTGACACTATAGTATGGAGAAAGGCATAAACTCAGAGTAAAATAGATAAGAAAGTACAGGGCAAGGCCATGTGCTAAAACTTTTGGAACTTGCTTTCAGAAGATCAACACAGAATTGTGAGAGAAAGTAATCTACTAATCAGACTTTATCTTTTAAGACTCAGTGCAGGTGTCGTGCCTCTCCACTGCCTCATCTGTAGTTGGGATATGTCTTATTGTTTGCTCTGTTTTTTCCACATCTATCTATCTCTCATCTCTCGCTAATCCATTAACTTGGACTGGCATAAGAGAATACGACATTTTGGGTGGCTTAAACAACAGACATGCATCTTCTCTGTCTGGAGGCTGGAAGTGCAAGACCAAAGTGCCGTCAGTGCTGGCTTCTGGGAGGCCACCTCGATGCTATGTCCTCACATGGCCTTTCCTCTGTGTGTGTGATGAAAGAGAGGTCTTTGGTGTCCATTCCTCTTCTTATAAGGACACTGGCCCTATTAGATTTAGGCTCACACTTACAACTTCTGCTGCTGCTGCTAAGTCACATCAGTCATGTCCGACTCTGTGCGACCCCATAGACGGCAGGCCACCAGGCTCCCTTGTCCCTGGGCTTCTCCAGGCAAGAACACAACTTCATTTAACCTTAAATGCATTCTTAAAGGCTCTACCTCAAAATAGAGTCACACTGGGGTTTAAGGTTTCAATATAGGAATTTTTGTGGGGCAGGGTTAGGGGGCATGAACAATTTAGTCCATGCCACTACCTAGTATCTGTCTCTTTTCTCACTGTAGTTCTTAAAACTACTTTGTAATTGATTGCTATTCTCCTATTTTCCTTAAGTGTATTGACCTTATCTAACTCTTTTTATATTTTTAACTCATAGTATATTTCTTGGTATGCTGTGGTGTTCAATTAAAAAAAAAAAAAACTGGTTGGTTTCTTGACTTGAATTGATAATACATAAAAAGCTAACCACAAGAATTCTTTCACTTTTGTCTACTAGTGTGAGAACTGATATTGGCCTTGCTGACACACCTCACCACTCTTCTCTGTTATCAGGCTCATTCAATATCTCATTCAATAAACTTGATGGATTATAATATTTTCCCTGGGAAATCACACTCAGTCTTCCATTAGAATCTGAAAATATTGTAAAATATAACATATAATTTTGCCTCTTTCTGGCATAATTCTTCACATTTTATAGAGGTAGAAAGAAGTAAAATTATTAAAAAATATATATACAATAAATTTATTTAATAAAATTTTATGTTTCAAAAATGTCTCTCACACACATACACACACATTTTAACCTACCTAGAATTTTTCAGACAGGAATTCCAAATTAGAAGCATCAGATTCAAATAAACGAATTTCTGAAGCACTGAATGAATAGGCAATCACATTCTGGTAATCTTTTAAGCATCTGATACTTGTGAAGTGTGGTACTATGCTAATCACTTTTCACATTGTGAATTGCTCTTTTTGTTAGACAGTAAATTTAGAGACCTTTTTTTTCCCTAACCCCCCAAATAGTTTAAATTTCTTTCAAGGAAGCAATGAAATCATACTTAAAGACTTATACCGATATTTGGTTTGTCAACATTGAGTTAAGCCGCTAGATTATCTAACCCTTTAGATTTCTGTTTGAAAACTGTTAGAAGGGTATGTGCAACCCACTTTTAAACGTATGCAACCGGAATACTTTGGAGGTTAATTACATTAAAAAATCTGCAAATTGCTTGGGGTTGGAGGCTATATAAATATAGCTGTCATTCTTTTCCTAGGACCTGACCACATTCCTTTTAAAAGCAAAAGATTTTCCTCTTGTTTTCCAGAAGCATGACCTGTGTTAGCAGTCACGGTGCTTTATAGCATTGATGCAGCTGCCTACTGAACTGTTCAGAGCACCTTTCGATCTGGAAACTTTGATTACATTTTATGATCACTCTCCTAAGGTCAAAGAATTTGATTTGCATCCATCAGACAAGTAGAAAGAAAAAAAAAAAAAAAACTTTCTGAAGGATTATTACCAGCTTATCTTAGGTGAATTCTTCCAATAACATGCTTCATACACATTCAGATTTTCATTACTTTGAATGTAGATGTTTTGTGTTAATATTTTTAGAATTAACAGAAGTAAAATCATGAACTTTGTAGAACCTAGAATTAATACAGAATTTCAATGTTACATGGCTTTAGGTCTTGGAGAGCCATTGACATGTTGAAATGTTTCAGAAAGCAGAAGTACTTGTTTGATAAAACCATGTAGCCACACATCAGACAAGCATTATGTAAAGGGCATGGAGCTTGGTGGAGACAATATAATTTAGGCTGCAAATGCTGTGCTAACTTCCTCCTAGGATTTGGAGAATCAGCTCTGGAGCCATACCAGAAGCTGTCTACTAAGCCACATGTGAGAAAACTTAAAACAAATTAAGTCTTGGAGCCACTTAAATCTAATGCTCTTCACTAACTTTATTAGACCCGAATGGAGAAATATTTGCTATTTGAAGCCTACCACAGATATAATAAAAACTGGAAAGCTATGAAAGTCAAAAGGTATCAAGCCCTGCTTGCAACTTGACAAAGAAACAAACAGGAGAGGGTCAGCAGCTATTTCATGCCCTAGGAGACAGAGAAAAGATGGAATTTAATGTATGAAGGATGGCTGTTCACAAAGTTTCATTTGACTTGATGCAACTCGATGTCAAATTGTGGCAAGAGTAAAGAATGTCAGAAAAGCTGAATTTTATCAAATGGTTTATGTAGTCTCTTTACAAGGTCACCTTAAGTTTCACTACAGAATTACCAAGATTTCCTATTTTGTCAGAATACCATTACCACCTCTTGCAACATCTATAACATTTTTTTTTTCAGAAACAATTTTCTTGGGAGTATTTATGCCACAGACCTCCATATTTAATAAAGATGTCTCAGTAAACTTCAAGGTATTTCCCAACCCTTCATTTTGGTTGGCTTATTCTACAGTTAATTGGTAATCAATCTTTGTCAAGATAAGCAATTTGATCTACCTTAATGGAGTAGCAAGTTCAGTTGGGAAGTGATAAAAACTCATTTCATTTTAATATGACCTACACTGCAGGTATTGCATGGGTTAGCACAGACATTCTGTTTGTTTTTATGATACAGAGAAAGAAATGCCCAGACTTACCATAAATGTTCTGATACTACATTTACATATAAAATGTACATTAGCATGGTATATAATTACATATTAATTAAAAATCATTGGTCAAGCATTTATTGATGCCTAGAACCATGCTATAATGTGGTGAGTGTCTGGGATTTTAACAGATGAAAAGGTTATGCTTACTTGTCAATCAATTCAGAAGTCTCCATAGGAAAACAAAGGGGACGATGCTCTGGGATTGGTGATGGCCAAGACAACTTGAGAGTCTGGATAGATAGCAAAACTAGCTGCTGTGGCATACTTATAACCCCTGAAACATAACCAAACATACCCCCTTCCTCCATACTGCGACTTAATTGAGTTTGTTACAGGAATCAGTTTCTTCACGTTGCATGAGAGGAAACTGTTTAGGTGACAGTCAAGAGAATATAAATATAACCCAAGTGCAGCCTGAAAGGATAAGAAAAGAATGATAATCAGAAGACTTCTGTGACTTCTCCACTCTTCTGGTAGTTAAGGTCCTGAGCTTCCACTGAAGGGTCACCAGTTCAACGCCTGGTCTGGGAGCTAAGATCACACATGCCACATGACGCAGACAAAAAGAGAGAGAAAGAAAAGAAATATTTGCCTCGACATAGAGTTGTTCCAAAATAAAAGACGTGAGAGGCAAAAGTCATTAAGAAATGGGTTAGTGTGAAATATGCAGCTCTGCTGCTGCTGCTGCTAAGTCGCTTCAGTCATGTCTGACTCTGTGCGACCCCATAGATAGCAGCTTTGAGTGGGTATTAAATATTGAATTCTAGAGAAAATCCTATTATAACACATTGTGAGTTGAATTACTAGGGATGAAGTATCTATATAGTCAATAAACAAAGTAACTTATGGATATCATGTATGCATGTCACTTAAAGACTCCTGTTTGGTATATGTGTATGTATGTACTTCATAGCCAGGAAGAATGACTAGGTATCTAGTGATTTATGCAGTGCCAAAAATTATAGTTCATTTTTGTTTTCTTCTTATGCTCTTGGTAATCATTGTGATGCATTTAACATATTTAATGTTGAGTCCATGATCAGGAATACAATCTATACCTTATTTATTTATTTAGAAAATTTAATGCTAGTTGAATTATTAAGTGTAAATGACTCTCAGAAAGACATAGAGTCATTTGGTTATATTGGGGGGTGTGTGTGTGTGTGTGTGTATGAGAGGGAGAGAGATGGAAAGAATTTGTGTGCTGTGCTTGTGTTTGTATTCATATCATTGGAGGTTAATAGCAGGTAACAATCCCAAGTGTTTGCGTTTGTGTAATTTTAGAATATTTAGAAACAGATCAAGCAATCAAATTAAATTATCTCTGTCAGAACAACCAACATACAAGACTGTAGACTTTGCATTTTGGATTAGTTTTATTGAAACAATAGTTAGGGTCCTGAGACTTTGTACATGTTCAGCTTCATAAATTGGCTTAGCAAATCAATGGCATAAATTATTAATTTTACAATTTTTCCAGTCAACCAGTGATTCTTCATCTGTGTTTTGCTACATGCAAATCCTCAATAAATTGTTTAATTCCAGTGTAAGAGGATTCTCGTATATGCATATGATACAGGAGACTAGCTCTTTAAACTGAGTTAAATGACTTTATTTTGTTTTATTGAAATACTTTTGTAAACAACAAAACATGTTTTCCTTCTTCAAACTCACTCCAGGAAAACAATTTAGCTTTTTGACTTTTTAAATTCTGTACCTTAAAATTATTTTATATTAAATAACATGAAAGTATATATCATATCATATATAATAAATTAGAAGGTATTCCTATTATTTGATTTTCCTATTTTAATTATTATTCCTAGCTTCATCAATAACTATCCCTCCAATTTTGTATACTCACAAGAATAAACTTAGTCCTGATTCATTTTTTCCTGTATGGCTCTTTTCTTAGCAAGTCTTACCAGTATTGTGTGGAATACTTTTTCCATTTTCCTTTTGTTCTCATTATCAAAATCACTGGTTAAACTCTAACTGCAGCAGGTGTATGCATTTTCCCTATCCTTTCAGAATATTTAACACAGAGGCCTTTATAACTTTCATCCTTGTATTAAGGTTCTCTAGAGAAACAGAACCAATAGGAGATTTGTTGAGAGGAATTGGCTCATACAATAATGAAAGCTGAGATTTCTCACAAACTGGCTGTCAATAAGGTGGAGATTTAGGAAGACCAGTAATGTTAATTCAGTTCAAGGGTGGAGATGTGAGAATTGGAAGCCTGGCATGCTGCAGTCCACAAAGTCTCAAAGAATTGGACACAACTTAGCTACTGAACAAGAACAGAAAGTGGAGAGTCAGGAGGACTGGTGGTGCTAATTCAGTTCAAGTGTGAACACCTAAGAACCAGGGGAGCTGATGATTTAAGCCCCAATTTGAGGGTCAGAGAAGATAGAAAAATATGTCTCAGCTTTCCTCCTTCTGCCTTTTGTTCAATCCAGGTCCTCACTGGTAGAATGATGCCTACCCACACCCCGCGGTGTGCAATCTGCTTTATTGAATCCATCAATTGGAATTACCCTTAAAGACAATGTACAGAAACAGTGTTTAATCTGAGCATCTATCACCCACTAAAATACATAAAATTAACCATCAAAAACATATTGCTTTTTAACATTTTACCCAGGTTTATCCTTAAGTATGAATTCCAAATTTCCTCTTACGACTCCTGTTGAATAGCTTATTCATAATCCACAAATTGTAAATGATGATTTTTCCATGAAGCACTCCATGCCTTGAATGAAATTCAGTTCAATTTAGTCAGTTCAGTCACTCAGCCATATCCGACTCGTTGCGACTCCCATGAATTACAGCAAGCTGGGCCTCCCTGTCCATCACCAACTCCTGGAGTTCACTCAATCTCACGTGCATCGAGTCGGTGATGCCATCCAGCCATCTCATCCTCTGTCATTCCCTTCTCCTCCTGCCCCTAATGCCTCCCAGCATCAGAGTCTTTTCCAATGAGTCAACTCTTCACATGAGGTGGCCAAAGTACTGGAGTTTCAGCTTTAGCATCATTCCTTCCAAAGAAATCCCAGGGCTGATCTTTAGAATGGACTGGTTGGATCTCCTTGCAGTCCAAGAAACTCTCAAGAGTCTTCTCCAACACCACAGTTCAAAACCATCAATTCTTCAGCGCTCAGCTTTCTTCACAGTCCAACTCTCACATCCATACATGACCACTGGAAAAACCATAGCCTTGACTAGACAGACCTTTGTTGACAAAGTAATGTCTCTGCTTCTCAATATGCTATCTAGGTTGGTCATAAATTTCCTTCCAAGAAGTAAACATCTTTTAATTTCATGGCTGCAGTCACCATCTGCAGTGATTTTGGAGCCCCCCCAAAAAAAGTCTGACACTGTTTCCACTGTTTCCCCATCTATTTCCCAGGAAGTGATAGAACCAGATGCCATGATCTCAGTTTTCTGAATGTTGAGCTTTAGGCCAAGTTTTTCACACTCCACTTTCACTTTCATCAAAAGGCTTTTCAGTTCCTTTTCACTTTCTGCCATAAGGGTGGTGTCATCTGCATATCTGAGGTTATTGATATTTCTTTTGGCAATCTTGATTCCAGTTTGTGCTTCTTCCAGCCCAGCGTGTCTCATGATGGACTCTACATAGAAGTTAAATAAGCAGGGTGACAGTATACAGCCTTGACGTATTCCTTTTCCTATTTGGAACCAGTCTGTTGCTCCATGTCCAGTTCTAACTGTTGCTTCCTGACCTGCATATAGGTTTCTCAAGAGGCAGGTCAGGGGGTCTGGTATTCCCATCTCTTGAAGAATTTTCCACAGTTTATTGTGATCCACACAGTCAAAGGCTTTGGCATAGTCAGTAAAGCAGAAATAGATGTTTTTCTGGAACTCTTTTGCTTTTTTTGATGATCCAGCAGATGTTGGAAATTTGATCTCTGGTTCCTCTGCCTTTTCTAAATGCAGCTTGAACATCTGGAAGTTCACAGCTCATGTATTTCTGAAGCCTGGCTTGGAGAATTTTGAGCATTACTTTACTAGCATGTGAGATGAGTGCTATTGTGCAGTAATTTGAGCATTCTTTGGCATTGCCTTTCTTTTGGATTGGAATGAAAACTGACCTTTTCTAGTCCCGTGGCCACTGCTGAGTTTTCCAAAGTTGCTGGCATATTGAGTGTAGCACTTTCACAGCATCATCTTTCAGGATTTGAAATAGTTCAACTGGAATTCCATCATCTCCACTAGCTTTGTTCATAGTGATGCTTTCTAAAGCCCACTTGACTTCACATTCCAGGATGTCTGGCTCTAGATGAGTGATCACACCATTGTGATTATCTTGGTCATGAAGATCTTTTTTTGTACATTTCTTCTGTGTGTTCTTGCCTCCTCTTCTTAATATCTTCTGCTTCTGTTAGGTCCATACCATTTCTGTCCTTTATTGAGCTCACATTTGCATGAAATGTTCCCTTGGTATCTCTAATTTTCTTGAAGAGATCTCTAGTCTTTCCCATTCTGTTGTTTTACTCTATTTCTTTGCATTGATCGCTGAGGAAGGCTTTCTTATCTCTCTTTGCTATTCTTTGAAACTCTGCATTCAGATGCTTATATCTTTCCTTGTCTCCTTTGCTTTTTGCTTCTCTTCTTTTCACAGCTATTTGTAAGGCCTCCCCAGAAAGCCATTTAGCTTTTTTGCATTTCTTTTCCATGGGGATGGTCTTTATCCCTGTCTCCTGTACAGTGTCACGAACCTCATTCCATAGTTCATCAAGCACTCTATCTATCAGATCTAGGCCCTTAAATCTATTTCTCACTTCCACTGTATAATCATAAGGGATTTGATTTAGGTCATACCTGAATGGTCTAGTGGTTTCCCCTACTTTCTTCAATTTCAGTCTGAATTTGGCAATAAGGAGCTCATGATCTGAGCCACAGTCAGCTCCTGGTCTTGTTTTTGCTGACTGTATACAGCCTCTCCATCTTTGGCTGCAAAAAATATAATAAATCTGTTTTCGGTGTTGACCATCTGGTAATGTCCATGTGTAGAGTCTTCTCTTGTGTTGTTGGAAGAAGGTGTTTGCTATGAGCAGTGTGTTCACTTGACAAAACTCTATTAGCCTTTGCCATGCTTTATTCCATATTCCAAGGCCAAATTTGCCTGTTACTTCAGGTGTTTCTTGACTTCCTACTTTTGCATTCCAGTCCCCTATAATGTGAAGGATATCTTTTTTGAGTGTTCGTTCTCAAAGGTCTTGTAGGTCTTCATAGAACTGTTCAACTTCAGCTTCTTCAGCATTACTGGTTGGGGCATAGACTTGGATTACTCTGATATTGAATGGTTTGCCTTGGAAACGAACAGAGATCATTCTGTCGTTTTTGAGATGGCATCCAAGTACTGCATTTCGGACTCTTTTGTTGACCATGATGGCTACTCCATTTCTTCTAAGGGATTCCTGCCCACAGTAGTAGATATAATGGTCATCTGAGTGAAATTCACCCATTCCAGTCCATTTTAGTTTGCTGATTCCTAGAATTTTGATGTTCACTCTTGCCATCTCCTGTTTGACCACTTCCAATTTGCCTTGATTCATGGACCTAACATTCCAGGTTCCTATGCAATATTGCTCTTTACAGCATCGGACCTTGCTTCTATCACCAGTCACATCCACAACTGGGTATTGTTTTTGCTTTGGCTCCATCCCTTCATTCTTTCTGGAGTTATTTCTCCACTGATCTCCAGAAGCGTATTGGGCACCTACTGACCTGGGTAGTTCCTCTTTCAGTATCCTATCATTTTGCCTTTTCATACTGTTCATGGGGTTCTCATGGCAAGAATACTGAAGTGGTTTGCCATTCCCTTCTCCAGTGGACCACATTCTGTCAGACCTCTCCATCATGACCCACCTATCCTTGTTGGCCCCACAGGGCATGGCTTAGTTTCATTGAGTTAGATGAGGCTGTGGTTCTAGTGTGATTAGATTGACTAGTTTTCTGTGAGTATGGTTTCAGTGTATCTGCCCTCTGATGCCCTCTTGCAACACCTACCGTCTTACTTGGGTTTCTTACCTTGGACATGGGGTATCTCTTCACGGCTGCTCCAGCAAAGCGCAGCTGCTGCTCCTTAACTTGGATGAGGGGTATCTCCTCACTGCCACCCCTCCTGACCTTGAACGTGGAGTAGCTCCTCTAGGCCCTCCTGCGCCCGTGCAGCCACCACTCCTTGGACGTGGAGCAGCTCCTCTCTGCCACCGCCCCTGGCCTCGGGCATGGGGTAGCTCCTCCAGGCTGCTGCCCCTGGCTTTGGGTGGGGGCAGCTGCTTCTGCGCTGTGGCAGCCTGGCACTCTCGGCCAACTACCCCTCGGACGCGGGGTAGTTCCTCCCAGCTGCCACCCCTGACCTCCTCTTTGGGGTAACTCCTCTTGGCCGCCGTCCCTCGGGCACGGGGTCTCAATTAGGTGTTACCAATTCTGTCTGTGTAAATATATATATGTATGTGTGTGTGTGTGTGTGTGTGTGTACTGTTCACAGATGACATGATACTATGCAGAGAAAATTCTAAAAAGAAACACAAAAATATATATATTAGAGTTCATCAATGAATTTGGGGTAAAGTTGCAGGATACAAAATTACTGTACAGAAATCTGCTGTGCTTCTATAAACTACCAGAAAGAGATATTAGGAAAGCATTCTCATTCACAGTCTCACTAAAATAATAAAATATGTGGAGATAACTCTGATTAAGGATGTAAAAGACCTATGTTCAAAAAATTATAAGATACTGATGAAAGAAATTGAAGATGGCACAAGCAGATGAAAAGATATATGGTGTTCATAAATTGAAATGATTAATATCGTTAAATTGACCAGATTTACAGACTCAGCACAATCTTTAGCAAATTAACAGTGGCATTTTTTTCACAGAACTGGAGCAATGATTCTCAAATTTGTCTGAAAACATAAAAGAACTCAAAAGGCCAAAATGATTTTGGGAAAGAAGAAAAAGATTGATGGTATAATGTTCCCTGATTTCAAACTCTACTACAATGCTAGAGTAATCAAAACAATACACTTCTGGAACCAACACAGACACATAGATTAATAGAATTAAATAGGGAGTGTAGAAATAAACCTAAACTTATAGAGGTAATTAATCTCTGACAAAAGAGGCAAAAATATATCTTTGGATCCATCTAGTACTCTTGCCTAGAAGATCCCATGGATGGAGGAGCCTGGTGCAGGTTACTGTCCATGGGGTCGCAAAGAGTCAGACACGACTGAGCGATTTCACTTCACTTCAGTGGAAACTATGTTTTTTCCAGTAGACATGCATGGATGTGAGAGTTGGACTATAAAGAAAGCTGAGCACCAAAGAATTGATGCTTTTGAACTGTGGTGCTGGAGAAGATTCGTGAGAGTCCCTTGGACTGCAAGGAGATCCAACCAGTCCATCATAAAGGAAATCAGTCCTGAATATCCACTAGGGCTGAGGCTGAAGCTGAAACTTCAATCCTTTGGCCACCTGCTGCGAAGAACTGACTCAATGGAAAAGACCATGATGCTGGGAAAGATTGAATGCAGGAGGATAAGGGGATGACAGAGGATGAGATGGTTGGATGGCATCACTGACTTGATGGACATGAATTTGAGCAAGCTCTGCCAGTTGGTGAAGGACAGGGAAGCCTGGCGTGCTGCAGTCCATGGGGTCACAAAGAATCAGACATGACTAAGTGACTGAACTGACTGACTGAACCTCTTCAATAAATAGCATTCAGAAAACTAGATAACTACATGCAAAAGAATCTGACTGAACTATTTTCTCATACCATATATACAAATAAACCCAAAATGGATTACTTAAATGTAAGTTTTGAAATCATGAAACTTCTGGAAGAAAGTGTACACTTTATGCCCTTTGACATTGATTTTTGCAATATTTTTTTGATATGTCTCCTTATGAAAGGGAAAAAAACAAAAATAAACAAATGAAATATAGCAACTTTAAAAAGATTTGCACATTGAGAGAAACTATCAACAAAACAAACTATACTTACTGAATGGGAGAAGATATTTGCAAATGAAATATCTGATAAGGGGCTAATATCCAAAATACACAAAAACTCATACAGTTCAACATCAAAGAAATAAACAGTTTGATTACAGAATGGAAAGAATACTTGAATAGGCATTTATCCAATGAAGACATTTAGATGGCCAGCAGACACAGGAAAAGATACTCAATGTTGCTAATCCTCAGAGAAATGCAAATTCCAACCACAAAGAGACGTCACCTCACGCCTGTCAAAGTGGCTATTATAAAAAAGACCACAAATAACAAATGTTGGTGACAACGTGGTGAAAAAAGATGTGCTGTTGGTTATAATATAAATTGATACAATCACAATGGAAAGCAATATCTAGCTTCCTCAAAATACTAAAAATAGATCAAATGAGCAACTCCAGTCCTGGGTATATATCTAAAGAAAACATAAACACTAATTCAAAAAGATATATGCATCTCAATGTTTAGTGCAGGATTAAATACAATAACTAAGTTACACACTACATATTTTTCATCCACTCACATGTTGATGGATGCTTAGATTGCTTCCATATCTGAACTATTATAAATAATGCTGCAGAAATATATATACATACATGTTTGTGTATATATGTATATACATTATATATATATATCTATATATATATAGATAGATATATACACACACACACACACACACACACAATCACTGCAGATGGTGACTGCAGCCATGAAATTAAAAGACGCTTACTCTTTGGAAGGAAAGTTATGACCAACCTAGATAGCATATTGAAAAGCAGAGACATTACTTTGCCAACAAAGCTCTGTCTAGTCAAGGCTATGGTTTATCCAGTGGTCATGTATGGATGCGAGAGTTGGACTGTGAAGAAAGCTGAGCTCCAAAGAATTGAAGTTTTGGAAATGTGGTGTTGGAGAAGACTCCTGAGAGTCCCTTGGACTGCAAGGAGATCCAACCAGTCCGTTCTAAAGGAGATCAGCCCTGGGATTTCTTTGGAAGGAATAATTCTATAGCTGAAACTCCAGTACTTTGGCCACCTCATGCAAAGAGTTGACTCATTGGAAAAGACTTTGATGCTGGGAGGGATTGGGGGCAAGAGGAGAAGGGGATGACAGAGGATGAGATGGCTGGATGGCCTCATCGATTCGATGGATGTGAGTTTGAGTGAACTCCGGGAGATGGTGATGGACAGGGAGGCCTGGCGTGCTGCAGTTCATGGGGTCACAAAGAGTCGGACATGATTGAGCAACTGAGCTGAACTGAACTTATGTGTGTGTGTATATATACACACAGTTTTCCCTGTTGGCTCAGTCAGTAAAGAATCTGAAGTGAAGTGAAAGTTGCTCAGTTGTGACCCCATGGACTATACAGTCCATGGAAATCTCTCGGCCAGAATACTGGAGTGGGTAGCCATTCAGTTCTCCAGGGAATCTTCCCAACCCAGGGATCGAACCTAGGTCTCCTGTATTACAGGTGAACTCTTTACTGTCTGAGCCACCAGGAAAGCCCAAAGACTCTGCCTGCAATGCAGGGGACCAGTATTTTTGCCTGGAATATTCCATAGACAGAGTAGCTTGGAGGGCTAAAGTCCATGGGATCACAATAGTCAGATACAGCTTAGTGACTAAACCACCACAAGTACATATATATACACACACAATGGAATGTTACTCAGTCACAAAAAAGAAATTTTAACTGTGTGACAACATAGATGGACTTAGAGCATATTTTGTTAAGTGAGCTAAGTCAGAGAAAGGCAAATAATGTATGATTTCACTTGCATGTGGACTCTAAAAACAAAACAAATGAATATAACTAATCAGAAATAAAGCCACAGATACAGAGAAAGACAGAGGGGAAGGGAATGAAGGGAGGCAATGTATATTTGAAGAAGATTAAAAGGCATAACATTTCAGTTACAAAAGGAATGAATCATAGATATGAAATGTACACTATGGGGAATATAGTCAAGGATTATATAATATCTTAGTATGACCAAAAAAAAAAAAATTAGTTTCCTTACTGCTTTGTAGTTTTTATTCTCATGAGGGAAGCTATTTAGATAATAATTATTGACAATAAGTAATATATAAATTAAAAAAAATAAGGCTCTGATAAATACTATAAGAGAAATACTTAAGCTATTGTGTAAATATAAATCTCCTACAGACTAGGTAGGGAAGCCCCCCTGAGACATTGAACTTGAGCTGATATTTGCAAAGTTCAAGAGTCAGTCACTCAGAGGTCCTTAAAACGTGATTCTAGGAAGGGAACATGGCAAGGGAAAAGATCCTGAGGTGGGGACAATTTTGAGACTTAGAAGACCTGCATGTTATGGGATTATAGCAAAAATGGATAAGAAAGCATCACATAGAATCAGAAAAAGAAGAGTTCAGTTGTGTAGGCTCTTCTAGGCCCTGGGACAAAGTTTGGATTTTATTCTAGTGCAACAATAAATGGAGTAATAGGTTGATGTGCATTTCCCAAAGATCATGCTATTTGTTTCTGTATAGAAACAGGTATACCACGTAGACTTCTACTTCATTCCTCTAAGCAATAACAAAGCTAGCACCATGCAAATTGTGTCACCTCACATTTTCTATATAAAAGGACAGAAGAAACAAGAGAAAGGAGGGAGGTCAGAAAGAGAAGCTTTTTCTAAAATAGAGTAAGTATGCACACTTTTAAATCGTTTTATAATCTTTTGTAAAGGATAAACATCAATTTTAAAGAAAGAAATAGCATCAGTATTGCTAATATTCATCACTATATTTTAATCACTTATTGTACTAAGTCTCTTCAGTTGTGTCCGACTCTTTGCAATCCTATGGACTGTAACCTGCCAGGCTTCTCTGTCCATTGGATTCTCCAGGCAAGAATACTGGAGTGGGCTGCCATGCCTTTCTCCAGGAGATCTTCCTGACCCAGGGATTGAATTTGCATCTCTTATGCCTCCTGCATGGGCAGGCAGATTCTTTACCACTAGCGCCACCTGGGAAGCCAACAGGTTTTATTCTGAATCAAGAATAAAGCAGGCTTTGGGTAAGGAAGTACTCACTGGACTTCCTAGAACAACATCTGGTTGGCATATGCTATCATCTCACCATAAAAATCTAGTACTGCAGTGTTCATAACAGCCTTAGATGTTGTGATAATATTAATAGTTTCTTTTCTAAGATCAAGGTTCTGTATTCCAGGGTCTACTCTCATCCTCCTTGAGTAATCGTGGTTGCCAAGAAGTCAAGAGGTTGAAATGTGGTCTCAGTGGTAGATAAGCTGAAGACTGCACAGCCCACCTGTTCAGTGGTCCATGTAACCCTCAGAGCAGCTGAGTGATTTACCTGCACTCTACCTAAGGACTCATTTTCTCAGTTTAAAAATTATTTTGCAAGACATAATTAATATATCTATGATTTCTTAACTATTTTCTGTGTGCCAGGTAATGTGCTAATTATTTCTATAATATTATCTTAATTTTCAAAATAATCCTATGATATGGGTATTACTAACACAATTTAAAACATTAAAGGAAGAAAGAAATCAAATTTTCACCCAAAGTGATAGTTTGCAAATATTATAATGATTAAAATCCAGATCATGTTGGTAAGCAAAGATCTCTTGACCCCAAAGATCATCCTCTACAGTAATATATTATCCTTTTATGATAGCTAAAACACTTTATTTCAAATAATTGCAATAGATGATTTGGGAGATATATATATATATATATATATATATGTGTGTGTGTGTGTGTGTGCATCATATTTATTTATAACATATATATTTATATAGAAATATGGTTTCATCCTCATTTAATCACTAAGTCATATTCCATTCTTTCATAATCCCATGAACTGCAACCCACCGGGCTTCTCTGCCAAAGGGGATTTTCCAGTTAAGTATACTGGAGTGGGTTACCATTTCCCTGCCCTCCAAGAGATCTTCCTGACCCAAAGACCAAATCAGCATCTCCTGCATTGGCAGGTGGATTCTTTACTACTGAGCCACTAGGGAAGCCCAATATAGAAATATATGTGCATATAAATGAATATATTTAAATTTTTGGTGTGATTTTAAATATCAAATCTACTTGCCACTTAAACAATCTCAATTTTATTTCTTTCAGATAGACCCCTAGGATAGTTGTTAAAAATTTTAGTTTAGGTAAGCTTAATATGTTAAGGTAGTTTCAGATAAAATTAAGTGTAAGTAATATTTATAATAATTACTCATACATTGCCATAGATCATTTTTCATCTTAAATATCCCATAGGTGTGCCATACCCCACTCTAAGAATGCTGCCCTAGGGTAGAAATGTGTGGATTCTTGATATCATTTATCCCATAAAATTTAGTCTTCATTCATTTAATTGATTTACTAATACAAAATTATAAAGTTATATGACTTTGAATGCCTAATTCAACTCACAATGGAATCCCTATGTTGCCAAGATGTAGGAAAAAAATGACTAAATCCTGTGTCACACACTTGGTGTGATTACCAGATGTGCATTAACTGTGTGAAATGAGAGAGAGTCCTTCAAGCACTGGATTCTCAATTGTGACCTCTGCTCTCTACAAATTCTTCGTGGGAGGATGATGTCACTTGCTGACCCTCCCTTTTTCTTTGTCTCCAATCTCACACAGATCAGCATTCTTTTCCCATGTATATTTACTTTCATCCACACTCATGTGAAAAGTAGAAAGTTAAAGTGAATAAAAAAGTAAATCTTTTCAGCCACACTACCTTCCATGAGCCAGATATCGTTCTTGCAAATTCCTTTCAATGGACAATGTTGATAAAGTATAATATCAGGTAGTAAACAGAACTTTCTTTAAGTATCTCTGTGGGTGATATTTCTTTAAAAAAATCATTCACATCTCACACTTCCAAGAGATGAGGCAAACTTTCTCCTAGGACAAGTGAGCAAGTTAATGAGGATGAAAATGGTAGCTGAAGAGGAAGATGGACAATCTGCCACCTGTCGCTTTCATCTTGCTGTAATCTCAAGTTTGTACTCGCCCATGGGGAAATTACAAGGGGATAGCAATAAACCACTACCTGCTGACAAAGCAGAATGCTTTGTGAAGGCATTCCAACTTATTGACAAATACATGGCAAAGTGTTTAATTTATCAGAGAAAATCGTAGTTCATTTCTCATTCGAGGGTCAGTCTGACTACTTGTCTAGATCTGAAGATGCATATCAAGATCAAAGTTATGAAACTGTATAAAAGCAACAGATAGAGTTAATAGTTGATATTTACATAGTTCATATTAAAATATACATATGATTTACATATTATTTATATAGAACTTTTATTTTATTTTTTCATAATTAAAATATAGCCTAAATCTTATACAATTTCACCTGCAGGAAGAAAGGAGAACCATGAGAATTTAAGAGCAACATTGATGTTTGTATATATAAAGGATTTCCTTTGTCTGTTTCCTATTTTTCATAGATTAAGGCTAGCTCCTAAGCTTATTCCTATCCTAAGAAAAGTGTTTTAAATAAGTTTTATTCTGTCCCTCTTCCTCTTGTGTTACCACAACATTATAATTCCAAGGTATTTAGTTGATGTAGAATGTAAGGAAAGATAGGAACGTGTTATGATTTCAATTAAAGTGTAATACCTCTTTATCTTACTTTCATATATTTTTATTTAGGAATATAATATCAGGATCCAAGAGAATTCAACTATAACATTTCCCAAGAAGTAAGGCAACTTCTGGTGTTTTTGGAGCCTTTTCCTCTTTCTACCCAGGTTCACTTTGGATTCTATGAGGCCAACAGGAGTATCTAATTTCTTTCAATTGCTTCTCAAGTTTCACATAGTTACAGAAAAATATTTGCTTTCTATGTACTTAAATGTACCAATTAATAAATATTTCAGTTCAGGCAACTCTTTTAAAGATTAACCTGTTTTCTAGGAAATAGACAAAATCCTGGAAGTACTAAGATGAATAAGAAGTCTCCTTATGATGAAATGCTTAAAATCCAGTAAGGAAGTTGGACACAAAAGCATGAATTGAAAACATGGGCTTTTGTGAAAATATAAAAACAAAATCTATTCATAATCTAAAAGCTGTCAGAAAATTATGTAGTGAAACAGTGATGTTTGATCTATGTTTTTGATGATGAGTAACTGTCCATTTCTGCTTTTTTGGGTCCATACCATTTCTGTCTTTATTGAGCCCATATTTGCATGAAATATTCCCTGGGTATCTATAATTTTCTTGAAGAGATCTCTAGACTTTCCATTACTGCAAAATTCAGACTTAAATTGAAGAAAGTAGGGGAAACCACTAGATCATGCAGATATGATCTAAATCAAATCCCTTATGATTATACAGTAGAAGTGACAAATGATTCAAGGGATTAGATCTGATAGACAGAGTGCCTGAAGAACTATGGACGGAGGTTCGTGACATTGTACTGGAGGCAGTGATCAAGACCATCCCCAAGAAAAAGAAATGCAAAAAGGCTAAATGGTTGTCAGAGGAGGCCTTCAAATACCTGAGAAAAGAAGCTAAAGACAAAGGAGAAAAGGAAAGATACACCATTTGAATGCAGAGTTCCAAAGAATAGCAAGGAGAGATAAGAAAGCCTTCCTCAGTGATCAATGCAAAGAAATAGAGGAAAACAATAGAATGGGAAAGACTAGAGATCTCTTCAAGAAGATTAGAGATACCAAGGGAACATTTCCTGAATATTCATTGGAAGGACTGACGCTGAAGCTGAAACTCCAATACTTTGGCCACCTATTGTGAAGAACTGACTCATTGTAAAAGATCCTGATGCTGGGAAATATTGAAGGCAGGAAAAGAAGGGGACAACAGAGGATGAGATAGTTGCATGACATCATTGACTCAATGGGCACGCGTGAATAAACTCTGGGAGTTGGTGATGGACAGGGAAGCTTGGCGTGCTGCAGTCTATGGGGTTGCAAAGTCAGACATGAGCGACTGAACTGAGCTGAGCTGTCCACTGGGAAATTTGGAAATAATTAGAGTGTGTGTGTGTGTTGGGGCCATGTGTGAGGTGTGAATCAGGAACAGGTGCCTGGAACAGTCTGTCCCAGTGGGGAATCTGTAAGGGATGGCAAAGTAAAGGGATGTAAGCAAAGAGGAATTTGAGGCCATAGGATAGGGGCCACATTAAGGAGAGCCTCCTGTGTCATACAGAGGACTTTTTAGTAGTCCTGTAGTAAACAGGGAATCATTAAAGGGTTTTAATCAGTGGCAAACATGATTAGATTTGCATTTTAGAAAAATCAATCTGGCAGTAAAAGCCAGGTGCATTGTTCAAGACTGGAGGCAAAAACTATTTAGGAGCATATTATTATAAATCAGGCTGTGGTGAGGGTCTGCACAAGGGTAATAGCAGTAGCAATTAGAAAGGAGAGATCAGATACAAGGCAGGTTAAGAAAGTACAGTTGAGAGAAACTGACAATTGATTGTCTCCAATACAGTGGCAGGAATGATAGACACGATGGAGGAGTTAATCATTCAGTTTATGGGCTTGAAGATTCATGGGGGAAATTTGGAAACCAGACATCTAGTATAAAGGCAGGTGTTGAAGAATTAAACGTGGTTAAGGTTACTCAGAAATCTTTTTGATTAGAGAGAGAAGCCCAAAGATAAAAATACAGGGAAGACAAACAAATACATAAAGAAGAAGCATAGGAATTGGAGCCAGCAAAGAAAACTGAGAAAACATGCTTAGTAAAAACTGAAAGGACCTTGGAAAAAGTAATATTATAAAAGGCAGTGGAGGAAAAGTTTCCAGAGAATAGCTCATTCAGCAGAAATGCTGAAATGCCTTGCAGTGGTGAAGAGGAGGACTAAGAAGGTTCTTTGGATTGGTGACTATAGATGGCTGTCACTCTTTTCAAAAAGTAGACTCAATGAAATAAGGGCATGGCCTTGGATGGCAATGGATGAGCACAATGGACAAGATTGGTATCATGTTATAATGGAATGTTTTAGTGGGAATTGAAAAATATAATTAAGGAAGGATGTATACAGAGGCCACATGTGGTGCTGGTATAAAAATAACAGCAACTTATAAGTTTTTACAGAATGAGACAAAAAATGAGTTGAGAGAGAGAGGTTAAGAAAATACTAATCATTGGAGACTATAAATAGTGTTCTTAACAATAAAGCAGTAGATTATGTTGCTATTTTGCAAGTGTTTAATTTCATTTCTTACGAAAAACACCTAGATGTGAAGTAAATTTGAGATTGAGGGTTTTTGTTTTTCCTTAAATGAAATAATATAAAGAAAACATTCCAGTAAAAGGACACCTTAAGTGGGTGCAGATTCAGTTATGTCTGACTATTTACAACCCCATAAACTGTAGCCCACCAGACTCCTCCATGTAATTTTCCAGGCAAGAATACTGGAGTGGGTTGCATTTCCTTCTCCAGGGGATCTTCCTGAGTGAGGGAAGCACAAATTGCTATTAAAAAAAAAAAAACAATCTGTACTGTATTTGTAGAAATTATAAACAAAAGTCATGAATGGGACTTCTTTTTTGGTAGATTTCTAAAACCCATTTATTTGCATGCAGGATGTCATTGATCTAACAAATTTAGGTATACAGATTCTTCATACTGGGTGTGTCATGTCATTTTATGATCATCTATTGCTTGAAGGGAAAGTGGGAAACTAATTACAGTTCTGAGAAAGCATAAATATTGAATGTCCTGCTATAAGATTGTAGAACTGCTAGTCTCCTTACTAGATGATGTGAAAATGAAAGGTTGTTGCTGAATCATGCAAAGATGCTGGGATTCTTGGCATCCAGAGGAGAAGAATTCAATTCAGGGCCAGAGACAAGGCTTGATCGCTCAGAGCTTTTGTGTAATAAAGTTTTATTAAGGTATAAAGGAGCTAGAGAAAGCTTCTGACATAGACATCAGAAGGGGGTAGAAAGAGTACCCACTTGCTAGTGTTAGCAATGGAGTTATATACTCTCCAATGAATCCAAAAAATGTCTGGAGGTTGTAAAGATCTCACCAGACCTACTCCCATAATTTACATTTTAAGATAACAGGATTAGCTAGAAGGTTTAGTCCAGAGACTGCCTTCAGGCAGGATACATTATTGTTATATAATCCTTGTAAAGATCAGACCTACTCCCATAATTTACATTTTAAGATAACAGGATTAGCCAGAAGATTTAATCCAGAGACTGTCCTCAGGCAGGATACATAATCCTAAAGAATGTAGAGGGAAAAAAAAAAAAAAGTTGTCCTTATTCCAGACCCTTCTCTCCTTGGGGACTTCTAGACTTCTTATCAACCTGCCTAGGAAATGACTCTCTCAGTGAGTTATTTTATCCTAAAATTATTTAATCCATGTTCATTAATTGTATCCCCTCAGTGAGCAATAACACTCATTTGTAAAATTTTCTGAGTGGAGTTTGTGAAGGGAGGACAAACTGTGCAGTGGAACTTGGAAAGATACTGATCCATGCAGGGATTAAACCTGTGACCTTGGTTTTATTAAAATTTGTCCCAAACAATCATGCTAAGCAGCCTAAGGCATCAAAGCTAATACAGCATTGGTGGCTAATAAACAATATCAAATGAAAACATGCAGACATCCCTAGTCTGAAAAAAGATTTTCAAATAAAAAAAAAAGAGAGATAATAATAAATTAAAGAAACTCTAGAATTTAACTTTTACTCTCCAAGCAATGATGGAGTTTAAAGAAGCTTATTCATGAATGTTACCTGAGGTTATTTCTGGTTGCAGATTAGTACATGTGTATGGCATTTGAATACTCATGATGAGGATAGTAATGATAGCAGTTCATTAATTTCACTAACATATGAAAATGGTATGAGTTGGAAATGGTATCAAAATTTAGGCAAGATGAGAATTAGGCTGAATCAAAACTTAGAATCAAAACTTAGGCTACAGTTTTAGAGGAGCCCCACACTTCTGGAGGTTTACTTCCAGGAACACCACCAAGTTCTCAAAACAAAGATTGTAGAAAGATGACCTCTGGCCTCTGGCAGGGGAAGGGAAAAGTAGCTATTGTGAGCTATACCTATAATTTTTCTGTAACAGATGTATATTCTCCAGAAGGGGCAGGGTGAATAAAAGAGCCTTTCCCACCTGGAGAAGCTTATCCCTCCCAAACGAGTCCCTTCCAGACTTCCTATATTTCTTAAATGTAGGAAGAAGACTGTACTAATGGAGAAATGTGTCCTGAGGCACAGATTATTCAAGGCTGAGATTTAATCATAAAATTAAAGAATATGCTCAGTCACTCAGCCAGGTCTGACTTTTTGTGACCCTATGGACTGTAGGCCACCAGACTCCTCCATCCATGGGGTTTTTTCAAGCAAGAATACTGGAGTGGAGCCAATTTCCTCCTCCAGGGGATTTTACCATCTCAGGGATTAAACTCACATTTCCTGCATCTCCTGCATTGGCAGACAGATTCTTTATCACTGAGCCACATAAGAAGCCCAAGATTAAAGAATACTTTCCCCCAATCCTAAGTAACAAACCAAATGGACTGGTATAATCATAGAGGATTGCAGGTGATAAAAACAGGAATAACTAGAAAAGCCCAAAGACGAGAGATGAGATTAAAAATAAAAGAAGGACACTGATGCTTTTGAAACATACAGCTATGGCAAACACTAACCACAACCCAATTTCTAGCTGGATCAGTATGAATCTTCACACCCCACTTATCTTAGTCCCTACGGTGCTATGCCCAACTTTCAACAAATAATTACAAGCTATGGCATAAAGACAAGAAAAAAACAGTCTTAAGAGGCAAAGCAGGCCATAGAATTAGACTCAGGTATGACACTGATGTTGAAATTATCTGATAAAATTTTAAAAATAACTATGATTTATATTATTAGTCATATATATGACTAATGAAAGTGTGAACAATATGTGTGAATAGATGAGTAATGTAAACAGAGAGATAGAAACTCTAAGAAAGACTCAAAAGGATATGCTAGAAATAATAATAAAAAACCTAACTATACTGAAGAATATTTCTTATGGTTTTATATGTAGCGGGGACATAGTTGAGGAAGAAACAAGTAAGTGAGTTGGAAGATAATCAGTCACAATTTCCCAAACGGAAACACAAAGAGGAAAAAAAGGAAATGAACATTAAGAACTGTACAGTAGTTTTAGAGATGTAGCACATTTGTATTTGGAACTTCAGGACAAGAAGAAAGAACAGAAGAGAAGACATATTTGAAGTAATGATTTCTGTGAACTCGCCAAATTTAATGACAGATCCAGCAAGTTCAGGGAACACAAACCAGTATAAATTCCAAAATAAATAAATGAAACACAAACAAGCAAAAATCCAACGTTACCTTGGTATATCACATTCAAGGTGCAGAAAACCAAACGCAGAAAATAAATCTTGAAGCCATTCTGTAAGGCCATCCTAATTTCAACACCAGGAAAAACAGACAGACAAAAAACACCTGTGGGCAAATATCTCCCATGGACGTCAATGCAAAAATCCTCAAAACTGTTAGCAAATCAAATCCAACAATGCATGAAAGTTTTATATACTACAGTGAAGTGAGATTCATCCCAGATGTACAAGCATGCCTCAAGATTCGAAAATCAATGTGCTCACCATATCAACAGATGATAGATGAAAACCTGTACATCAGTTAATGAATGAAAAACATTTGATGAACTCCAGTGCACATTATAATAAAAACCTATCTCAGAAAACTAGGAATAGAGGGATTCTTCCTCAGATTGACCAACAGCACCTACAAGAAACCTATAAACTAACATATTTATACAAGATGTGATGTGCGCGTGTGCTCAGTCGTGTTCCACTGTTTGCCACCCCATGGATTGTAGCCCGCCAGGCTCCTCTGTCCTTGAGATTTCCCAGGCAGGAATACTGGAATGGGCTGCTCTTTCCTTCTCCAGGGAATCTTCCTGATCTAAGGATCTAATTCACATGACTTGAATCACCTGCATTGGCAGGTGGATTCTTTACCACTAGCGCCACATGGGAAGCCCTTTATACAAGATAAGGAGCTGAATGTTTTCTCCCTAAAACTGGGGACAAGGCCAACTGTCCTTTCTCAGCACTTCTATTCAGTCAACATAATGGAAGTCCTAGCTGAGCAATAAGACCAGAAAAATGAATAAAATGTATATGTATTGGGAAAGAAGATATGAAACCTTTTATTCACAGATGACATGACAGTCTATTTACAAAAAAAAAAAAGTGTTGTTGAAAACTTTTGAGACTAGCAAGTGAGTATGTTGTGTTTACAGGATAGAAGTTAAAAACATCCCAATTGTTTTCCTAAAATAAAAGCAATGAATAAGTAGACTTCAAAATTACACCACCATAAAATTGAAATACTTTTGAAATACTTACATGTAAGTATAACATAATATGAACAAAATTTATATGTCAAAAACTTAAAAACTCTGATAAAAAAATGTTAAAATCTCTTAACTGGCATCTGCATATATTTGTCTATGTGTGTATGTGTGACATGTCCTTTCAGATCTCTTACTCATTTTTATTGGATCTTTTCATTTTCTTATTGCTGAATTTTACAAACATTTTTGGTGCATTTTGCTTATAAGTTCTTTATCAGGTATATGTTTTTAAATATTTTCTTTGTATGTGAACTGCTCTTTGATTTTACTAACAGTATCTTTCTCAGGGCAGAAATTGTTAATCTTTTTTTTTTTTTTAAGTGTCAAAGAATATTAGATAAAAAGAAATTGTTAATCTTAATGAAGTCTAATATCAACAGCATTGTACCTAAAATCTCATACCAAATCCAAGATCATCCATCTATCTATCTACCATATTTTCTTTATCCATGGAAATCTAACTGGCTTCCATGTTTTGGCTATTATAAATAATGTTTATATGAACAACAAGGTACATGCATCTTTTCTAGTTATAGCTTTCTCAGAATATATGTCCAGGAGTGGGATTGCTGGATCATATGGTAGCCTACTCAATGGACATGAACGTGAGCAAACTCCAGGAGATAGTGAAAGACAGGGAAGGCTGGAGTGCTGCAGACTCTATTTAGAGACTAAACAACAACAATAACTCTATTTTTAGCTTTTTAAGGAACCTTCACACTGTTCTCCATAATGGAAGCACCAATTTACATTCCTACCAACAAAGTAAAAGGATTCCCTTTTCTCCACACCCTCTCAAACATTTATTGTTTGTAGACTTTCGATGAGGGCCATTCTGTCCAGTGCGGGTTGAAATTTCCTTGTGACTTTAATTTGCATTTTTCTAATAATTAGCAATGTGAAGCATCTTTCCATGTGCCCATTGGCCATTTGTATGTCTTCCTTGGGGGGAAAAAATGTCTCTTTAGATCTTCTACTCATTTTTTTTTTTTTTATATCAAGCTGTATGAGCTGTTCATATATTTTGGAAATTAATTCCTTATTGGTCTCATTTTTTGCACATATTATCTCCCATTCTGTAGGTTGTCTTATTTTGTTTATGGTTCCTTTGCTGGGCTTCCCTTGTGGCTCAACTGGTAAAGAATCCACCTGCAATATGGGAGACCTGAGTTAGATCCCTGGGTTGGGAAGATCCCCTGGAGAAAGGAAAGGCTACCCACTCCAGTATTCTCACCTGGAGAATTCCAGGGACTGTATAGTTCACAGGGTAGCAAAGAGTCTGACATGACTGAGAGACTTTCACTTGTCGCTTGTTGCTGTGCTAAAGCTTTTAAGTGTAATCAGGTCACATTTGTTTATTTTTGTTCCCATTACTATAGGAGACAAATCTAAAAAAATATTGTGATTTATGTCAAAGAGTGTGCCTCTAGCCATAATATGTTTTCCTCTAGGAGTTTTACATTATCAAGTCTTACATTTAGGTCTTTAACTGACTTTAGTTTCATTTTTGTATGTGATGTTAAAGAATGTTCTAATTTCATTTGTTTATATGTAGCTGTCCCAGTTACCAATTATTGAAGAGACTGTCTTTTTTCTGGGCTTCCAGGTGGCAAAGAATCTGCCTTCCAGTAGACATAAGAGATGTGGGTTCCATCCCTGGGTTGAGAAGATCCCCTCAAGAAGGGCATGGAAACCCACTCCAATATTGTTACCTGGAGAATTCCATGGACAGAGGAGTCTGACAGGCTACAGTTCATAGGGTTGCAAAGAGTAGGGCAAAACTTAGTACACACATCCCATTGTATAATCTTGCTTTCTCAGCATAGATTAATTGACCATAAGTCTGTGGGTTTATATCTGGGCTTTCTGTTCTCTTCCACTGATCTATGTGTATATTTTGTGCCAGTATCATACTGTTTTAATGACTAGTTTTGTAGTATAATCTTCAGTCAGTGACTGTAATCTCCCCAACTTTGTTCTTTCTTGGTTTTGTTTTGGCTATTCAGGGTCTTTTGTGTTTCCATAAAAATTGCAAATTTTTTGTTCTAGTTCTATGAAAATTTTCATTGGTAATTTGATAGGGATTGCATTGAGTCTGTAGATTGCCCAGGGTAGTATGATCACTTTAACAATATTGAATCTTTCAATTCAAGAACACAGTATACCTTTCCATCAGTTTTAGTGGTCTTCAATTTATTCCAACAGCATTTTACAGTTTTTGAAGTATAGTTCTTTTGCCTCCTTAGGTAATTTTATTTCTAGGTATTTTATTATTTTTGATGCAATGGTAAATGAGATCATGCTCTTAATCTCTCTTTCTGATACTTCATTGTTAGTGTATAGAAATGGAACAGATTTCTATATATAAATTTTGTAACCTGCAACTTTACCAAAGGTATCGATGAGCTGTAGTAGTTTTCTTTTGTCATATCTTTGGTGTTTCCTATGTATAATATCATGCCATCGACAAACAGTGAGTTTTACTTCTTCCTTTCCAACTTGGATGGTATATTTCCTTTTCTTCTCTGATTGCTGTAGCTAGGACTTTAAAACCTATATCGAATAAAAGTGGCAAAAATGGGCTTCCTTTTCTTGTTCCTGATTGTAGAAGAAATGCTTTTCACTGTTGAGCATGACAGTAGCTGTAGGTTTGTCATATATGGCCTTTATTATGTTGAGGTATGTTTCTGGATGGCTGGCTGTGGGGTCAGGGGACCCAGGTGGTAAGCAGGGTAGTTCCTGACATGGCTGGTTGAGGGGTCCAGGCTGTCTAAGATCTGGGGTCTGCCCACTGGTGAGTGGGCCCAGATCTCAGATTCACTGGATGAGGGCATCAAGCTTTCCTGGAGCTGCTGTCTGTCTCCTGGTGGGCAGGGCTAGGGTCAAGGGCACCTTCGGGGTAGTGCCTGGTGTAGGTCCTGAAATCTCTGGCTGCTGTACCCAGGGCATCCTGGAGCTGGTCTGGTGTTGTCTTAGTGATGTGTGAGGCTGGATCCTTGGTCTGCTCTCTGTGGTGCCCAAGGCATCCCACAGCTGGTGCCAGCCTGCTTGTGGATGTACTGGATCTTGACATGTGCAGGCTGAGGGTCTGTGATGCTCCCAAGACTGGTGTCCACTTGCTACTAAGTAGGACAAAGGTACTGTGCTCATTCCAGCCCACTGGTGGGTGGTCTGGTTCAGGGGTCTGAGTTGTGAAGAACTGGTTGTCAACTTGCTTGTTGGGAGGGTTGGGACCCAGGTGTTCCCAGGATCAGTACTAGTTCTCTGGTGGGTGGAACCGGATCTCAGTGTCTCTGACTAAGGACCATAGTGGTCCCAGAGTTGGTATTGACTTGTTAGTATGTGGAGCCAAGACCCAAGTGTCCTGGGGCTGGTGCTTACCAACTGGTGGATGAAGACAGATAGTGCCAGCTACTGGTGAGATGAGCTTTCTCAGGGTCTCCAAGTGCTGGGGCCTGAGGTCAGAGACTTGTGGACATACATTGGTGGCTGGGGCTGGGTCACAGGGCTTCTGATGGGTGAAGAGAGTCTCCAGGCAGTCATGGGATCAAGGATTTCTAAGGCAGCTGGTGTGCTAGTGGGTGAGGTTGAGTCCTAGGGTGGCTGTCTGAAAGGGCTGGTGTGACCTGGGGCTAGGGCTAGCTCATCAGGGGTTGGTAATCTCTTGATGCTAACAGTCTACAGGGAGGACCCCATAGTGGCACTTGACAGCTCAGGTACCCTTATGACAGAATGTGTTTCCCAAAGTGGCCGCCATGAGCGTCTATGTTCCCCGGGTGGATTCCAGTTTCATCCTTCTTGGAAGCCTCTCCAAGATGGGCAGATGGGTCAGGCCCAGTCTCATTTTTAATCCCTGCTTCAGTCCTGGGTCTTGGAGCATGTCAAGTTTCCCAGGCACCTTTTAAGAGAGCAGTCTCTCTTTCCCACAGCCTTCTGGCTCTCCCAAAAGTAATCCTCCTGGCTTCAAAGCCAACATTACAGGAACTCCTCCTTCCCACACAGAACCTCTGGACAGAGGGCTCCAGTGTGAGGTGCACTCCTCGCTTCTTGAAGAGATACTCTTCCATGTGTGGGTTGCCCACACAGGAACGTTGGTCTTGACCATCCCATGTCTCTATTCCTCCTGTGCTTCTCAGTGTGGAAGATCTTTTCCAGCAGTCTTCAGGTCTATCTCATCAATAGTTGCTCTGTATTCAGCTTAAATTTTGGTAAGTCTGTGGGACGAGGTGAGTTCAGGGTTTTCCTACCCTCTTTTGAAAGTGTAACATTCAAAATATATTATATTATAATAATCTTAATAATGTTAACATTGGAAATGCTTTTTAAGTGCTAGTGTATAAAACATTGGGTACTATAGTGGGAAATAAAGATAGATTTCCTTTAAAAGAATGAACAGTGAAAATTACTAATTACGAATAAATATACTAAATATTTTTCTATTGAAAAAATATAGAATTTCTAGGTAAATGCTTTGTGACTACATAGAAAAGAAAGCCATGAGCACAAGGAAATAGGATCATTCTAAGAACAATCTGTGCTAAATGGAAATTATTAATTTTTAGATACAGATGATGATCAAAATATATTTAAATATCACCTTATTAAAGAGATGGACATACCAGACCACCTTACTTCCATCCTGAGAAACCTGTATGCAGGTCAAGAAGCAATGGTTAGAACCAGACATGGAACAATGGACTCGTTCAAAATTGAGAAAAGAGTGATTTCAGGCTGTATATTGTCACCGTGTTTATTTAACTTATACACAAAGTGTGAAATGCCAGGCTGAATGAAACCCAAGCTGGAATCAAGATCGCTGGGAGAAATATCAATAATCTCAGATATGCAGATGACACCACCCTTATGGCAGAAAATGAAGAGGAACTAAAGTGCCTTTTGATGAAGGTGAAAGAGGAAAGATAAAAAGCTGGCTTAAAACTCAACATTCAAAAAACAAAGATCATGCATCTGGTCCCATCACTTCATGGCATATAGATGGGAAAAGAAAATAAACTTCGAAAGACTTTATTTTCTTGGGGTCCAAAATCACTGTGGATGATGATGGCAGCCATGAAATTAAAAGACATTTGCTCCTTGGAAGAAAAGCTATGACAAACCTAGACAGTGTATTAAAAACAGAAACATTACTTTGCTGACAAAGGTCCTTCTAGTCAAAGCTGTGGTTTTTCCAATAGTCATGTATGGGTGTGAGAGTTGAACCATCAAGAAGACTGAATGGCAAAGAATTGATGCTTTCAAACTGTGGTGTTGGAGAAGACTCTTCAGAGTCCCTTGGACTGTAAGGAGACCAAACTGTCACTCCTAAAGGAAATCAACCCTGAATATACATTGGAAAGACTGATGCTGAAGCTGAGCCTCCAATACTTTGGCCACCTGATGCAAAAAACTGAATCATTAGAAAAGACTCTGATGCTGGGAAAGATTGAAGGCAGGAGGAGAAGGGGATGACAGAGGATGAGATGGTTAGATGACATCACCAACTCAATGGACATGAGTTTGAGAAAGCTCTGGAAGATGGTGAAGGACAGGGAAGCCTGACACGCTGCAGTCCATGAGGTCAAAAAGAGTCAGACATGATTGAGTGACTGAAAAAAAAAGAAAAGCTGAGTGATGGTGTTATATTTTATGAATTGCATTAAAATTACAGTGAATCTAAGCAATGAAGAGTCTGCTGAGAGAGTTTTATGAGAAGCAATTGAAGGGATTGGATTTCTTATCTAGGATTTAAATACAAGAATTAGATTATGCATTAGACTTTTTTGATAGAATTATTACTGTTTTTTAATGGAAGGGAGAAGGAAGTTGTACTCTACATAACCTTACTAGGTCAAGTAGGAAAATACAGTTTCAGCTAAAAGAAAACCTTTTTTTAGTTGGACAAAAATTCAAAAGTCATGTGATGAGTTTATGTCATTTGGCACATTATAGCAAAAGCTATCAAGATAGTTTTCCAACATTGTTTCATATAGTTTCTTGTCTTTAAAAGATATTAACACAATAGCTTCTAAGTTTCCTTTCAAATCTAACACATGCCCAACTTGGACATAAAGTCAGTAAAATACATACAAAACGTGTGTCCAGACATGTACAATTTGACAGATAAAATTTTAAATACACTGACTAGTGAGTGGAGTAAAGTGGAAGTGGATATTTGTCAGGGAACAAAGGACACAGATTTGGTGCAGATATAAAGGATGTGTTGATAGCATGCTACAGAGCCTGATGACTGAATTTAAAGAGGAACTTTCCCTAAGCTTTACCTTGGAAAACATACACAGGTGACTGTGGGATTTATTAATAAATATATAATTAAATAAATGTAGGCATAAGGAGTGGAGAAGGAAATGGCAACCCACTCCAGTGTTCTTGCCTGGAGAATCCCAGGGACGGGGGAGCCTGGTGGGCTGCCGTCTCTGGGGTCGCACAGAGTCGGGCATGACTGAAGTGACTTAGCAGCAGTGATAAGGAGTAATGGAAGAGACAGATATTAAAATATATTTGCTAAATTAACTCTTCTTGTACACAAAATGAGAGGAAAAGTCAATGTAAGTTTATTGGGGCAATTTGATAGGAGGTAGCAGGAACATGCTCCACTTACAAAGATCCCTTGGAGGAGGGCACAGCAACCCAATCCAGTATTCTTGCTTGAGAATCTCGTGGATAGAGGAGCCTGATGGGCTACAGTCCACGCGGTTGCAAAGAGTTGGACATGACTGAAGTGACTTAGCACAGCATGCAATAAGAACTTTAAAATGGGAACAGAGATTATCTTGAAGAGGAAGAAGGTATGTAGTCTTTTTCTTCTTCATATATTAAAAATGTTTTCCAAATATCCTATAGAACAGTCTTTTGGACTTGTGGGAGAGGGAGAGGGTGGGATGATTTGGGAGAATGGCATTGAAATATGGATAATATCATATATTAAATGAGTCGCCAGTCCAGGTTCGATACACGATACTGGATGCTTGGGGCTGGTGCACTGGGACGACCCAGAGGGATGGTATGGGGAGGGAGGAGGGAGAAGGGTTCAGGATGGGGAACACATGTATACCTGTGGCAGATTCATTTTGATATATGGCAAAACCAATACAATATTGTAAAGTTAAATAAAATAAAATAAAAAAACAAATATCCTGTGGATATATTACTTTTACATGCTAAATAAAAATGGTAAAGTAGTTTTGCAAATATAAGAATGAAGAAATTGAAATTACAGTGTAAATTCTTCTGTTAGTGAAAGTCAAGCTATACTAATGACTCCTCTGAAAACAACATTTTTCTTATGTGAAGAGCCATGTGGAGCTCTTACTGACACTTGGGGTCCCTCTAGTAGCCTGGGTTCAGAAAGGAAATGTTGAAGTAGCAGTTATTCAGTTGACAGTAGCATTGCAGAATAGCTCCTACTGAAGACTATATAATTGGCCGAACTTAGTTGCACGAGAAGCTTTTCAGTTTACAGCTGTGTGCAGATGCTCTTCAGCTGGATGGAAAATGAACACCAGGAATGGTAAAGTTACCAAGTAACCCCCTACCTTGTCAGGAGAAGGTAATGTTTCAGGACATTTTCACTTCCCTCTCTTGGTTCTTTGCTTTGGGGAGGGGTGCCCCTTTTATTTCAGTATTCTTTCTATTGTCACCTTTTCTGTCTTGCTCCTGCTGTTCTCCAAGTGTCCATTTTTCTTCCTTTCCATATCCACACTCTACTCTCATCTTTCTAAATGGCATTCTGAAAAGCACCAATGCAGAGCAAAATAACTTTGGATATGCAGAGTGGGTCCCTAACTAATAAGTTACACTTTTACTAATTTTAGTAAAAGCTTCGGAACATGTTAATCTCTCTGGGGCATCTGACCTTCCACTGATCTCCGGGGTTGCCATAGGTCAGCAGATTAGCACCTTTTCAATACTGGGCATTCATTCCAAGGGCATTCCGAGATAAAGAATCTTTAGTAAGATTAATCCATCATTCTTTAGTAAGATGAATACTGTTGGTCTTAAAGAGAAAAGAGTTTAAAGTTTCTAGCTCATTCCCTTTCTCCTCCAATTATCACAAAACCCATCACCACCACACTTTACCACCACCAAAGAAAAGTGCTAATTGGATGGATCAAAGGACACTAATTAGATGACTTTTGTTGTGGTATATCATTAGCTGGAGGGTAGTCTATACTGCGGAAGAGATAGCTTTTTTCCTTTGGAACTTTTTAATACAGGCAGAGTGATAAAGTGGCTTGGGCTCCTCCTTCTCATTTCTCAAAAACTCTCTTTCATCTCACACTAAGTGTCTGTCTCTGGGTCCTTTTCACTGTCTCTCTCTTTTTCTCTTCAGTGAATCTGGAGAAATGTGACATAACCCATTCCTTTGTGGGTGCATGAGCAACCAGGGTAGATTTTTTGAAGGTCACTGCCATGTACATTGCCCCATTCTTAAAAATCTTTGTTAGAGGACTAGACACATTTCCCTAAACAGCAGGAAAAGTTCTTTGCTTTCTGAGGACTGATATGATCTAGGGTTGCCTTTCCTTGATGCTGGAAGAGGAGTCTGAACATGGATGTGAAAGGTGAAAGCTGAAAGGGCAGGCTATTCTGCAGCTACACTCTCAACTCAAGGTATCTTGTGTTCAAGCAAAAAAAATTTCTCTTCTTCCCAGTATAGCTCATTAAATTTTCACACTTGGGTTTGGAGCCCAGCTTAATAATAATATAACTCTTTTGAACTGCTAAGAGGAAGGGCTAACGTACCTGATAAGATTCAGGAATTTTTCTGTTCCCTCTTGCCTAAAATCCCACTTACATCATTCTGTCAATACCTATAACAAATTCTATGCTCACTCCTTTCCTCCTCGGTATCCTCACTAAAGTCTCTAGACTGGAACTTCTGTTACATCTGAACCAATTGGAAAAAAGTCTCTAGACTGTAACTTCTGTTACATCTGAACCAATTGGAAAAAAATAAAATAGAGATTTCCCTTCAGTAAAAAGATTTGTATCCTCTGATGCATTATAAATATTATAATAAACCTGAAACTTGAGTTAACCAAAATTGTTACACAGTCAGCTTTTTAGGAAAAAAGTCAAATGACCCAAAAAAGGCATAATAAACTAAGTTAATATCAGGGCTTTGGTAAAAATGCAATTTCTAGAGTTTTACTTATACTCACTAGAGTTGCTGTCTGATCTATGCCCATAAAATGAGGATTGATGTTTAGAATGATGTCCCTGAGGCATTGAGGATTCTGAATCATGAAAGATTCAATTACCTTCAATAAACTGAACTTAACCATCTCAAGGAAGGTGATGAATACAAATTAGAAATATCATCAACAAGCAGTGCTGAAACACAGAAGTTTTTGATTAAGTATCAAGTAACTAGCATTTCTGATTTATTAGAAACTATATTCTCTACATAGCCTAAAAAACAGAAATTTTCTATGTGCATTTCACTGCAGTTCAGCACAATATTTATACTATCAAATAAGTAACCATAGGTAACAAATGACTACCCAAATACCCCAAATATTTTGAGTTAATCCTACTCCATCTCCTTTGCCACACTATCTTTGACTTGGTTCCAAAACTAGTCACTTGTACCACAGATATTATTTTTAACTGAATTAACTTCTTTGCTTTTAATTTATTTTAGAAACATCTATAAAGCACTATGTAATTTGATTTTATCTTCTTATTGAAATTCAGTTAATGTCACTGTCTCCCTTCTCACTCTGGTACTGACAAATAGGATAACTCAGTTTCTTCAAACTATCCTTCAAAGGGAATGTAGAAATGGATCCTTGTATAGATGAGGACATAATATATAATGCTGTTTCCAGTCAGGAGCACTGTGATTCATTGCTCAATAATACTGACACAAATGGATAAGTGTTTGGAAGAAAACAAAATTAGGTTCTATCCTAGAGAATATACATCAGAAATTCCAGGTTAATTCAATATTTATGTGTAAAAATAATAATTATAACACTATAATGTAAAAAAAAAAGAACTATCAGTGTAAAAATAATAGGCATAACAATGTAGGAAAACCTAGTTGAATAAATGTAAAATCAGGTAGGGAAATCCCAAAACCCATATTCAAATATGAAAACTGAATTTGCAAGGAGAAAGTCCTGTAAATTAAGATAATTGAGAAAAATCAGATTTATGGAAAATATTGGCAATATGGAGCATGGAAAATATAAGAACTACTTAAAGTTTGATCATATGGAAATTAACAACATAAAAGGAGCAATGAAGACAAAAATTATTAACAGAACAGGCATTTCACAAAAAAGCAAACCCAAATTGCAGAAAATTATGAAGAGATAGTCAACCTTAGTGGTCATCAAGAAAGTAGAATTAAAGTCACCTCATGGTATCACATTTACTTATGAAACAGGCAGAATCTTAAGTCTAAAAGTGTTTCTCTGTGACACCACCAGTGATGCAGATGAGAGAGTACTCTCTTCATTGCTGCTGGAAATACAAGCTGTGCGTCCTTTTTAGAAAACAGCTAGGTAACAACTACCAATAAAATAATAAAAGCTGTTTGACTATGCAATCAAATGAGGGCAATTTTCCCCACAAGGATCTTTAACCCAGCTCTAAAATGTGTATGCACACATGCCTGCTTGCAAGCACTCATACGATTTCAGAAGTTTTTTTATAGTGGCAAAACCCTGAAAAATGAATATATGTGCTATGTATATAAGAAATTAAATATGGAATAAAACGTATTAAATTATGGTCAGGGGAAGAGATAATGGGAAGAGAAAAGGCAAAAATGAAAAAATGAAACAAAATGGCAAAAAGACTGATTTAAAAATTATTCATACAGGTGTTTATGTGAAAGGACAAGAGGTTTTTGTTTTTAATGAATAAAACTAGAATTCTTCAGAATCAAAAGAAAAATTTCTGAAAGCAAAATATATTGTCAGTATTATCAAATAATATACATAAAATTAGTGTATTTTTATGTAAATTATTTTCTTGAGAAAGGTAGTTTGAAAAGAAATAAACTTCACCTGGTAATTTGTACCATGTGGAACTTGCTTCCCTGGCGTCTCCAGGCCGGAACTCTTTCCTGCTTTGTGTGGCTGGCTCTCTTCCCTCCAAACACCCTTTTTTAAGTGATCACACAATCCCACTTTTCTTTTTTCTTTTCTTCTTAGTGCTTAGCACATTAATCATCTATATATTTATTACTTTTCCTCTCTACCAGAGAAGAAAGTTCTGTGAACCTCATCTGTCTTATCCATTATGGAATGTCTTTTCATAGCACCATGATTGCACAAAATAGGTTCTCTGCTGATGTTTGTCAAATTAAGAAATAAACATTTTAAATCCCTTTTTGTGTCTTCATATCCCTTGTTACCCATTCAACTATGAGGCAGGGTATAAGTACTACTTTGAAAGGGAGAGACAGAATTCATTTTATTCACACTACATGCCAACCACTGGACTAGTCAGTGCCTTATAAATTTGTCTCACTTAATGTCTTCTATGAACCATACTATGACCCCCATATGTGATGGCAAAATATGATTAACTATTTTCATTTTATAGGTGAGTTTACTGATAATAATTGAGATGAAATATTTTACCCTAAGACCATAGTCATAGTAGTTGACACAGTGAAGACCGAAATACAGGTCATTAATAACCACATCAAGTGTGCTGTATGGTATATTACACTTCTTCAAATCCTACAATTCATTTTAGAGTGTGAAAGTTCATTAAAGTTATCTTGACTCCTAGTTGGATCCAAGCTTTTAGAAGTTAGTGTTATTATTTTTCTATTAATATAATCATGGTCAATTTACCTAACTTGTCTAATTATCATTTTTCATGTTGATAAAGTTGATAGTAATAGTATCCACCTCATAAGATTATTTTGAGGATTATTAAAATAGTTAATGCTGCTGAAAAGTGAAAGTCACTCAGTCATTTCTGACTCTCTGTGACCCCATGGGCTATACAGTCCATGGAATTCTTCAGGTGAGAATCCTGGAGTGGGTAGCCTTTCCCTCCTCTAAGGGATTGAACCCAGGTCTCCCACATTGCAGGTGGATTCTTTACCAGCTGAGTCACAAGGGAAGCCCAAGAATACTGGAATAGGTAGCCTATCCCTTCTCCAGGGGATCTTCCCAACCCAGGAATCAAAACGGGGTCTCCTGCATTGCAGGAGAATTCTTTACCAACTGCTGAGAATGCATCTATTTTGAAGAAGTGTACAAAAAATACTAACAATGAAGTACTTATCTTAAAATTATGAGTGACTTCTGAGACTCAGAAAAATAAGTGACCTGTGAACACAGGATCAAAAAAAGGTGAAAAAAAGGACTTGGATTTCTTCTATCTTACTATAAGCCCATGTTTCCCCCCGTTGCTTCACACAAAGTTACCCTTTGAGGGGAATGCATTACTTCATTAGTATAGTATTTGGATGGTCAAACATGAGGTTCACCTCTGAATCAGAGCATGGCTTCTAAAGTCTGTTTTCACTTGCCAGGAAAGGAAGCATCTGAGATAGGTACTGCTTCTGTGTTGAGCAGAATTTTCATAGTTAAAATAGTGAATTTTAATAATAGTGACTATGGAAGTAATATATCCTAAGTATGCCCTAGGATACTTCACTATTATCAAGTCTGTCAGAGCTAATTCTGCTTCACAAGGGTCCCTGGTGTAGAGTCTGTGTGCAGTGATTGGCAATGGTAGGTATTAAGAACCTGGAGTTATGTGGCTCTTGATCACGGCTGCTCTAAACAAGGGCTGACAATCTGGGCTGTTTGACCATGTGCAGGCAGAGGGCTGAGGAGAGCATCTGGTCCTTGATGACTCAATTTCACCAAGGTTCAAGACATTTGCTACTCATTTTTCTTTCAATCAAGGATCCAAAACATGTTCTCCTTTAAAAAAAAATAACTGCAATGCATGTGTGTCTGCTAATTCCTCATGTCCGACTCTTTGCAACCCCATGGGCAGTAGTGCAGCAGGCTCCTCTGTCATATACTTTATGTTGTTCTTAGCTGGTTCCCCTTAAAGTCATGGTAATGCACCGAAGTCGGAACATTATCTTGTTCATGAAATCTTAGGAAGCTTTACTAACCTATTGAAATTGTCTGACATCTTGAGAGCAGGAAAATGCAAAACGTGGCTCTCAGGAGACCTTTAATCAACACCATAATAATCTGTACTTTGATTTATTTCGCTGGAACTGTCTCCCACATAATCTTGTGGTTTATCGTTTGTTCAGTTGCTGAATCATTTCAGATTCTTTGTGACGTCATGGACTGCAGCACACCAGGTTCACCTTCCCTGTCCCCAAAACAATCTCCATGTCTCCAAATGATATCAAGGTCCTAATCCTCAGAAACTATGAACACATTGCCTTACAGGGTCAAAAGGACCTTGAGCACATGATTAAGAATCTTGAGAAGGAGGATGTTATTCTGAATTATGTCTGTGGGCCAAATCTAATCACAAATATTCTTATGAGAGGGAGGCAAGATGATCAAAGTCAGAAAAAATAGATACAAAGATGAAGCTAGCAGTTGTAATGATGCCCTTTTCAGATGGAAGGGATGACCACTATCCAAGGAGTGCAGGCAGACTGAAGACTGGAAAGTTAAAAATAATAAAAAGATTTCTACCCCCAAAGCCTCCAGGGGAACATAGCCCTGATGACTAACAAAAATAATTTGTGTTAAGTCACTAAGTTGGTGGTGATTTTTTACAGCAGCAATAGGAAATAATACAGATATATTGATGTAAATAATGCATTCAACGGTGACATTATCACCAAATATGTGAGTAATGAATCTACAAATAGGCCATCCTTCCCATTATAGATGGTTCTCATTCAGGAAATTTATCTTTTCCATGTAGGAAAGCCTATAAAATTTTTGATAGCCTATAAAATTGTGTCTATATATCAGTAAACATGTTTTTAATGGCAAGCAATAGAAAACTCTAGTTTATTAGATCCATTATTAAAATGAATTTTAAAAGTATGCCAGTCTTATGGAAACTAAGAAAGAGCTTTAAAATCAAGCATCCGGAAAACAGGAGCCAAGGCTGGTCTGGGGAACTCTACAAAAGGCATTTCCACGGTAAACTAGAGTATTCAAGTGAGCATGATCTGGGCTCCAGCAACTCTAAGGATCTATGTCTTAACATCCATCAAAATGTTAAAACTCCTGATTGACACAGATTAGGCCAAATATCCCTGTTCTGAATCTGCCAGTCATGGTCAAGGAAAAAAGGCCACAGAGTAACAATGTGGAGGCCGGAGGACCACTTCTGTGTGTTGCAGCCAATCCTAGAGGAGGAGGATCCATGCAAGATAAACCTGACCCTGAGAGCTGACCACTTAGTGTTCTTGTGACAGCATGGCTATTGCTGGATTCATTTGTTCCTTTCCTGAGGCCCAGGAAAGAAAGATGAAAAGGTGGAGAAAATCCTTCAGATTTAGCTTAATTACAAGAGATAGAAAAGGTAGAGAAAAACATTCAGATTTAGCTTAATTAAAAAAGATAACGCATACTATGACTTGGTAGATAAATAAGAAAACAATGGCTGTTAGTTGAAAAACGCTCCTTAGGACATTAAACGTTAATAAATAAATATAAATATAATTAAAAGGGAAATAAGAAAAAAAAGTAATACACAGGCTTCAGATATTCATCACTGAATCTATATGTCCAGAAAGTTTATCTCAATAACATTAATGTTGTCTTCTTTTTAAAGGCAAACCCAGCCCACTGAGGTAAGAAAACCTGGGTTAGAAGCCTCTCTCCACTGTTAACCAGATGTGGACATAATGGTACAATTAGTTGTTTAACCTACAATGCCTCAGTTTCTTTGGATGTCAAACAAGGATAATAATACTGTGAAGCATTATTAGAATTAGAAGTCATATGTGAAAGTAACTTTCAATAAATATTAGGTGTACTTTCCCTTCCCTCAGCATAAACTGGAGCGAGTCAGAGTGTGCGTGTGGTGAAAAAGCATGGATGCTTATTAGGAAAGAGGGGAAATTTTCCTTGAAAGACTAGTCTGTTCGTAAACCTCTCTGTTTCTAGTACACATCACAGATCACTTTTCCAAAAATATATTTAAGCTCATAAATAATTTATATACACGAGGAATGCATGTGTTTATCTATGGAGCTGCCTGCTTTAGAAGTCACTGTGGCATTTCATAACCTATTTAACTATGCCCTTTATAGTTACTATCTTGCACTTTCATCTTTCTAAGGAGATAACTTACACAAACACATGCAAAGCAAGTGGCTATGGTGGCAGCCCTGGAGAAATGATTTAAAGTAAGACTGATGGAGGGATGGAGCGGAGTAAATGAAAGAGGAGCAGTATTTGCAATAGCTGGTGTCCTCTGTGTGGTCAGTTTGTGGTAATTACACAGATTATCTTCAGAGGATAAACTTTTATGTGGGAGGCCTCAGCCCAGCAGGGGCAGGGCAGTGCAATGGTTGGGGGTTGGGGCGGGGCTCTGGAGGTCACAAGGCTGCTGCTTCTGCTAAGTTGCTTCAGTTGTGTCCGACTCTGTGCGACCCCATAGAAGGCAGCCCACCAGGCTCCTCTGTCCCTGGGATTCTCCAGGCAAGAACACTGGAGTAGGTTGCCATTTCCTTCTTCAATGCATGAAAGTGAAAAGTGAAAGTGAAGTCGCTCAGTCCCAACCCCATGGCTGCAGCCCACCAGGCTCCTCCGTCCATGGGATTTTCCTGACAAGAGTACTGGAGTGGGGTGCCATTGTCTTCTCTGGAGAAAGGCTGCCTGGTTGCAAATCTCTGATGCTGTTTTCTAGCTGTATGACGTTGAAGAATCTCTGGGTGTGCCTTTTCTTTTTGGTAAAAGATCATAGTTCCTTCTTTGTAGATTGATTTATGATGATTAAGAGTAAGCATTCTAGGCACTTAGATAGCATATGATATGCTGCATAACTCTTTGCTTTAAAAAGTAACAAAAATGTCGATAATTATTAAGATTCATCTTACTGCATAATTTAGCATTCCTAAGTCTATTTTAGGCAACTAACAGTTCTACTGTTAGTTCTATTGCACATGAAAAAAATGGGCAGTCTGGATTCATTTCTTTCTTCCTTGTGTCCAGTCCAATTGCTAAAGAATAGTAGATGTTCATTGTGAACTTTCTTGCACTGAATTTAGATTATTAGAATCACTAACCAAGTGAAGCACGTGAACAGGCAGTCAAAAATCTTATCCAGCTCAGGCACCAACACCAGTTTCCACACATATAAACAGAAAGCATTCTAACTTCCTTGTTAGTCTTTAAATGAGGATTTTTATCCTGTGTGTAGAAGACTCATCACGATCTTCAGTTGTTGTATTATTATTTTTGAAATACTAGACATCCTGTAAGATGGAGTGAGGCTAAACAATGATGGGTTAATTCTAACTAAGAAGATAAACTCAAAATCCTTCACACTGCTACACAGACAGATTTTGTCTGGTGTGTCAGGTATGCTGGTATCATATCTATTTGCACCCCTTGCTTCTGCACTGACCTCTCTTCACTGGCAGTGACAGTCTCAACCTTTGTTGCTGCCCTGAAGACCAACTTTATCCTGTGATATAAAATGAAACTTATCTGCATATCTCTTTTGCTGAAATGAACTCCATGAGAGATTTAGGGACCTTCCTCTATGCTCTTTTGTCTCTTGTCCTTGTGAGCTCAGTCGTATCTGATTCTTTGTGACCCCATGGAGTGTAGGCTCCTCTGTCCATGGGATTTCCCAGGTGAGAATACTGGAGTGGGTTGCCCATTTCCATTTCCACTGGTACCCATTAGCCTATCAAATAGATGTGAAAATCACCTTAACTCAGTAAGTCAAAAATAATTAATGAAGTGGTGATGGTGGTCTAGTCACTAAGTTGTGTCTGACTCTTGGGACCCCATGGACCTGGGGACTTAGCCCGCCAAGCTCCTCTGTCCATGGGATTCTCCAGGCAAGAATACTGGAGTGAGTTGCCATTTCCTTCTCCAGGAATCAAAACAAATAGAAAAAAAAAAAAACTAAAATAGGTTTTATAGTGAAAACCAACTTAAATATTTTAAAAAATTACTTGATATCCCTTCTTATTTCATCAGAGTAGCTAAGTAAACACATATAAGACATTATAGATTGTGAAATGTATGCTTTGTATGCTCCCTATAGAATTCAGGGAATTCTATAAAATCAAGTAGATACATCTTGTTTTAAAGCAGAATGTCAGGAATAACCAACATACTGTTTCTTTAAAAAGGAAAAAAAAGAAAACCTAGTTTCAAGGCTGAAGAAATTTATACATGTACTTGTAACTAACTGATAGCAATAAACTTACTCTCAAGGTTCTGAGCAGTCAGCAAACCAGTTGGTAGAGACAGAAGGTAATACAAATTGACATCAGTATTCCTGTAGCAATCTCAGTGTACAAATAATTTGGCATATACATTATCCATAATATTATTTGTTTTCAACTTTGAAGTTAATTTTTATAAAGAATGCATTTAATTTTAGTGCAAAATTGTATGTATTAATTAAATATAAATGCCAATGTCATATTTCTTTTGTAATAATAATTCAGTGCTCAGTATAGGCTTGGAGAAGCTAGAGCAATATTTTACTGAGATGGTTTCTTTAGAGGATGATACATTAATATCCTTTTAATCTCTCAAATTTGGTCTCCAGTTTTCATGAATTCTAAGTTTTGCATAGCAGACAAAAATCATTTATGTTCTCCTCCTCTGTCATCACACTTCTTTTCCCGAGTCTTCCTTGCTTTCTTCATCCGCCCGCCCTCCCTCCCTCTCTTCTTTTCCTTTTTTCATCCTTCAGTTCTTCCTTTTTTCCTTCACTTAACAGCTGCTATAAGCAAGCATTGCTCAAGGGTCCCAAGGATATACAATTAATACATAGTCCTTGACCTTAAGAAGCTTGTACACATGCAATGATAACTTAGTTTTCATTTCAGACATATTCTGACTCTAAAGTAATAACATGACTAAAAACTAGCAAACATTTCTGTTGTTTAACTTTTCCCTGCCATTCCTCCAGCTTCTTAAACCTAGCTGTTCCTCCTCTTGATGTCATTCTGACTGATTTTAATGAGTTACTTCCTATAACTGCTCTGAGTTACTTTTTTTTTTTTCTCTAATATTTTACTGGATTAGTTTCCTGGGGCTGTTGGAATCAAGGACTACAAACTGAGTGAATTAACATAACATAAATCTATTCTTTCAAAGTTCTAGAGGCTAGAAGCCCAAAATAAAGGCTCCAGCAGAGCCATGCTCCCTCTGAGACTCTACTGGACTCCTTCCTCACCTCTGCTTAACCTCCAGTGGTGGCGTTAATCTTTGCTGCTCTAATGCATCACTCTTTAAGCTCTGCCTCTATTGCCAAACGGTGTTTTCTTCCCAGGCCTAACTCTCCTTTTCTTATAAGGGTTCTTGTCATAATGGATTAAGAGCCCATCTTTCTCAAGTATAATTTCATCTTTACTTAATTCATTATATTTGCAATGAAGATTTCCAAATAAAGTTACATTCTGAGGTTCTAGGATTAGAGATTCAATACACCTTTCCAGGAAACACAGTTCAGCCTATAACAGATGTGGATGGAGACCAAAGCTGAAAAGTGCTATCAAAAATACTTGCTAATAAAGAGTCCTTGTGGTAGTGTATGACTGTCCATAGACTACTTGTTTGATTCCACAACAGGGACTTGGAAGCACCATTCAGTTCTCTCTGGATTTAATCTGTTCCCACTCTGAAGACTGTTATTATCATAAATAAAGGTACTTAGTTTATACATTTTCCTTATCTTATATTTTCTGCTATTAAGAAAAATATATTTACTTGCCTTGGCCTCAACATGCCAATATTACCTCTAGAAATGCTTTGATTTCACTCAGAATACAGAAATGTAGAGACAGAGGAGATGTCATCCAGCCTTTACCCCAATGCAGAAAACTCTTACACAATATTTTAGTTTTATTATCAGTCCATATCTAGCTGTACCCTCTCAGTAGTTGGAAAGCCGTGATTGAAACAGAGAAGATGTAGTGTATACTGAGTGTTGTATGCATGGCAGTGTATCATGTAAGACTATTTCATCCCTACACATCTTTAGGAGGGAGTCCTCATGACCCCCATTTCTGAGATGAGAAAAGAGTCTGAACTAGTTTAATTGCATTATGTGTCATAACTTGTAAGGGGCAGAACTATGAACTGAAAGAATGAAAATTACATCTACTTGCCTGCAAAGCCCTACTCTTTTCCCAATATTCACTACCTTTCAAATAACAGAAACATACACAATCATAAAAAAAAGCTATAAATGTAACAGTCGAAACAGGTGAGTTTCAAAAATAAAAATAGTATAGGTGTACAGTATAGACTGTGTTTGAATTTTCCTACATATTATATAAGTTAATGCCAAGAAGGAGAAAAAGTTGCCTTATGTATGTCTCAGTATAAAAGGTAAGCATGATTATTTAAAAATAATGTGTATTTTAAAATATTATTTAATCATATATTTCCCAAAGATTAATCATTTAAAAATTAGAAGACCTGGGCAGTAATCCTTCTATTTTCTGAGTTATAAAAATTCATGTGGATAACTTTAGTAAAGGCAGTCCAAAAAATCCAGCCTAAACCAGAATTTCTGTCTCTCCTATGCTTCTGAAGTAAAGAATATAAAGTAAAAGCTTTGTAATCTTTGTACCTAATTCATATGACTGCAGATTCTACTAACAAGGTGTGATATTTTTCATCTTTACACCTAATTAATATTCATTTTTGAAAAGTGGAAATCAGCTTACTTATTTTAAGCAAAAATAAAGGGTACTGCTGTTTGTAACTAATTGCTAATTGAGCAATTACTTTATCATGTGGCACTGGTAAAAACCATTACTTAAGGTTTTCAGCAACTTCTGATTTTAACTTAATGATCATTTGAATCAAAATTATTTAGTAAATTAAACATTTCTTTACCAGGCGCTCTTTATACTTCAAGTAATTTCTAATTATGCTACCTAATGAAGTAATTATATCATTAGTTAGAAATATGCCAGCATAGTACGTCTTTTTTAAAAGAATAGTAAAGTGTGGTGATGTTGTGTTCCATAAAAAGAAACTATAAAAAATATAAGCCATTAAAAATGCTTGCCAAAATGTGTGTTTACTTCTAGCCCGTGGAGAGGGAATTCACAAAAGTCTTGCCCTTAGCTTTGGTTAGTACTGATTCATGGTAGATTAACCAGAAGGTTAAATGGGATCAAATACTCAGTCTTCACTCCCTCACTCTCATTTTCAATTTCCCATCCTTGCGCTGCAGGTACCTTGAAGAATCTGAGTTAGAATCAATTGGCCTAGACACGCAGTCTGATCTATTAGGTCTTCTACCAGAAACCTTTGGAAATTGTCAGATCATCGGTGCAAGGGCTCAAAATTCTCCCAGCGCTCATCAAACCTGACTTCAGTGCCAAGAAAACTACTTCTACTTTGCTAGAGCTCTTCCTCATTAGCAAAACTTTCCAGCAAATAGAAATATGCCCTGGCAAACTGTACTTATGAAGCACTGAACAATAGGCATCTGAAAATGGAGAGACTGTTCAGCTAATTTCCTCTGCTAAAGAAAATGTTGTATTAGCTGCACAGAAAATTGGCTACCGCCATTCCTCCTAGTCCCTGTCCTATAAATACTGCCAGTTCATCAGCCAGAGCTGAATGAGAAGCCCCCATCATTTCTGCTCTCACTTGTTCTTTTTCCAATATCATTATTACATAGAAGTGCTGGGATGTGCAATAGACTTGGCAAAGGAATTCTTGGATTGTGTGTACCCATTAGCCACAACTCACTTTTGTAAATTTAGAAATGTTTTTGTGTTTGGACTTATGTCTTCTACTTCCTACTAAAAATTTGTATGTTCACTTTTATTAAGAAAATCCTTTGGTTATAGATCCCCAAATATTGTAACACCTGAAGATCCTCTTGATGAAAGTGAAAAAGGAGAGTGAAAAAGTTAGCTTAAAACTCTACATTCAGAAAACTAAGATCATGGCATCTGGTCCCATCACTTCATGGCAAATAGATGGGGAAACAGTAGAAACAGTGACAGACTTTATTTTCTTGGGCTCCAAAATCACTGCAGATGGTGACTGCAGCCATGAAATTAAAAGAAGTTTACCCCTTGGAAGAAAAGTTATGACCAACCTAGACAGCATATTAAAAAGCAAAGACATTACTTTGCCAACAAAGGTCTATCTAGTCAAAGCTATGGTTTTTCCAGTAGTCATGTACGGATGTGAGAGTTAGACTATAAAGAAAGCTGAGTGCCAAAGAATTGGTGCTTTTGAACTGTGGTGTTGGAGAAGACTCTTGAGAGTCCCTTGGACTGCAAGGAGATCCAACCAGTCCATCCTAAAGGAAATCAGTCCTGAATATTCATTGGAAGGACTGATTCTGATGCTGAAGCTCCAATACTTTGGCCACCTGATGAGAAGAACCAATTTATTGGAAAAGACCCTGATGCTGGGAAAGATTGAAAGCAGGAGGAAAAGGGGATGACAGAGGATGAGATGGTTGGATGGCATCACTGATTCAATGGACATGAGTTTGTGTAAACTCTGGGAGTTGACGATGGACAGGGACGCCTGGAGTGAGGCAGACCATTGGGTTACAAAGTCAGACATAACTGAGCAACTGAACTAAACTGGACATTATGCATTTCTCTAAAAGGTGAAGAAAATCCAAGGACAAGCTGTATTCTCATTAATTTTTCCCAGTAAAGGTAAAAACATCATGAGTAAACAGACAATAATGTCTTATTTGCCAAGTATTGTATAAAGAGATTCTGGGGCCTCCATATCTTTGATATGTGCTAGGAAGAAGACTTTACTGAGTCTTTAGTAAATAAAGTAAATAAACCCTGTTGTCTGATCAGCTATCCAACTGAAGTGATCTTCAGGTTGCTTTCATAAAATTTGATTTTGTACTGATGCTTTTCAGTCACTTATGACTTATATTTAAAATCATTTGATTTAAATGATGAAGCTTTTTCATTTGGCAATTATTGACAGCACGAGCCGACTTTTGCTTTTTATTTGACTCTACCATGTTTAAATCAATTAATTAATTCAAAAGTATGTACTAACATGCCCAAACTGTTCCAGCCAGTGAATATATATTCTGGTCTCCAAAGAGATCACATTTCTCTTCTCAATCTAGTGAAGAGAAACTGTCAAGGATACAACTAGGTACACATTGGAGGATCACCATCAGAACTTCTAAGTGAATACTACACAATGGAATCATGTGAGAAATTGTCTGCAGGTAGAGACTGGTTTACCTATCGTGCTCAGGAAAGGTAAATGCTGAACTCTCACCTGAAAAGTGGCAGCAGCCATTCAAAGGTCTGAGAGAAGCGTTAAAAACTAATACAATATTGTAAAGTTTAAAAATAAAATAAAATTAAAAAAAAAAAAAGCCAAGGGAAAAGCAAATGCAGTGATCCTGAGGCAAAATTGGCCTTGCCAGTTTCAAGGTGATGATAGAGAAGATGCTTAGCTAAGGCCAAGTGAGTGAAGAACAGAGGAATGATGAAGTGAGGAGGCAGAGAGGGCATGTGTAACAGGTACAAACATAGGTTATTCCTGAGATAACAGTCCAGACTTTACCTTCTGTTAGGTTAAAAAAATAGACTAAATTACCTTTAGCAAAGGACTTTTCTTTTGGCTTATGAACCTCCCAGACCAGTTACTTTAAATCCATGTACTGCTAACGCATGAAAAAGACATTCTTATCCTTCATTCTTGAGAGTTAGCTCAAGGAAAAAAATAAATTAAAAAAGACCATTCTGAGTGCTGGAGATTGATGTCTGTGTGTTAGAGGAATGACAGCCCCATGCAAAGCCTGCAGCAGGATGGCCGACCTGGATGCGGAAGTCTACCCAGCAGATGACGTCAAGAGCTGGGATCCTGCAGTCTCACGTGGGTACTTATATGTTGGCCACAAGACCTGTAGGTATGTTCTGAAGTTTGCTAGGGACATAAGTGTGTTTTAATTGTAGTTGCCCCCAAAGTGGGAGTAAACACGGTAGCAAAAATTCACTTATTTGGACATCGATGTAAAAGAGACAAGTGAAAATTTGACTGGGTTGAATTTCTGTGCTTCTTTTTAGGGGAAAAAACAAACAAACAAACTACCTTTCTTATGCTTTTACTTCTTTCCCCCTGTTTCGTGTATGACAGTTGAACCAAATACTGAGAAAGAAACAAAGATTTTTCTTTTCTTTAAGAAACTTTAGTGATGGATTCTTAGAGCATTTCAATGCTCTATTAAGATCAGATATTAATCTACTGATTGATATTTTTAAGACTTATACTAAGAAATGATAGCAAATAACCAAAAACTGCCTTTTTTTTTTTTTTTTGCATTTTGAGGGAGCCACTTCAAACATTTCCAGATAAGTTCCCCAATATAGTGTAGGCTCATCTCTGTAGTAACTTCAGAGAGACTTTTCATCATTAGCTAACTGTCTTTTCTTTCTATTATGATTTCTCACTGCTGCTCCACAGCAATACTGGGGGAAAAAAGGCTGAAACGGCTCTTAACTCTGGAATGCAGACAAAGAGAAGGCTGCCAACTTTGCTGCTCGACTCCCAACTCAATCTGCCAATTTGCAGAAGTAGGTTACCAGTATTATTGCTAATGATGAGATCAGAAGATACTGAAGCTGCTCTCACTCTAGCAAGCAATAGCTATCCCCTTGTGATGGACGTGGTTTTCTTGAATTTTTCTAAAGGATCAAGCTGTTAGTACTACTGCTAAATGTCAATATCAGAGAAGAAGTTTTCAAAACTGTGGGGTACATTCCTTCTCTACTTGCCAAAAAGGAGGGGTTCCACTCATCTACAATTAAAAAAAAAAAGAAATCAGGGTAAAGGGGGAGGCAGTCCAGAGTGAACAAAGCCTTGGACTGGTGGAAACAATGTTTGCAAAACATTAGAGATACTTCTATACCAAGAAAAGCCAAAGCCGTGATAACTCCAGAGATGTAAAAGGTCTCCTGCTGTGGCCCTGTGCTTTCCTTGTAGAAAACCTGAAATTACAGGAGAAAGCAGGTCACCCAGATTGCATAAACTAGTAGGAGGAGGGAATCATCCATATTTTATTATCTGAATTAACTACAGTAGTTTTTTTTTTTTTTTTTCCCTAACTTGCTTGAGAAGTGTAACTGTACTCTGAAAGCTCCATTTTTATTCATGAAGCCATCTCAATCAAGTAATTAAACAGCAAGCTAAGGAAGTGTAATATAAGACAATTCCTGTAATGTCCAGTGTCACGGGAGAAACTTCAGTTGCAAACTGAGCTGAGGGATTCATGTGAGCCCTGGCTTTCATCTACTTTTAAAGAACAGGCAGGAACAGAAATATGTTCTACCCTTGTGATGTTTATCAGTAGCAAAATAATTCTCTGAGTACCTCTAACCACAGTAAGAACACTTATATATTGAAGTCTCACTGTTTCCAAAATGGCCCTTGTTAGGGACAATGCAAGAAACAAAACGACGATTCCAGTCAAGGGGAAAGAGATAGGTAGATAATAAATATATAGTACACTTGAAAATGATAAGGTCTACTAAATAAACACACAGCACTGATAAGTGTAGGGATAAGGATTTGAGGTGTAGAGACAAGCATTAGAAATTGTAACTAGAGTGGCCAGTAGGGTGAAGACCACGTTCTCAGAAACTCTCTCTAAGGTGCTAGGTGATTGCTGTAAATGAGAAACCTCTAGAGGTTCTGGTTTACTCCCCTGGGATGGAAAAGCCAGAATGATGATGAATAAGAGGAAGTCACTCTTGCTCAATGGAAATAGAATAGGACTGGAAAGGAGTGTTTCAGGCTGGATTCTACCAGCAAGGGGAACACATGAGCACGGCGATCCTACGACATGGGCATCCTTGGTCAATTGCTTTGGTCTCTCTCTCACCCCGACACACACACCCACTGGAAGACACCTCTTTATCAGAAAATGCTCTTTCTGAAAATTGAAAAAAAAAGTACTAAAAAAAATAGATCAAAGAAAGAAACTACTAATGGACTGGCTGACTCTGGGCTTCAGCCCAAGTCCTTTTCAAGCTTGTAGAGCTGCGGCAAAAGAGAAAAAAAAAAAAAGACCAATTGAATCAGGAGGAATTGTTATCAACTAAGTTTTCAAGAAAGGGAACACATTCATTTGACAGTTGAAGAATGAAAATTGAACTATTGATATCATTTGTTTGTGAAAATACTGCACACAAAAGATTTGATTGACTTGTTCACTTTGGGTGATATCCCAAAGTAACACTTGTCACAAACATATGCCAGTTTTTAAATTTAATACTTTCAATTTTGCAAAGAAATCCAACAGATGCTTAATTAATATTAGAAATTGACTTGTACATGCTTTACAATAAGTCTCTTTTTTTTAGCTTTTGAAGTATAATTGACAGAATTGTTACATGTTAAAAGTGCATGTCCAGATGATTTGATAAACATACCTTGTGAAAGAATTCCTCCATCAAGCTAATTGACATAACCATTACTCACATACTTATGTTTTCTTCCTTTTTCATGGGAACACTTACATTTCATTATTTTAGCCAATTTTAAGTATACAACACAGTGTTATCAACTATAAGCATCATGCTATACATTAGATTATTGAATCATATTCATTTTATAACTGAAAGTTTGTGTCCTTTTAGCAAACTCTATCTTTTCTATCCTCTAATCCCGGACAACCACTATTCTACTCTCAATTTCTATGAGTTTGACTATTTTTTAGATTCCTCCTATAAGTGAGACATGCAGTACTTTTCTTTCTCTATTGGCTTATTTCATGCAGCATAATGCCATCCAGTTTCATCCATGTTGTCTCAAATATTAGGATTTCTTCTTTTCAAGACTGCATAATATCCCTATATATATATGTATATATATATGTGTATATATATGTATATATACGCACACACACACATAGACATTTCCCATGTGTCTCAGCAGTAAAGAATCAGCATACAATGCGGGAGGCATAAGAGATGTGAGTTCGATCCCTGGGTTTGAAAGAGCACCTGGAGGAGGGCATGGCAACCCACTCTGGTATTCTTGCCTGGAGAATCCCATGGACAGAGGAACCTAATGGGCTACAGTCCATAGGGTTGCTACAAGAGTTGGACTAGACTGAAGTGGTTTAGTATGTACACATATATGTGTATATATATATATACACATTTATGCATTTATCCCTCTATGGATATTATTTTCATACCTTAGCTATTGTGAATAATGGATTGCACATATTTCCTCAAGGAGATTCTGATTTCATTCCTCTGTATTAACCAGAAGTGGGATTGGTAGATTGTATTATTAACTCTACTTTTAATTTTCTGAGGATTCTCTATACTGTTTTGCATAGTGGCTGCAATTTGTATTTTTACCAGTAGTCCACAAAGGTTCCCATTTCGCCAAACCCTCACCAACACTAATCTCTTGTCTGTTTGATAACAGTCATTCTGACAGGTATGAGGTAATATCTCATTGTGATTTGTTTTTGTTTTTGTTTTTTGGTCTTTCAGGTGTCTTGGTTCCCTAATCAGGGATCGGACCTAAGGCCCCTGCAGTGGAAGCCAGGAGTCCTAATCACTAAACACCAGGTAAGTCTGTTCATTGTGGATTTAATTTGCATTTCTGTGTTGATTAGAGATGTTGAACAACTTTTCATGTACCTATAGACAACTTACATGTCTTCTTTGGGAAAATGTTTATTCAGTTCTTATGGTCCATGCTGTACATACACTGTTACATACAGAGTTACACATAACAAACCCCTTTAAGAGAAGCCCAGAAACTAGCTGAATAGTTCCTACACTTCAGGTGACTGAGAAAATATCAACAGTGAAATAGAAATCCCTCCCACAGCCCCCAGCCCCAGCCAAGAACATACCCATAGCATTGTGTGAGAATCCCAGCTCCCATCTTATCCCTGGAATTTATGTATTTTTCATAGGCATCCATAAAAGATAATACCAAATCTGAATCCCTTAACTTTTGTATTCAGCTGCCTCCTGGACTACTCACCTCTATTTAAAAACAACAGACAAATCAAATCCAATATGTCTCAAACTTAGCTCCTAAAATCCCTATTTTTGTGAATGATCCTACTCATTCACAATCCCCAGTCCCCAGGTATTAGTCAGTCATATTAGAAACCCCCTCTCTTTTAATCCATATCTAGACAATCATTATGTTCTAAACATTTCAGCAGTATATTCTCCAATATCCATCCCCTTTGGTATAACTATAATTTAGAACCTCATCAACTCTTGACTGAACCATTTTTTAGGACTCCTAAGTAGTCTTCCATTGAAAACATAGTTCCTTTGAGAACAAACCACATGCTAATGATCGTATAACAAAATAAAAGAGAGTTCCAACTGCCAAGGAACTGCAACCTGAGAAATAGTGAATATGATAGACAAAAGAAAGAGGTCAGTTCAGTTCAGTTTAGCCACTCAGTCGTTGCACTCTTTGCAACCCCATGGACGGCAGCACACCAGGCTTCCCTGTCCATCATCAATTTCTGGAGCTTACTCAAACTCATGTCCATAGAGTTGGTGATGCCATCCAACCATCTTGGCCTCTGTAATCCCCTTCTCCCCCTGCCTTCAATCTTTCCCAGAATCAGGGTCTTTTCCAATGAGTCAGTTCTTTGAATCAGGTGGCCAAAGTATTGGAGTTTCAGCTTCAGCATCAGTCCTTCCAATGAATATTCAGGATTGATTTCCTTTAGGATGGACTGGTGGGATCTCCTTGCAGTCCAAGGGACTCTCAAGAGTCTTCTCCAACACCACAGTTCAAAAGCATCAATTCTTTTGTGCTCAGCTTTCTTTATAGTCCAACTCTCAACATCCATACATGACTACTGGAAAAACCACAGCTTTGACTAGATGGACATTTGTTGGCAAAGTAATGTGTCTACTTAAACATGCTGTCTAGGTTGGTCATAGCTTTTCTTCCAATGAACAAGTGTTTTTTAATTTCCTGGTTGCAGTCACCATCTGCAGTGATTTGGGAGCCCCAAAAAACAAAGCCTCTCAATGTTTCCATTGTTTCCCTATCTATTTGCCATGAAGTGATGGGACCAGATGCCATGATCTTAGCTTTCTGAATGTTGAGTTTTAAGCCAACTTTTTCTCTCTCCTCCTTCACTTTCATCAAGAGGCTCTTTAGTTCTTCACTTTCTGCCGTAAGGGTGGTGTCATCTGCGTATCTGAGGTTATTGATATTTCTCCCGGCAATCTTGATTCCAGCTGGTGATTCACCCAGCCCTATATTTCTCATAATGTACTCAGCATATAAATTAAATAAGCAGGGTGACAATATACAGCCTTGATGTACTCTTTTCCCAATTTGGAACCAGTCTGTTGTTCCATGTCCAGTTCTAACTATTGCTTCTTGACTTGCATACACATTTCTCAGGAGGCAGGTAGGGTGGTCTGGTATTCCCACATCTTTAAGAATTTTCCAGTTTGTTGTGATCCACACAGTCAAAGGCTTTGGCATAGTCAATAAAGCAGATGTTTTTCTGGAACTCTGTTGTTTTTTTGATGATCCAATAGATGTTGGCAATTTGATCTCTGGTTCCTCTGCCTTTTCTAAATCCAGTTTCAACATCTGGAAGTTCTCCATTCATGCATAGTTAAAGCCTAACTAGGAGAATTTTGAGCATTACTTACTAGCATGTGAGATGAGTGCAATTGTGTGGTAGTTTGAACATTCTTTGGCATTGCCTTTCTTTGGGATTGGAATGAAAACTGACCTTTTCTGGTCCTGGGGCCACTGCTGAGTTTTCCAAATTTGCTGGCATATTGAGTGCAGCACTTTCACAGCATCATCTTTTAGGATTTGAAATATCTCAGCTGAGATTCCATAACCTCCACTAGTTTTTTTTTTTTTTTTTTTTTTTTTTTCATAGTGATGCTTCCTAAGGCCCACTTGACCTGGCATTCCAGGATGTTTGGCTCTAGGTGAGTGATCACACCATCATGGTTATCTGGGTCATGAAGATCTTTTTTGTACAGTTCTTCTGTGTATTCTTGCCAACCTTTTCTTAATATTTTCTGTTTCTGTTAGGTCCATACAGTTTCTGTCCTTTATTGTGCTCATCTTTGCATGAAATATTCCCTTGGTATCTCTAACTTTCTTGAAGAAATCTCTAGTCTTTCTCATTCTACTGTTTTCCTTTATTTCTTTTCATTAATCACTGAGGAAGGCTTTCTTATCTCTCTTTGCTATTCTTTGGAACTCTGAATTCAGATGGGTATATCTTTCCTTTTCTCCTTTGGCTTTTGCTTCTTTTCTTTTCTCATTTATTTGTAAGGCCTGCTCAGACAACCATCTTATCATTTTGCATTTCTTTTTCTTGGGGATGATTTTCATCACAGTCTCCTGTACAATGTTATGAATCTCCATCCATAGTTATTCAGGTACTGTGTCTATCAGATCTAATCCTTTGATCTATTTGTCATTTTCATTGTATAATTGTAAGTGATTTAAGTTATACCTGAATGGTCTAGTAGTTTTCCCTACTTTCTTTAATTTAAGTCTAAATTTTGCAATAAGCACTTCATGATCTGAGCCACAGTCAGATCCCAGTCTTGTTTTTGCTGACTGTATATAGCTTCTCCATCTTTGGCTGCAAAGAAGATAATCAATCTGATTTCAGTATTGACCATCTGGTGATGTCCATGTGTACAGTCGTCTCTTGTTTTGTTAGAAGAGGGTGTTTGTTATGACCAGTGCATTTTCTCGATAACACTGTTAGCCTTTGCCCTGCTGCACTCTATACTCCAAGGCCAATCTTGCTTCATACTCCAGGTATCTTTTGACTTCCTACTTTTGCATTCCAATCCCCTATGATGAAAAACACATCTTTTTAGGGTGCAAATTCTAGAAGGTCTTGTAGATCTTCACAGAACCATTCAATTTCTGCCTCTTCAACATTACTGATTGTGGCATAGAGTGGTATTAATGGTTTGCCTTGGAAACGAGGAGAGATCATTCTGTCATTTTTGAGATTGCACCCAAGTACTGCATTTCAAACTCCTTTGTTGATTATGAAGGCTACTCCATTTCTTCTAAGGGATTCTTGCCCACAGTAGTAAATATAATGATCATCTGAATTAAATTCACCCATTCCAGTCCATGTTAGCTCACTGATCCTAAAATGTTGATATTCACTCTTGCCATCTCTTGTTTGACCACTTCCAATTTACCTTGATTCATTAACCTAACATTACAGGTGTGGTGTTGGAGAAGACTCTTGAGAGTCCCTTGGACTGCAAGGAGATCCAACCAGTCCATTCTGAAGGAGATCAGCCCTGGGATTTCTTTGGAAGGAATGATGCTAAAGCTGAAACTCCAGTACTTTGGCCACCTCATGCGAAGAGTTGACTCATTGGAAAATAGGAGAAGGAGAAGGAGAAGCAGGAGGAGAAGGGGATGACAGAGGATGAGATGGCTGGATGGCATCACTGACTCGATGGACATGAGTCTGAGTGAACTCCGGGAGTTGGTGATGGACAGGGAAGCCTGGCGTGCTGCGATTCATGGGGTCGCAAAGAGTCGGACACGACTGAGCGATTGAACTGAACTGAACTGAACTGATGCAATATTGTTCTTTACAGTATCAAACTTTACTTCCATCACAGTCACATCCACAACTGAGCATTTTTTTTTTTCCTTTGGCTCCATCTCTTCATTTTTTCTGGAGCTATTTCTCCACTCCTCTTCATTAGCATATTGGACACCTACTTACCTGGGAAGTTCATCTTTCAATGTCATATCTTATTGCTTTTTCATACTGTTCATGGGTTTCTCAAGGCAAGAATACTGAAGTGGTTTACCATTCCCTTCTCCAGTGGATCATGTTTAGTAGATTGTCATATGGAAATAATGGGATGTTGGAAAAAAGGGCACATTTTCCAATTAGAAAAATGTCGTGGAGTTGCTGGATCATTAAAAAAAAACAAAAAAACAAAAAAACAAGAATAGACAGAAGAAAAAAATTGTTGACATATAGTGTAACCCAAAATTATAGAATGCTGTGTGAAAATGATACTGGTGGGATGTAGTTAGAGGGTCAAAGTGCACATACAGGTTAGCTCCTGAACTGTACATATTAGACCATCATGGATGATCATGAGCTAGCACCCAAGTCAAAAACAGAGAGAGAATTAGTTACATAACAGAGCCATTTTTGACTTTTCCTAAGGGAACATGCCTGGACACAGATAAAGAAGTGGGTAATACCAGTGTGTAAGAATCTCTGCTAGGAGTAAACATTCATTGTGTTCTGGTGGTTGATGACTCCTCAGCAGGTAGTCTCGATAAATCCATTGTTACATTATTAAAAGAGGATAATTAAAAGGTCATTGAAAGGGACTAATGATCTTTCAACATTATCAGAGAATCAGTGTATCAAATATCAAATCAATGTATCAAGTACTGAGGTTTCTTTCTCTGTGATTTATTCAGTTCTCACAAGCCATTATCTTTCCTCTCTTTAGTGAGGTTTAAAAAGCATTATTTTCTTAACAAATATAGGTGTGTAGTGTATGTAGTGTTAGGAAGAAAGGAGACTGAGAAGAAAATTACTCAGACTATATAAATCAGCCTAGAATAATTCTAGCTGAAATATTCATAAAATTATTTTTTAAAATTATTATCTGTACTTAGATAGCTGAGTTAACTTCTTTATTGCTCTCATTGATACAAACTATTGCAATTAAAATGGCAATTTTAAGTTATGATAAAAATACTATTTTTATTTAGTAGTACATTTTTTACTTTTTCTATTTTAGTTGGGAAAAAAAACTCTCAAAATGTTAGGTGATTGACTTATTCCTTTCAATAATAGGGTAAGCAAACAATTCAACATGAAGGAGTTTATAAATAGAGGTTAAAGAAAATGTATTCCTTACCAATTAAGAAAATAGAAAGATCAAAGGAGAAGAATTTTAACACTGTGGACTTGGAAGTGTAAGTTATAAAAACTTAAATAAAAGGAGAATGATGCAGTGAAAAGAATTGGATTACAACAGTTGGGTGTGTTTATTGCCCACAGAGGCCCAATCTCTTCCAAGCACAGTAATTGTGGGTAATTGAGAGGTAACCTTTGGTGGCAATGATATGAAAAACTTACACTGTTTGATGGCTTTTCCATTTTCTTCTCATATCAATACCTTCATTAGATATCACTGTTGTAGTAAATTTACCAGATTAGAAAATAAAAGCTGTGTTAATGATTAAACCTATGGTTGTAATCCAATCTAAGTCAGTAATTAATATTGTACAGTTACTTTTTTCATTGTGTTTAAAAATTTCTCCTAGTCTTTTGTTACATAGTTGTGAACATAATAGACGTGCATGTATATGCATATGTAGGCATGGGCTTCCAAGGAGGCTCATACAGTAAAGCAGCTGCCTGCAATGCTGGAGACCTGGATTTGATCCCTGGGTCGGGAAGATCCCCTGAAGAAGGAAATGGCAACCCACTGCGTATTCTTGCCTGGAGGAATATTTATAAAATTATAAATAACCTGCCAGAGGAGCCTGGCAGGTTTCAGTCCATGGGTTGCAAAGAGTTGGACACAACTGAGTGACTACCACATATGTATGTAGGAATATACCTATGTATTCTCATAAGTTTATAAGAATATATGCATACGTGTTGATTTTTAACAATGTATTTATGCATTTCTTTTATCTTCAAATCCATCCTTCTCATGGCCCGGCTTATGTTTTAAGTTTGAACCAAGGTTTCCTTAATGTAGTCCCTCTCTTTAGTATATTTAGTTTATTTTCATGTTTTACATTTATTTAGTTAGCTCAGGATTTCAGTAGTGTCCAACTCTTTGCAACCCATGAACTTATAAATGCCTATGTCTTCCCAGGTAGCTCAGCTGGTAAAGAATATGCCTGCAATGCAGGAGTCCCAGGTTTGATTCCTGGGTCAGGAAGTTCCCCTGCAGAAGGGATAAGCTACCCATTCCAGTATTCTTGGGTAACCCTGGTGGCTCAGATGGTGAAGAATCCACCTGCAATGTGGGAGACCTGGGTTCAGCTCCTGGATAGGAAGATCCCTTGGAAGAAGGCACGACAACCCATTCCAGTATTCTTGTGTGGAAAATCCCCATGGACAGAGGAGCCTGGCGGACTATAGTCTGTGGGGATGCAAAGAGTCAGACACAACTAAGCGACTAAGCACAGCACATGTAATACAAGATTTTGCTACTTTTGGATTATTCACTAGGGTCATTTATAGAATCAAAAATAATTTTCAAAACTATTAATGTTTTATTATTTTTTTTCACATAGCCAGTATGCTTCCCCAAAGGTTATGTGTAGCAGTTTATATTCTTTACAGTAATATATGTGAGCATATATTTAAATATCCTTTTATACCATATATTGATTTTAATTTTTTAATCTTTGCTGGAAAAAAAGTGCATTTTGAAAGAAAAATAATGTATATCCAGAGTATCATAGAATTAGGTGAAATTCAAAACCATATCTATACTTTCAACCTATTTAGAAATTGCACAATAATGATTAATGACTCTTTGAAAACCCAAGACACCACAAAATCCTGAAATACTATTTATATTTTCAGTTAAGAACTAAAACTTGATTTCTTTGTAACCTTATTATAAAAGAAATCTCAAGTGATTTAATTGGATTATACTAAGGATAATGTAAAAGAGTATTTCTCTCAAAAAAAAAAAAAATCTCAAAGGAAAAGTTATATATTACCTGAAATATCTCCATAGAAATAATCCATCATTCTAGGTGAATGGTTTATATTTGCAATAGCAACTGATTATAATTTTACAGTTTGTTCACTTCCTAATTGCCTATTCTTAGTAAATACCTTATCAAACTCCAATTACATAGAATAGGAAACCAAGTAATATCTAAGAATATAAAATATTAACTCGGGAAAAAATTGAAGATAATCTGTTGTAACCTGAGTTCATATCAACAGCTCAGGTTATTAAAATCAGTTAGATCAAAATTAGGATATAAAAATAGGAAATGATAAAACTCATTAAAGGGCAAAAATGTTCTCCCCTGAAAGGTAGCATCTGGCAAAGATAACATGAGATTTTTGTGCAAATTATCTGTGGTTGCTACATCAGTTCCAATGTAAGTGCACAATGTAAGTCACTTGCAGTCAAAAATCAATTTCTTTAAGGGATCCCTGGAATGAATCCAAATTCAATTTGAAAATTAAGGAGTGCATGGTCATGGCAACCCTAGGCATTGAAGAGTGGAGGAAGCAACTAGTGTTACATTGATGGCTTGACCCATACTGCAAAGGCAACGTTCAAGTCATATTTCTACAAGATGCAAACACTGATCCCCAGGAAAAGGTTCTTATAGACAAAATAAAAGTGTGTTGGGTAACTACTTATGTTTCTTTTTCTCTGACTGCTCTTTCTCCAACAGCAGGTGAATAATGATAGATATTTTCTCTCAGTCCTTCTCTGGAGACCAGACTTTTCAAAATAAAATTCAAACCAATGAAACATATACAACTGAAAATTGTCCAAAAGAGAAACATCAATTGTGTTTTAATAGCATACTAAGTGTGCTTTTTCTCTATTTGGAGCTTATTACCTAGACTATAATGAGCCATAGAATTTCTGTGACCAAAACATTATCTATATCTACATATACAAGTCTGTTGGTGAATATGAATAGTATGTTTATTTGTGTTTGTCCACATTTATAATAATCCACAAATGATATTAGTAGTTATATCTAGTTTGAGACATTATATGTAATTGTATATATAAACAATATATAATACATATATGTCTGTATACACATAATTATCTTCAGTTCTCCAAGGTGTCAAAATGTACACATATTTTCCCTTTTACTTATATATACACACAGTTTAAAGAAAGAATCAACCAGCTGTGCATGTAATAATTTTTATTTATTTAATTTAAATATATTTTTATAGATTAATATTAAAATGTGCAAACCTGTCTCTACTCTGAGACTTTACCTTGAAATAGAATAATGACTTATGATTATTGCTTTTCTTGAATACCTGGAAACTCAATCAAAACTCAACAAACACTTATGACTGCATGATTCTATGACAAGAAAACATAAATCAATGTTGGTGTTTTACAGACTGTACTCTGAGTATAACTATACAACTAAATTCTTCTGTTCCAATAGTGTACAAGAAAGGTCCTAGTTCTATTGTTGTAGAAAGTGGAATCTTGGCATCAGATTAAAAACCATGTATTAATCAAGTAATGGTAGCAATCTAACAGATGGAAAAAAAAGGAATTGAATAATTGAATAGAGAATGGAGCTACAACTCAAAAATTTGAATTACACTCAAGCAATGTTTTTACTTCTTGTTAAGATTATGTATTAAATGAAACCCCCATATTGGTTCATGATTAAACCACAGATTTCGAAGTAAGGATTATTTGTTGATCTGTTTGTGAAGTGTGCGTGTGTGTGTGTGTGTGTGTATGCTATTATTTCAAATCAATGGAAATCAATCTATTTCAATCCTTGCTTAAAGAGACTCTATTTCTCTATTTCTGCTCCCTAATAGAGTACCTGAGAATTCAAAAAATGTTTAAGTGAAATAAAATTTTAGGGCTTGAATTTTCTCAAAATTTTGATGTCTTAGAATAGTTTTCCTATTCATTTGTCATAATACCTACCTGTTTATCATTAGAGATCCTTTGCTTTGGGACTGATATTACCCTCTTCAGGAGGATTCTTTTAATAAGATACAATCTAAGTAATATGAAAATCCACCATGTAATGAAAGAGATTTTTCAGCCTAATTAGTATTGATTATAGGTACCATCAGATGAATAAAATATTGGAATTAGTGTAGAATCACAGAGAGTTGAGGTATTCTAGTTTACAAATTTGCATAGGGTCAGCCCTATGCACTTGAGTAAATTAAGAAGATACTTTATATAATTTGCCCACAGATTTCTGACATATTTAGTTAAACCTGTGTGACACTGTTGATTTTTGCATCTCTGGTAAGAAGGCAAAATATGCCTACTACTTGACACCCCAATTTTATTATATTACAAATTTTCACTTACCTACTGCTGAAAGTATATATCATCTTTTCTTTCTTATTTGTATTCTTAATTACTCAATTTTAATCTTTTGGTATATAATTTATCATCATGGATAATTCTCATACCAAGTTAATGCATATTTACCCTTAATTATTCACAACCTCTTTTTGAATTATTTTTCAGGACACCATCCCCTCATATGAATCAAAAATGTAGTACAGTGAATAATAAGTTATGGACACTCTGCAAACGCTGTCATTTTATATCATATGAACAAGAGTTAAAGTGATGGTCTTTCTTAGAAATTTTATCCCAGTTAATGTGATACCACCATTTCAAATGTCAGTAGAATCGTCACCTATTTTCTTCAGACCTTTGAGAACATCACATCGACCATTTTCTCTCTGAAATAAAGAACTCTATCATGACATTGTCCCGTCATCTCATTATACATGCCACTGCTGTTCTTCCATCTGGTGGATCTTAATATAAAGTCAATGGGAGCCATAGGACATTCAAAATTTTTATAAGAACACAACAGTGATAAATGAGTATAGAGATTAAAGATAATACAGGAATACCTAGAAAATATCTAGACTGAAAATGTTTTATAAGCAGACCTGGTAGATAAACCCTTCCTAAAGCAATAGCTACTGTATGTCCAAAACTGGGCTAAATGATCATTTGTTAGCAACCAACACATATCTTTTCCTGTTCAGCTATATATGCTCTTCTGAAAATGGGGTGTTCACATTCCCTACACAAGCACAGATTTCAACTACATTGCTTATTTTCTAATTTCACTTATTTTCATTTATTTTCTAATTTCATCCTTAAATACAGTTTTCCTGTGTTTGAGGATACTAGAGAATTTCTATGTGGATCTAAGTAATATTAGTACAGAAAAAAGTAGAAGATTCAAAACTACAAAATGGTTAAGAGAAAGAAGCTCTGTGTTAAATTGTGCTTTTAGGGTTAAGACTAATTATTTCAATATTGATTGAGATATATTTCTTACATGTGTACTACTTATAAAGTTGATGCCTATATAACACATTTGTTGTTATAATAAAATTCAAATTACTTTGTTCAAGAAAGAGCCATGCATAGTAAATCCTTTGTCCCTGGTACAGAGTAGAGAGGGAATTCCCAGTTCGTTATGCTATCAATTCTCCAATTTTATTATTTCTTATTCTTCTCAGTAGTTTCCAATTTAGGTTATACATATTTTTCTGTATTTTCCTTATATGCTTTTTCTTTGTTCCCTCAGTGTGAGAATTTGTGAAGTACCCTCAAGGTACATATCCACCTTTAGATATTCAACTCAATTTCATTATGTTTGTAGATTTCACTTTAGAAATAATAAAAGCTGAATCTTGCAGTGGAGCAATAAACCTGGCACCTTCTGGTGTGCTTAGAGGTGTGACTGTGACGACTCCTATTTTACCTGTCTTAAGCAGGTACTGTTTTCAACCCCAAGCTACCAAATTTAAATTCTAAATGTTATGGGGTGGAGAGGCAGAGTTACTCTGAACAGAAACTAAGTGTCTGTATTTGGAAATGACAAAAGCATATTTATATGTCATTGTTGAAGAAAAAGTGCCTCAAGTAGAAATACATTCATCATTTCACACTTTTACCCAGCAACCTACAAACATTTTCTTTCTATAAATGCTATACTCAGTCAAATGGCAAGGTATTGGCACTTGACTCTGGGTTTTTAACTGTGGCAATTGTGCAGCGGAAAACCTTCTGGTAGGCAAAACATCCCTTCTCAGTGCTTCAGATAAAGAGTAGCAACAGTATTTGACATGTTTAATTGCCAGAAGTAACCAATTTTTCTTTGCATGTGGAGACCAATAGAAAGAACATATGCATTTTCTATTGTAAATGTCATTTATATTAAAAAACCATAAACAATCACATGGAGAACTTTGTAAGCACCAGTGGAAAAGCTAGATTAATAACATGGAGCCCTGGAGTCTATCAGCCACTTTCTAATGGGAGAGAGAAGCTTATATCTATCTATCTATCAGATCAGTCGCTCAGTTGTGTCTGACTCTTTGCGATCCCATGAATCGCAGCACGCCAGGCCTCCCTGTCCATTCTCAACTCCCGGAGTTCACTCAGACTCACGTCCATCGAGTCAGCGATGCCATCCAGCCATCTCATCCTCTGTTGTCCCATTCTCATCCTGCCACCAATCTCTCCCAGCATCAGAGTCTTTTCCAATGAGTCAACTCTTCGCATGAGGTGGCCAAAGTACTGGAGTTTCAGCTTTAGCATCATTCCTTCCAAAGAAATCCCAGGGCTGATCTCCTTCAGAATGGACTGGTTGGATCTCCTTGCAGTCCAAGGGACTCTCAAGAGTCTTCTCCAACACCACAGTTCAAAAGCATCAATTCTTCGGCGCTCAGCCTTCTTCACAGTCCAACTCTCACATCCATACATGAACACAGGAAAAACCATAGCCTTGACTAGACGAACCTTTGTTGGCAAAGTAATGTCTCTGCTTTTGAATATGCCATCTAGGTTGGTCATAACTTTCCTTCCAAGGAGTAAGCCTCTTTTAATTTCATGGCTGCAGTCACCATCTGCAGTGATTTTGGAGCCCAGAAAAATAAAGTCTGACACTGTTTCCACTGTTTCCCCATCTATTTCCCATGAAGTGGTGGGACCGGATGCCATGATATTTGTTTTCTGAATGTTGAGCTTTAAGCCAACTTTTTCACTCTCCACTTTCACTGTCATCAAGAGGCTTTTGAGTTCCTCTTCACTTTCTGCCATAAGGGTGGTGTCATCTGCATATCTGAGGTTATTGATATTTCTCCCGGCAATCTTGATTCCAGCTTTTGTTTCTTCCAGTCCAGTGTTTCTCATGATGTACTCTGCATATAAGTTAAATAAACAAGGTGACAATAAACAGCCTTGACGAACTCCTTTTCCTATTTGGAACCAGTCTGTTGTTCCATATCCAGTTCTAACTGTTGCTTCCTGACCTGCATACAAATTTCTCAAGAGGCAGATCAGGTGGTCTGGTATTCGCATCTCTTGAAGAATTTTCCACAGTTTATTGTGATCCACACAGTCAAAGGCTTTGGCATAGTCAATAAAGCAGAAATATATGCTTTTCTGGAACTCTCTTGATTTTTCCAT